>NC_092873.1:172925044-173525044 GCF_028372415.1 Notamacropus eugenii | reverse complement strand
GCTGACTTCTGTGTTTAGGTAACTGGAAAATATGCCAACTGGCAAGGAAACTATCGCAAGCCACTTGACAGCCAACATGTTTTTTAAGTAACTAATTATCCCAAACATAATGTGTTACTATTTGTTTATAGTATTTCAATTGTTGTCTTCTTGGCAATTTTATTACCCTGTATTTTTGTTTTAAAGTCGTGTGGGAAAAGGTGCCTGAACTGACTTTAGATTACCTGTGGATTTTGTAGAGAAGAGATGCTGACATGGGTTAAGAGGGAATGGGGCAGGGTCGGGGGGAGGGGAGGGGGAAGTGTTGCATTCATGATAACAGGTGCACAGACTTTAGGAGCTCTGTAAATAGGACCCTCAGGATCAAAAACAGAGGAGTCTCTGCAACTCTCTTTATTGTACATACTTGAATGGGAGCAAACAGAAAACTCCATTTCTCTTTCTTCCTCAATATATTGGACACAGGTTAAGATAATTCATGTTTTTTAAAAAGTCTGATGCTTTTTGTTTTTGCATTGCTGTCATTTCCAAATATATACCTCTCCCCCTCCTTCTCCACCTACTGAGCCTTCTCTTATAACAAGGACAGTGAAGAAAAACAACCAACCCTATCAGCGGTATCTAACAGTATGTGCAACATTTCACTCCCATGGTCTCCTACCTTTCCTACTAAAGGAGGGAGATGCATTTTTTTCACCTGATTTCTAGGACTAAGATTGGTGATTATAATTATCTGGGGTTCAGTTTTACCACTCCTTATGTTTATATGGTACTTTTCAGTTTACAAAATTCTGTCTTCTCAACAACCCTGAAATCTAAGCAGTGCAAATATTATCTCCCTTTTACAGATGATGAAACTGAGGTAAAGGCAAGTAGTACTTTGTCCACCATGCCATAGCTATTAACTGTCAGAGTTAGCATTCAAACACTGATTTCTTTATCCCAAGTCCAATACTTATTTTTCCCTACTCTACCCCCTGAGCTTTTATCTTTGTAATGAATTAAAATGAATTCAAGAGTATGGTACTACTGCTTCACTGCTTTCTTATCATATAGCCTTCAATTTCTCATTTCTCTTGCCCAGTAGTCTGCTCTGGATTTAACTTGATTACTCTGAGAACTGAAGCAAACTAAAAATGTAGAATTTCTGGAAAATGTGAAGCAGGAGAAGGGGGGAGTTAAAAAAAATAAACACGTGTGTATTGTGTACATGGTACCATGTTGAACAGTTTATTTTGAGAAGAGTGAAAATTGGAGATGGAGATAGAATTTTTATTTATTCATATATGTATATATACACACACACACACACACACACACACACATGTGTGTGTGTGTATAATTATATTTTTGACATAGTCTTTAATCATAAGCATGAAGACATGAAGGCCCAGGAGAAAAATTTCAAAGCTGATTCCCACCCACCTACCCTTCACTTGGGAGAGAGGGAACAGGAAACAATGGAAATTTTTAAGGATCAGTGGAAAATTTTTCCACCTCTAATTCTTAACTATACCAGAATAAGGTATTTTTTTTTCCTTTTGCTGCTCCCATATATATATAATTACACTTCATTGAGGATAAAAACAATCTGTACTTCTCTTAAGAAGTCTATTTCTAGTAAAAATTATTAGAATCCCCATCTAGAAGTGATCTTCCTAATGTGTTCAGATTATAGTGCATTGACAAGCAGAAACTGGACTGAGGAATAACACCAGAGATAATCCTCACTATTCTGTTTTATTTTCAGACAGTTTGTCCAAGACTATAGCATGATATATGAGCAACAAGTCTATAACATCTTAGAAATTGTGGCAGAATTAGACCAACAGATCGTTACCAGTTTGATTCCCACACTCACCCAGTGCCTGAAGGACTCTGAGCTTAAACAAGGACTTGGCAGAAATACTGCACAAAGGTATGTTTCATAATTTTATTTTGGTTTTTGGGACAATGATAATAAAAGACATCCATTTTGGAGGAGACAAGTTTCTAGAGTATAAATTTGTGCAGTAGTGCTTATAAATTGTATTGAGCAGAATCTTTTGAGTTATGAAAGTTTTATCAATTTAAACAGGCATAAAGCAGTAAGGTTTGTTTTTTTTGAACTAACTACCAAAAATCACACTTCCAAATGAGTGTCATCTGTTTCAAAGTGAGTATATTTGGAAACTACACACTCATTATATGCTGCTGCTATTACTTGAAACATTTTGGAAGTCCTGTTTTGGAATTACCTTTAGAGTCTGTAGTGTTACATTCTCGTACTGTATCTAGCCACATGAATGGCAAAACTGTGTCCTCTGAGGGTAGATTTGAGTTTTGTAAATAACCAAGTCATTTGACGCAAAGTCTAGATGGTCACTGACTAAATTATCGCATGGAGAAGGTGGGGTGGAGGAGGCAACATAATATGATTATAAAGCAGTAAGATTTACTTTTTCACTTATCTGCTGGGCTGACCCTGAAGGTAGGCTGTCGATATTTTGAGTATTTATTGAAAGAACGTTAGCCATGTGTGACTGGTCACCTACATTGGCTACTTTGAAAAGCTTGTCTTTGCCTTCACATTAGAGTTGAAAGAGACCTTAAAGGTCTTATGTTCCGAACCTCTTCACACACAAAAACACACGTACAATTTTATAGATGAGCAAACTAAGGCCCAGGGAGGTTAAGTGATTTGCCCATGGTCATACAAGTATCAAGTTAAAGAGCTGAAATTAGAACCCAAGCCCTCCGATTCTATACCTGGGGCTCATATATATTCATCCAAATGCTTATTTAAAAAAAAACACCACCTTATTTATAGTCATAGCAACTGTGGGGACACACATATAAGCACATACGTAACAATTTTCAACTTAAAATGATTAGCCTATTGAAGTGTCATTAAATTTGTTCTTAACAATGTTAAATACCAACAGTACTATTTAATTGACCTGCACAGCCCCCCCTCACTCAAAACAAAGTCAAGTGCAAGTCATGTCACCATTTCTCTGATGGCGGTCTCCTTCGGCAAGGAAGGACGAACACGCACTATTTGCATATTTATCTTCTTTATTAAGTGTGAGTTCCTGGAGGTCAGAGACTTTGTTTTTGCCTTTCTTTTGTCCCCAAGGCTTAGGACAGTGTCTGACGCTTAACTTTTTGTTGCATCATTTCATTCGTGGCCTACTCATGACCCCATTTTTGGGTCTTCTTGACAGATACTGGTGGCTTGCTATGAAATTCCTGTTACTTACCTCTGCCACTTGCCTCTCTGTGCCTTTGGGCAAGTCATTTAACTGAAGTCATTAGACCTGTTTCCTTGTTTTTTAAATCTGTTAAGTTAGGAGGTTGGACTAGGTGACTTCTAAGTGCCATGTCATGATTCTGTGATTCTGATTTTACATACATTTGTAAGTCAAACTTTATGAAGGAATTTTATAAGCCAAATGAAAAATCTTTAAGTAGTTACTTAGTCTTTAATTGTTTATATTTTTTTTAAGTGAAGAAAAGTGAGAAGTGAAAGAAAATACTGCTTATTTAAAAGCTTCTTTCAGGGGGAATTGCCCTATAATATGGCAGCAATAACTGTTTATTCACTGGAGCATTTGAAATAAATCTTATTCCTAGAACGATCTTTTAAAAACCTTTCTAAACTAAGGAAGTTTTCTTATCTAAGACAATAGAGAAGAATGTGGAGTATTAGAAAAACCATTATAAAATCCTCTAGTTTATCTTCCTTTTACTATTTATGCTTGTTATATCACAAATTTGCCATTTGATTTTTATACCTTTATTATCCACTTAATAAGAATTAAATTATGAATGTCATTACCTATTTAAATCCCCTGACTCTTCAATGCCATATTATTTAAGTAGATTAATGAAATTTTACAGGCCACTTTGTAACTTGGATTTCATTAAGGACCTGCTCTAAGCCAAACCAAGATGCCTTTGATAGTTTCAGTGGCCTTAATTATAACCAAACAGTAAACATGGATTTGAAAGGAGTCATTGCTTTTCCTATGCCTATTGCTTACACTTCCTTTTTCACAGGGTCTCAATTTATACATACTGTAAGTGGAATGGAAGGTATATAATATATTTTGTTCATTTTTGTTTTTAACAGGGAAGCCTATAGTCGACTTTTATCCTTCCTAGGACAACCAGGTCAAGAGGAGAGGCTGAAACTGGAAAATGAGACCACTTAGTGTGTTTTTTATGTGACTTGCACTTGTCTTTGGGGACTTCAACATATTGTTGTTCCTTAAAGCCACAATATACCATTTGCACTTTCCAAATTCCTACTTTTATGAACTGGATAATCTTCTAGTGATGTATTAAAAATAAAAATCTGTTTTCCAGGATTTTCTTCCTATAACTCTACATTTCCATAAAGCACATCCCTGAGGAAGTGGGATTGGTTCACTAAGTCAAGCTTTCAGTGAGTGCTTTGTAGAGTTTTCAAGTGAGGAAAATGAAAGAGCATTTTCTAATAGAGATTATTTTGCACCTCTCATGAAATTATGGGTACACTGCTACAGGGAAGCCAGTCAAGCAGCAAGTGTTTGTTAAACTCTTATTGCATGCCAGGCACTGGGGTAGGTGACCATTTTTGGTTCTCTGTAGGATATTTTCCACAAAAATAATTCATAGTTTGAGCGTGATTTTTCTTGGAGTTCTTTTGTAACTTGTGTTTAGGTATGTGAAGTATTGAGAAATTCTAGTCTACCTTGCCCTGCCTTTTAGCTCCAGTGTTAGAGGTCTTTTTTTTCCTCCTCTCAGGGTTGTCAAGTACAACTAATTTTCAGCCAGAAAGAGAAGATAACTATATACAATTAAATGAATAGATAATCCTTATTGGTTAAGATACAACCTTTTTGCCTTTCATTTCAGCCCCCATCTTCTGAATCCCATAGCCAGTCCTTTTTTATTGGTCGCAATCAACCAATCAGTACACATTGATTAAGTGTTCTGTGTGACCAGAAACGAGGCAGCAACTTTGGAGGAGGGGGAGAAACTAGGACCAGGGCTTAATCCATAATCTGGATACTCAGACCTGAATAATCAAGATTTGCCTCTAGCATGTTTGAAAAGAATCTAGCTACTTTTAAGATTAGCACAGAGGAAGGGATTTGAGAAAATTGTCTCTGAGGTTTTTATTCAGGTTCACACCTAAAGAGACTCATCCAGGTCTTCAGGGAGTGTATATGTTTCCTCAGCAACTAGTGTTACTGTATTCTCACAGCATTATTGGACTCTCTCCTAGCCCCGTTTGTCCTTTTATTTAGGTAACCCTAGCCTGTATAGCCACTTACCCCATGTGGACACTTTGGTTATTGTTATTTTGATTTACAAATGGAATAAAATCATGATAGGGGCCAGAGAAGGGGATGACAGTTAACTGTCGTAACTGAAGGAGGATGTGAGAATCGAGAAGATTAAGAGAAATTTTTTTTTCCTGGGGAGACAGACTGACTCAGACTTCTTATGAGAGATGCAACTGAAAATAACTGTCAGCTTTTGGAAGAGCCCATGAGAGAGATTTTGAGAGAACTGATTTTACATCTTATTCCATGGAGGAGACACCCTGAAAAGAATTCCTGGGAGATGTAAACTGCCCTCCTGAGAAAACTGAGTCATTGGACCCAAAGAGTCAACAGTTGTGGGCACTGGTTGAGTTGTTTCTGGTTTTGACCTTTTTATAGTGCTTGCTGAAGTATTCATTTGTATTTTTGTATCATGGATTACTGTTAATAAATTATGTGGCTAGTAATTGATGTTTATCAATGAGACCTGGGTTTGAGGCAGGAGAGACTATGGGAAAATAGGTTTTTCTAGTTTTTCTATACCAAGGTAGGGGCTCAGAGGTACTTAATTAATGAAATAGTATCTATATTCATGGGTATTCATGAGACAGAATCAGAATGTAACTTACTTGCTTTTGTACTGGGCATAAGAGAATTAGTATGATAATAAATCAGATACTAGGCTGAAGGTAGGTTTATGTTTTTCCCTGAGAGCTATTGAGAGGTGTTGCTCTGACAGCGTAAACCCTTTTTTGTGGGGTAGGCTGGTTTAACAAAATTTGGTCACATGAATGGTCTTATTCCTATTACATCTGGGGTATAACATGAAGCCTGTCATATTTTTTCAGTCATCACTGGAGATAGGGTAGCATGCATTGTTTATTAATAACAAGAATAACAGCTAGCTAATTTATATGGTACATTATGCTGTCTCATTTGATATTTAAATGGCCTGCTGAAAGATTATTATTCACATTTTACTGATATAGAAATCAAGGCTGAGAGTAAGTGCCTGGGGGAGAATTTGAATTCAGGTCTTCTTGCCTCCATATCCTGCATTCTATCTCCTATACTACATATCCATCTAATCAGCTGTTGGTCTGGATTGAATGATGCCATTTGTTTTCACTTGTTTGGTCACAGGCCTTATTTGTTAATTCCATAATAACTTATTCTGTTTATCCCCAGAATCTGCAATCTTATCATGAATCTA
Source organism: Notamacropus eugenii (assembly GCF_028372415.1). Taxonomy (NCBI): domain Eukaryota; kingdom Metazoa; phylum Chordata; class Mammalia; order Diprotodontia; family Macropodidae; genus Notamacropus; species Notamacropus eugenii. The sequence goes on along the minus strand of NC_092873.1, from coordinate 173,518,537 downwards.
GTACTTTACTAAGGGAAATACTTAGATCTGTAAATTATAATTGGAGATTCTTGGACTAAAAATTATGTATTCGTTATAGGACAACACATCATCATTTTGGCTTTTTATTTTCCTGTTTGGGGAAAAAAAATGTAATATTTTGGCGGTGGTATTGTTTGAAATATTTTGTGCTTAAGAAGAAACCCTAATAATAAAATTTATGTGGAGCAGGAAGCTAAGAGTACCCTGGACTGACTCTCTCTCTCTCTCTCTCTCTCTCTCTCTCTCTCTCTCTCCCTCTCCCTCTCTCTCCCTCCCTCCCTCTCTCCCTCTTTCCCTCTCTCCCTCTCTCTCCCTCTCTGTCTCTCCCTCTCCCTCTCTCTTTCTGTATCTCTCTCACTCACTTTTATGGTTCACTAAGTCCAAAGAAGCCTCTGTACTCTTGTAAGCTGCTGTCGTTACTTCAGCTAATGCTATTAGAGCATCTTTGTGCTCCTTTATAGGTTAGAGTGTGCAACTTTTTTTTTCCATTATAAAAGTGACATATTGAACTTGGGTTATACTGTCAGCCAGTTTCAGCACCTGCAAGGATTTCAGGTCATTTGAGGAGGTTTGTCTTTAAAAGGTTTATAGGAAAGGTATCTTTGGTTTGAGGATCTTGCTATGGAAAAAGTAGTACTGTGAATTTAAGAGATATTAAGAGTTATTGAATCTACTTATTTTGTGTATTTTAGTCTGTTTCTTTGCTTTTACATGGATATGTATGTGAATATATGAATATAGGTATTCTTGAAATATATCATTATTTTGATAGTCAAATCTTTGAGTTTCTGTTCTTGAACCTGTCCTCCACCACTTAAACTAAAACCTCTCGCTGCCTTGGAAGATAGGTCTTGAGTTTAGCTGTAGCAGGCTAAATGTATGATCTGGTAGCTAATTTTCTGGCAGTAAGCCTTCCACATATAGTTACGCCAGTCTTCAGACAGGCAAGACTGAATATCTAACTAGACCCACATTCAAAAAGACTTTCTATTTTGTTGATGAGATCTACAAGAGCTTGTGCCTCCACCTTATGTTCTGGGAACAGAAAGTTGTAGCCACACCATGGTGAAATGTTAAAATACCTCTTTATGTTAAAATCATAGATCTGTGTGCATGTACATTGTAGTAAATGCCTGTAGCCAGGAAAATTACTACTATTTTGAATCACTTCCACTATTTTTTCAAATGTGACCAGACTACCCCTACTCTTCTTCTTTTTGATTGTATCCCAGCTTTGTTTTACAGGATCATAGAATTTGAGAGTTGGCAGAGACCTAAACAGCCATCTAGTCTGACCTGTATACCTAAGGAATTCTCACTAATATACCCAATAAGCAGTTGATCCATCCTGTCCTGGAAGTTCTCCTGGGAGTGGGAACCCACTACCTCTCAAGACAGCCCATTCAACTTTTGTATGGCTCTAATTGTTAGGAACATTTTCTAGCCATCATTTAGCCTAATTGGCTTCTTTGCAGCTTGTACCCATTTCCTGATTCTGGTGCCAAACAGAACAAATCCAGTCCTTTCAAATGACAACCCTTCAACTCTTCGATGACAGCTATTGTATTCCCCCCAAATTTCTTTTCTCCTTCAGGCTAAACATGCCCAGTAACTAAAACCAATTCTCAGTAAATCAGTCAACAAATAAGTTCCTATCATGGGCCAGCCCCTAAGAGAGATAAGTTGGGGTAATGTCATCAAGAAGGCACTAAGGTTAAGGAAGACTGGAACAGGCTTCTTTTAGTAGTTGGTATTTCGGCTGAGACTTGAAGGAAACCAGGGAAGGTAGGAGACAAAGAGGGAGAGAGTTGCAGGCTTGGAGGAGACAACCAGTGAAAGTGCACAGTATCTAGAGATAAATGTTGTGTGCATGAATTAGCAGAGAGGCCAAAATCACTGAATTGCAGAGTATAAAGTGGGTAGATATGTAAAGTTTAAGAAGACTAGAAAGGTCGGGAGAGGACAGGTTAGAAACCAAACAGAGGATTCTATATTTGATCCTAGAAGCAATAGGGAATCACTGAAACTGATCAAATGAGGGCTTGGGGAGGGTGGTGACATGATCAGACTTGGAATTAATTTAGAAAATTAATGTAACAACTAAGTGAAGGACAGACTAGAGGGGGAAGAGACCTGAGGTAAAAAAGTCGAATCTATATCTGACCTGAGGTAATGAAAGAAAAGGGCCTGTACAAGAGGTGTTACAAAAGTAGAAATGATAGGACTTGGCAAATAATTGGATACCTAGGTTGTAAACCTGGATGACAAGGAGGGTGGTGGTACTTTTGGCAGTAATTAAGTAGTTCAGAAGAGGGGAGGAGAGGGTTTGAGAGGTAAATAATGATTTGAATCTTAAACATGTTGAGTTTATGATGCCTACGTGACATTGTTTGACATATCCAGTAGGTGTTTGGAGATGTGAGATTAGAGATCATGAGAAAAGTTTAGAACTGAACAAATAGATTTGAAAATCACCTGCATAAAGATGGTAGTTGAAGCTGAGGTGGCTGAGTGAAACAGGTTAAAGGGAGAAGAGTTGCAAGCCACCAATTAGAGCGCTGCTATGACCTGTGGCTCTTTACATCATTTACCCTCTGAACACTACAGATCTTTAGAATGAAATGCAGTTTTCCATATGAGATTTAATGAGGGCAGAGTATAGTGGGACTATCACCTAGCTATCCCTGGAAGAAAATTTTCTCCTTTCACTCCTAAATATTTCAGATGAAGAACCATTGCTTCCACTTTCTTTAACACTCATTCCCTTCCAAACACTCTGTAACAACATTTCAACTAGCCATGCTACTGAAACCAGTCTCAGCTTTCTTTATATCTCTGGCTCCTCCCTTGCCCACGATCAGTTGGCCAACCACCACATAAGTCCTGTCAGTTCTTCCTCTGAAATATCTGACTTTTCATCCCTTCCTGTAAAGCTGTTCTTGCTGTCACTTTTCTCCTCCATATTGTGATCGAATTTATTGGCTACAATAGCTTCCTCATTGGAGGAGCCTCCTTCCAGACTTTTCTCCTGTCCATCCTACTTTTTGTTCCCTGGTAAATCTTCATGCTGTTCTCTTGCCCAAAAAATTATGTAGAGGAAAACATTCTACTTTTTCAGCCTAGTATTCAAGGCTGTCTATCATCAGACTCTACCCTTTTTGCTCCCTTCCCACCTTCATTCTCCCCACAAGGGTCTCATTATGATAGCCCAGAATGTCTTCTTTCCAATCATCCGAGTACTTCAAGATCTAATTGCATCCTCCACCAACCCGCCTCCTATTTCTTTTGTCACTTAGTGTCTCTAGTGCTCATTTTGGTGCATAATTATATATGGCTTCACATATCACAAAAATGTTTCACGTTGCTCCCCCCAAGACTTGTCACATCCACTCTTGAAGAACAACTATAAGATCTTGACACCTTAGATGTTGTCAAGTTCAACTCCCATATTTGACAGATGAAGAAACTGAGGCCAGTGCAGTTTTGTGCCTTTAAACTCGGGGCTTCTTTTCCATTGTACTTGTTTGTTTTCCTCTGTACCCTTAGAGGGCCTTCCACAGAAACTTGGATGAAAATCTAAACATGATCATTTCTTAACAGGCCTTAATGAATGCCTGTTAATTAAATTAACGTAAGGGGAATTAAAATAAGGGGATTGAATGCAAGATATTCACATTTTACTAGCTGAGGTTAGCTGCCTCTGTCTTTATTTTATTAGAATTATTGTTTAATTACTTAAAATTTTTTTTTGTCAGTTAATGCCATATAGCAAAAATGGATTTTTTTTTTTTTTTTTGGCCTTTATAACAACCATAAATAGTTACCTGAGTGATAAATTTACTAGTAGCCCTTCTTTGTTGTTTCAGACACCGGACCAGATTTTTTAAGACTGAAGCTGTCTAATGTGTCTTAGAATATAGTTATGAAGTAAGCGTTATCTCCTCAGAAGTGTGGTAGAAGTGGTTTGGCTATGTCGCTAGCTGTCACCTCCAGGCAAGTTAGTATATTTTCTTGGCTCTGTTTATTCATCTGTAAGATAGGATCATGACTTTAGAACTGGAGGAGGGCATCCAATCCAACTCCTTTGTTTTATAGATGAGGAACCTGAGGCACAAAGGCTAAGCTTGGCTAGGGTGACACAACCAGTAAGTAAGTGTCTGAGGAAGGATTTGAACTCAGTTCTTGTTGGCTCTGGTATAATTTTTTATCCACCATACTATATGCCTCTCTAAAAAATGTTGGAATAGATGATCCCTAAGATACTTTTAGATATTCTGTGACACTGTCCCTGATGTCAGAGCAATTGGATCAGGGCTATACTCCATTTGGAAGGTTCAACAGAAGCTTTTTATCACTAATTATAACTCAATTAATTTTGAATAAGTTTAGCTGCACGGTATTTAAAAACAAAAAATGGCTTTAAATTCTTCGTTTCCAAATTCAGAGGTCCAGGGCCTTCCACTAAAGTCAACTCAAGGCAATTTCTTTTTCAAATCTTCCACATCAGCCTTTGCTGCCTTAACTGAGCTATGGTGGTTGGAACAAAACCCCCATCATTAGAAATCAACAAACCAATCCTCCATATGAAAATTAAGAAAAACAAATACATGTAAAATTACCTTGAAAAAATTCCCATGTGAAATAACTGGAAAAAGTCAAAATAACACAAAATAATAAGAATAATGGAAACTGACTTTTACATAGTCTTTATTATGCTAAGGTAACTGTGCTAAATGCTTTATAATTATCTCGTTTGATCTTCACAACAGCCCTGGGATGTAAATGCTATTATTATTCCTGTTTTACAGATGAGGAAACTGAGGCACACAGGAATTAAGTGGCCTGTCCAGAGTTACGCAGCTAGTAACCATCTTGAGGCCAGGCTTCCTGACTTCCTGACTCCAAGCCTAGGTCTCTGGTCAATGTGCCACCTAGCAGCCCCACAGAGGGCTATCAGCTAGTAAATGTGACCCCTGAAGAAAAAGTAGGGGAAGAATCTTAGAATCATAGATTTAGAGTTAGAAGGTACCATTAAACCAGTCCTCTCACTTTACAGATGAGGATATGAGATTAATTCCCTCTGAATGGCCAAAAGACATTAAGTGACTTGGCCAGGGCCAAAGGATGTAAGTCTCTGAGGGAGGATTTAAACTTGGATTTTCTTGACTCCAAGTACAGTGCTTTATGTGGCTCCCGTTTAATTTTCTAGCAAAAGCCACTTTTTGAGTTTCCCTTTCTGTTTCTTCACATTAGATAAGGATACATAGGAAACTAAGAATGAATGAACTTATATATGAAGGCGTTTGTGAAAAAGCTGTACATGTGAAATCAATTATGAGGAATACAAAAATCTTTCTATACCATCTCATATCCCAACTCTTACCAGGTAGGAAATGAATTAGCTATAAAATTCTCTTTATATTATTCAGTGAAATGCTATCTCTTCAACACGATTATGAGTTACAAAGAACTTGAGGACTACGGAATCTAGTCTTACATAAAAGTTAAGATACATCTTTTGGTACTGATATACTCAGCAGAAAGTTTCAGTTACATAAATTCTGATGATAATATATAAACAGAGAGTATAAAACATGAGCCAAGCACCATCAGTGTGATGAATGAATAGCAGAATTTTATTAGACATCCAGATTTAGTTATGGTTCAGGTTCCATGTTAATTAGCGTCTAATTAAGAAACTTCCATAAAAAAACAAATAATTTGATAAAAGTTGTGGCAGCCTGTGCCTCCTTGAAAAAAATCCTTTACCAAGACAGAAGGTGGTCAATGTTTAATCTACTAGTTAGCTAAATTCTACCTTGAACGCTTGTTTACATGTGAATACATCATTTTTCTTTTGGGGTATAACTTTTTCTACTTGGGCAGAAAAGAACAGAGGAATGAATTATATTAGAATAGAAGGTTCCCTCCTATGCCATATCTCAGTTCTGATGTGTTCTTTAACCTGATCAGTGTTGCCCCAGGTAGTCATAGTGCCTGGTACACAGTAGGTGCTTAATAAATTCTGTTAAAAACTGCTTTGCTTCTGAAGAATTGTGCATGTGCCCTTTCTTTCCTGCTCACATGTAGCATTTCTAGCAGATCACAGTTGGCTAAATTCCACTAATTCCACTTCTTGCTTTTTCTTTTGCGTTATTTATTGCAATGGGAAGAACACTGTTTTCTTAGAAATAAGCTTTCCCCAAAATCTATAGCCACAGACTTATGTTTAAAGAGCAAGTGTCCACAAGGCAAGTGACAATAGTAGTTACCCCCACCAGAAGGATATCCCTGTTCAGAACCATTTTGGGGAGAATGATCAATGTGGAGGAGCCATAACCTAATAATTCAATTGGTAACACACAGATCAGATCCTACTTTAAAACATCAAAAGTAGGAATGGTTTCTTTTTAATGAGAAGGTTTGTTAAGACTACAGCTATTCCCAATATCCTCTTTATGAATTGTGCTTTGGCAAAAGATCCTGGATACGGTTAACTTTAAACCTAAATGTATATATTGCAAATGTGTATAGGTGAGAAAAGCCTACACACGCCCGCTACATTTAAGCTGTTTCCTGCTTGGCTTTCTGTGACAAATTTTGAACCCAGTGATAAGTGAAAGCTGGACTGGACCTTCACACCTACAGTAACTTCAGTCACCAACCCTTCATGGTGTTTAAGTGAAGTTTAAGGCAAGAGTAGCTTGATAGTTGCCTAATTATTGCAGTAGCCGAGAAATAAATACAATGAAGGAGGGAAACACAGGGAGGAGGGAGGAATGAACAAATGACCAAACAAAGGGAAGAACTTTTATTCATGAGGTTGAACTTTGAAGAAAATATTCAAAAATAAAATGTATCTAGGTGCCTGAGGTCTCTCAACCAGGTGCACGCTGCACTGATTACAAAGACAGATACTTTTCTGTCTCCTGACCTCACAAATAGGATGCCGGATGCTGACCTTGTGCTGGCTTCATTTCAATTCAGATGTTCAGCAAAAAACTGCAAAACTACAGAATAATTGGAAATGAGAAGGAAATTCATGTATAATTCATAAGTTATAGGCTTACTATTTACATAATTTAATCCCTAGGATTTTGAAAATTGTATAGTTTCCTTTTATTTTGAATGCAAAAATGGAAACTATGGAGATGAAAAAATTTAAGATTAATAATGACCTCCAATGGAAAAATATTTATCTGGTCCATTTCAGAGGAATTTGGTTCCAGAACAATCATTTGGTTACATAGCCCAAACTTGCTGTTTCAAAGGCTGTTTTCCAATTAATCTTTATTAGTAATTTGGGATGAAGCAAAGTTATAAATTTCAGGAATTTTTAGATGTAAATGGAAGAGTATTAATGCACTTTGTAATCTTGTTGAGCCAGAACTAAAGCTTATAGCAGAAAAAAAAACTATCATTAAGTATCATGAATCAAGTTTAAATTCTTAAATTGACATAGATTAGCTAAGTTTTTTTGGTTTTGTTTTGGTGATATGTAAGGGTTCTTGTCTGTCATTCTTTGTATTTGTCCATTATCCTAGGTTGGTTTCCTTTTCCTACACAAGCTTGTCTCCCCACCTCCTATATCCCTGTCATTTAAAGCAGTGTCAGTAAATGCAAATTGATGTTCCTGTTTTCCCTCCAGTAAATCTGTTGGGACTTGGGCCTGAGATGGGAGGGAAGGAGTCATGTGCTGCGTTGCCCGTAAATGGAAGTCTCAGAATTCTTGGGAACGGTGCTAATGTGGTGATACGTTGATCTGTTGGTTAATGAAGGCTAACTCCAAACTCCCTTTTGTTTCTCACCTCTTGTATTTTTTGTTTTGCTTTGTATCTTGCTCAGATTTCCTCTGAAGTGATCTTTTACCTTTAGTAAGGTATCTCTGAATCTCTTTGGTGACAACTGGGGGTGACGTAAGTCACTCTGCTTGTCCAGGGCTCAAGGAGATGTTCTGGGAGTTTTTATCTTTTTAATCATTACTCTCAAACTTGTTCTCATATTAGGCTGAGCTCCTTGAAAAAAAGGGACTTTTTTTTTTTTTTTTTTGCTATCTTTGTATGCTGAGGTGTTATCAGTGTCTGGACATAATAGGCCCTTAATAATTATGCTTTTGACTCGATCTGCCCTTTTTTCTAAAATATGCCATCTCTCTTCCCTACCTACCCAACAACAACAAAATCGGGTTCTAATTAGTGGATATCTTACTATATGATGTCTTTAAAAAGATTAATATCTAAGAGCTGACTTTTTATTTTAAAATTCTTTCATTGCTTTGGTGGCTTTTAGGAAACAGCACTTAGTAATTGCTATTATTAAGGATTTGATTCATTAAATATATGACTCCTTTCACTTGAGTGTGCAGAAAATACTGGTATGAATAAAATGTCATTGTCCTATTAAATGAAGAGTCTTGGATCAGCAGGCAATTAAAATATATAGGGGACAAATGGGTCATAGTAAAATCTTAACTCAAAGGCAAATTAGCTCATAGTTAGATCAAACAAACTCTCCTTACACCTTTTGGATTTATACATCAAATATAGTATTTGAATAGTAGGGTTTGTGGAGGTGGAAGGCAGTGTTTGTTTTATTTTTTAAATAAAGAGGATACAAACCTGGTCTGAAAAGAGATTTCCAATTCATTATTAAGAGTATTAATAATAAAATATGAATGGAAAGGGTGGAGAAGAATCCCCTAAGTATTCAAGATTGATATAACCTTTAATAAAGTAAGAAAACTTTTAAATCCTTAGAACTGCCTTCTCTGGGTTCAGATTGATGTCAGAGCACTTTATGGTATGTAATTAGTGCAAACTAATGTTTTTAAGCTTTTAAATGTCATCTTTCGCTGAACAGAGTTTTGAACGAGAAATGCATCATGATTATTACTTGAGGCAAAGATCGGTACAAGGTTGGAGACAGATGGAATAAGTAAACTCTTCATCCTAATTACTATATAACTATTCATTCTGGGATTTGTATACATTTTCCTAATACCCTAAACTTCCCAAGTTAGATCTGGTCATTTTTAAACATAAAAAGAATCTCTTCTCCCTGTGCCCAGTGACATGATCCTGAAGATAGTAGTAACAGCTTATAATTTAGGAACATGTTTTTTTTTTCCTTAAGAGGTCAAAACACTTCACAGTGCTTGTCTCATCTTCAAAATGTCCCTTTGGCATGGAAAGAGGAGATAATTACACTGCCTAAACAATAAAGAAGTTTCAATTTTGAGAGAGGAAGGTTATGCTTTTTTGCCCAAGGTCACAGTAAAATAGGGTAAGAATTCAGTTTTCTGACTTTCTCCCAGTCTTCTTCCATTCTATTATTCTTGGATTACCTTGAATAAAATATGACATTTAAAAATTTATCATATTGTAATACAGAGCCTCTACTGAATGGGATAGGTAATAGTTTTTTGTTGCGGTTTTTTTTAATAGTGAAAAAGTCTAATACTGAAGATTATTTTGTTGAATCAGTGATGCCATTAGCAAGAAATAAATTTGCACAGCTAACATACTATTGTATAATCCTGGACAACACTAGCTGAGAAGGACACAGAGCCACAGAAAGGCAAGTAACAGGTTGTCACTGAGCTATACCATGATTTTTTTTTTAAAAAAAATCATGTACCATATAGTATGCTGACGTAATAAGGGGAAAAAAATGACAGTTTTTCAATAATGTATTTTAGAAAATTTTTGTTTGTTTTTTACTAATACATATCTGAATTTAAGACAGATGTGTAAAACAAGACCAGGAAGCGCTGAGCACTGACTCCTCCCATTCTCAATGCCCACAGTCAGTCGGATAGTCGAGCTTCTTCTTTTCTTTACTCCTGCTCTTGACTTGTGTGAAACAGCACATTTGAGATGCTCAGACATTGCCAATCCTGTGATGAGGCACTTGCAGGGTCTGGAGGTTAGGACATGTGAAATATGGAGCTGGAAGGAAGCAAGCCGCTATTCCATTGGAAGCAAAAGGAAGTGTAGGTCCATAGAATACCTCTTCTTTGCCTTCTCTGCTAACATCCAAAACCTGCCAAGAGAAAAGCACTTAAATACTCAGAGAATAAATCTTACTTGCCAAAGTTTACAGATGGTAAATGAATCTTGTTTAAACACAACAGGAACCCAGTTCCTTGGGTGTGAGAATGTGATTTCTGATTCTCCAAATTTTTGACCAACCAGTACTTGTAGACACTGTATTTGTACCTCATCTTTTGATGGTAAAATACACAAACACATACTGAGAGGCAGGAGATTAGTGGAAAGAAAATTGGACAGATGCAAAAGACCTGTGTCTTCACTCCACTCCTTCCTTATTAATGTATGAAACACTCTGATCTCTCTGTGCTTTTCCTTCCATGATGATGATGATGATCTGACATTTATGTAGTGCTTCAATGTTTTTAAGACACTTAATGAGCCTTTTCTCATTTGATCTTTACTCGAATGAAGTTCACATAGACCTTTATGGCAAGTGCCATAGGTATTATTTCCATTATACAGAGCAGGAAACTGAGGCTTGGGCAGGCAGGTTGAGTGACTTGCTTATAGTCACTAGTAAGCATCAGATGTGGAATTTGAACCCAAGATTTCTTAATTCAAAGTCCAGCACCCCAACCATTATACAACAATGATGACATGTCACTTGCCCTGATTATGTCACAGGTGTGGGATAAGGATCAAATCAGATAGTATGTATGAAGGCATTGCTTTAAGTGATGGGTCAGTATTTCAATGAATCGTGTCAGCATAGGCATGACAGATTACCTGTCTCTCCAACTTAATGTGTCTTAAAGAACTGCCTACAGCTCAAAGGATGTAAATATTTTGCCCATGGTCACAAAACTAGTAAGTGCCAAAATAGTATTTGAACCCAGGTTTTCTAGACTCCAAATGTATCACTGTATTGAATATATGTGTGTATACATACACACATGTATATGTATGTATGTATGTATATACACACAAAAATATATAACGTGTATGCAGAAAAACTTACCATGTTGCCTGCCTCTAAGGTGGTAGTATCATGCATGGGCATGAAAACTAGTTACATATGTAGTGTATTTTTATTCATGATAACATCACAATAAATGAGAATGGATAAGGTTTTGCTCTTTCTACCTGTCCCCCCATAAAAAGTGATTTGCAGTTTCATTCAGCAAACACATAATAAAATAAAGAATATATCTTTATCGTAGTCCAGACATAAACTGACTCATCTTAGCCTGTGAAAAGTTCATCAGTAAATACAAACGAGACTACTGGAGGGAGGAGAGACAAAAACAAGCTTTAAGCTACAGACAGGAATGTTCATTAATTGAAACCTACTATGATTGAGGCTGGACTAGGGGCATTTTAAGAACTCTTCTCTGATATAAACATGCATCAGGAATCCCTCTAGAAGTCATGTAAATGTGTTAATTTCTGCTACTTCCATCAACTGAGAAACTAGAAATACATCAAAGAATGCAAACATTCAACTCCTAAATGACTTGTCATGGCACCTCCATGTTACATTGAGGGCAAGAGTAAGTCAACAATAATGAGGCTCTTCAGCCTAATCAAAACTATAGGTCACAAAGTGGTGAATACCCCAGCTTGGCTCCCCCTAAAGAGCTTCCAGGACGGCATAGTAAACAAGGTGAAGAGAAGAAACGCTAAGAGGTCCTTAGGCAGTGTAACCTAAAGCATACAGCCTCGGGGATTGGTGCGCAGTCTCAGTGGCCAACCACCAGTGTCTGCTTCCAGTTTCATTTAAAGAAAATACATCATCTCTGGGGCCAAACCACTCAAACTAATTGACATAACTGATAACCAAAAGACAAGGCTACACGAATGCTGCAGGCTCTACAGGCTAGGAATTTTTCCAGCTGCACACACAGATATGATCAACATCAAGAGCACTGTCTTTAAAATCTAAGGACTATTAATACACTTTGTCTTTTGCTGAGCCCCTTGTAGGGCTGAAGTGTTAGGAAATATATGCATTATGGAATAAACTGCACAGGTAACAACTGGTCAAAGGACCACCAGCAAAGGGTATACTGAGGCTCCTTGTATTACTTATAAGATGGTTCAACTTGGAATTTTCTGACTTTATTTGATTTCATGAATGGAAGAAAGCTATTCCTTGAAGAGCAGAGTTCTACCAGAAGAAATAAAGTTGAATTTCAAATAGGGTAAGAAACTAAGTGTTCATAATAGATTTAATAATACTTTGAAACATGCATTAACTTTCTGTAGCCAAATGAGTTCTAATATACATATGATTTGTAGTTATTCACATTTGTTTGACCCCTCTTCTCTTAATATATTAAGTTTGCAGAATTACTGAGAACTCTGGGTGACAGAATGAAATCAGTTAGTTGGTCAGTGAATAAACATTTAAAAGTACTTACTATATTCCAGGCACCATGCTTAGAACTGGGGATTACAAGGAAACATAGAAGATGGCCCTGGAGCTTCAGGAACTCACGATCTAATGGAGAACCACTGTCTAGCAAATGCTACATACCACAAATCATACAGCTTTGTCAAATGGTAAAATTCACCTTTCCCAAAAACAATCTTTCACATTTGTAATCTCACTGTCCTCCTGCCTAACTCCTTGTCATCACTGTTAAACAAACGTGTTGGTGACCACTTGTGTGCAGGGCACTGTGCCCTTCTCTTCCTCCTCTGCTAGTGCTCTGGAGCCAAAAGGTAAGTGCTGAATTGGAAGAGAATGAAGCGCACCTATTACTCCGTAAGAAAAGAATTAATTTTTGCATATCTCAGTTTCCATGGAAGCAAATATAAAAATGAGTTCTTCTCATGCCACATCTGGAGCAAAATGAGCTGTTGGAGGTATGGAAACAGCAGGATTTGGCATGCCTTGACTGGCATTTTTTCTTCCTTTAGAGAAGAAACTGCTATCAATGCCTTGGCGCTAGACTGTACAAATGTAGGGAAATCTCTCTTCGATTGATTTACACAGTATCCTTGCTGGTGGTTATCATTTATCTCTCTAGAATGCATCTCTAAGGGAGAGGAAGGATTTAAGGCCACTCAGGCAGAAATATGTCAGAAGACACAGTTAAAAGAGAAGATACCAGTTGAGTGAAGGTAATCAGTCAGAGACCCTTTGTCTGACTCTCTGGGCCAACAGAGACCACATATGTTAAGCGGATGTAATGCATTTAATCTGTGAGCATAGGAAAGGAAATATTGGCATTTCCAGCCCCCCCCAAATAAAACCCCTCCCTTATTAGCTGGCAAAAAAAAAAAAAAAAAGGCATCTGCATCGAGGTGTTGCCGATTTGGCAGAGCATCGCTTAGCCAAAAGGAAATAATACTAAATGAGGAACAGAAGAGGGGAGCTGGAAATGCCAACTAATCACCTGCACATGTATGCAGCTGCTCCCCTCTACATTATTCTTCATACATGGCAAAGTAGATTAGAATCAATGCTTCATGCCAAATGTTTGCTATGGCCACATAAAAATAAACCATAGCCCTTCTACATCGATTAGAAACCTTTATTTCAAATATCTATCCTGTGGCTTCGTTAAAAACAGGCCCAGGCCACAATCTTAAGAGCTGACTATGTCAGGTGCGTACTCTTTCACTCTGCTCTTGAGACAGAACACTGAATGCAGCCTGTTCCAGGTCAAGGATAAATGGAGAAACCACATAGCTCAGACTAGTCGAAGTCCATCTTTTCTAGTACTGGATAATTTGGCTGGTCTGTGGGATTGTGGTGAAAGCTTGGGAGGATCCTGGGAGGAAGAAAGAAGTAAGCATCATAGGGCTAGAAATTTAATGGCTCTCTAGTCCAGCCCTCTCATCATCTGCAGGTAAGGAAATTAAGAACCAAGATGCTGCATGACTGGCCCAGAGTCAAAGAAGTGGTCATCTGACTGTAAATCTTTCAGCTGCCTTATGGACCTTACCAAACTCAATACTGTTCAAGGTTTGACCGTATCCTTAGAATCTCCAAGTTTACGTGAAAGTCATTGAATCAATCAGTAAACACTGATTAAATGTTGACTATGTGCCAGTCACTGTGCTGAACACAGGCACAAGACAGCCCCTGCCCCTGAGGAGCTTACACCGTAATGGAGGAGATAGTATGCAAACAGACATACAAAGTGTGCTATACAAACAGGAAGTAATTCAAAGAGAGAAGACACTGGAACTAAAAGGGCTTAGGAAAGCTTCCTGTAAAAGGACTTAAAGGAAGCAAGGAAAGACAGTAGTTGAAATTTAGAAGGGAAAGCATTCTAGAGAGGAAGCCAGCCAGAGAAAATGCCAGTAATGGGAGTGTCTTGAGGCTGGTGTCTACAAACTAGAGTACATGTTGGGGAGTAAGGTAGAAGAAGTCTGGGAAGGTAGGAGGGGGCTAGGTTATAAAGGTGTTCTGAATCCCAAAAATGCAGGCAATAGTAAGCCACTGGAGGTTATCAAGTAAGGATCAGACTTGCACTTTAGGAAAATCACTTTAGTGGCTGAATGAAGGATGGACTGGATTGGGGAAAATTTGAGGCAAGCAGATCCACCAGCAGCTGCTGCACAATATCAAGGGGTGAGGTGATAAGGACCACCGCTAGAGAGAGGAGGAAAGGGGGCATCTTGGGGAGATGTTGCAAAGGTGAAATTGGCATGCCTTGGCAAGGGCTTGGATATGGAAGGTGAGGAATCCAGGATGACTCAAAAGCTGAGAGCATGATGCAGGTTCTTTTGAACTGAGCTACAGAGAAGGGGTGGGAGATAAGAACAGCATGAACCTGAAAGGAAGAAAGGTTACTGAGTGACTGAGGAAGGGGGAGAACCTGGAAATAGTAATGGGGAGCCACCAAGTATTCTAATGTCCCCACCTTGATCTGGCAGCCAAGGAGAATGAGGAAAGGTGCAGCCAGAGTTGGAAAGGGTCAACAACATGCTTCTCTAGTAGAGAGAATTTTTTTTTCTTTTTACTTTTATAAAAATAAAAATGTTTAAAGTTAAAAAAAACTTTGCTTTACAAAAATAGTAAAAGAAAAGTACAGAGTTTAGGTTACAAAGAGGAAGAGTGATATTCTCTAAATTCTCTCCTATATGTCATTAATAATTTTCTTCAAGAAGAGTCAGGGACTTTTGGGCATACACACACACACACACACGAATGAGTTATGTGTCAAACATAATGTTAAATTAGAATAATAGTAAGACATGTTTTATAATTAAAGCAGCTTTAATCTGACCTGTTAAACAAGCTACTGATACCAAAAACTTGGAAATGGATAAAAGGAATACACATTAGCACTGTTACTTCCTATGAAAGTTTAACCCATGTAAAGCAGTTGTCACAACAAAAACAGCCAAAGTGCCTAGAAACTATCTTAAGTAGCCAACACTTGACTTGTTGCCAAGCAAGGTCAGCCAAGAGAAACACTTGTTTAGAATATAAACCCATTTGTAAAGTCTTACTGAAGATTATGATAAAAGATTACAGACTCCATCGATCTGAAAAATGGCAAGGAGTGTACAGATAGTGAAGTGAAGTAAGATGAGTCAGATCCACACAAGGATAAAACTTCAAGGGCCACAAACAACTGAAAAATATAAATGATCTGGAAAGAGGTCTGAACAAATAACCTTCTTCATCTATCAGAGTGTAGCTACTACCTTTAGTCTCTGATATCACTGTCCCTTTTGGGCTACATAAGGAAGTATAAAGGTGAGAAAATTACCCCATCTCTCTTAAAGAAAGTGGGAGCTAGGCTGGTCACTTCAGAGCATGGGCTACAGAAGCTGAAATGGCACGAAAGAAAATAAAAATAGGCAGAACAGCTTGATCAGACCAAGACTATAGAGAGGAGGTCTAGAATGGAGACAAAATAATGTCGAGGGCATTGATTAGTCAGTTTTCAAGATATCTGTGAAGAACAGCATGAACATTATTACCCCAAAAATGTAGAGGATAGCAAGAATTTCCAACTCGTGTCATTGGAAATGCATGGGAAAAGGAAGTGCGCCAGTGACATAATAAGTGAGAGACACAAGCACTGGTATCCACACAGCGTCAAGGGATCAATGGAAGACCTCCAACATGTTGGGCGAGCTGCCTGTGGAGGATTTACACAACAGCATGGACAAGAGTCGCACAGTCTAGGCTGAACTCACATGAGATCACATCCATCAAAGTAACAAGCAATATACCTACTTTCACGTCTCCAAAAATTTTTTTAGCATTTAATGTATCATTTATTTTTCAGTTCTCAAAATTCACTTCCACAAGAATTTGAATTGAAAATTTTTTCCACATCCCTCCCCACCCCCCACCCAAGGGCAGCATGTATCCCATCCACCCCTTCCTCCAGTCTGTCCTCCCTTCTATTACCCACCCTTGTTCCATCCCCTTCCCCCTCTATTTTCCTGTAGGGCAAAATAGATTTCTATACTCCACTGTCTGTATAGCTTCATTTCCACTTGCATGCTAAAACAATTTTTAACATTCATTCTTAATGCTTTGAGTTCCATATTCTCTCCTTTCCTCCCTCCCCACCCTCACTAAGAAATCAAGCAATTCAATATAGGTCACACATGTGTGACAATGCAAAGCACTATCATAATCGTTAGGCTGTAAAAGACTAACCACATTTCCCTCTGTCCTATTCTGCCCGTAATTTATTTAATTCTCTCCCCTGACCTGTCCTCCCACAATAATGTTTGCTTCTGATTTTCCCTTTCCCCAATTTGCTGTCCCTTCTACTATCTTCCCTCTCCTATCCCCTTTCTATGCTCCTTCCCCCTTGCCTTCCTGCAGGGTAAAATAGATTTCCATATCCAATTGAGTGTGTTATTCCCTCCTTAAGCCAAGTTCCATGAGAGTAAGGCTCAATTATTTCCTTTCATCTCCCCTTCTTCTCCATTGTAAAAGCTCTTTCTTCCCTCTTTTATGTGAGGTGATTTGCTACATTCTGTCTCTCCCTTTCTCTTACTCCTAGTACATTCCTTTCAACAGTAAATTTTATTCTTTTTAGGTATCCTCCTTTCATATTCAGCTCACCCTGTGCCCTCTATGTAGTATGTATATACATACACATATACTCATGTATACATACCTACACATATGTAATACATACATACATACTCATACATATACATATATATTTTCTCTCTAACTACTCTAATACTGATAAAGATCTCGTGACAACATCTTTCCATGTAAGATTGTAAACAGTTCAACTTTAATGAGTGCCTTAAGGCTTCTCTTTCCTGTTTCTCTAGATTCTTCTTTTGAAAGTCATATTTTCTATTCAGCTCTGGTCTTTTCAACAAGAATGCCTTAAAGTCCTCTATTTCATTGAAATCCCATTTTTTTCCCCTGAAGTATTATACTCAGTTTTGCTAGGTAGGGGATTCTTGGTTTTAATCCTATCTCCTTTGATTCTGGAATATCATATATTCCATGCCCTTTGATCCCTTAGCGTAGAAGATGCTAGATCCTGTGTTATCCTGATTGTATTTCCACAATACTTGAATTGTTTCTTTCTGGCTGCTTACAATATTTTCTCCTTGATCTGGGAACTCTGGAATTTGGCTACAATATTCCTAGGAGTTTTCCTTTGGGGATCTCTTTCAGGGGTTGATTGGTGAATTCTTTCCATTTCTATTTTACCCTCTAGTGCTAGAATATAAGGGCAGTTTTCTTTGATAATTTTTTGGAAGATGATGTCTAGGCTCTTTTTTGATCATGGTTTTCTTGTAGACCAATAAGCTTTAAATTACCTCTCCTGGATCTATGTTCCAGGTCAGTTGTTTTTCTAATGAGAGATTTCACATTATCTTCTACTATTTTTTCATTCTTTTGGTTTTGTTTTAGAATTTCTTGATTTCTCATAAAGTCATTAGCTTCCATCTGTTCCATTCTAATTTTTAAAGAACTATTTTCTTCAGTGAGCTTTTGAATCTCCTTTTCCATTTGATTCATTCTGCTTTTTAAAGCATTGTTCTCCTCATTGGCTTTTTGAACCTCTTCTGCCATTTGGGTTAGTCTATTTTTAAAGGTGTTATATTCTTCAGCATTTTTTTGGGTCTCCTTTAGCAAGCTGTTGACTTGCTTTTCATGGTTTCTTGTATCACCCTCATTTCTCTTCCCAATTTTTCCTCCACCTCTCTTACTTGGTTTTCAAAATCCTTTTTGAACTCTTCCATGCCCTAAGACCATTGCATATTTTTGTTTGAAGGTTTTGGATGTAGAAGCATTGGCTCTGATGTCTTCCTCTGATGGCATGCTTTGTTCTTCCTCATTGAAAAGGATGGAAGAAAATACCTGTTCACCGAGAAAATAACCTTCTATAGTTTTATTTTTTCCCCCTTTTTTGGGCATTTTCCCAGCCAGTTACTTGACTTTTGAGTCCTTTGTCAAGTAGAGGGTATATTTTAGGGACCTGTAAGTTCTCAGGTCCTCCAAGGTGGCACAATCAAGGGAGAGGAGTTCACTGCCCTCCTGGCCTGTGCTCTGGTCTGGAAGCAAGCACAAACTTTTCTGCCCAGGTTCTGTGAGTAGGATTCCCTCTCCACAGCCACCTCCAGCTCCACCATGCCAGTACTCTTCCTCACCCCAGGACCGCCACTACAGACTGAGACCTAGATCAGCCACTGGCTTCCCGCCGAGTCTTTAGATCAGGGCTCTAAAAGTGGAAGCTACTGCCTCAGTGGCTGCCACCCTGGGGCTGGGGGCCAGACTGATCTCCCCTCTCACTCAGGTGAAAGAGCTTTCTTACTGATCTTTGAAGATGTCTTTGGAGTTTGTGGCTTGAGAAATCTGGGAACCTTAGCTGCTTCTCGTGATTCCATGCCCTGAGCCTGCTCTGGTCCTGTTGGTGCTACATGGTCCAGACTGGGCTGTGTTCTGCTCTGAGCCCAGTGCAACAGACCCTTCCTGTCAGCCTTCCATGATGTTTTGGGCTGGAAATGTTTCACTCTGTCCTTTTTTGGCTTCTGCTGCCCTAGCATTTGTTTAGAGTCATTTTTTACAGGTATTTCATGGGTTATGAGAGGAGAGCTAAAGTAGGTTGGTCCTTCTACGCTGCCATCTTGGCTCCATCCCCACATCTCCAAAATCTTTATGAGAATATTTTACACACTCATCAATAAATCAACATGAACTGTTAAGTGCCTGTTTATATGCTAGGCACCAGATATACAAAGGCAAAAATGAAGCAGTCTCTGCCCTCAAAAAACTAACATACTTTTATGGAAGACATGTACTGAGTGCCCCCAAAACTCTAAACTACCCTAAAACTTCCAGGATACCCTGTATGTATGCATATGGGTATGTACATTATGTATATTCAAAATACAAACCAAATAAATGCAAGGTAATATTCAAGAAATCCTACATGAAAACATGAAAAGGAAACTGAACTTTTTATAAGCTATTCTATAAGAGACTACCCTCTTATAGTCATACAACTGAGAAAAAGATATAGATAGTACAAGATCTTGTAATACAAATGCAGAGTATTTATTATTAAAAAATAATACATACAAAAATATTATATATACTATATAATATATATAAATATATTTTAAAAGCATTTCACTGACCTCTTTAACATAGCCTTAAAGACTGTCTTCCAACCAAGTATCACTTGCATATGACAAAACAATCCAAGATACATTGAGATAGGTAACAAAAGAAGACCTTGTTCAGCAGTCTTCAGGTTATTAATATCAAGAGACGAATTAAACATAGTGAAATATGCTCACTAAAAGTGTTTGCCAGTCTCATAAAGGATATTGCATACAGAGCTCAAAATGAAAAGAGATTCTCCATATATGGTACTCATCTCCTGGATGCTTGTATTTATAGAGTTTCCCCTTTGCCACCTATGATTCAGAACCACAAGAAATCTAAATGAAGCTACATGGCAATATATTTGTGAGTACAGGTGTATATGTTCGTGTGTTTATGTTTATATATATACATACACATAATCATATACACATGTATGTGTATATTTTACATATATATATGGGTGTACATAGAACACTATTTCACAGAAGCTAGGGTAAGACTGATTTAATTATCAATTCTTGAACAAGATGTAGAAAACGAGGTGAGGGGAAAAGTTGAACATGTACAGCAACTGGGCAGATAACCAGGTCTTAGACCTACCTGCTGGCCAAGGTGGGAAATGAAAGAATTATGGGCCTTGGCTGGTTATGGAAGGATGAAGATGGAGGATGGTGGATGATGTTATATCAGGCCAGTGG
The DNA here is from genome assembly GCF_028372415.1 of Notamacropus eugenii. Taxonomy (NCBI): domain Eukaryota; kingdom Metazoa; phylum Chordata; class Mammalia; order Diprotodontia; family Macropodidae; genus Notamacropus; species Notamacropus eugenii. Next base: position 173,498,258 of record NC_092873.1, on the reverse strand, counting down.
TCAGGTAGAAATTTGTAAATTGATTTATAAAATGCCTCCTTGGTTTGCACATCCCCCCCCCCCCAACACTTTTAATGATCGTTAAAAAGGTGAAAGATTATCCCTCCTTCCCTTCCACCCCAACTAAAAGGTTAGTCTTAAAAGATTCTCCAAAGTTCATCAAGGACATACTGGAATGAGAGCAGACTTACAACCTGCTCAGAAGAAAAAAGGCTACAACTGTATTAAATATCACCTAAATATAATCAAGCACTTGTCTCCCATCAGCTGGATAAAAACTCCCAGGAAAGCTTATTTCGCAGCACCTCTAAACTCACCAATCATGTCCAGATGGCAATTCCTCATAGGCTTGGAAACCACAGACAACTGACACAGATTGCTTGCACTTAACAGAACAGCTAATTTGTGCAGGAAAGAATATAAATGCTCCAATCAGGGAGCTTCCCATTGGGCTGATCTCTTGTATTGTGGCAGATATTGGTTGACTCCAGCACAGTTTATATGCCTGGGAGAGCTGAATCTCTTCCCTCATTCCCTGATGTCAAGTCAAGTCAACAAGTGCTAGGCATCCTTGCCACCCTTGCTCCAGTAAAACACTCTCCTTTCAACAGGGTATTTGAGTTCAGATGGGGTAAAATGTCATGTAGTCAGACAACATATAAACTAGAAATATAAAACTATGGCCAAAAACATTAAAAAAAAAAAAAACGACCTGTCTGAGGAAATCATTGGCATCTAGGACTATTTCCAAAGGCATGCTGAGCACTGTGCTGGGCCTGAGCTGCTAATGTCAGCTTGTGCCAACACTGCTTTGGGACTGGCTGCCCAATGACAAACCACTTGCTGCTCAGAACAGCTCTGGGAACTGTCTGCCAGGAAGGAAAGCAGACTTTGCAGCCAACGACAATGGAAATGCACAAGACTTAAAAAAGAAGAATCCTATTCTTTTCACTTCTGATACTTAGAAAACAAAATGACAAACGCACAAAAGAAGGTGTATGTTTTTAAACTGTTACAAAAGGTTTTTTTTATTGTTTTAAAGTGAAGGCTTTCCTCATTCATATACATACATATGTATATACATACATGTGTATACATACACACAAAGTGATACATATACATACTCATAAACATTCCTGGCTCATTCCCTTTTCCTCTCAGGGCACAATTTTTTTTAAATAAATAAAATTTTCAACACGGAGTCAAAACTCAGCTTAGTTGCTGAACGAATAGTGCATGCACACACATACACACACACACACACACACACACACACACACACACACACAAAACTCTTAGCTACTCTCTTCACTTGAATGCTTTTACTCATTTAGTAATGGCTCTGCAAAAAAAGTAACCTTTCTGAACCCCTTGAAGAGACTTCAAAAGGAACCTCAACTACCCACCTGGATGCATGCCAGAGGCTCATTTGTCCAAATTGAATAGCCACCGACTAAATATATTCTTCCATTATGGACAGCAACTCCGGATTCATTTTGACCTAAAGCAAAAAGGAAGAAGGAGAGGGTAAAACACTGCACCTGCATGTTTTAATTAACCCTTCTGGCACAGAGAGATGCAATTGCTTTACACTGGTGGATTTAACAGAAACATGAGAGGCAGGTGGCAATTGATCACTGCCTCCTGGGAGGTAGAGGATAGAACCATTGTGGGCACAGTAAGGTGCAGAAAAGTTATCTGCATGATGATATCGGGGCCAAAATGGGGCAAATAATTATTATAAGCCATTAGAAAAATTATTCATTAAAAATTAATTTAAGTAGGGCAACTTCTGTCAACTAGGAGTATTTACCATATGCTACCAATTTATACTGGTACCAAAGTCATGAAAGGGAAACTGAGTTTGAGCCCTGGCTCAGTCATTTATTAGCTTTGAGATCTCTTCTATAAAATAACAGTAATAATATTTTCACTGAGGAAAGCACTATGCAAACTGTAAGGCCCCTCCTAAATGTGAAGAATTAATATTTCTATATCACATCTTTGAGGTGTAGAATGTCTCCTAAATGTGAAAATGGGAGAAAATTATTAAATTTGTGGGGTCTGCCTCTTAACCCCAAAGACAAAAGCTCCTTGAAGGAAGAGATTTCTTCATTTTTTTTTTCGTTTTTGTGTCCTCTACATCTAGCACTTTGCCTAGTATGCAGTAGATACTTCATAAAATGCTTACTGATTGAAGTTTTGAGTGAAGAAGTCATTCCTATGGATTGCCAAACATGTCTATTTTGAACATTACCTATAAAACAGGATCCTAATCTAATGTATACATATCATATGAATATATAGACATATACGGTATACATATACAGACAACAGTTTTTAAACTCTTGAAAATAGTTGACCTGAAAACAACTGTGGAAAACCCTAAATGCTGACATCAAAATAATTTAAGTCCTAGTTTAGTGCTGGTGATGTTTTTTGTTTTGTTTTTAAAGATGGAATAACTCAAGAATGCATATTCTTCACTAGAGGACATCAGAGAATGTGATGGTCACATTTTATTAATGGACTGACAAAGGGTTGGCTGAAGCAATAAATAAACTATATCCTAAGCCAGCTGGAATCACAGATCTAGGGAACTGGATAGTCCAAGGTCCTGTTGTGGTAACTAGAAGAAAGCTATACATGCATTTGTGGGACTCAGAAATCAATTTTTATGAAGTTCAAAAAGGCAGACCAACTCAAACATTTAAACACTAGTTCCAGCTAATAATACTCTAAATGAAGAATACTGTCATCACCACAAGGAATCGGGAGTGTTTGCCCAATGGGGTATGTGGTTTTCAACTCACCATCTTAAAAAGGCATCAAAAGATAATGCAATCTGCCAAGTCCTAGAACTTGACTGATAATTTTATAAATGATTCAAAGGAAATGGACTAACAGTCTGAGCTCATAGAATATAACAGAAGTCGCTGGAACCTTAGAGATCACTAAGTACAAGGCCTTTCATTTTACAAATGAGGAAACTGAAACCCAAAGAAGAGGAGAAAACCTGCTCAAGGTCACACAGCTAACTGGAAGCAGAGACAAGATCTGATAAATCCAAAAAGTCCAAAATCCAGCTGTCTTTTCATTGCAAAACATTACTGGCCACCTCTAAGTTTTAATAAATCCAAAGGCAGAAAAAGCTGTCAACTCGATGAAGATGATATAAAGTTAGTTTACTCCTGCGCCTCCTCCCTCCATGCCTTAATGAAGGATATGTTAGAATGATTAGGACATTAGATAAGGCTTTTTATGACAGTGATGCTTCATTCCTGGATAGAAATTGTTAAATGGATCTATAACATTACTATCTCCCAAAATACTGATACCTACAACACCATATCTTTCTTAGGAGCAAATGTAGTGTTGGTCTGTATATGTCCTTAAACACAGAAGTACAAAAACAAAAGCAACAAAAACCAAAGCAGCAACCTTTTCCAGATCATTCTGTCTATTGAAGACAGTTGGATTAAATGAAAAAAATAAATTTAGTGAAACTTACATTGAGTCAACAATATAAGGCTCACTTTGGGGGAAGGGGGGTGGTCACTAACTCAAGACTCCTATCCCCACAGCTGTATCATTTACAAAATTTAAAATACATATTTGTTACAGCAAAGAAATGTATGAACATTTCTTAGTCACATAAAGAAGCAATATGGATGTGTCACATAACGGAAAAGCATTGTACCAGAAGTCAGGAAATACCTGGATTTAAATCCTTGCTCCAGTACTTAGCTGTGTGACCTTGGGCACCTCACATCACTTCTATGAGTGGTAGCTTCTTCATTTATAAAATGAGAATAACAACATTTTATACAGTTATCCCATAAATCAAATTAGATTTCAAAAAATTCATTTAAAAACTTAGTAAATCTGAAAGTACTAAATAAGTGCCAGGTATTATCCTTGTGAGTATGGAATACTGACTAGAAAGCCACTCTTGGAGTCAAGAGGCTCTGACACATGCCAGATACAGGGATGGGGAAGTGACTTATCTCAGTGCCACAGGCAACTCCTTAAGACTTTAAAATACAGATGTACTGTCCATTCATATCAGTAAAGGGGATTTCTACCCTGAAAATTCTCATTATTTTGCTTTTTAAAACTCCAAAAGTAATATAGGTCACTTGGAGAAATTAACTACCTTTACTAGTTTTGATATTTAAAGGAGTAGACCTCCCTCTCAAAAAAAAAAAGTGAACAATATTCTAGTTACTAGACTGAAACCCACTTATGTTGGATATTTAGGAACATGGCAAACATCACTTTTAAAAATGCACTTCAAAACAAAGCTAGCTTCTTGTCTCAAAAAGTTTTAGATTTTTCAAATTCACTAAATCAAAAGTACTTACCAGTTAACAGGTTGAAATTGCAGCGTGTCCACTGGTCTGTGTCTATGTTATAAGAATCTATATGTCGTACAAGGATGCGATCATTATTGTAATCAAGGTCATTGCCCCCCAGGACGTAGAGCTTCCTCTGGACAGCAGCCATGGAATGGTATACCCTTCTCTGCGGCATGGGGCTTCGACTGATCCACTGATTCTGCAGATGGGAGCAAAGCAGAACTATGCCTGTGATGGGGTAGGAATGTTTTCATGGTGGAGAGACTTCTAGATTATAAAGTTCCTGGAAGGTGGGGACTATAGTTTTCCATCTTTTTACACTCACCACTCAGCAGAAGTATCTTACATGTAGCAGCCCCTTAAAAGAATTTTTTGAGTTGCATTTATGACACTTCCCCTTTCCTCCTGTGTCACCCCCTTAGACCCCCTCCCATCCCTCTTAAGTTCACAGTTTCAACATGAACCTTGGTAATAATGACTGTGAAACATATGAACCTCAGGCCAATAAGAATAAACATGAAAAAAGAACCAAAAACTGAAATATTTATGTTAAAGGCTTTGGAGAGAGATTCACACAGTTTTCCTATCTTTAATGAAATGACTTTGAAAATAATGCCCATTTGTGGCTATGTCTAATGCAGTATGAGAAAACACAAGTTAGTGCTAGCTACTTGTCTCAACCCAGTGGTTACTCGTTTAAGCAAGTAACTTCAATCCAAAAGTATTGTGTGGCTGGAGACTTTTGTTACTCCTTGTGAACAGGGCCACTGAAGGACTCCCTGGATGGAGAAGGAAAAGGTATTTTGCTGCTTTCCAAAATTAGCTTTTTGGGGCAAATCTAAAGAATGATCTGCCAATAAACCTCCTCTGATGCCATAGGATTTAAAGTCCTGTGAACACTGCTATGACCTCACTGTGTGACAAACTAGAAAAAGGAAAATTTAGGAATTCTATATCTTAAAGGAAAAAGTGTCTGATATTGTACCAAATATGATTTATCATTCATATTTGGTTCTGGGGGCACCTGAGTGAGAGAAAAGACTAATAGAAACTTACCCTAAATAGGTCTCTGGTCCAAAATTAGGAACTCAATGGCTAAAACCATCTCAAAAAATCAAATGTTAGATCACACTTCAGAGTTACAAAGATTTTGATAACTGCCCCAGAGAGGCAGATAGCCCTAAGAACTTCCTTTTTATATTAAACAAAAAGCATTTTTACTAAGAAAAATTGGAACTTGACCAGAAAAGTCCTTGTGTTTTGAATGGTATACTTTCAAAAAGAATCTCCTCAGATCATGTCATCTCCAGGGAATGGAAACTAAGCTCATCCACACAAATATTAATTCATTCATGGCAGGCGTTTCTATAGGCTCAGTTAAGTTTGCCTCTTCTTTTTCAAAGGTATTTTTAGATAGAAAAATGTGTTTTCTGCCATTTGAAAGGCACACCATTTTGTCTGCCACCCTTTTCTATGTGTAGATGTCATGCAAAGACAACAACTGTTCAAGCTAATTTTCAAATCAAACACCCTTCCAGCCAAATAACTTCCTTAATAAGAAAGTCAAGGTTTCCTTCAGGTATTTGGCCAAGAAATACCTTTAATTAGGCTACCAAGGCCTAGGCTCCAAATATGCTTTCTTCAGATGCCTTCTATCAGACTCCATATTACAGTATTAGGAATTAATTTTTGCATTAGCAGTCCTGTCCCCTGCCACAGGACTATGGACGCCATCTGGTTTGCAAAGCCTGCCTGCATCCCCTGATTATATCTTTAGCTTCCTCTACTGCAGTGCCTTCCAGGTGAGCCGCCAACCGCTGCAAAGGCAAAGAAACAGAGGGGCCTGGCGGGGTCATTCCTAATAAGCTAGCGTGTGAATACTAATCAGTGGTGGGGAAGCAGAGGTCACCCCAGCCTGCCTGTTGGCAGGTAGCAGTGTGCTCTGTGGCAGATGGCGGGCATTATCGACTCTCCACAAAGGCCTAGAGGAGAAGCAAGCACCCAGGCTGAATGATAGAGTGATTGAGATTCTGTGCAAGATGTAAGCAGATGTGATGTTTGCCAGCACCCACCGTAAACAATATGCCAGTGGAATTTTTAAAAAGAGATTGTGTGTACAAACATGAAGCAGACCTCATTTGAGAAAAACATGAGCCCTTCCTTTCCACTTTAACTGTGTCTGTGCCAAATTCGAGAGACTGCCATTAATGATCCCGTCTGGGACCTGGGACAGCTGACTCACTGACATCCCCAGTTATAATCTCTGAAGCTTGCAAGCTCTCATAACTCCAGGAAACACAGAGGGATAGGTAGAGATGATGGCTTCTCTAATGTTCAGAATCGTGTGATGGTTAAAAATGCATGAAAAAGATGCAAAAAAGGAAAGCTGAGCTGGTGCTAGATGCATATTTTTGGCCCATCCCTGCTCACGTCACCAAAACCAAACTGATATTTCATGTCCTTGATAACTTCTCTGGGTGAATATAAAAACCCAAATTAGACTATTTTGAAATGTTCCTTTAATCTTGAGAAAGATTAAACATGGCCATGAGTAGACAAATGTAAAATTCAGCAGACATCTGGTAAATTTGTTGTTTAATCTGGAAGAAAGGGGCTGATTTGTAGCTGTAAGCCCAGGAAATAAAGAAAAAAAAACATTTAAAATATATGAGGAATGGACAGAGGGAAGGCCAGACCTCATTAGAATGTTTACAATTCAAACCCTGGCTGCTGATGAGTCAACAGCAGAGACAAACTACAGGCATGTCTACCTCCAGCTTTGCCTGACTACTGCGCTGCCCTGGAGAGATGGAAATTATACAATGAGTCCCTCCCAGAAAGATGCTCCTGACCAAAGGATAGAGGGCACTGGGGCTAATTTAAACATCTCAGTCAAGGTCTTCTAGATAAGAGCGGAGAGATGTATATAATAACAATACCAAAGAACACCAAACAAATATTTTTCCCACCTAATACAGACAGGAAAGAACTGTGGGAAGATGGAAGAATTTAAACCACAGAATTTTCTTTAGCTAAATTTCATAAGATAGAATGTTCATTTTCCTTACATGTATTATACATTTCTATACATACACACATACATACATATATAGAGAGGAGAAAGTAGAGATATCACATATGTTGGTAATATAGTTAGAAAATACATCCTACACCAAATGATAACTTGAAGGTAGTTTTACAATCTGTTTTCAGTAGGGTTGAGCTAGTCCTTACCTGGTTGGGTTCGTACACCATTAATCTGTTCTGATATTGTGCAGTATTAGTTACCCCACCTGTAATGGATTAACATGGTTAAATCTCTTCATGAACAAGACATGGACTGTTCCCCAAATAAAAATGAAATATTACTGGAGGGAAAATGAACCACCACTGAGCATTCGTTTGTGTGCCCTAATGATAAACCTATGACGTGATTTAAGCTTATATTTAAGTAGCTTCACTTTCAAGCAACATTTTGGAGGTCATCTATTTAAGAGGAAGCAACAAGTGTGCTGAGATTACCAAGACTGGATGCAGTCAGATTATCAGAAATTGGATGAATAAGGAGGGAAAAATAGCTACACATCACTTGGAGAAAAGGGGAAGAACAGATGGAAACTCAGTTGTGAGAAATGCTTCTGGGTGGTTTGTCCCAAGGACACGGAACAACAGGGACAATTCTTAGCCAAACATTTAACTTTGTAAATTCCAACAGTTTGCGTAATAGTACACAAACAGCTTCTGCCTATTTGGAGATGCTATTTCCCAAGACCACAGTAATTTAGCATAAATTAAATAGTATAGGCTGGGGTCCATAGTTGTTCTGCTTTAAAAAAAAAAAAATTAAAAGTGACTATTTAAACTTTAAAACTCTTCAAAAACTCCTGGGTTTGAAACTCTCTTGATTGCTTGCATAGATCTAAGGAGGTCTGAGATCATCTACTTAACCAAAAACTCTTAAATATATTTCATGCTGCTCCCAGTTTTCCCCTATTCTGACTTCTTTCCAGGCCTGTCGTGTGTACAGAACAACACACAAGGTAATAACCATTTGCTCAGCATGAATTTTTACAATCAAAATGCAAACCTCTAAAAATGAGCGTGTGAAACGGCTTTGTGGAAGAAATGGCGTTAGTGGACATCAGGAGAAGCTAAAAAAAAATTACCGCAAATATAAAAGCAAGCAATTTCTATCTTAAGTAGAAGAAATTTTAAAAATAACATTCTCACGTATTATGTTCTAAATCCTGGCCCGAAATCAGCGGCTAAAGCCAGGAACTATTTAGGCTAGTGAATTTTTTGTTTATTTAATAGCTTCAATATGGTAAGGCCACAAAGAAATATAAATTTTTTATTTTCTATGCATGTATGGCACATACCTAAAGTTCTCTTCTATGGCAATCTCATAGTCTAGCAGCACACTCAGTATAATGTACAAATTCTCTGCAAGGGTCACCACTTTCAATACCATTTAATAAGCGTAATTCAATTAAATTCTACAAGTCCATGAGTAGCCGGTATGTTTAAAGTTACTATGCTAGCACAGTGGTGCCAAGTTAACAAGAAAAGAGTTGAGCTAATGATAACAGATAAGTAAATAAGACATTAAAAAAAAAAACAAACCTAAATCTGGCCAATCACTATTCTCCCATTTCCCCCCAGTAAAGAATTTGAATCATTCATTTAATTTTCTAAGACCATTTTTAACTAGAGGTTAGGTTTCATTCCCTCTAAGGCAAGGAACTCCTTTTAAGATCAATAGGAAATCTGCCTGTGGTATAAATCCATGAAGAATACACAAATGAAGTTCTAGTATCTAAGTGAAAACAGAACTTTGCATTTCTTTAAGACTATCTCCTGTCTATTATAAAAATCAAAGGGGAAAAAAAAAATCTGTCGCACTGAAGAAAAGATGGCAAGTAACTATATCCCCTCAAATATTTAAGATAAAGATATGTGCCAAATATATTAGTAGAATGGATTAACTTTTAGCATCTCTTATCCTTTGTGAAACTTTTATTACCTAATTGTTCCTACCTAGCATAACAACAGAAAATGAATTATCAAGCATCCACTGAGATTACATGTCTTTGGTGTTAAAATGATTAACCAACCCTGGCACAGGGTACACCAATAAGGAACGTAAATGTAAGAGAGGCACAGGAGAGCTTTAGCACAAGCTTCGATCATGGAGGCTGCTGAACTTGTTGCAGAAGGCCAAGACCCTGCTGACATCGACTTCAGTAAAACCGTTGAAGGCAGTGCTTCACATTTTCGTGTATTATACTTAACAGATTTTGTTTGTTAGAGATTAAATGTATAGCAACTACATTAGAAAGTCACTGCTGTAATAAACAACCTTGGCAGTTCATACCTTCTCTTACAAGATTCTCCAGTATTCTCATTACTATTTATCATTTTCCACAGAAGCAATCTTTTTTTTTTCTAATCTGTGCTCAGTAATTAGATTTCCTTAACATATGTATTTTCATTCATATAATAATATTTAGAAACGAGGAGTCAGATTACTAGTGGGGGGGGGAATGACTGTTATTTGGTTGATCAGCACCAGGATGTGAAATGCCAAGAGGCTCGCCAGCAAAGCAATGCTGTAACTTTTGCCAAGTCACCATCGTGAAGGAAAACCCCAGAGTGTGCTGCTGCTGCTCCTGCTCCCATGAAAAAAACTCACAAATAAGCACATCAATAAAGCCACTTTCCTTAGCACACATGCAAAAAGAAAAAAAAAAGACGAAGCCCCCAAGCTCTCCCTGCTCACATTTCCTTGATCCTCTGCTCATTTGTAGACTTTCTTCATTGCATTCCCTTCACACCCACTCTTCACTTTTAGATTAATCTGCTGAAATGAGATGCTAAGGATTTGCATACAGATTTGACTACACAAAAATAGATATGGAATTAATAACAGTCTCTATATGTTTTAATTTCTCCTAGACTGGAGTACCCTTGCCTGCAGCGGTATTCTTGGCTTTGAAAGTCATCAAGCTGATTTGTCTGCTCTTAGGTTAGGATGCCACATGCTGCTACACTGTCCCCCGCAATCAAAGCACTTGCACAGATAGATTCCATGCCTGCCCCTATCAAGTATATTTTATAGATTGGCAGTTTTGATCTCCCTCCCCAGGGGGATAATCTGCATCTTAACAGCTTTCTATAGATACATCTGTCATTAAATATGCCATCTTGTATCAGCATCAATTTTCAAAACCAAGTTTTCCCTAACTTTGAAGTGCCACAGTTGAACTTGAGAATTTTCAACCAAAATTCAAAATGAGCAGCCTCATCACATGCTCCTGAACTGTGACTTCAAAAAAGAAAAATACCGCTGGCTACAGAAAGTCACCGAGGTCTTAAAGAACTGCCGGGAGAAATGAAAAGTTAACACACTGCTAGAAGTGAGAAATGATTCCTATCACAGGACAAGACAATAGCAAGACATTTTCTTAAATTTCCCCGGAAGTAGTCTGCAAGGAACTCAGTAATGAATGGATGCAACCCACCATAGAGAAAATAAAAGGATGGTTAAAAAAACCAAATACACTCTCTGTCTACACTTTGGGGTGCCCTCTCAGACACTTAAAGCTGTGACAAAGACAACAGCTAGTGAATGCTTGTTTTGTAAAAGGCAAAGGGAAGGAGAAGGAGAAAATGGCTCTCTTTGTACTTTGCTCTTAGCAGGTCAAGTCTGTGGCTAATTATTTTTTATACATATAAAAATAATACTTTTATACTTGATAAATTCAATACATACTTATGGACAAAGGTATTTTCCTTTCGTAGCTCACAGTGGCCACAAATACCACCAACTCTGCTTCCACTGAAGTCCCCCCCAGCCGGTAACTAAGGAATCAGCCCTTGTGGAGATGGGACCTGGCAATCATTCCTGTCTCTTCAACAGTCACAGCTACTAACACCCAGAAAATAAAGTTATCTCCACCAAAGTCAAGTGGCTTGACTGTCAAATGGCTCAACAGGAGAAATATATGTCATTTTATCAATGGAAATGACATTAAAGAAGATGCAACATGATCATGTGCTTTGCTGCGGAGCCCTTCTATTGATCTGCCATTGAAACGTCTCACGGGTCTTTTCCCCCCTTTTTAGAATGAGCTCCTTGGGAGTCTTGCTTTTTTCTGGTTGTATTCCTAATACTTAGCACGGTGCTTAGAACATAACAGAAGCTTCTTAATTCATTCGTTCACACAGCACTGGCCAAAGAGCAGAATACATTCAATAAATATATATTAATATATAAATAGCAAAATAAATTTAGAAGCCATTATATATCAGCGGTTCTTAGGCTCAACAATACCTCATTCACATCAGGTATCTGTGAAAAAGCCTTCAGAACTCTTACCAAGAAAAGCCACCTGAGATGCTTCTTGGCAACCTCCTCACAATATTATGTATTTACTAGGTGCTCAATACATACTTGTTGAACCAAAAAAGAAAGGAGATATGAAGATTTAAGTTGGTACACTTCTGCTCCTCACATTCTGCTTGGCAGAGAGAGGGTGCCCCCCAATTCTTACTGCAGTTTTACGTTTTAATAGCTGTGCGCACAACATACATGTATACTGCACAGTCATCTACACACACTACATATTTACATACATCTACATACAATCACGTGTGTATTTCTTTGTTCTCTCTCCCTTGTTCACTAGTGTCGGATGCTTCACGATACCATGAACCATCCTGCCAGTGGGGCTTTCTTGGCAAAGGTACTGAAGTGGTTTGCCTTCTCCAGTGGATTAAGGCAAACAGAGGTTAAGTAATTCGCCCACAGTCATATGGCTACTGACTGTCTGAGGCAGGAGATGAACTCAGGTCTTCCTGAATCGATGCCCAACGCTCTACACTGAGCCACTTAGCTGCCTACCAAATAGTAAATACCTCAAAAATACCTGTTAATTACATAATACACACACATGCAATCATTTAAGCAAGAATCATGTGTAAGCAACAACTTAGTTCCAGGTCCTGTACTAAGCTTTGCTGAGACAAAAACAAAAGAATCTGGCCTTGAGGATCATGTTTATACACAAATGCATCCATCTATGGTGGTCCAGATCTGTGATCTCATGGCTTTGGGGAACTACTAGGAAGGAAGTGCCCTCTACCCATGCGGATCAGCAACTCTTCTCCCCATGACAACCTGAGTTGCCAAGTTGGTCAAACAACCATTAGAATATCTGTACTCCCTATGCCATGTTACTTTTTATGCTCATGTGTAAATACACACGCACACATATAGAGCCAGTGCAAGACCATCCCCTGACACCTTCGTGTGACACTGGGCAAATCACTTAACCTCTCATTGCCCCAAGCAGCTCTCTAAAACCACAGATTAGAAAAGACCGAAATCTGCATTGGCAGTGGGAGTGTCCTCACAGGTAGTTCTCCACACCAAAGAAAGCACAGGCTTAATACATATGTACATGTATGTAGGTATGTCTTTTTTTTTTGGTGGAGGTGAGTGGGGGAAATTTGTATTATGCATATGTGCATATGTAAATCTCAGTTTGTCTTCCCTCAATCTCCCCCCCCATTTCCAAAATAACTCAAAACATTCACAGCTGAATCTTTTTTCTATGCCCTAAGCTAAGAAATGAATCTATTTGCATCAGGCAAAGAAATAAGAGCCAAGTGTATGTATTATTCACTTCAGCGTGCTGCTAACGATAGAAATAGTTCCAGCCAACGTAGGCTACACAGGGTTAGAAGTGGAGCATACACAGAGCATGTAAGAGTAGGAAACCTCTCCAGTGGATTCTAACATGGTGGAAACAATTTCAATCAAGGATATTTTTGATAGAGCAGCTACTTGCATAGAATCTTCCTCAATTCATGCATTAAATGAAGAATATTATTCCTTGTTTTAACTGTCACACATGAGGAAGCCACAAAAATGGATGGGTAATTAATTCACTCAAAATCCCCGGAGAGACTTTCACATCTACAGTATATCTATCTGTAAGGAAAAGATTTTTACACGGGGATATTTGTTTATCATACCAGTGTAGAACATCTCATGTAAATAAACAGGTCACTGACCCAGGGTCTCACGTGAACGTCTACAGCACTGAAGTAAATATGAACAATGCAGGTTTTTCATGAACAAGAAATAATGTACAAACAAGGTTAAAATCTCTAGTTTTAGCCACCCACAAAGACAACTGGGTGTCCTCTAAAATCTTTTAGATGCTCTGATCCTACTGTAGACTGTCACCTCATATGATTAAGACTGTTTTCGTATTTTAGTAGCAATGCTTTTATTTAGAGATTTTGAAATGGAAAAAAAGTAAATACAGAATCAATGAACCGGAATAAATCTTATGGTCCAGCCCCCACTGCCCCTTCTACTTTTGCACAGCCACCTAGTGGTAGTACACACTCACATCATCCCCAGTGGGTGAATCTAAGACTATTCAGGTATGTACACACACATACAAAATACACACGTATGTACTTACATGTATGTGCATGCACACAGATGATTGCTTTAATTACTAAGACTGCTAGTAAGTTATTTCCACATTACAGCCCACGTACTTTACATTCACTTCCCCTACTTGATCTCCAGTTAAAAGATAAGGAATAATTAGTATTCTTTAAAAATAAGCACTAATAATAGTTCCTATTTATATAATACTAGGATGCAATGCAAATACTACTATCTCCCTTTTGCAGATAAGGAAACTTAAGGACATAAGAGAACCAATGACTTGCCCAGGGTCACACAGCCAATAGATGTCAGAGCTGGGGCTCAAAGTGCAAATGTTCTTTTTCCTGTTTCATAGTGCCTCTCATGTCCCCGAGGAGGGTTATGAAATCATTTATGGTCTAAGGGTCCAGAGCTATTTTGGGAGGGTGTGAATAAGGATGTGATTCAGTTGTTTTCTTTCCTCCAAAAAGTGACTTGTTTATAACAGTTACCTTATGGGAATATAACCTCAGTATCAGGTGCAATGCTCTCCGGTCCATATATCAGAATACTAAGGGAAAAGGCTGAGGTCAGCAAAGCTATAAAGTTGGAGATTTAAAAAAATTTTTTTTCAACTTATGTAATATTGAGACTTATAAAGGAGATCTGAGTCATTAACTTGTATTATAACTGGATGTGAGTTGGAAACATCAGTTTTATAACTGTTCCCAGGTATTAAAATAAGAACCAAATCCATAACCAGTCAGTAACATTCTAAATAACTTTCCAGCACCCTTGGAACACCAGGCTCTACCCTATTCTCACTTTCTGCAAATCTCAGTTTGAGAACCTACTCCAGTATAAAGTGATATGTAAGGTCCCAATGGGGCAGGTAGGTGGCATAATGGATAGAGTGCTGGGCCAGCAACGATCATGTTCCTGAGTTCAAATCTGGCCTCAGATACTGACAAGCTACGTGATCCTGGACGAGTCACTTAATTCCTTTTGCCTCAAGGTTCCTCACCTGTCAAAAGAGCTGGAGAAGGAGATGGCAAACCACTCCAGTATCTTTGCCAAGAAAACTCCAGATGAGGCCACAAAGAATCAGACATGACTGAAACAACTAAGCAACCCATTCACCAAAGAAATAGGGCTATCTTTTCTTCATCATATCTGTAGCTTTGTGCTAGTTTCTCAGTTTGTAGCTGGAATCAGAAAAATTAACAGGGTAAGTAGTTACACAGGGTGTTCCAAAAGACTTAGTGCAGTTAAATTGCAGTAAGACTTGTGAGACACCTTGTGTATAATGAACTAATGATTTATTTTCTGGAAGATGGTTTTTAGGGCTTGATGTAATGTATCCCACTGCAGAGATCACATTTTTTTAAAATAAAAGAAGTGCAATGCAAAAAATTTGAGCCATTTTGATCTATACTACACTTATTTTACTTCAATATTTTCATTTCAAGTCTAAATGGTATGCAGTTCATTTGTGAATTAGGTCATGGTGTCAAATGCTGTTGGCACCAGTAAAATTTGACTACCTCTAACATTTTAAATTATTTGCTAATGGCTATCTCCACAGAGCTTGGTACCTGGGAGTTCCTCCGAGCTTCTTTTCTCACTTTTAAAGCATATATTGACAGATTTCAAAAGTGTCTTGACCCCCAGTGGAGAAAAAAAAGATTGAAAATCCTGCTCAAGTCTTCAATAAAACCTTTGCTACCAAACAGAACACCAGAAACCCTGTGTGGGAACCCAGCCAGGTCCTCATATCTGCCGTGTTCCAATGTCTGCCAGATCTCAGAAGGATGCCAATGTTCCAGTCCCTCATCAATTAGCTGAAATGCTTCGGTGAGCTGGTAGAGGATTCAAGAATTGGTTTCAAAAACCTTTATCACCTTCCAGAAATAGGGATTTCATATTTAAGATCTGTGACACCCAATGCAAATAATACATCTTTTTTATTTTTTAAGAAGCTCACAGAAAAATCTAGTTTACCCTACCATGAGTAGTTCAATTTATAATTTATTTATTACATGTAAGGATGGGAGAAAGAAGTGGCCAGATTAAGGTACTATAGATGTCACTGTTGATCCCCTTTCTTTCCAATTGCAGCTCTACTGCTGCCCCTGGAAAAGTGGAGGTTTTCTTCTCAGGCACACAGCAGGGCAGAAGGAGACCTGAGAAAATTGTGATTGTCTTCATTAATGGTGATTAAAATAGGCAGCCCATGTTAATGCAGGAAAAGAACAAAATAAACTTACTTTATGGAAGAGCAAAAGGGAAAGAAAGATCAAACTTGTTTGGTTTTTTTTTAAAGAAAATAGCAATGCCATGTTGCAACAGAGAAGGTCACTAATTTTTTGGAGTAGAAGTGTGCTTTCACTGGCATTAGGAGTTTCTTAGAAAGGACCTTAAAAAATGCAAATCAACATTTTCTCTGCAACTTGCAGCCTCAGAGAGTTGCTTGGGGTTTGGAGAAGTTAAATGACTTGCTCACAGTCATACAGTCAGCATGTGTCAGAGGTGGGCCTTGATCCAGGTCTTCCCAGAACAAAGGCCAGGTCTCTATCCATTATAGCAAAAACAGCCAAACTCAAAGACAGACAGATCCCTCCTGGCTGCATACTGACTTAGAAAACCAGAAATTAACATTAACCCTATTCTGTTCTATTTTTCTTTATTTTGTTAAACATTTCTCAGTTGCATTTTAATCTGGTTTGGGCAGCACTCCCACCCGTGACACCTCTACAAGCACATCACACCACTCCAGTTGCTTAGTTTTGCAGTTATACCGTCATGGGGGTAGAGTAGATTCTATGCTAGGACATTCCTTAAGAGTTATATCACAACTAAAATGGAAATACGTTTTACGTGAGTGTGCATATATAACCTATGTCAAATTGCTTATCATGGTAGAGATGGGGGAGGGTAGGGAAAAATAAAATTTGGATTTAAAAATTTTATTAAAAAATGAATGTTAACAATTTTCTTTACATGTAATTGGAAAAAATAAAATACTATTTTAAAAGAGTTATGCCTCGTAAAGAAAATGGTAAGGATTTGAACAACTTATAAACTTTTGGGGGTTGTCAAAGAGTCTGATGGGAAAGAAATAAGAAAGAATATGTACTAAGCATTCCTGAGAAATAAATCGTAGCCAAATATGGGCAAATTTACTGTAATTTTCAAGAGGATGACACAGTGACAACATCTGAAATTAAATGAATCAAAGACAAGGATGAAATGTGGTAGAAAATGTAAATCATAGTAACTCGTGGTCGCTTCATCATTCCCACCCCCGACAAGTAGAGGTTTATTCCCAACTTTATCTAATACTTGTTTTCCACCTGTTTTTTTAAATGTCTGTACAGAGCTACCATGACCCACTGTAAGTACGTGATCTTATCTTATCTTATCTCTTGAAACACTATCTCCAACATGTATTTAATTAGAACACTATCATAGCTCATTCAAGAGATGAGGCTTTTATTAAAACATATGTGTGTATTCATGTCCATTGGTGTATGTAACTTGAAAGATGAGTAACTGACACTTCTGCTCATTTATCTTCCTTTTCTTCTTTTAGGTTGCTAATTAACCCAAACTTCATCTCTTAATTTATCTAACCCATGGTTCTCCTGAACTGGCCCTTTTCAGTGACACTAAAGATAAAGCCAAGAATTGATACAATTATCCAGATATTGTAGTTCAAACTCCTACATTATCCAAAGAACTACATCTTATCTTCCTTAAGGACAAAATGACAAGAAATGTGTAAAGTGCTAGAGGGCCCAAAGAAGAATTTCATAATAGTCAATGGTGTTTAAAAGGGGGGAAAACAGGGCTAAATTACTGAGTGAGGCTATGAAATCTCCATCCCAAAGTGGCCTTCAAATAGGTTGTATGGGTGATGACAGAAAGGGTGATATAGTATAAAACCTCTGAAAGGAACTTCCATCCTTTTGAATCTGTGCTTCTCCATGGCATTGCCTTGGAAGACTAGTTCAATCAGTTCCATTAAATATAACAAAACAAGCCTCATCCAACAACAACAAAAGATTCAATTTTCCATATATCGTGGCTAAACTAAGTATCTGAAGCTATCCTTGAGAATATCATTATTTCCTAAATTACAACAATGGGAACTACATGTCACACTAGCATCCCAAAAGAGCTATCACTGTATTTCCCAAAGTAGGATAAAGGAAACAAAACCCAACAAGTCAATTCCCTTCCTCTTTAGATATTGGATAGAAAATCTACCCATCCCAAAACAGTGTCATCACAGAGTATGACAAAAGTAGACTTTCCAAGATGAAGCTTCCAAAGGTAAAGGTATGGCAGTTCTGTGGCTTGGCTCCTTTACTCTCTGCACGAACAATGAAAAGAAAAAACTGGATTTCCCACAAAGTGGGAAATTTCTCACATGTTCAAAAGCTGGCTACATGTAAATTCTATAGACCAGGGTCACTGATGTCTCACAGCCCCCTCGAGGGGTCTCATGAGGCCTGGGGATCCCTTTCCAGAATAGCTTTTTTAAAAAAATGCATACAACAAAAAACAGGATTACAAAGCAAATACAGCTTTTTAAATATATTGTTAAGAAGTTCACAGACTCCAGATTAAGAATGCCTACTACAGTTCTTTCTATGACTTTCACCCTAGTGTCAGCCTCTTTATCTATTAAATCAGAAACTTGAAAGGAAAAAAAGTGGTCCAGAAATCCCCTTTTTGAAGGTCAAGGTCATTAGGTACAAATTCCAGATTGCCATCTTTTCCAGCACAATATCAGTGATGGCATTTCCACCAAGATCCTTTTTCAGTTTTAAAGGTGTCTGAAAATACCGGGCCTCCTACTAACACTTGAGAAATACCTAAAGTCATGGAATTTAAAGCTCCAAACCCACCAATAGGGGGGTGTAATTTATATGAGAAAGTATTTGGGGATTTAAGTATCTGCCTTAGGAAAAATGAAGACTACGAAATTTGGAAAAATCACATGGTTTAAATTCAAACCAATAAGCGTTTGGCCAAAAAGGGAAGGCTGTTGACACTTGCCTGTATGTGAGGGCTGCTGGAGAAGGGAGTCACATAAACTGGTGGAAAGAGAACTGCTTTCTTAGTCCAAAAGACAGCTGGAATTTTGCTTCACACACTTGGACAAGTCCCTGCACATCTCTGCCTCATTTTCCTCATCTGTAAAATGGGGGTCTACCTACACCATCAAATGGAATAGTGTCTGTAAAAGGTAAAGTGCTATGGAAGTGCTTATGATTACTGTTGTTGCACGTGTATCACCTTGGATGGACACAGCAAAAGATTTTATTTAGTTGGCCTCAAAAATAAACACAGAAACTGCTAGTACAGTTCACTGAATTTCAGAGTTGGAAGAGGTTTCATTGGCAATCTCCTCCACCCCATACCTAGAGAATGATCCGTTTTATGGTATCCCATGGATCATTCAGCCTTTACAGGAAGATTTGCAGTGATGGGAAAAACACATACCTTCTAAGGCACTCCACCCAGCTTGGGACAGGTAATACTCATTATTAGCAAGTTTTTCATTTACATTTAGCTATAAATCTGCTTTTCTTAAACCCAACTCTAGTGCTCCCAATTCCATCTTCTGAGACTAAGCAGAAAAAATTAATCCTCATTCCCTGTGAAAGCCTTTCAAATAAAACATCCAATATCTGTTAGCCATAAGCTGAGACAAGCAGTCAGAACACTTCTGGTGAAAAACAAATATTCACATACGATCTCTCAGTCTTCAATTATTTGGCATGTATATGACACAACCCAAGAGGATCATGGATTTTGAGCCAGAAGGAACCTCAGGTATAGGACTAATACACCTCATCCAATCCATTCATTCTACAATGGAGAATGCTGAGGTCTTTGGCAGTTAAATGGTCACAAGAGTAAGATGGGATTTGAATGCAGGTCCTCTGATGACAGAATCAGCATTTTTTTCCATTGTACTACAGCTAAAGGTCCCATTCTCACTGTTCCTTCCTGGTAGAAACACCCAGGGGTAGAAGGTTACCAGTTATCATCAGATTATTTATTTCCACTAGATTTTACCCTATTCCCCACTGCTTTCCCTGTCCAAAAAAACTACTCCAATCTCCCTAAATTTTTCTCAGTCCTTTTCTTTTTCCTTTAATCTTCAATAAACATTCTACTAGGGAATTCATTTTTTTCTTTCCTTTTCAGGAGTAAACACAATGAACTTGGACATATTGCCTAACATTCTTCTATATGTAACTTGTTACATCTGAGTGGAGTGATACAATCCTATCACCTGTAGTGGTGTCGCTATGGAGAGCTGAAAAAGTACTAGACCTGGAGTCAGACAATAATGGGTTTGAATCCTGTCACAGGCAGTTACCATAGTTAGCTTTCTGACTCTGGACCAGTAATCAGGGTTGTTGTAAGAAGATAATACATAGGGGGCTAGCTCTGCAAACCTTAGGGTACCATACAGAAATGTTAGCCACAATAAAGGTGGTGACAAATATGATGACAATGACCGGAAAACTGAGAGATCTCCTAAAAGAAGGTTCTGTTCAATGGTGTTGCTCCAAACTGAAGGCCCTTCTAACTGCCCAAGGGTTGACTGGACAGGAAATCCTGCAAATGGAGTACAGAATGTGCCAATGACCCTCCAAAAGGAAGTATCTGACTCTCAATAACATGATCTTATCAGCAATGTGGAAGTGATGGTGAATGCCACACAGGAATTAAGGAGGTACTTGTTATAGGGTTATTAAGAATTCACTAGTTCCAGTAACAGAACTTCTAAGTTCTAGAATGACCTATGGATAGACATTTTTGACCAAGAGGCACAAAGTTAGTATGTTAACAGTTACTCAATAAAAATATGTTGACTTGAAGAGAAAAGCAGACAGTAGACTTGGAAGTACAACCAGAGCCCTATGCCATCCTACATCAATTGCTTGTTTTTGACTTAATTCATCTAATTCATGAAATCAGGATGTGATCTTCTCACTTCTGCCCAAACTCCTATCCTTTGAATGCTTCTGCAACTGGCACTGCCCTGGAAGACTAACTCATTCACTTCCATTAAGGATAACAAAACAGGCCTCATCCAACATTTAGGTTGAACTTTTCGTATCTGGGGCTTGAATATTTGAAGAGACACAATCCCCAAGATTCTTACTGCCTGAAGTGGGAACTAAATGCCATCTTAGTTGAGTCACTCAACAAACATGAAGTGAAAATAGATTCAACCTATCTTTCCAAGTTAATTACACATTTACCTCCCTGCCTCCCTGTTACCTGCATGACATTCTATCCAAACTGGTATACTTGCAGTACCTCATATGTGGAATTCTATTTCTTACTTCCCTGCCTTTCCAGACACTCTTTCCTATGCCTGGAATTCTCCTGTGCTCACCTTTGCCTCTTGGAATTCCTTGATGCCTTTAAGAGTTTGCTCAAGTTTTACTTTCAAGAAGCCTTTTCTAATTTCCCTAGTTGTTAAGCCTGTGTATTTATTTTGTGTATATCCTGTCTTTACTTACATGTGGTGCAGCGGACAGAACACTGGCCCTGGAGTCAGGAGGACCTGAGTTCAGATACAACACAGTTATCTGTTGTGTGTCCCTAGGCAAGTCACTTAACCCTGTTTACCTCGGTTTCTCATCTGTAAAATGAGCCAAAGAAGGAAATGGCAAACCATTCCAAGATCTTTGCCAAGAAAATCCCAAATGGGGTCACAGAGTTGGACATGGCTGAAACAACTCAACAAAAACAGCAAAAACACAAAAAACAAAAAACCCACTAATATGTTATCCTCCCCTAGTAGACAGCCCAACTTACCCAGGTACACATACTCTCAGTACCTAATACAATGCCTGGCATATAGCAATAAATGTTTGTTGATTGATGAAACTCATTAGTTGGCAAAGTATTCCCAGTTCTTTCAAAGAAAAAGCCAAATAAATTCAAATTATTACCACTACTCAGTGACAAGAGGAGGAAATAAAGTATAAGGAGTAAAGCCTTCTCTCAAATACATAAGCACTGAATAGCATGGGTAAGTAAAAGCAACAGATAATCTGAAAACTTCATTGTCTTCTACCACATCTTACCGCAGCTATGTGTAACAAGTTAGATGGCTGAGACTTCTCTTTATCCTTCTTAGTCTATGGTGAGAGTTAATTTTAAGGAGCTATGGAAGGGTCATCAAATAGACAGCCAGAGGGGAAAAGGGAAAATCACCTGGACAAAAGCTCAGACTGTCTTACAAATGCCCAAATCAATGCCCTACTCCTATACCTGTCCATATAGAAATTCTCAGAAACTGTAAATTAACATCACATAAAGTGTTCTGATTCATCAGAAGATGACTCTTCTTCAAGAAATACATTTCAAAAACTAAATAAACTTTGTGGCATAAAGTTTCCAATTAAGGGCATTAGACTGAATTTCACTTCTAATTTTGGCTGAATGGTGTGTGCGTGCGGGTGCAACAGATTCAGTTATATGAAGTGTCTACCTGATATCCAAAGAAGACCATCCGCCACATATCCTGCGTGACATGAAAGGGACCGATCAAAGGACTGAACAAAAGTCCATTTGTTCTTCTTGGGACAGTATCGCTCAACTGTGGGCAGAACTTGACGCAGCTCATTCCGGCCGCCTACGGCATAGAGATATTCATCCATTGCTCCCAGCACAAAATGTTCCCGACAGTTTTTCATGGGAGCAATTTCGGCCCAAGAGTTACTACGGGGATCATAGCGACAGGCAGTCCGTACAGCACATGTCCGACCGGTAGCATGCTCCACTTCGCCCCCTGCTACAAAGAGAAAGTCCCCCATGACAGCAACACAATGGTGGCTTCTGCCCACTGGCATTGGCTCCAGTTCACTCCAGTTTGCTATTGCTGCAATTAGGGCATTGTCTTGGTCAACTGGATTAAAATACCGAAGTTCTTTGACTTTACAGACCTCACGCTTTTTCCCCCCAATGATATAGAGGGTGTCTGACTGGAAGCGAGGTTTGGTCCTGCGGGTCTGCCACACTGGCTGTGCATAGATGCTCTGGTGATACTCCAAGGCCTCATTGACCAGGGCTGTTGCAGTCTCACTGGCTTGAACCAGAGGATGAGACAGTGCAACTGTATGAAGGGTGTCCACGTCCATTAGACCAAAACGAATGTACTGGAGGAGCTCATCCATGTACTGGTAATGGCAGTTATGTTCCAACCACCTCACTGCTAGCTGAAAGAGAGGGGGAAGGATTACAAACAAAAAAGAAAAAAAGGAAGAAATGGCATATAGAGAGTCAAATCATATTGAATTCTTCAATATACTAATTACTGAAATGTTTCACCTAAACACCTAGATTTTTGGAGATGGGGGTGGTTTGTTTATTTTAAACCATAACAGGAAGGGCACTGGAAAAAGAAAAACGTTGATAAAGGGGCAGAAACATTTTGAGCTTATATTATATTATATACATATATGTGTGTATGTATGCATTTAGATATAATCATACATTCCCTCTCAAATCATTAGTGATTAAATAAAGGCATTTTCCATTTAAAGAGAGTGGGCAAGGGTTTGTCCAGAATGAAAATACATTTCATATTCTCAGGTGCTAGGCATGTGGGGAGTGGGGAGGAAGAGCGCACATATGCCTCTACAGAAACATCAGTGGTTAGTAGTGCCACTGTATTTCAAGTAATATATAACAATCCATGCATCAAAGTGCTCTATCGATAAAAGAAACATAGAACAATATGTGATCATCCACGACCACAGGGTGTACTTGAGGGAAAATCAATATGACACTACTAGAATGATTTAGAAGGGGGAAAAAGGCTTTCTCCCCACCCCTTTCCTAGGTGTACCAGACATGAAGAGAAAGAAAGAGAATAAAATATATCAGTTTTGTGTCTGAGGAAGGGAGAGACATGAATTTATTTTTTATCTTAAGATATGTGTTGTTAGCACATGCAGAATGTCGGAAAACTACGTACAAGATCTTCATAAAAATACCTCACAAAGGATGTTACCTTCTCATTTGGTTTAAATATCAACGTGCAATTTTAACCTGTCATCACAGTCTAGTCTTTCTTTACAAACAGAATTCCTGAAAACAAAGGGATTGAATCCCAGAGTCATCAAATCTTAGTGCTTGAAAAAGCCTGGTACATAAAAGGTCAACAATCACAGAAAAGGAGAGAGATGTAGAAAAATAAAAACGTGCACAATTTTAAAATGAAAAGTTCTATTTAAAATTATCTCAAGTAGTTCAAATCTTTAAATAGGAGGCCTAAATTTAGCAGGATGTATTAAACCAACAAACACATTCAATACTAAAAGCATTCTACCTCAAATTAAAGGCAATAAAAACATCACTGGTGCATACCATTCTCAGCAACTGATAGGCTAACTGAAATAAAATTACATCAGAACAGAGGTATGGATCACAAATAATTAATGGGCCAAATTTTAGTAATGACAGAATAGCTAGACTGCTTCTGTGAAGGATAAAATAGAACCACAGACAGCTTTCTCACTTTCTAATCCATAAACTTGAGGATCTGCATCCTCCAACAGCTCATTGGAGCAATGTTACCAACTCTAGGAGAAAATTTCTGAACTCTCAGGAACAATTCAGCTAATCATTCTCTCTGTGCACATGCTTCTAAATTCAAGACTAATTTGGGGCTTGTTTCTGTAGCTTCTTTCTGAAATATTTAGAGAAGAGTACAGAGGTGCAATGTCATTCATATCCCCTCAACATCTACAGACATACTAGCAGACTGTTTGTTAGCCATGTTCCAGTTTCTAGTAGTCTAAAATCTCTAAGAATCAAAAGGGTTCAAATGAAACAAAATACTCACCTGAAAAAAATAATAATTTGCTTTAATGTGGCAGCACCTATATTCATCACAGATATTACAGATGACAAAAGAAAAACCCTAGTTAGTTGATCAATAATCCCCTCTCCACCAGAATGGGACAGATATCCACAATGAATGTCCTAGATCTCTGGCCACTCTAATTGCACTTGTTTCAACTGACTTGTGTTCCAACCACTTCCCTGAGAAGGTATTTGTAGCGCTCACTTTTTATTTCAAATGGTATAGTTTATTCTTTAATTACAGTACTTCTAAAGTTTCTAGGGATGGCTTCATCGTTCTCTTCAGTGCACCTCATATACTATAAGTGTGATTTTAATATTTTGCCTATAATGTCTCTTTTCTTATTTTCTGGATTTTATCTGATCATCCCTACTTTGTTCTGTTAATTAATTCCTCAATATTCTAAGAGTTTTCACCTTTTACTTAGATGCTGCAGAGATGAGCAAAGGAAAAGCAGCAGAGGACTAGTACCTCTCTAGACTTTTTTCAAACCCAGGGATGTACATCTAATTATTTTTTTCTTTCTCCTCATTAATCAGCTCTTTCTGCTTCTTAATCAATCTCCTTGCCCATCTATAAAGAAGTTTTATCTTTCTAGCAAACTATGATACATGAAAAGTACAGAAAACTTAATCCTCAGTTTCTAAGGATATCTCTATGGATAGATAAAACCCAAATCTATAATTTAGACCTGACTTCTCTTTTGGGCTGCAGGCGTATATCTCCAGCTACCTACAGGGCATCTCTACCTTGATGCCTTACTGTAATCTGAAACTCAAGATATACAGAAACAAACCAATTAAGTTTATAATCTTTTCCCAAAACCTGTACCCCTTTCTGAGTTCACTATTTTGATCAATGGCACCTGATTTCTTACATTCAAAAACAGGTCATCTTATTTAACACTTCTCTCTCCATCTCTCAATAATTCAGGACCTACTGATGATAACTTTATAATATCTTTCCCATCTATTCACTTCTCTCCATCCTCATCAGCACCACCCAAATACAAACCTTCATTACCACCAATGGGAGGTACTTCACTTGTCTCTTACTTGACCTTAGCACTTCCTCTATTTCCCCTCTAGCTCCTTTCACACAGCAAGACTGGAGATCTATTTACATGGAACCTAGTCAAACTTCTCCTAAGGCTACTTAATTGCCTCCCTTCTTTACTTGGCATGTCAGGCCTTCTGACAGCTGGAAGAACCCTACAACATAACTTGAGACCCTACCCAAATCCAGATGTAGTCTCACTCAAACACACCCGTTACTTTTCTTCCTTCATGGTTTTGCTCATTTCTTTCCTTGTCCCTAGAATGTACTCCCTCCCCTTCTTGGCCTACTCAATTCCCACCAGTCTTCTAAAGCTCAAATCAAATGTCATTTCCTCCATGAAGCTTTCCCACTCACATTCACAAAGCATTTTGCTTGCTGCCTTATGCACTTACCATTTTATTATTGTATTGTACAATTATATGTATCTGTAAACATCTTTTCTAGTGTGTAAACACATACAGCAAGTACTTAAATAATAGTACTATTAACTGAAAAGTTAACAGTACTTAACTATACTTATCAAAAGTACTTAAAACTGAAAAGATTTAATGGAATGTCATTACTGTTCCATTTCTGGTTTGCTGTTTTACTACCTCTAGAGTACACCCATCACTGTTGTTTTCATTTTCTTTCTTCCATGGAGTGACTCTTGCATATATTTTTCACCTCACACAATATGCCTGCATTTTCTCAGATGAATTTTACCTCATACTTTTCCAGTATTTTTAACTTCTCTCTGACCTCACATAATTTTTTAGCCTTTATCCTTTATTGATATCACTCAAGTCATTCTCACTTGTTAAGCTCATGTTTTCCTTTAAATTCAAGTGAATTTTAATTAAAACTAACTACTCTAACATCTGCCTCAGACCCCTTCTCACCTAGATATACATTTATAGACTTTAGACAGCATTCCATTCAGGAGGCAGGGTTCACATCCCAGATAATGAGCCAGGTTCTTCCAGTGGGATTCAATTAGGGGCTTTGGGAAACTGCATTAACTCTTTCAAGTCATCAGGATAAATCTGGTCAATTACCACCTCGGTGGAATAAACGAAACTTCTGGCAGCATACATATTCAGAAGGTAAAAAATCTCATGAAGCAGGATGTCTTAGGGACTTGGGACACTTGGCTAGATTTAGCTTCATGTGCCACACTGACGGTCTGGGGGCTCTGCTCCTTGATCCAAGATTGACTTGGGTACATTTAGCTAAGTTATTTAAAAGTTTTGCTTAATTTCATTTTTTGAAAGAGAAAATGTTATACTTTGCCAAATAAACCTATGACAGAACTATAAGATTAGAGAAACAGTACCATAACTGATTCTTGCTTCTCTGAATTTCATAAATATGGACCCAATAATGCTGGACTCGAAAACAGGAAGAAACAAGTTTA
Organism: Notamacropus eugenii; assembly: GCF_028372415.1. Classification (NCBI taxonomy): domain Eukaryota; kingdom Metazoa; phylum Chordata; class Mammalia; order Diprotodontia; family Macropodidae; genus Notamacropus; species Notamacropus eugenii. The sequence goes on along the minus strand of NC_092873.1, from coordinate 173,471,088 downwards.
CATCCTGCTTCCAACACTTGCCAGATGGGTGACACTCAACAAGCCACTTAACCTCTATTAGCCTCAGTTTCTGGATCTGTAAAATGGGGTCATAATAGTACTTCAGAGGACTATGAGGACCAAGCAAGATAATATGTGTAGAAGTGCTCTGCAAACCTTGCAGTATGACGTACACATGAGCTGTTTTTATGAAGCATTGCTACTGTTATCATCATCATTCAAAATAGTGATATCAAAATTACCTGTACGTTGGCACCCCACTGATAACATAAACTGCTGCGCAGAATTCAATAAAGAAGAGAAAATGTCTTAGAATCCATCCAAGATGACTGAAGTCTAAAAAAAATCCAAGAACTCAAGGACACTACCTACTGGAGTAAAAACTCCCTATTAGATAAAAACTGCTGGGAAAACGGGAAAACTGGCAAAAAAAATTAGATGAACATCACACGTCATAAATTTTAATACATTCCAAACGGCTATATTAACCTATATATGAGAGGTCATATTATAAACAAATTAGAGAAGAAGGGAAGGAGATACCCTTCCCAACTATGTAGGGGTAGGGTCCTTGAACAAACAAGGCAGAGAGATCACAAAATAAATGGACAATTTTCATTATATAAAATTCAATTGTGAGAGGCACCACATCAATACAGTTAGAAAGGCAACAATTAACAAGAGAAAAATATTACAGCAAACTGCATAGAGATCTGGAATCTAAGGTATATATGGAATTGACACAAAAAATCAGAATAAAAAAGTCTCCAACAGAGAGTGAAGGATATGAACAAGCAAGCATACTATTAAGAGCCAGATGAAAGTATGTTCCAAATCACCAATAATAAGACAGACCCAAAACAACACTGAGGTTCTACCTTATTCTCATCAGACTGGTAGAGACGATAAAGAAAAGGCAAATTACAATTATTGGTAGGACTATGAGAGGTCGGGTACACTAAGGTCCTGTCTGGTGAGTTATGAATTGTACCAAACATCATATAAAATAATTTGAAACTATGCTACCATTCCTTCAAATGGCATGTCAATCAAGCACCAAATTAAGCGATTTGTTATTATCATAAGGCAACGGTCTTGCCTTATGGTCTTACCCCAGACCCATCACTGGCTATAATTTCTCTTTCTGAATTGTCTTCTCTTATTAAAATATAAGCTTTTTGAGAACAGGGACTGTCTTGCTTTTTGCATTTCTATCCCCAGACTTTAGCACAGTGTTTTGGCATAAGATAAGCATTTAATAAAGTTTTCATTCTGTGATACAATTTAAGCTAGCAACAGCACTACTGAACACATACTGCAAAGAGGTAAAAGATAAGACACAAAAAAAAACAGATGTAAAAACACATTTATAACAGTACTTTTTGTAGCAGTAAAGAATTAGAACCAAAATGGGTGCCCATCAATTAGAAAATGGCTGAACAAATTATGACCCATGAATGTAACAGGATATTATTGTTCCATAAGAAATGATGAAAGGGACAGATTCAGAGAACATGGGCTGGACCATGTGAACTGACACTAAATGAAATGAACAGAACTAGGGGAATAATTTGTACAATGTAAAAGGAAACAACTTTGTAAGACGTAAGATCTCCTAGTACTGCAATGACCAATCCTGAGTTTAAGTCACTGAACATGAAGCACGCTACCCACTTTTTGGTAAACAAGTAACAAAACAGGCACAAAATGAGACATGCATTTCAGATGAAGTTAGTATGCGGGTTTACTTTGTTCAACTATGCTTACTTATTACAACAGAGGGCTTCTCTTTGAGATGGGGGGGTTATGTGAGGAAAGTTGGAGGGCAGAGATAATGATGAGAAAAAAGTAACAGAAAGGACACAAAAATATTAAAAATTAAAACAACATCAGATTGGCCGAGATGATAAACAAAAGGAAAATTATACTTGTAATAAAAAATACACAGAAGAGAACAGAAGCAAACTGAAAAGGAGACAAAGAGAGGCAGACCAGTTTTGCTACTATTGTAACTGTTCTGTTATAATAACCACCATCAGTTTTGTATTTCTTCCCTTTCCAGGGAGTAGAATGGAGGGGTAAGTCAATGTTTTCATTTAAAATACATTTTCCAGTGGTTGAGCCAAAATGGGGAAAGAGCATTTCACTTAAGTAATCTCATTCAATGGCCTAGAGACATCTTATACTTGACACTTCCAAAACAGATCTCAATATCATTTCCCCCAAACCCATCGCTCTTCCAAATGTCCTTGTTTCTCTCCAGGGCGCCATCATGCTTCCATTCTCCCTGGTCTGTAACTTCAGGATTGGCCTCAACCCCTCATTCTCTCTTACTCCACGTAAACCAATCAATTGCTAAATCCCCCCTCTACAACATCTCTCACATCTTATTCCTTTCAAACTCACACAACCGGGGGGCGAAGCCAAGATGGCGAAGTAGAAAGACGCACATACACGTAGCTCTGAACCCACAAACCACAGAACGGCAGAGGGGACTAACCCAGGGCGAATTCTGCACCCAGAGACCACGGAATGTTGGAGCAAGGGAGATTTCTGTTCCGGAGAGACCTGCAAACCTCTCGCGGGGGTCCTTTGTGCCGGGGACTGGGCGCCGGGGCGGGAAGAGGAGAGCAGCCCTGCCGCGGCAGCGACACCGTGGGAAAGAGATCTGAGAGGGCTGCGGAACGGACTCTCCAGCGGCCACGCGGGTCCCCACACCCACAGAGGGACCTACAAACCTCTCGCAAAAGGTCCGTCGCGCTGCAGACACGGTGCCCAGCCCGGACCTGCGGGGGCCGCGGCTCCGAGAGGCACAGATCTGAGAAGGCTCCAGAGACGGGATCTCCAGTGGTGGCACAAGCCCCCCCACCAACAGCTGACTGACGGGGGTGGGTGAGAGAGTCTCTTTGGCGGGTTGAGAGGGGAGTGAGGTGCCCCCATGGCTCGGGCCCCCCCCCGGGAGGTGGGGGCTGAGAAGCGGCTGTGGACAATGGATCCCCAAGCGGGCGGGAGCCTGGATCCATTGTGGAAGGTCTGTGCATAAACCCCCTGAGGGAATTGAGCCAGAGAGGCGGCCCTGCCCCTGACCTCAGCACCTGAACTAAATTTAACACTGAATAGCAGCCCTGCCCCCGCCAAAAATCCTAAGGCGGGAAGCAGCATTTGAATCTCAGTCCCCAAACGCTGGCTGGGAGGACCAGGAGGCGAGGTGGGTGTGAGGAGAACATTCAGAGGTCAGGCCACTAGGTGGAGACAAAGCCAAGAAAAGGGAAAAGAAATAAAACTATTGAAGGGTACTTTATCGGAGAAAAGACACTTCCTCCCTTCCTTTCTGATGGGGAGGAACAATGCTTGCCATCAGGCAAAGACACAGAAATCGAGGATTCTGTGTCCCAGCCCACCCAATGGGCTCGGGCCATGGAAGAGCTCAAGAGGAATTTTGAAAATCAAGTTAGAGAGGTGGAGGAAAGACTGGGAAGGGAATGAGAGGGATGAGGGAGAAGCATGAAAAGCAGATCAACTCCCTGCTAAAGGAGAACCAAAAAAATCTTGAAGAAATTGGCACCTTGAGAACTAGCCTAACTCAGTGGGCAAGGGAGGTGCAAGGGGCCAATGAGGAGAAGAATGCTTTCAAAAGCAGAATTAACCAAATGGAAAAGGAAATTCAAAAGCTCACTGAAGAAAATAGATCTTTCAAATCTGGAATGGTACAGATGGAAGCTTTGGACTTTTCGAGAAAGACAGATATCTCAGAACATACCGCGCAGATTCGAAAAATGGAAGACAATGTGAAATATCTTATTGGAAAAACAACTGACCTGGAAAATAGAATCAGGAGAGACAATGTAAAAATTCTGGGACTACCTGAAAACCATGATCAAAAGAAGAGCCTAGACATCATCCTCCACGAAATTATCAAGGAAAACTGCCCTGAGATTCTAGAACCAGAAGGCAAAATAAATATTCAAGGAATCCGCAGAACACCGCATGAAAGAGATCCAAAAAGAGAAACTCCTAGGAGCATTGTGGCCAAATTCCAGAATTCCCAGGTGAAGGAGAAAATATTGCAAGCAGCTAGAAAGAAACAATTCAAGTATTGTGGAAATACAATCAGGATAGTACAAGATCTGGCACCTTCTACATTGAGGGATAGAAGGGAATGGAATAGGATATTCCAGAAGTCAAAGGAACTAGGACTGAAGCCAAGAATCACCTACCCAGCAAAACTGAGTATAATACTTCAGGAGAAAAAATGGTCTTTCAATGAAATAGAAGACTTTCAAATTTTCCTGATGAAAAGACCAGAGCTGGAAAGAAAATTTGACTTTCTAACACAAGAATGAAGGGAACCATAAAAAGGCGAACAGCAAAGAGAAATCATAAGGGACTTACTAAAGTTGAACTGTTTACATTCCTACATGGAAAGACAATATTTATAACTCTTGAAACATTTCAGTATCTGAGCACTGGGTGGGAGTACACACACACACACATGCACACACGCACACATACATAGAGACAGAGTGCACAGAGTGAACTGAAGAGGATGGGATCATATACTAAAAAAAAAAAAATGAAATCAAGCAGTGAGAGAGAAATATTGGGAGGAGAAAGGGAGAAGTTATATGGGGCAAATTATCTCTCATAAAAGAGGCAAGCAAAAGACTTATTAGTGGTGGGATAAAGAGGGGAGGCAAGAGAAAAACATGAGATCTACTCTCATCACATTCCACTAAAGGAAAGAATATAATGCACACTCATTTTGATAGGAAAACCTATCTCATAATACAGGAGAGTGGGGGACAGGGGCACAAGCAGGAAGGGGGGGAGGATAGAGGGGAGGGCATGGGGAGGAGAATGCAATACGAGGTCGACACTCATGGGGAGGGAAAGGACCATAAGAAAATAGAAGTAATGGGGGACAGGACAGGATGGAGGGAAATATAGTTAGTCTTATACAACACAACTAGTATGGAAATCATTTGCAAAACTAAACAGATATGGCCTATATTGAACTGCCTGTTTTCCAAGGGGAAGGGGTAGAGAGGGAGGGAGCTAAAGAAGTTGGAACTCAAAGTGTTAGGACCAAATGTAATGTTCTTACCACTGGGTAACAAGAAACACAGGTTAAGGGGTCAAGAAAGCTATCTGGCCCTGCAGGACAAAAGAGAAGACGGAGACAAGGGCAGGGAGGGAGGATAGAGGAGAGAGCAGATAGGTCACAGGGGCAATTAGAAAACTTGGGTCTGGGGGGGAGGGGGAAAAAAGGGGAGAAAATTTGTAACCCAAAACTGTGTGAAAATAAATGTTAAAAGTTTAATAAAAAAAAAAAAGAAATACTGAATTTTGGTTGGGAGATTATGAAAATAAAATAAAAAAAAAAACAAAAAAAAAAACCAAACTCACACAACCAATACCATGGTTCAGGTCCTCAGGTCATCTCCCCTCCACCCACTGCAAACGGCCTCCTAAAAAGACTCCCTGCCTCATCTCTCCAGATTCCATGCTTCCATTAGCAATTAAAGTGATTCTCCCTAAGTACAATTCTGAATCTCTTACTCAGTAAACTCTAGTATGTAATCCCCCTTCTTTCAGTGGATAGTCCAAGCAAATGAGCTTCCTCTCTCTTCCTCACCTGGCCTTCTATCTTCATACTTCATACTTTTACACTGGCTGTCTCTCATGCCTCAAATATACTCCCTTCTTACCTCTACCTCTTAGAATCCTTCTGAAAATAAAGCTGAAGTACTACTACCTTCTACCTTGTCCTTACCTCCTCACTGCTGATGCCCTCCCTCTCTGGTTAACCCTCGTAGTGGTTTTATATATATATGGTTTATGTATATGTATTACGTACATATAGATGTGTTTATATACATATATATAAAATGTGTCTATGTATATATGTATAAATATATCTACACATATACATATATACTGTATATGTGTGTGTGTGTGTCTATATTCTTTATATCTTTACATGAGCAGCTGGATGGCACAGTGGGTAGAGCTCCAGGCCTGCATTCAAAAAGACCTAAGTTCAAATTTGGCCTCAGACACTAGCTGTGTGACCCTGGGCAAGCCACTTAACTGTTTGCCTCAGTTTCCTCATCTGTAAAATGAGCTGAAGAAGGAAATGCCAAGTTACTCCAGTATCTTTGCCAAGAAAACTCCCAATGGGGCCACAGAAGATGAGCTCACTCAGTAGAGATGACTTATATCTTTATTTATATTTCCAGTGCCTGGCAAACAGCAAACGCTTAATACATGCTTGCTGATTAAGTGACTGATCTGAGGCAGATAAGCCTCATCTTCAAAAATCTCCCCAAAAGGTCATTTCGCTATCTCTGGCTAAGACATTTTATGTTATTTTCATCTGGAAAATGAATGGTTCTATTGAGTCAGATTTGGAATACCAGAGTCCCCAAACAACTAAAGCTGAACGTCCTCCAAAAGGCCGCAGAGATGTATATGGTGGGCCTGAGTGGACAGTAATGTTACCATCAATTGACAAATCTTTATTAAGTGTATTATGTGCCAGGCACTGGGAATGCTAGTACAAGAAATGAAGCCATCTCTGCTCACAAGAAGCTTACATTCTAATGGAAGAGACTGTAAGGTTAATGGTGGGTGGGGAGGAGAGTTAAAAGATCTTCCCCACCCATTAATAGGCCTCAGACACCTTTTGTTAATTTCTAATGAGGCACTGGGTCACACCCTCCAGCTATGAAAAGTACATATATACTCATATACATACATACATACATACACATACACACACACACACACACACACACAAACACACATACACACAAACACACTCTGAGGTGAGGTTTTACTTTGGGGCTTATCTTTTGGAAGAAGGTTGGTGCGCCACATGATACTCTGGGCAACCATTTTAAGAAGCCCCCAACTTTGAAAACCCAGAAGCTGGTGCTTTTCTCTCTCTGGTTGGTAATGATATATGTACTGTCTATGGTCAGACAGTTGGAAGCCCTGTCTCTTGGTCTTTCTGTTTGTCATTTCTGTTTGTAGTATCTCTGAAACTCCCCTGAACTAAGGGAATGACACATGTACTTGATTAAAGTAGATTGTCGACCCCTCCAAAGTTGCTTTCCTTTTAGAAAAGCAGGCTCTCCTTGCTGATACAGAGACAAATACACATAAAATATATATGGCATAAATATAAAAGGAACACATATAGGTATATAAACACATCTCCCCATGCATCCACAGAGTAGGTCAATACAAAGTAGTTTGGGAAGAAGGCCACTAGTAGCCAACATCACCAACAAAAGAGGGACTGATCATACAGCAAAAGAAATAACTAGTGGATAATATGTGTGCTCTGTTGATTTCCATCCAATAGTATGCCAAAGCTCCCAGCACCTCGCACACTGAAGTATTCCTCAGTGGAGAACATGGGCAAAAGTGACACAGAATAAGAAAGTTTTGACGGACGCTGTTGGAAGGAATACAAGGGACCTGGAAGATTCAATTATGTATTCATACTATCCTCACTAGATGGTTTTAGAATCTGACTGCGGTACAGAAGAATGAGGATTCTGTTTTCATTTTTACACAAAAACACAATATGACCCCCTCTGTTCATCATTTCGTTACTTGACATAATGGGGTGCTGGATTCCTTGGGAAATTTTTGTGTTAACGGCAATGACATGAAAAGCTCTCAAGTAACCTGTTACCGTAAATCTCAGGAGTTTCATTCAGACAAACATACTCAGGCCCAAATATGACTTCTTTGTTTAAAAGTATTAATAGAAATCACCTCCAAAATTAAAAAAGTAAAATTTGCTAATAAAAAAGGAAACCTTATATTAAAATATACGTTTTGCATAATCTGGGCTAATTACATTTGTCCTTTTTTATCTTTCCCTGATCAATCAATCAACTAGCAATTTTTAAACACCTACTAAATGCTAGATACTGTACAGAGCAAGTAGAATATAGTGCAAAGAATGGATCATTCCCTATTCTTAAGGAGTTTGAGTTCTTTTTTCTCCAAAATAAATTACTGATATATTGGGAGGAAAAAGGGAAAAACAGAATGGGGCAAATTATCTCTCACATAAAAGAGGCAAGAACAAGCTTTTTCTGTGGAAGAGAAGAGAGGGGAGGTGAGAGGGAAAAAGTGAACCTTACTCTCATCACATTTGGCTTAAGGAAGAATAACACGCATACTCAATTTGCTATGAAACTCCATCTTACACTACAGGAAAGTAGGGTCAGGAAGAGGATGGGAGGGTTGAGGGAATGATAGAAGAGAGGGCAAATGGGAGGAGGGGGTAATTGGAAGTTTGGAGGAGGGATAGGGTCAAAAGAGAGAGTAGAATAAATGGGGGGCAGGATAGGACGGAGGGAAATATAGTTAGTCTTCCATAACACAACTTTTGTGAAAGTCTTTTGCATAACTACACATGTATAGCATCGAATCGCTTGCCTTCTCAGTGGGGATGGATGGGAAGGGAGGAAGGGAGAAAAGTTGGAACTCAAAGTTTTAAAAACGAATGTTAAAAATTGTTTTTACATGCAACTGGGAAATGAGATATACGGGCAATGGGATATAGAACTCTATCTTGTCCTCCAAGAAAATAGAGGGTATGGGGATAAGAGAAGGGAGGGGTGTGACAGAAGGGAGGGCAGATTGGGGGAAGGGGTAATCAGAATGCACACTGTCTTGGGATGGGCGGAGGGGAGAGATGGGGAGAAAATTTGAAACTCAAAATCTTGTGGAAATGAATGTTGAAAACTAAAAATAAATAAATTAGAATTTTAAAATAAAATAAAATAAATCACTGCAAATCCTGCAACTGTCACCATAGGCCCTATTTTTTCCCCATCCTTACAACCTTATCTTTGTGGCTTTCTTAAAAAGCCTTCCCACACTGCCTTTTACTTTTATCTTCTCTGGAACTGTATAGACTATAAGAATCTGACTATGGTACAGAAGAATGAATGGAAGGATTCTGTTTTCATTTTTATGCAAAAATATAGTATGACCCCCTCTGTTCATCATTTTATTACCTGACATTTTCATGTTAATGACAGTGACATGAAAATAATAGTCTCTTAAACTCTCAAGTGACCTATTACCATATACTCAGGCATAAATATGACTATTTTGTTTAAAAGTATGTAAATAGCAATCACCTCCAAAATTAAAAAGCAAAACTTGCTAATAAAAAAGGAAACTTTCTATTCAAATAACCCAAGAGATATTTGTCACTGTGCCTAATTTTTGAAATATTTTAAATGAAATACATCACACATCTAGGAGTCAATCAACTTGAAGTGGGGTACGGATAAAATTGATCTTGCAAAAGAAAATTTTTCTTGATTTTTTTTCACCATTTTCATTTTTCTCTTGAAAATGCATTTTAATTCTGCATCATTCTAGATCAATAGAAGTTGATTCACAAATATACAAGAGCTATTTTCTTTTATTTGTTTTTTCCCCAATTCACATCAGCAGGGTCCTACTCCATGGTGACTCCTAAAATATATCATCCTGGGCACCAAAAATACTACTCTAGACCACATAGGAGCCTACAGGCCCAGAAGAAAATGGATTTTTCTTTTCACTGTGTAGCTTTGTAATGTTTCATAAATGTAGCATGCCACAAGCAAAATCCAGAGGCAGAATACAAGTGTAAGTCATTTCCAGTAAACCCAATATATGAAAAATCTACATTAAGGCAAAATATTAGGAAACGTTTATTTTTAAACAAAGATTCCTCACTGAATTTCTTTAAAAATTAATTTTTTAGTATATTTAAAATGTGATACCTACCCACCCCCCCCAAATTTCATAAGGAATACAAATTATGTACAAAGAACTATTGCAATAAACATCTAATACATTACATTAATAATTTTAATTAAATTTTGTCAACACAGTATCTTTTATCATTTCTATAATGTATCCAAACTTCTTGACCTTTTATGAAAACTCTAGAGAAAATAGCTTTTAAAGCAAACTTTGTGTGCACTTCTATTTTGTCTTATACGTATATGTATGTGTATACATGCACTATACCTAGATGTGTGTATATACATATATATGCATACGTGTGTATGTGTGTGTGCACATACATATATGTATATACATGTGAAGATATATGAAAATCTGTGAAAGATGTATCTTTATATATCATACATATAGAGACAAATAGGCTTAACAAAGTGATGAAGAAAATGTTAATAATGCAGAGTATCCTTAAAAGTTTGCCATGCATACCTTTTCTCCCCCGAAAGTCCAGTTAAACATTCGCCAGGATGAGCGTATGTGTCTGTGTCTGTGTGTGTATGAAGCACTGTCAGAGTTAAGTTTCTTATTCACAATTTGTCAGTTGTGAATTACGGAATTATTCCAGACTCATGAAAATGCAGCATTTCACTAGAAGTTCAAAATCTGTCTCTAGCACGGATCCTTGCCAAACCTTAGTCTCTTCATCTACAAAATGGGAGAAATAATATTCATACTACCTAAATCACAGAAGTCTGTTTTAGGAACGCTTCCTTTAAACTCTAAGTTATATAAATGGCTGTTACTTGTTATTTTAACCATTCATTTCTGGAAATACACATTCAATTCCATCTGACAAGGTCACACGACAAAACAATTTAGTACTTACTAAGAATAGGCATACAAACATTTTTAAAAGCTTATTTGTATCAGATGGTTTATCAAACCTTTACCCTTAGCATAATGGAAGATAAAACTCTCACAGGATTAATTGTTCCCTTGGTCAGCAACTCTCATTTCTGGATAAAAGGTAACCTGCCACAGCTCTCATAACTGATGCTCAGGACTTAATAAATGTCTCTGCCTTATTCACTGCCACATGCAGAGCAGATCAGCTGTCCCACCAGAGAAACACTCCATCCTAATATGGCAGAAGGGAACAGAAAGAAAAGGCAGGATCAACATCCACCATACTTTCGAATCTGTATCCCCAAGGGCAAATTGTGCCTCTAAGCACATATATACTCACTGTGAGGCTGTGGTCAAGTCATTTAATCTCATAGCACCTGAGGTAACTCAGTCTAAGTATATAAATTACAGAGCAGGGGCTGCTCTGCTTTGGTAGAGAACTAGGAGTCCCCCACATTGATGAAATCACAGGTCTAGTCCCAAAAGAAAAGAAAAAAGAACGGTTTATAGATAAATATTAACTCACTAGACTATTAAAAGAATCAGATTCATTTTTCTTTTAGAAACAGCAAAGGAAATTTCAGTCCAACAGACAATACATCTCTCAAATCAAAAAGTACCTGAAACTTAGAGATTCAGAATTCCAACATTTTCTCAACCAGAACAATGAAACTGCTGTCATGAAGGTATATTGACAATTACAATGGTGCTCACTAGAGCGTTCTAATTAAAATTGTGTCAACATTTTGCTTGTAAAACAGATATTGTGGGGGAGGGTGTGTGTGTGAGTGTGTGTGTGTGCACACTTGTGTGTGTGTATGTGAGCATATTGATCATTACAGCTGACTGCAAGCACATATATATATATATATATATATGACATGCATGCTACTACTTTAATATCTCTCCAAGAAATCTACTTCAAAAAAAACTGATGAAGTCTCAGGCTCATAAAGTGTCCAAGAAAAACACCTGAAAGGATTTAAAAGAAACTTCAGTCTGGCAAAGCTGATAATAATGCAGATGTATTTTCATGGCTCACTGAACCCCTTAAAAAGTTGGAGGAGTGACCATTATTAGTCTTATTTTCTAAACTATTAGCACAGAACTAATAACCTGCTAGCCTGGTTGACGTCTGCAAACACACATTATTAAAACAGATGTCAAACAGCTCTAACCACAGGAAACCCTTTAGCTCTAGAGCAGTGGTGTCCAATGCAGTGTGGGAGGAGTGTCTGTGGCATGACCCCAAGGGGTGTATGACCAATCACCCAGAGTGTGGAAAGGCAGACAATTTCCTACCCTCCTTGTGATAGGCAATCACCGGCCCATCTCCCGCACAATCCCACTGACCTCATCTTGCATTATTCTCCAACCCCTCCTCATTCCTCTGCTATGGAAGCTCCCCATCACCCCTATTCTGAGACAGGTGGCCATTCCTCAGGGGATTTATAACCTAACCAATACTTAGATACTCCTAGGAAGAGCTGTGCAGGTACCACTGGAAAAATTCTCCCCCCACACCCACCCATACACATTCAATTTGACAGATGGCTTCAGAACTGCAGCAGGAATAAGGCAGCAACCAGTCCTCCTCTCCTATGAGCAAACATGGATGAGCTGAGATTTGTATTGTAGACAGCTTTTGATTATCTTTCTCTCTGAACCTACACCTCTTCCAAACCTACCTATTACTTTCTGGGATGAGGTCACTGTCCTGATACCCAGGTGGGCAACTTGCAAGCCAGTCTCTCCTCTTCTGTTGCCCTTACCCCATAAATCCAATCAATGAACAGAACTTGTTTCTATCTCCATGACATCCCTCCACAGTTCAGAATTTCATTACCTCTCTCCTGAACTCTTGCAATAGCCTTCTAATTTAGGGCTCCCTGCTTTATGTCTCTCCCCGTTATAATCCATTCTCCCCACGGCCACCCAAGTGAGTGTCCTGAAGTACAAGTAGAACCATGTCATTCCAGGGGCTTTCTACTAACCATAGGAACCAAAATCATTTCTAACTTTATCACATCCTTTTTCTAATTTCTATTTTTGTATGTTTTAAAATGTATGTAATTATTAGAATAGTACTACATGTGTAATATGTAAATAAGTAAATATGCACATATTGATCAAAATGATGTTATTGATGGATGGAGTGCATGATAAAAAAAGTTTAGAAATCACGGATACTAAGGAAACTTAAACATAACTAATTTTGAGTTTTTCAAATTATAATGTGTTCTAGACAATCTTTAAAGATTGCTTTAAGCCTCTGACCTAGGGTCCATGAATTTGTTTTTTTAAAAAAATATGTATTTTTGTATTTATATTTCAAGATAATTGGTTTCTGGGGTAATCCAAGGTGTTTTATTTTATGCATTTAAAAGCACTATTCTGAGAAAGGGTCCACAGGCTTCACCAGACTGTCCAAAGTATCCATGAAGGGAAAGCAATACGCATTTATATAATGTGCCTGGCTCTGTGCTATCTGCTTGCTTTTTCTTTTTTTAACAAATATCATTTTACGTTATCCTCACAACAATTCTAAGAGATACAGATCCAGTTGCCTATCCAATGAACCACCTTAGACACACGTTTTATTCCATGACATAAAAAAGGTAAAGTTTTTCATGGAATAAAAAATGTGGCTGATTAGGCAGAGGGCTGGTCTTGGGATCAGGAAGATCTGGGATTCAAGCAAAACTCCTAATGTCTATGTAAAAATGGGCAAATCATTCAAACCCTCAGTGTGCCCAGGCAACTCTTCAAAGTCTTGACTTTCAGAGAGATTGTCTGTTTGTATTCGTGTTCCTGGAGCCAGTCAGTCAAAAAGAAAGTATTAAGCATTTACTATATATCAGGCAGTGTTATGGGGAGACAAAGAAAGTCAAAACCATGGTCCCTGCCCTCAAGGAGCTTACATTTGTGATGATAATTCTGATACCCTCTACTCAAATTTATCATTATTTATTCATTTTATGGTGACTTGGTTGGTATCAGTGATATTTATCAGAGAATTAAGTTTGTTAGTTATGTGTGTTAATGCTGTTAGGATAAGAATGACAAATTATTAATCTACCATGTATTGATGATTATAGTATCTATATTTATCAGCTAGATTCATACGGTCAGAAATGCAATAAAAATGCAATCACTGTATGGTAGCGCATGCCTAACCCTACCCCTCACTCTGTAACATGCTGTAATAAGATTAATTTGCTGTTACAATACCCCTCACCCTTAGGCATCACTACCACCCACTCCCTTGTGACCTTTGCTTCAAACCTACAACTTTCTTGGACTTCTAGGACACTGCTGATCAAACACTAGAGTCTAATGACTTGTGGAAGTCCCTGAGATGACCTTTGGAACATCCCCTGATGAGATAACCTGGAGTTGATGACCTGTGCAAGTTCTCATGACCTATGAAAGGCCTGTGGACAAAATGGTGATGAGTGACAGACATTTCCCTTAGCCAACCATAAAATTTCTTCCCTCCTCTTTCTGGAATTAACCAATCAGTGAATTGTAAAGCCTCCTATTTTTGCTGTTCTCTCAAGTGTATAAAAGTAACTAATACCCAAGGGGTGAGGCACTGAATGAAGGACCTCTGTTATCCCTAATAAACTGAATGTGTCTGGAGTTCTATCTTAGTGACTTTTGTTACAGATTGGAATTTTCTGGAATCTAATAGAGGAGATGATAGAAAAAAAAATCCATAAACAATATGTATAATACATATAAATGGAAAGTACTCCAAGAAAGAAGACACCTTTGGGGCAAATACCCAGGAAAAGCCTCTTAAAGAAGGAGGGAGAGGGTTCCAGGTATGTGGTCAGACAGTAAAAAGATATATTGGATATGGAGTTTTGGAAGCAATGAAGAGAAAGAAGTCAGTGTATCTGGATCACAGAGTTCATGGGGAAGGAGTAAGGTGATGGGAGGCTAGAAATGTCAGAAGGAGCTTGGTTGAGAAGGGATTTAAATGGTAGTGCGTTTTAGTTTTGCTTCTGGAGGTAAAAGGGAGTCAACAGAATTTGTTGAGTAGGAAAATGGCAGTTAGATGTGTACCTTAAGAAAATCACTTTGGCAGTTGAATGGATGATAGATGGGAATGGGGAAATACTTGAGACAGGGAAACCAACCAGAGTTTATGGACCCACACCAAGGCAGTGACTGTGTGATTAGAGAGGACATATGAAAAATGTTGTGAAGATAGAAACCAGATTTAACAATATATTAGATATGTGGGACAAGTTTGAAGGAGGACTTGAGGATTATATGGAGGCTATGAGGAGTTTGGTGAATGGGAGAATGACTGATCTCCTGACAGTAATAGGAAAAACTGGAAGAATAAAAAACAAGCTCTGTTTCAGACATGTTGAGTTTGATAAGCTTACTTTCACTGTGACATTTCTAAAAGATAACTGGTGATGAGGATCTGGAGCAGAGGAGAGAGATTAGGGCTGGATATAGAGATTAAGATTTATCTGCATACAGTTGGTAACTGACCCATCTAAGGAAGCTAATATAAAAAGGGGAAAAACAGAGAACCCAGGATAGACTCATAGGAGACCCTACTGTTAGTAGGTGTGCCCTGAATCCAACAAAGATGACAGAAAATTAGTAGTCAGAGAGGTAGGAGAGAGCAAGGTCAAAAAACCCAAAGAGAAGACAGTATCCAAGAGGAGAAGGTGATCATCAGTGTCTAATGTTATAGACAGGTCAAAAAAGATGAGGAAGGCGGAGGCTCTCCATAAGTTTCTTATAACGGTGCCATGATAAGGCTGGACTAAACAAACAACCAAAAGGCTTAGTTTTCACTTGGAGCTATACCAAGGTGAACAGTGTTTTGGCTGAAAGAACTTTTATTTCAAGTCTATAGTAAAGCCTCTGAAGGAGATTACTTGTGGTTCTACCAAAAGATGACCCCTCAAATAATACCCCCAGAGACACAATAGACTAGCCAGTCAAAATTTATTAAGGATCTACTATGTGCTATGAGCTGGGGATATAAACGCAAAAGCAAAACAGTCTCTCCCTTCAAGGAATTTATATTCTAATGGAGGAGATGATAGAGAGAAAGAGGGGAGAGATACATACATAAATACATACATAAAAACATACATACATAAGATAGGCTAGGAAACAACAACTAAAAGTAACCATTATAGGTATTTCTTAATTGGATTTCAGAAATAAAGAGGTAACCTTGGGAATTCTTTTGATCTTAATGTTTTGTGAGTCCTTTCTGTTTGGAGCTGTTGATTTATGCTACATTCACTGGACAGCTGAAATTATATCTGACATCTGGTCATGAGAGGAGTTATTGAGTTGTTGAGATTGTTTTATCTATGGAATAATCATTGCTTTAAATTTCTGTGTCTTTCAGAATTCACTTTATAGTGGATTATACAGATTTCTTTTTCATCTAGAGAATAATCATTGCTGTCATTCAGTTGTTTTCAGTTAGGTCTTCCTCTTTGTGACCCCTTTGGGGTTTTCCTGGCAAAGATCCTGGAGTAGTCTTTGCCATTTCCTTCTGTAGTTCATTTTACAGATAAAGAAACTGAGGCAAACAGGTTTAAATGATTTGCCCAGCTAATAACTGTCTGAAGCTAGATTTGAACTCAGATAGAGGAGTCTTCCTAACTCCAGGTTCAGCACTCTATCCACCGTGCCACTCAGCTGCCCCATTATAACAATTACTTTAGATTACTGTGTCTTTCAGCATAAACTGCGTAAGTATTTCACAACTCCTGGATAAATCTAAAGGGTGCTTCAAAAATAAAGCAATGAGAATATATTCCAAATCTCTGATAACACTGTCCTAAGATAGTTCTAGAATGTCAAATGGGCTCTTATGTAAAAACACAAATATTTAGCCAATTACATTGGGCATTATAACTTTCATCCCTAGAAATTTTTAAAAGGAAAACAAAATCCATCCCCAGGCCTCGTACATAAAGGTCTTCGTGTAGGTGAAGAGGAAAGAATACAAAGATTTATGAATAGGACACATGAAACATATTCTTCCCTCCTTACCCCCCAACCATATTCTAGAGATAATGAAAAGCAACCTTGGTCTTAGCACATTTGAGTAAAACATATGAATAATTCATCAGACACATACAACATACTCAAAATTCCTTCTCAATGGTGCATACCAGTCTCCCCCATCTGACCATTTGTACACAGCAGGGCTACAGAGCAAAACATCTGCACCCTGAGTTGTTTTGCTCCATCCTGCTAAGTCCTCCTTTAAAAGGCAAAGTAGCTCAAGAGGGATAGGAAGGTCTTAAAAATTAAATTCTTTCACAAATGATCCCAATAAAAAAGGACAGGCAATGCAACTCAAGTGGACCACGTGACTGCCCAAGGAGCGCCCTGAGAGCTTTCTTTTTCTTTCAAAATTGGGATCTCCAAAAGATTCAAAGAGTCAGGCAGCCAAGGGTGGAAGTAGGTGAATAGCACTGATCTAGAAGAATAATGTAAATAAGAGGTAAAAGCCCAGAATGAGCAGAACCTCAGAAAAGGCTCAGGAGGAAAAGAAATGTGTGTGTAACAAGAAAAACGTAAGAAAAATGGTATCTCAGCATAAGGTGTAATCTGGACAGGTCATAAAAATCTCAAAAGTGAAATGTACCTGACAAAGCTATGTAGTCCAACCCATGAAAAGAATCTCATTTACAACCACCTTCCATCATTTGCCAGCTCAGAGAATTTCAGAGTTGTAAGAGACCTCAGAAGCCAACAAGTTCTAAACATATTTGAACAAGAATGTTTTCTCTGATATACATCACTTGGTAAAGAAGAACCTACTACATTTCCAGACAACCATTCCTCTTCTAGATAGGTCTAATTATTAGGGAGTTGTTTTTTCCCTTGCCTTAAGTGTCATTTTTAGCTTTTTGCAACTTCTACCTAATATTTCTATTTCTGCCCTCTAGGATTAAGGAGAAAAAGTAGTCAAATCCCCTTTTCACAGGATAGCACTTCAAGTATTTCATCGTCAAGACATCATGTTCACCCTGTCTTCTCTTTACCAGGTTAAATTTATCCAGTTCTTTCAATAAATCCTCATGTGGCATGATCTTGAGCCTTTCACCAGCAGGATAACCCTCTTCTGAAAATGCTCATGTTTATCAATGTTCTTCTTAAAAGGCTATGCCCAGATCTAAACATTATGCTGCAGGTGTGGTCTGATGAGAAAAGAGCGCAGAAGAACCATGGCCTCCTGCGTGCTTGATGTCATTCCTCTCTCAGTGCCGCTTCGCTATGGGGGCTTCCACATTACACGCTGGTTCACGTTAAGCTTGTTTATATCTACTAAAATGCCTGTATCTCTTTCCAGAGAAACAGCTATTTACCCATATATCCCCCATTCATATTTGTGAGGTTGATTTTTTGAACCCAAGTGGAATAGCTCACATTTTATCCCTATTAAATTTCACCTTATTATATTTGGGTCAAAATTATAGCCTGTCAAGATCTTTATGAAACTATTTCTCTACTCCTACTAACTTTGTATCATCTGCAAATGTGACAGTTAATACTGCC
Organism: Notamacropus eugenii; assembly: GCF_028372415.1. Taxonomy (NCBI): domain Eukaryota; kingdom Metazoa; phylum Chordata; class Mammalia; order Diprotodontia; family Macropodidae; genus Notamacropus; species Notamacropus eugenii. Next base: position 173,452,854 of record NC_092873.1, on the reverse strand, counting down.
TTTAGGTAAGGATTTCTAGCTGTTCCTCCTAGTTCTGCATCATCTACAAATCTTATAATAGGTAAGTTAATGATAAAAAAAAGTGAAACAGTATATGGCTAGGCAAAGATCCATGGGGCATTCCATTAGACAAGCTAATATTGTGCCATTAATGACAGAGAGAAAGCTGAACTACTTACTCCTCTTTAATTTTTCTTTCCATTTCTCTATCAAATAATGATCTTCAGACTGGGAAGGGTAAAATAAATATGGTTGATAGGGAGTTAATAAAATAATAAAATAGCAGAAAAATATTTTAAAGGAGTTCAAGTTTCAAAACACAGAAAGAACACAAAGATCCAATTGTGGAATTGTGGTCAGTAATCTGAAGAATGATAAGGAATGCTAGAAAACTAGAGAAGAATAAATGACTTTTTAAAAAGAAGAGAAATATGGATTCTTGAAACTACATAAATGCCAGTGAGCTTGACACAAATCCTTGGAAATAGTCTAGAACAGATTATATAATAGACAGGCTATAAACATTTGGAAAGGGAAGTGGCAGTCATTAGGAAATAATCAGAAGTTTACTCAAAACAAGTAGGAAGCAGTATGGCATAACACTTGCTCTGCAATAAGAGGAGCAGGGTTCAAATCCCACTGATGACAATTACTACCTGTGTGACCATGGCTAAGTCACTTACATTCTCTATACTTCAGTTTCCTCACTTATAAAATATTGGGGTTGAATTAGATGAGGTCTCAATTCTGGATGGATGATCCTTCTAGCCATGAAAACCTAACCTCATTTCCCTTTTCTTTTTTTTTAATAAGATTAGAATAGCTAGTATAATAGGTAAAATATATCTGGATTTTAGTTAGACATCTGACAAAGCCCCTCATGATAACCTCCTGGACAAGATGAAAGAATGGGGTCTTCATGAGAGTAAAGTTAAATGGATTAGTCTTCTGCTGAACGAATGCTGATAAATGGATCAACATAAACCTGGAGGGATGTCTCTAATGGCATTACTCTGTCCTTGGTCCCCTAGTCACCATTCTTCAAAGTCAGTGACTTGAAAACAAAGATGGCATATTTATCAATTTTATGGATGACACAAAGCGGGAAGGGATAGCTAGCTTATAGATTGTATGACAGAATCAGAATTCAAGATCTGGACATGTGGGGACAATTAAAACAAATGGGGAAATGTAACAGGAATAGATAAATGTAACAGTCCTATGTATAGGTTCAAAAAATCAATTGCACAAGTACAGCATGGAGGAGACGTAGCTAAAAGGCAGCACACATGGAAAAAGTGTATGAGCTTTTAATGACAACAAGTCAATAGTGTTATGAGGTTGCTCAAAATGTGAATTCAACTCTAGGCTGAATCAATAGAAACAATGTCTGGAGAATTAATCCCAGTGTATTTAGAGCAGGATGGGACCTTAGAGATCATCTAGCCAAACTTTCTCATTTTACAGATGAGGAAGAACCAGAGGTAGCAAGTAGCTAAGCTGAGATTCAAATATAGATCAGATTCCAAACAAAGGACTCTTTCCACTACAAAATGTTGGGCAGTGACAATATAACATAATCTGAACTACATATTATACTACATTGGATTTTAGGTCAATATAAGCAAGAATTTCCTAAATCTAAAATGGGGTTATCTTGAAAAGTAGTGAGCTCTTCATTAACATGTATGTTTTAATAGAGGTTGACTGATCTCCTTACCAGCAGTATTATACGCCTACATGGAAGGAATTATTACATCATAGAAGTGAGGAGGAAGAAGAACAATTGGATTCGATTACCTACCTGTAAAAGACTTTCGTGCTGAGGGGGAATATGTTGGTCAGTGTTTAACAGCTGGCTTTCAAAAAAAAACTATGTGTACACACTTTTAAGTGTAATCTGCATTACTCTCATTTTCTGCATCACTTTCTTAAATCTAGACAATCAACAAAATAATAAATCAAGGCCTGATTGCAACATTTTTGATTTCTGAGGTATACATGCTCACACTGAAAAGTTCACAGTCAGACCTTGAGAGGTCATATAAGGCGGCTCCAGCACATCCTTTAACCTCTTGGCAAGCGCATCCCCCATGGCAAGTGCATCAGTGTGTATAGTTCTCTCTGTACTACAAGAACAGAGCTGAAAGATGAGGAAAGAAAAAATTAAAATTAAAATAATACTATCTGGTGCTGCGTTAACTTATTGTAATTAGAACTATATAGATTACAGAACCCTGAATGATCAACTTGGCTATTAAGTTAAAGTGGCTTAAGAAAGAGTGTAAAAATCTTATGCTTCTTTATTAGCATGTGTGCTTGCCTTTTGCTAAGTGGCATGATGGACAGAGCACCTAGATGACACTGTGGATAAAGTGTTGCATCTGGAGTCAGGAGGACCTAAGTTCAAATCTTGCCTCCGACACTTAACTCAGTTTCCTCATCTGTAAAATGATCTGGAAAAGGAAATAGCAAATGACTCCAGCATCTCTGCCAAGGAAACCCCAAAAAGGGTCATGAAGAGTCAAACATGAGGGAAAAGAATGAATAACAATAACATGGTGGATAGATTATTGGGACTGGAACAAGGAGACCTGAGTCTAAACTGGACCTGAGACAACTGAGAGCTGTGTGACCCTAGGCGAGTCACTTAAACTGTTTGCCTCAGTTTTCTCATCTTGTTTTCTTCCCCTGAAGTGAGAGACTGAGTTGTTATGAAACTCTCAGTTTTCCTTTCAACTCCACAGCCCCATCTGACATCCTGTGGGCCACACCTAGGCAGAGCACATTTTACACAATATTAAAGAATGTTTGTTTTGTTGCTGCCATGGTTTCCATACAACTTCTAAACCTTCAATACAGTTATTCCTTGCATTTGATTCCTCCAGGACAGGAGTTTGTTATGAAAGTACTCCCATACTGAGAGCCATCACAGCTTCTCTTGGCCCTGGGAAAATAACTGATATTTGACCTCAGTTCTTTTCCAAGAGCTAAGAGAAACTACTCTGAAAGTAAACACCATCACCTGGATTGAGCTGAACATATCATCTACTTAATGCTTATGATCCATTTCCCAAAGACTATATTCAAGCCACAAATATCCTTCAGGGAGAGGGCTTTCTCAACTCTTAACATAAATCTAGATCACGGGAAAGTAAACTCTTAACGATGACCACTATCATATTACCAAGAGATAGGACCTTCTTGGGGTTAGGGGAACTAAGCAGGAAAGCTCTGACTGCTGAAAGTCTCCTAGAGACTGCTAACTGTTCTCTTTCTCCACGCATCCTTTTATAAAACCTACACCAGCCAACCAACCAAGAGTAAGCTCTGTTGTGTCAGTCCAGAGGAATTCTTCGAATCTAGTACCAACATTATTAGTGTTTGTCCTTCATTTTCTAAGGGGGCCAATGACATCACACGGGTAATATCTTGAGTTATGAGTGAATTGGATTTAAATGAGGCAGTTGCACAAAATCATCAGTCTCACTCTCTTTTCCAGAGTCATCAAGGTCCAGTGCAGGACAGCCTGGATACAGTGGATAACCTTGGTGTCTTCAATGTCTAACTAAGCTCTAACCAATCCACAGAGCCTGCTTCAGTCACCTTCATGGTTCCTGGAACAAACTGTTCTCATCTTCCCATTCCACCAGGGGAAGTCTTCATATGCTTGAGGTAGATACCCCCCTAACTCACTAGTAGGTCTGAGACTTGTCAGTTACCCTCAAACTGCTTTAGCCTGTCTGCCAAGACAGTTTGAGCAGGTGTGACCACCACACACACTACAGCTTCTTGGAGCCACAGGTCAGAGTTGCACGCCAGATAGACACCAAAGGTGGATAAGCAGCCCTGAAAAGGGGCTGAGCAAGCCTTCACACCAGTGGTGCTATCCTCCCTGAACACCTCATAATCTACTACTATTTTAACTTCACTTCAACCTGCTTTCAAGGAGAATCTAAACTAGAAGTGTCAAGCAGGTGGTCCACAGACTACATGTGGGCTACAACACTCCTGAGGGTGGCCTGAACCAGATTAAAATGCAACTAGAACCACTGAACAAAATAAACAAAAATATAATAAAACACAGATAATGTTACATTTTGAAACAAAATCAATATGAGGCCTCCAGGAATCCTTTATTTAATGGTCCCTGGTTCTGAGTTTCACACCACTGGTCTAATCCAAAGGAGCTAACCTTTTTTTTTGCTTCATAGATTCCTTTGACAGTATGAAGAAGCCTATGGACTCCTCATAATAACTTTTAATGCATAAAAAATACAGAAGATTACAAAGGAAAGCAACTATACCAAAATGCACTCAACAAAATATTTTTCTCTAAATAAGTTACTAGACTCCAGGTTAAGAACACCTGGTCTAAACATATACACCTTTCAAAGTGTCTACATGGTGCCAAAATAGCCTAGAATTGCAGTTTCTGAGTTGGAAGGAGTCTTAGATGTCATCTTGTCAAGTCCCTCATTTTATAGACTAAGAAAGTAAGTCCCCATAGAGGTTAAATAACTTGTCCAAGGTCAGCCAGGTAGTAAAAAGAACAGCCATGAACCAAGGCTAGGACTAAGCTAGTACTCTTTTCATTGCCTTATATTGCTCATCATTTTGGGATTTAGTGCTAAGGGACTTCAGATATTTAATCCAAACCTGCAGTTTAATAAAAGAGGAAGGTGGCTCCCAAAGAGATCAAATGATTCACCAAAATCAGTCTGTGCAAGAGACAATATTTGAACCCAGGCCTCCAAGCTGCAGGAATCTTTCTGCTACAACATGTTGCCTGCTTCTCAAAATTATTTCAGGGGGAAGGGCGGAGCAGTGAAGCTGCTTGCTTGGCACCTGTAGACTGAACAATTGGTTGACTGCGTTGTTTACCTTATAATATATCATTCTACTACTTGTAAGCACAGCCTGAATGTTTAGTTAGAAAAATAATGCAATGAGTTGACTAGATTAAAATAAAGACATTACGTCATAAGCTTCCTAGTTCTACTGTTTCCATATAAACATAATTCAAGGGTCTGACTATTTGTTGACAAATCTCTATACTTCCTACAATATTCATTCCTGGCATCTGGGACTGGGAAAAAAATTTCCCACATGGAAATACTGCATCTCACAACCTGGGATTCAGAAAACCTATTTTGGTTTATATCTCAGGCACACAAAAGACACACCTAGGTAGGCTGGCATTTTCCCATGACTCTTTTAAATGTTACTGCTCCGCTTATGAATTTTATGGCTAAAAAAAACTATTTAATTTCTAAACATGCCCTGGAGCATCCTGTGAGCATCAAGCCTTTGTGTAGTTCTTTATGAACTGATATAACAATAAAGAAATAAACAGTGTATTCATCTACAGACATATTCCTCATAAAGAAGTAAGCTTTTGAAAAATTTTATTTGTGAACAATCTGACCATCCTAAAATGGACTATATAATCAAGTCAGAGAAATGGTACCTCAAACAAAAAATTCTAGGATGGACTTCAAAGTCCACTGATGGCTTTATAGTGACCAAGCTAGATTCCAAAAATCTAGGTTGTTTGAATTTTTAAAGAAAGGCAGGACATAATCACTCTAAAAAGTCCTTTTTGAAAGACTTTAAATGTTCATCAAATTTCTTAAAGCAGAACGATCTAAGGTAAGAACAATCTGAAACCCAAAGACAAACATGCTCTCATCAAGAAATGGGATGCACCTCAATGACACTTCTCTGCCAGAAATATCACAGAAAATAGAAACAAGTTGGGGACACTTTTCAGAAGGTTTTTCAGATTCAGATTAGAGTCATGGTAGAGGAAGAAATCATCCAGTAATAGCCAGAGTAACATAGACTATGCTGGAAAATATAACAGTGTGTATCTTAGAATCTAGGCAATTAAGGGAAAGGCAGGATTGGGATGAAATTTGGAGAGATTGAGGAAAGCCTAAGACATTTAGTCAGAGAAAGGAGAAAATGATAAGCTTGAATAAAGACCTGCCAGAAAGACCTATGCTGGAAAAAGGTAAAAACTATATTCTGGAATGAATGAATGATTGAAAAATCATATAGTAAATGCTTACTATGTGCCAACCACTCTGCCTACAGCATGGACAGAAATAGAAAAATCAAGTCAGTCACTGCTCTTAAGAAACTCAAACTCTAATTTACTGAAGCAATATGTAAAAGTTCAACCACAAAACAAATGAAAAAACCTGAAGTTCTAAAAGTGTAGACAAGAGGGAAACGGTAAAGCCTGTAGTTTTTTTTAGAGGTTAGATCAGTCAAATAGCAATGTCAAGGATTCTTCAGGGTGAATGTGTGTTCGTCCTTCAGAGAAATAATGACATGACGTGCCCTTGACTTTGTTTTGAGTGAGGGAGGGCTGTGCAGGTCACCAGCCTCACTTCTCCTCCAGAGCCATCTGACTCCAGTGACCAGATATTCATCAGGATGACTGGAGATGACCCAGGATGAGGCAAGGCAATTGGGGTTAAGTAACTTACCCAAGGTCACACAGCTAGTGAGTATCAAGTGTCTGAGGTCGTCCTGGCTCCTGCAATCGTGCTGTATCTACTGCACCACTTAGCTGCCCTGGTCTTCAGGATATGGCCTAGAGGACCTTAGGAGGCAATGGTTGGGCAAGACAGTGAGTATCCACCATCTCATTAGAAAGAGAAGAGTTGATGCCTCCCATCACATCTAAGCTATGTGAGCTGTCAAGCAGTCAAGATTTCTTGATATTACAATTTGAGAAAGGGGACAAAAGCAAAGGCTAGGGGAGGGTGCCCCAGTGCTAGCAGGTGTCCCTATACCTTCACTGTCGGCACTGTGGCTACTCAGGATCAGGACAGAGGGCAAATGGGAAAGGCAAAAGAAAGAAAGAATATCCCCTGGGACTTTGAATAGGTTCAGAGAAAATACTAGGCCAGGTGAGGGGGCAAGGGAAAAAGACAAGAGGGGAAGAGCGCTCCATAGTGAATGAAGTCTGTGGCAAAGGGTCACAGGTTTTTCCATCCTTAGGAATTCTCAGAAATAAGCTTTCAACAGGTGCAGCCAAGTAAGTTTCCTGCTCTTCTTCTCTAGAGAATTATAGAATTCCTGCAGGGAAATTCTCCAAATCATCCACAATGGAAAGAGCAGTGGTTTTAGAGTCAGGAAACTCACCTTCCAATCCCACTTCTTTTGCCAGCTCCCCAGTGTGACCTTGGGCAATTCACTTCAATTCCTTGGGTCTGCATAGGTAAAATGAAGGGGGGTTGGACTAGATAGCTTCCATCTTCCTTTCAGCTGGCATCCCATCATTCTTTCCAGTGTCCTACCCCCACCCTTATCACCTTGAGTGAATTAAGAAATAATCTTATGAAGAAACCTACTATGATTTCACACCCTCTATCCCTTCTCTACCTGCACATCTTCTCACCTGCTGAGTGATGCCTTAAATGACTTCAACAGGAGATACAACCTTTCATTTCAGAGATACGTAATTAAGAAAACAGATGGACTAACCTGATACATGTTGAAGTACAATCATAAAACAAGCGTTAAATGTGAGTATTGGATTCTTTTCTGCTTTGATAACAGAAAAGGAGTTAAAAAATATCAGAAAGACACTGGATTTCTGAAGTGGAAAAAGGGTTTCCCATGAAGAAAGAAAAAATAGACAAAGGGGAGTCTGGGGACACAAAAGACAAACCCTGAAGACATTATAATTCTTCCTTTAACTGGGCTCTCTTTACCTTTACTTTCTTTTTCCCCCTTCATAGTATTTTTTTCCAGTTACATGTAAAGAAAGTTTTTAACCTTCATTTTTGTAAAATTTTGAGTTCCAAACTCCTCTCCCTCCCTCTTTTCTTCCCTCCCCAAGACAGAAAGCAATCTGACATAGGTTACACATGTACAATCATGTTAAATACATTTCCACATTAGTCATGTTGCAAAGAAGAATTAGAACCAAAGGGAAAAACCACAAGAAAGAAGAAACAAAAAAAAAAAAGAGAGAAAATACTATGCTTTGACCTGCATTGACTCCATAGTTCTTTCTTTTGATGGGGATAGCATTCTCCATCATGAGTCTTTTAGACTGTCTTAGATCTTTGCATTATTATGAAGAGCTTAGTCCATCAAAGTTGGTCATCGCACAGTGTTTACTGTTGCTATGTACAATGTTCTCTGGTTCTGCTCACTTCACTCTGCATCAGTTCATGTAAGTTTTTCCATTTTACCCTTACTTTCAACCGGACAAGGGACACAGGCAAGTTAGAATTTAAGCATTTTTGTCACTAGTCACCAGAAGTATCTAAACTCTCTTCTGCATGGCTCATGAAGATTTTGTGTGGGATTATTTTACTTCCCCCCAAAAAACTGTTAACTGAAGAATCACTATAAAGTAAATTCTTTTTTATCTAGATGGCGATTAGGTGAATTGACTCTCAGTTAACTAGGAAAAAAATCAAAAGAACCAATTCCCAAACCACAAGAGAAAATGGAGATGAAAATGAAATAAAAAAGGAAAATTAATGACAACCATGATTTTTAAGTGATATTTTATTTTTTCCACAATTATATGTAAAAACAATTTTAACATCATGATTTTCTTTAACAATCTCCCATTATAATTCAAACATTAGAGATTAATTCTTGTTTCCCAACATGACTAATGTGGAAATATGCTTAAACATGGTTTTATATATATATATATATATATACATACATATATATGTATATATATATATATGTATATATGTGTATATATATATATATATATATATATATATATATATATATATATATATATATATATATATATATATATATATATAAAACCTATATCAGACTGCTTGCTGTCTGGGGATAGAGGACCAAAGTGACAGGAAGAAAAATCTGGAACTCAAAATTTTGCAGAAGTTAATGTTGAAAACTATCTTTACACGTAATTGGAAAAAAGTACAAAACAATTTAAAGAGTAATTTTTTTGAGAAGATAAGAAGTTGCAGGATTTTTTTCTTATTAGTTTAAATTCACATTGTCCTCTGGAAATAACTGAAAAAAGATGAGTAGCTTAAACCATACAAAGTATTCACAGAGGACTTCTATGATGGGGATGATTTTGAGATCACTGAGGTATATCAGGATACCTGAAAGAGGGGAGATTAGGAAAAATAATAGATGGTACTACTACTGAACAAGCAGATCAAGAGGATATTAACAACTCCTGCCCCACATGTCTACTTTCACATCTGTATAAAATTTATGGGGAAATGATCTACATTTTTATTAAGGGCATTTTGAGAAGGGAATAGTCAAGTTTTCATAAATGATTTTCTGTAGAAAATAACATTTTAATAGTCACACAACAGACTAAAAGGTGCTGAGAATACAAGATTCCATTATGTAGACTGTTTGATTATTTTTAAAAAATGATGCAGTAGAATATGAGATAGCTTTAAAGGCTCCTTTCCAGCAAGGTGTCTCCCATGCATATGTCAAGCTCATATAAGATGCCCTGATAGAAAAAACAAGAGACATAGACAAGTAGGGGGTGCAATAGATAGATCATGGGACCTGGAGTAAGGAAGACCTGACTTCAAATCCAACTTATGATACTTACTAGCTCTGTGAACTTGGGCAAGTCACTTAACCTGTCTGCCTCAGTTTTCTCAACTTTAAAATGGGAACAGCAGTATTACCTAACTCCCAGGGTTCTTATGAAGATCAAATGAGGTAATATTAGTAAAATCTTTAGCAAAGTGCCTGGTTTATAGTAGACACTAAACAAATGCTAGTTACTATTAGCACTGTTTATTATTATTATTAATACAACTTTGTATAACAATCAAGGGAGGCAAAAAACATCCAACTGCATGTCTTTCAAAAATGTTTCCTCTTGACATGGAGGATGTCCAATGTAAAGGTCAAGGAAGGAGGGATAACGCATGATTATATCATGAGGTTTTCCAGATGCTTCTATGTGTGAATGTCATTTAGTAATTGCCTCAAGCCCTGGCACAATGCAGACTTCCAAGTGGGATTCGTAATCATTCAAAGGAATTCAACGTATCGTCACTGTTTCCCAGCTAACACACAGGAGGCACTGGAGGTCTTAGACTCCAGCCTCTAACAGGTTCACTCTTGATCTGGTCAGACAGGCAGCTTTGGAGGGTTTAATATTCAGCTTTATTCTAGTCTAATCTTCTCAAATGGTTGCTGGGAGAACCAGCTCCTACAGCATCCCCTAGTCACCCTTGTTGCAGGCACCAGCAAGAAACGTGGGGCAACTACTCCTGCATCTCGCTGGGGTCAATTGAGACATCCACATTTGTGCACTCCTCTAAATCCCCTCAAGCCTCAGTGGGGGCCAGATGAGGCACACACAGATTCCCCATGCCTTTTCCCCCATCTCATTGACCAGTGCCCTCTTGCTTTTTAGGGCAATCATACCAAGAAGGTATCTTGCCAACATTAAGCTCACAGGCTAACTTTAGCAATATCATCATTCTGGGCAAACGCAGTACATCATATTGTGTCATCCCTTATCTCATGGTGCAGCCTCAGTAGGACTGTCTGTCACAATTCTGGGAACTACTATCTAGAATCCTTGAGACTCTAACACCTGGAAACTAGAGATTTCCATGACCATGGATCTGAGAAACTAACTCTAAGAAGGATAACAAAATCCTCCCTACACACAGTCACAAAACTAGTGAATGGCTGAATTCAGGTTTTCCTGACTCTTAAGTCCAGCACCCTGTCCGCTGTACCATCAAGTCGTATGCATGTATTCAGGAGTGGGGAATATGTGGCCCTCTAGGTCCTCAAGTGTGGCCACTGGATTTAGCCAAAGGGCTTCATTTGAGGACCTAGAGAGCCACATGTGACCTCCAGGACACAGGTTCACCACCCCTGGTACAGTTTATCATCTTGAGCTATTATTTGTGAAACTATGTAATATATGATTCTGGTAGCAAAGTCTACTGTTCTCTGAATACTCACAACTAATCCTTAATACCTCTATGGTAAATATTCCTCTAAAATATTTTGTCCTATTTCATCTCACTTTGCCTGCCCTATTCCTACAAAGAATTATCTACATTCAGTAAATCCACTTGCTGACACATACTCACCTCTTTTCAAACTCTTACAAACCAGTGTCTATTCCCCCTGCCTCAACACTACTGAAAATGTTCTCTCAAAGGTTACCAATTATCTCAACTGCTAAATCCCATAATCCTGCCTCAGTCTTCATTCTCTTATACTTCTCTGCAGGTTTTGACACTGCTGACCACCACATGTCTCTGGTTTTCATGACAGTGTTTTCTCCTGATTCTTCTCCTATCTGTCTGACTACTGCTTCTCAGTCACCTTTGTTAGATCATCATCGATATCAGGGGTTTTTAACCTGAGTTCCTTTTTTAAAAATTTGGATAATTATATTTCAATATAATTGTAATCCTACGTATTTTCTTTTATGCATTTAAAAATATTGTTCTGAGAAGGAATCCATAGGCTTCAATAGTTAAAGGGGTCCACAACACAAAACAGTTAGGAATCTTTGACTCTGATATTGTACCTCCAAACACAAGCGTCTCTAAGGTTCTCTTGTCAGTGCTCTTTACAGAATCTTTGTCAATATCATCACCTCCCAAGGATTCCATGATGGTTTCTACAGAGATAATTTCTAATCATCTATGGATCTATGTATCTATCTAAAATATGAATATATAAACACATGCGTATATATACATATATGTATATATACTCTCTTGAACTTGTTCTCATCTCCCACAAGCTGGTAGATCTTTCCAACCGAATGTCCCATGATCATCTCCCAATTCAACAATTCCATGACAAAAGTCATCATCTTTTCCCTTAAACGTAAATTTCCCTATTTCTGCTTAGTGTACTAACATCTTGCCAGTCACCCAGGATCACAATCCTCCTTCATTATTCCCTCCTTCCTCAACATCTAATCAGCTGCCAAATCCTGTTGATTTTACCTCCATTCTATCACTCACATCTTTCCTCTTATAGATAGATATCACATTAATTTATTATTATACATTATTATTACATTATTGTTATTATTATTAATGTAGGTACTCAATACGACCTCTCACCTAGACTACTGAAAAAGCTTTCTAACTGATCTCCCTCTCTCTAATCTCTTTTTTACAATTCATTATTCACAAAGCTGTCAAGAGACTCTCCTTGGGTCTTGAATTTTCTGACTCTCCTGCTCAAAAAGTTTCAATGATTCCCTATATCTGTAGATACATTACAAACTCTTTATTCTGGCTTATATTTTATGGTTCTCTACAGTATGGCTGCAAACATGCAAACAACATATCTAACTTCACATTATTTTCCTTCACACACTAAGTTCTTGCCAAACTAAACTCGTAGTTTTTTCTCAAACCTAATATTCTCTTGCCTCCTTACATTCACACGACTGACCTCTATGCCTAGAACAATCTCTCCTTTTTGCCTTTTGGAATCCTTAATCTTCCTTTTAAGGCTCAGATCACCTGCTTCTTCCTTCTTGAAGCATTCCCTAATAATTTTATTTATTGTTGATCTCTCCCTCCTCAGATTACCTTGTATTTAATAATTGGTGTGTTTGTCATAAATCTGGTCCAATAAGAATGTAAAGTTTTCCAAGGTAAGTATTATTTCATTTTTTGCCTTTGTATCTTCACCTCTTAGCATAGAATTAGGGACTTACCGAATGTTTCTCATGTTGAACTGCATATGGAAAATAATCCCAATATTCAATAGTCAAACATCTTCCTATGTCTACCCTTCGAAAAAATTATCAAAATATTATCTAAACTTAGTTTTTATTAATACTACATAGAAACAGACCACACATCAAGTAGAGTAAATAACATATTGCACTATATTCATTTTTTTTAGTAAGCCTAAAACTTTATTACCACATCAAAAGCAAACCCCAAATGTGACTATGTAGGAGCTTAACAAATGTTTTTGATGATGAACTAGGGGTGGCCTTGACATGGATAGGCCTTTCTTGGTAGGTAAGCCTGTATATTTAGTGCCTAGAGATTAACCCTCCACAGGCACATGACCTAGAAATAAAATATTGTCAAAAAATTATTAAATCCTTGCCCACATGACAAGATGTATGTGTACTGAATAATCACTCAACATTTTCTATCTGTAATACAAAGAACAAGAATTCTACAATAACCTATGTCCCCAAATATATTCAGTCTGATAAAACAATTAACATTTTGCATTTCTCAGTGTAGGTAGCTTGAATTCTTTAAAAAATAACAAACTACATCTTGAATATGGAAGATAAAATGACTTGAAAATGTCACACAGCAAGCTGGCAGCAGAATCTAATATTCTTCATCTTAGACTAGAAGCTCCTTGAGGGCAAGAACCGTGTCGTTTTCATTTTTGCAATTCCAGTTACTAGCACTGTGTCTGGCATTCAGTGCATATCTAAGGAATATCTGTTAAACTGAACTGAACTAAATTATTTGAATCTTATGATTCATCAAATGCACACAGTCAGAGCACCTGTATGACATCATTCATTGTCACAAGCACCACAGGTCTGTATTAAAACTAAAAATAAAGTCATACTATTTTTCTAAAGACCAAAAATTCTTGACTAATCTATTTCTCCCCTAATTACTTTCCTACCTCCCATTGCCTACACAAAAACCAATACACAACAGAGTACTGACAATTATTCCAGGCACTCCTGAGGGCAATTTCATCCAAGTTTTCCATAGAGCTAAGCAAAAACAGACATTAGTGGTCTCATGGTATGTTATCAAATTTGCTTATGCACAGTAATACTGCTTTTTTTTTGAATCACACAAAGTTACAAAAGGCTGTTACCTGGAGAAGGTCTGAATTAAAACAGCTGTTGCCTGAAATGACTCATTCATTTATGGAAACTGCTGCAGGTGAGGGTGAAACATTACCTAATGGCTCTTACTCTGAATGAGATTCAAAAATTATATAGGGAAAAACAACTAAGGATGATATTTGGAAAAGAGTAACAAAGAAATAAGCTGAAAAGAGTATCTTTAATGAAATATTATGTTCATGAGACTGCTGTCCCCCTATAACCCATCTTCTTAATTGTTTTACAAATGCCCCATAAGGCAAAAATTGATAACAGACTGTGGGAATGTGCAGCTAAACATTTTATTCTGAAAATTCTGGGAAAAAATACCCCTGACCCTCAAATAAGACCAATATACTGGGTAGAGATAAAAAGAAATGTTTCTGCCCCCCTCCTCTTGACTTTTTCAGCAATTAAAAAAATTATATGCATAAAACAGGATTGTAATGAGCTGCATATTACAAAAATATTACTAGGTACCTGCATCTCTTACTCCATGAATCAAATAGCTACAAAATTATGCACAGAATTTGCATGACCTGAAATTTGTAAATATTAATAATATCAATGAATCTGCAACCAAATAACTAGCTCCCTATCTCAACTCCCTCTCTCACATTTCATAAGAGAGCACGAAAAGGAATAAGATAGTTTACAATGAGTCAAGCTGGTATAGACCTGCCACAATTGGGAGAGAGGGGGCAAGGAAAACCATGTTCCACAAACCTCAGTCTTGACTCACACATGCCCATCTTGAGCTGGCTGAGCTTGGTGGTCAGTTTCCTAACTACTGTTAGTCAGTTGTATGTGTGCCACTGAATGTGCAAACTGGCCAGAGCATCCCTTTCATCGGTACACCATTACTGCAAAAGGCAAAGAAAAAACATTGGCTTTTCTATTGGAAGGCAGTGATAAGGACAGATTTTTTTAAAGTTTCCATTTTTAAGTGAAAATGAAAGAAAAATTCTCTCCTAGATGTGTTGTGCCTTTGAGCTCCATCTGAAAAAAAAAAAAAAGGCAGAGAAAGCTGCTGTGAAGGTCACCGAGTGAAAGAACTTCCTCGGGGCACAGAATAAATTAAATCCCAAGGAAAAAATAAAATGTGATTTCCAGAGTGTGAGGCACAAACTCCAAATGACAATGATTGACAGCCAAACTATATCCGTGCAATATCGAAGACTGCACGTTCTCATTTACCTCAGTGTAGCCAGCAAGCGCCCATTAAACATCCGTCTGATGCCCAAATTAACCTTCTTGGCAAACTGAAAGAGGCACAAACTATCATAATCAACCTTTCATTATCACAGCAGCCTCTAGTTAAAGGGTCAGAATAATTGTGCCATCAGAGCCCTGATTGTTTTCAATCAACAGCCGGCTGGAGTGACAGCTCCGTGATGGAGTAGTTTGATGAAACCGCACCAGGCCTAATCAGAGCAGATGAAAGGAAGGCATGATTGGTGCAAATGAACAGTCGTGCCTCTCCTTTTCATTTACAATCTGAAATTACTCTTAAATTTGCGGGGGTTTTTTTTCCTCCCTTATGAGTACCTCTGAAAGAATGTTTGACTTATTATGAGTTCTGACAGTGCAGAGTTATAAAACACAGGTAGGGTTAGCCGCTGAGGCTCCAAGTGGATATTCAGCATAATTTTAACAAATTCACTCTTGAAAAGCACAAAATGACTAAAAAAGGGTGCAAATGACCCAACCTTTCCGTGCTGTTTGATTAGCAGGCCTATTTGTCACAGCTCACATTCTCCATGATGAGAGAAGATAAAATTGATGGGCAAAGATAGCCTATAAATGTTTGGCCCAAACCACTATATTTATTTCTGCTGTTAGTTCCCTTGCGCAAAATTTTTAATGTCATTAAGAATGTCACATTAAGGGGCCCTTTTACTTAGGTTGTCAGAGAGACAATCAAAATAGAGATTGTCTGTAGTTAATAAGCAAAAGCCACACCACAAACTATAAAGGAGTATCAGGTTTCTGTCAGGTTACTTTGGCATTGAGATTGAGCTATAGAGGAAGAGGAAGAAAATTCTATAATCATCTTTCCTCTAAAGCCCTTTTGTGTCAGATTTAGCAAACGGAAGCCCTTGACCCAACTATGTTCAAGCAGCTTCCTCAAATTCCATGGCAGTGAATGCAGGCAGTGAGTATCATTTGGGGGGGGGGGGGGTGGAATTAAAAATAGAATAGAATATATGCTTGAAGCAGGAAAAATAAGATTCTTATTTTTGTTTTCCTTTCCAGTGTACTAAATCCCCAACCAATTATGCGTCTCTACGGTATATTATCATTCAGGTCAGTGCAGCAAAACAAAGGGGAGCTTGACTGAGGAGATTAATATGTCTATGTGTGCATGTGTTATTTGTGTGCCTGCCTAGACATGTGAAAGAGGCGAAGAGATGCCAACATAGGAATTTTTGCTAGTTTTAAACTCCATGGTATAGAAAATGAAGTAAAACCTAGTTCTTTGTTTTTGCTATGTTGTTAGGTGGAATAAAGTGGCATATAAATAAGTGAAAGGTAAGAAAAAAAAGGCTTGCTTAAAAACAGCTGGAAATTTTCCTCATATTCATAAAATTTATTTCTTTTTAGATAGCTCTCATTTTATGAGAGCCAATGGCTCACTAAGAATTTGAGGGACATAACCTGGAAAAAAACAAAACAGTATTTAGTGACCCTGAATATACAAAAATGCAGCACATTATTTTCTACATTTGAAATACACGTTAAGCAAAATATACTTGTATTTGTAATATGAATTATATAATGTACCTAGAAACTATTTCCAAAGGAAGACATCTGTCCTATAAATAGGACACATCTCCTATTTTCCTATTGTTTTCCAATTGCATGATCACATGATCCCAGAGCTAGATGGGAGGTCAGAGTATGACCAAAGTATTACAACAGCTGCCAGCAACTGCTCATCCAGGTTTTGCTTGGTGGCCAGTGCTGCCTCAATTCCATTGCTTCCTATGGGGTAACCCACTCCTCTTAGAGATAGTGAGGCAAAACCTGGGTATGTGCAACTTCCACTCATGGTTTCCAGTTCTGTTTTTTGAGGTCAAGTCGAATAAGTTTAATGGCTTTTTCTCAGGATAATTCTCTTCAAATACTTAAAGATGGCTATCATGGTCCCTAGTAAGCCTCCTTTTCTCCAGGATAGAAATCCCTAATTCCTTTAACTGATCCTTATATGGTATAGTATCAAGACCCCTTACTGCCCCTGGTTGCCTTTACCTTCCTCTGTAAACATGTCAGTTTATCAATTTCCATTCTATAATGTGGTGCCCAGAATGAAACATAACAATTTTGAAGTGGTCTGAGAGAGTAGAGAACACTGCTATTACTTTCATCTTTTGGACATTATGCATCTCCTAAGGGAAGCCCATGCTTCTATTTCATTCAATAAACATTTACTAAATGCCTACCATGTGCTAGGCACTGCATTTTAGGTATCAAAGCTTGAATTTTCTTTAGCTGCTTGGTTAACTTTCTACCCATGAACAGGAAACTCTTCAAAGTCTCATTCACTACAAAAATTGCTTCTATCTCTAGAATGTGAGGGTATTTTATTAGCTCTGAGATGGACTTCCTCCGTAGCCAAGATAAGGTTTCCATGTTGACCATCTTTATGCCAACAAGGGGTAAAAAGAAGGAATATGTTGCACATGAGGGTAGAAAATAATAATCTTCAGCTGACCAACCAAAGTACAGCCCAAAAAATAACCCCAGAGTAAAAGCAATTAAGAATAAATAGATCAGTCTCTATTCCTAGTACCTCAGAAATATGGAATCTCGTATACAGTAGTCCACAGGAAAGAGCAACAAAACAGAAGACCTGGTCATGAGCACAAACTGCTACTTACCAGATGTTTGGCAGGGCACTTTGCAACTCAGGATTTCAGGGTTCTCATTTTTCAAATGAGATGGCTAGGTTTTTAAGTATGGCAATGTTGGATAGAGCACTGGATTTTGAGTTAAGAAATTCCGAATTAAAATATGATCTTAAACATAAGCTCTCAAGCCTTGGTTCCCTGAATCTATAAAATAATAGCAACTATATCACATGAGTTGATCAAATTAAATAATGCACACAATGTGCTCTGCTAACCTTATGGCACTTATTTGGTGTGAGTTCTCATGTCTATTATTATTATTATCCTTTCAAAGTAACATTCATCCCATGATTCTGAATTTTACATAAAATAACTAAAGCAAGAAGATATTTCAGGATCCCCTAAGGTAAGCAGTAGGCAAATCAATACCTTTATTTACTTCACTATTTGTCATTTTTTGAATTTATATAGACTTTACTTCAAAGTCCCAGCAGTGTGTAGAGTAACAGAACTTGCTGACCAATAGTAACTTTTTTGGGAGACCCAATACCCTGCCCTCTCCAGAGATAGAATTATACCTAACGTACTATTGCCTACCCTTAAATAAGCTTCTTCCTTTCTGAAGGAGGGCTTTAGTTTTACTTTCAGCTGTGAGTAATTTCCCATTGTGATTGGCTGACTTATAGTCAATTTAGTATAATTAATGCCAAATTACATTGTAATTCACATAGAATTACAAATTAAAAGCTATATTAAGAGCAAATGAATTAATCAAAATTAATGATATTATTCTCCCATGTTTTAAAGTGTTAATAAGATAGATCCTCCTAAAACATTTAAACTTTAGGGCACTATCCGTCACTCACTGCATTAATTACCCGACTTTCTTGTGTGACCAGATGGGGGTACTTTCTGGGCAGTTCTCAACAATAAGAAGGAACCACAGGAAGATTATGAACATTTAGTGTCCAGTCTGAAAGGCTTCTGCTTGTTTCTAAAGGATCTACAGGCATTACCTGTGAAAAGCACTACATAGCCATTTCTCAATGATTCATGTTAAATTTGGTGAGCACTGGATATGGAAAATCCCAGTCAATCCCTAACTCATTAATGTTTGGCTTTGGAATGCATCAAAGACAAATTTCTCTGAAAATATATTCCTTCCTAATTATGTTTTCGTTAGGGTAATATCTGCTACTTGTCATTACCTTCAGAAATCTGCTGCTGCTGGTAGGGGGAGGAAGTATAAAAGTGTTGGTGGGACAGGGATGGGAGTGGGTGGAAACATAGGAAAGCCAGGATGGAAATACAAAGTCATTATAGTCAATCCACAGGAGAGATGACTATGCATGATTTAGAACTAATGTACAACTATGCACATTATTTACTGACATGCAATCAAACTAGTATCTGGGTCTATAAGCTCCAAATTTATGAAACTCCAGCTGGGTGCCTTTCGTGTAAAAAGGTTTAGGGAGTTTAGTTGAGTAAAAGCTCAGAGTAAGTCAATGGTGTGACATCACTACCAAAAAAACCAATAAATGAAACAAAATAAATGAAAGGATAATGTCCTGAACGTTAATGTTCCCGGTCCATTCTAAACTTGGTAGGCCCACATCTGATGTACTGAGATCAATATTAAGGTGTCGCAATCTAAAAAGGATAATAACTACTTCACCATGGGAGACTAGCTCACATACTGGGGGAAAGGGGAGATGGTCACATATTTATGCCATATGAAGAACCAGTGAAGGAAATGGGGTTTACTTGGGAGCAGAAAAGATTTAAGGGAAACAGGAGAGGTGTCCTCACGTGCCATCTTCTGAGAGAATTACGACTGATGCTAGAAAACAAACTAGGGCTAAGAAATGGTGAGGAACAGAGAGGCAGAATTTAGCACCATTTAAGAAAGGACTAACACCTACTTATAAATGTTCAAAAAAGAAATAGGCTATTTTATGAAGTAGTGAGTTCCCTATCAATGGTAAAGTCCAAGGAGAGCTTCCTGAGTTCAAATATCGCTCCAGATACTTACTAGCAGATGGGAACCTCAGAAAGTCACTGTGATCTTCTCTGAGATAATAGCACCTACTTTACAGGGTTGCTGTGAAGATCAAATAAGAAAATATATGTAGAGCACTTTGGAAGTCTCTTGTGCGACACTACAGAGAACTCAGAAACTTGCCCAATATACTGTGCAACACAGAATTTTACTAGATGCTTGTCATGGCTCCCCAAGACTAGTATCAGTACATAGAACAAAGTCTAGTCTCTCACTACATGATTAAAACTTGAACAAAGTCCCAGCACAACAACTGGGACCAAAAACTCCATCCTCAGCTCACATGAACTCTCTTACAGCAGCTATCAAATATCACTCCTTGTTAAATACACTCTGCTCTTCTTGCACGCAGGCGCGCACACACATGCACACACACACACTGACACTGTGCACCGAATCCCAGCACTGATTATCCTATACTGATAATCCACATGCTACCCTCCTTCTAAACAAACTGAGGGTTAGTTTACCCAAAATGCTTGGCATCAGCATCAGGTCTATATATTCAATATCTTTTAAGTAGCACAGTGAAATCATGGACAGGTGTATCCCAGGACAAGTATTTATCCTTTTAATCTGAGCATCTGCAGAATCCATCAAAGTAAATGTAGCATCAAAGGTGAATGAGATACAATAATCAATTTAAAATGGAAATAATGAAAGGTAAAACTATGGGAACTATTGTGGAAAATTCTAGAAGTAAATACAATTTTGCCCTTTGACCCAGAAGTACCACTACCAGGTCTATATCTCAGAGATTTCTTTTTTAAAGGACCCATACGTACAAAAATATTTATAGCAACTCTTTTTGTGACGGCAAAGAATTGTAAAATTGAGGGAATGCCCATTAATTGGGGAATGGTTGAACAAGTTGCAGAATAAGATTGTGATGGAATACTATCGTGCTATAGAAATGACAAGAAGAACACTTTCAGAAAAATCTGTGAAAACTTACATGAACTGATACAAAGTGAAATGAGCAAAACCAAAAGAACATTGCACACAGGAAAAATAATATTGTATGATGATCACCTGTGAGTGACAGCTATCTTTAGGAACACAATAATACAAAATAATTCTGAAGGACTTATGATGAAAAATGCTCTCTGCTTCCAGACAAAGAATTGATTGGAGTCTGAATACACATGGAATTATATTTTTTTGCTTCCTTTATTATTCTTGGGTTTTTAAGGTGTCTGCATTTTCTTTTGCAACATGAATATGGAAATGTTTTGCAAGGCTGCATATATATAATCTATATCAAATTGTTTGCCTTCTCAGGAAAGGGAAAGTGAGGGTGCCAGGGACAGAATTTATAGTTCAAAATTTTAAAAATAGAAATGTTAAAAATTTTTGTTTACAGGTAACTGATAAAAAATAAAACAATAATTAAATATTAAAAAAAAAGAATCTAATACAGTTTTGCCATCTCAACTGCCTGATGTACCAACCTTCATGAAAGCACAAAGGACTATCTGCCACACTCTTGAACCTACAAGTATCACTTTTTATCACTGGCTTCAGGGTTTGTCCAGATCTAAACAGTTTTGCAGCTTCCTTTTAGGTCCCTCCAAATTTGTGTGGTTGAGACCCTTTCCCCTGAAGAACCTTGTAGAAGTTGCAGAGTTACAGTAAAATGTAGGAAAAATCTCTTGCCAGGAATTCCCCATGCTCTGGCAGTGTCAAATGGCATGAATGCCTCCCTGGCTCCCTGAACACAGAAATCTATCATATGTCCAGACAATTTAGAACCCTATGGGAAATCTGATGTCCAATAAAAACAATGCTGCCAACAGGCCTGATGCAGGATTTGGAAACACAATAAAGTTTTCTTTTGGAATGACACTTAGCAAAGTAATATTCTTATCTACTCAGTCCTACAAATTCATATTTTCTCTCTCTTTTAAGAACTACACCAAATACAGCACTGAATCCATGGTATTTCTGATGCATATTCTGATGCATGCATCCATGATATTTTCCCAATCCAATATTTCTTCTTCATTTAGCACTGGTCACATAGCAGGCATACCTGTGCCTACTGATTGAGCCAGTCTCACGTTTTACTGTTGAATTGTTTCAGTTATGTCAGACTCCATTTGGGATTTTCTTGGCAAAGATACTAGAGTGGTTGGACATTTCTTTCTCCAGCTCATTTGACAGATGAGAAAACTGAGGCAAACAGGAGATAAGTGATTTGCCCAGGTCACACAGCTAGTAAGCGTCTGAGGCCAGATTTGAATTTGGAAAGATGAGTCTTCCGGACATGAGGTCCAGTAATCTATCCACCATACTATCTATCTGCCCCATAGCTTTACTTCAAGCTTGTATCTCCATATCCCTGCTATAGGTGCACCAACCTTTATGAGAGCCAGCAGATCTTTTCTATTACAATCTATATTAATGCAGCAAAGACCATCTGCAATTTATATTTAGATATCACTACTTGTGGTTCCCTTTCCTGTTAAGTTAATGTTACTAATTAAGGACTTTAACCTCCCCATCTACTTTCCTCTCCAACTACACTAATGCCTGTGCCATCTCCACTTTACCACGTGTGCTGGTGTATTTCACATCTCTCCTCACACAGCTTCCCACCTCCCCTGGCTGCCTCCATCCACCTGCCTTTCCTTTTAAACTCTCTTCTTTCTCAAACTACCTGCTTCTCCCCTGCCTTCACCATGGACTGACAAGACCTGCTCCTTCCACAAAGTTTTTCTTGCCTTCCCCCTGGCACCTTTCCTTTCCTTAGTAACTCCCTGCAGGAGTTACTAAGTTACTCTAACTCTGTAGAGGCAAACACAAGGCTATAAACAATAGGACTGCATCATAAATATAGTTAACTGACCGAGTATACACCATTTGTTGCTAATTCACTAATTATGGGAAAGAATTATTGAGATCATTTTTTCCTGATGAAAGATTGCATGTGTATGGGTGTGTATTCAAGTGTGCATGTGTGTCTGTGTTGTGTGTGTGCGCGTGCACTGTGAAGGGGCTCAGTTTTCCAAGAGATTAAATGGATTTAAAGTGGACCCAGACTAAGCTCTAACTACTTGGAATATGGAAGAACTGCTGTGGCCAACCTCAGGGTGGCCACATCATATATACCTTCCAGTGTAGTTTTTATTTTAAATCCACAATAAGCCAGGTGGGAACAACATTACTGCAGGACACCAATACATAAGTAATACTCTCCAGTCATTCTTTACTCCTCACAGCAGCACCAGCAACAGAAACAGCACATTCGGGAAACAACAGGAATCAAAATGAAAATTAGGAGCACAGAACATAAATATGTCATATCTCATAAATCACCTTGCTCTTGTGTGCACTTTCTTAAAAAAAAAAATAGCCCACCACCAACAACAAAGCTCCCATAAAATTATCTCCTAACTCATGGGAAACACAGCTTGTACACAGAAGTTGGGGCTCCTGTAATTTCTGATAATGACTGTCCCCTCGCAGTTGCTCGACAACACAGAGCAATGGGGTTGAGGATTACCCTCTGCAGTCTCCCTGAAGTGAGCCAGGAGCAACATAAGGTTCTTAGTGACAAGCGACATCCATAGGAAATCAGCAGCAAAACCACCAGTCAAGCTATGCAAGGAATGAATCCTTACAGAGAAATCAGGAAAATGTAAATGGGGTAAGAGTGACTGCAAAATACAAACACAAGCAGCTTAAAAACACACACACCTAAAACATCAAATTGGTCAAAGTACAGTCAACATGCATTTATTAAGCATTTGCTGTGTGCCAAGCATTCTGCTAAGCACTGGGGGTACAGAGAAAAGCAAAAACAGTGTCTCTGCCCTCAAGGAGCTCGCATGCGCTGTTGGACATACATAAATACTGTACAAACAAGGCATGTGTAAAGTAAATGGGAGGTCATCTCAGAGGAACGGCACTAGGGAGTGGCTACATCTATCTGGGGGCATCACTGGATGAGGTACCCACACAGACAGAGACTAGTCTGGCACACAGTGGGCACTAAATAAATGTTTACTAATTGACTGATCAAATGTATAAAAGGAAGTGTATGAAACTGGGGAGAAAAGCAGGTCCTTTGGAGAAGAAAATGGAACTATGACATAATCAATAATAAACATTTATTAAGCAACTGCTATGTGCTAAGAATTGCATTAAGTGTTAAGAATACAAAAAGAAGCAAAAGGCAGTACTGCCCTCAAGGAGCATGATTTTTATTTAGTATTAAGTGAGAAAGGAAAATGGGATGTTATGAAGATGCATGGTAAGAGGAGAAAATGTCTAGTAGCATAGATACTATAGATGTGGTAGAGGGAAAAGAGTAATCGCTCCATATTCAGAGAGCTTGGGTTCAAATTCTACCTGCAGGACTCTGGACAAGTCACTTAACCTCTGGGGGCCTCAGTTTCTTCATCTGTAAAATAAAGTGGTTAGATCACATAGACTCTCAGTTCACTTCCATTTTCAGACCTATGACTCTAAATGTTGGATAATTAGTATGGGAGGAAAATCAAAGATTTCTTGGTGGATATTTTTTTTAAGAAAGATTAGGACAAAAGAGTTCCTATTCCATAACATTTTAATTTCAGCCCATTCCCCACTTGTCATAGCCTCCACGGCATTACATTGGAATAGTTTTAAGGACTAATAGCCCCAATTTTCACTTAAATTATTAATTTCACACAGTCTGATTTCTTAAGGGATTGGCCTGACTTCTGTCGTGTCCAAATCTGTGGGTCAGGGCTAGTGTGCCAACCTATTTTCAGAGCACAGGAAATTGAATGGGATTTTTTAAAAAATAAAATGCTACTGAAGAAGAGGCAAAGGCCACACTGGGCAGTGTGAAAACAGAAAGCACCAAACAAAAAGATTACATTCTCCAATTCACACTGTATAATAGGATGACACTTCAATGGGCATGAAATGAGCAAAGTAATTATCCAGTTTGGCACAGGTTAGTCCCCCTT
The DNA here is from genome assembly GCF_028372415.1 of Notamacropus eugenii. Lineage (NCBI taxonomy): Eukaryota > Metazoa > Chordata > Mammalia > Diprotodontia > Macropodidae > Notamacropus > Notamacropus eugenii. The sequence goes on along the minus strand of NC_092873.1, from coordinate 173,428,110 downwards.
TGGAGCACTGCCTCCAGCACTGCCCACCACGTTCAAAAGAAAAAGGGAAATAATGGCTGCAGGGAAATGACGCAGGATTTGAAAGAAACACATGAAAATGCAGCTCTGCCAAATTTTCTACATAGCCAAGGAAAAGTATAAGGGAACTAAGCATGTTGACATGAGCAGAGGAGGGGGAGCAAAAGTCTTAGGATTAGTGACTATTTCCTTCCCTTAGGGAGGAAACAGGAGATCTTCTCTATTTTGGAGTACAGACTTGGCATGGGCCAAATGATACAAACACTGGAGGCAGATGGAGGTCTCCTTTCACAGTTAACAACTGCCTTCGCTGATACATGTTACAAATAGGAACTGGAAATGGATGAGTAAATCTCTCCCAAGCTTTGAAAATTCTCTATATCTTATAGCATATTTAGCGTACATGAAATTCAAAATTGGAACCAAATGTATTAAAAACCCTGAATGACTCATTCATTCAAAAAATATTTCCTGAGCACTTATATAATGCATAGTTCTGTTGACACAGTATTAATCCGCCTTTCCTGACATGGCAGCACTTGGGTCAATTTTGTGTTGGTAATGTCAAACAACTATTTTTGCACAACTCTCAACCCACCCATGTCCCTCTAGCTCTGTAGGTTTTCAATACCTCTTTGCAATCCTGCTTTTTCCAGGTCTTGGACTCTTTTGGAAGTGAAATGTCAAATCCAGTTCAGCCACGCAGGTGGATTTTGGGAGGCAGATAAAAGCTCCTGAGAGACTAGTAGGAGGCAGCCAGATATGAGTTCAATGGCTACCCAAATCATCGTCTAATCCATGTCTCCAGAGATGTGGAACAAATGTATTACTAATACTGTGCCTTATGAAAGCCAATCCCCAACCAAAAATTGGTAAAAGAATATTTTCTCCAAAAGGCATAATTGATTTGCATAAAAATTTGCCTAGCAGGACAAATATATGTGTAGTTCAGGCAACAAGGATGAGGAGGAGGAGGAGGGGAAGGGAGGGGAGGAAAAGAAAGGAGAAATATAGAAATACATAAAACCTCAAGCAGGAAAAAGGAAGGAATTGCTGTTTCCCATTCAATCCTTTTAAATATGAAAGGTTCCCATTATTGTTTTTATTTATTATTTATAGGGTACAGTAAGACAACATTGTACAATACAAACATTAAAGACAACGTCCCTGCCTGGAGGAATTTATAATCTAAGTCAAATGGAGACAGAACCCCCTCTAGGAGACAAGGTGCCCTCTTCATATCCTAGAATGGAACATAAATAGGATAAGATTTCTTGGCTAGTGGGCAAGGAGTGATAAATCTATTTAGAGACCTGATTAAAGCACAGGAAATGAACCCTTGCACTACAGGCATGTGCTAGGCATGTGCAATAAATCAAAATAATACAAAAGTGTTGGGTTTGGCTCCTCACCTCAGTTCCGTATGTAAGAGGCTTTGGCTGAGTGAGCGGTAAGGTAAAAGAGACTATTGTATCAGACTCCTGAAATTGGAGAACTGAAGGAAGGAAGGCAAGTCCAAATCATCTGGATAGAAACAGAGAATTAACCAAAAGGCAATGTGGTATAAAGTGAAAAATGCTGGTCTTGAAGTCAGAAAACCTGAATTTTAGTCCCAACTTGGCCATTTAGTTTGGAAAGGTTAAGTAACCCTGGGAAAATAAATACACTCCTTTGAGCCTCAGTTTCCTCATTAAAAAAAATAATACCTACCTATCTCACAAGGTTATTATGTGGCAAGTACTACAAAAACCTTAAAATGATGCGTCCTAAGTGAAAATTATTGTTATTATTACATAAAAGGCTATTAAGAGCACCTAAAAGCAAATGAAAGAAAATCTTAGGAATGGAGGAGAGAGAAAAATACACATTTTCTAGTGTACAGGAAGTCAGCATATTACAAGCATTTATGGTAATCAAAATCGTCAAAAACATGGGAAAAAAAATGAACTGAATTGCTATTTTATTGACCACTATGACAGAAATATAGTTCAATGGACTTAATGCCATAGAGTGAAAGAACTTTTGTGTCCTAATATACTGTTTTAGTTCAAAGTGGCCTTAGATAAAGGTTTCTTCTTGTATTCCCAGCCCCTACCTTGCACACAGTAGGTGCTTAATAAAGTTGCTAAAGTACTTCACATCTTTGTGGCTATTCATCAGGCCCCTTGTAATTATGTCACTTAATTAATCGACTATATTTACGGAGATAAAATTAGACCTATTCATAAAACTGTCACAGTTCTTGAAGTAAATACAAACAATAATACGCATTTTGTTTGGTTTTTCACTCAAGACCTGGAGCTTCGTTGGTATTAGATTCCCCCAGAGGAAACTTCCTCTACTAATATAAATCAGCAGCTGCACTGTTCCCATTAATATTTGAGTGAAAAATAGAAGTTCTTGGAAGATAACAGTATTCAGTTAATTATGAACCTCACCATCTCTATTTCTTCTAATTTCACACCTAAAAAAAAATAGATACTAATTCCAGCCTCTCATTCAGTAGCTTTTTTTTTAACAAGAGACTTTAGCTCTTGGCCCTCAGAGAACACATGCAATCACTATTTCAAGTAACACGCCTTGATCTCTGATAGATTATAACCTCCTTGAGAACAGCTACTGTTCCATGGCACACAGCACAGTGCCTGGCACACAGCAGGTACTTAATAAATGAATATTAAGTGACTGATTACTAATTGCAAACCTATCTTCTGCTTGCATTATTCCTCTCCTCACTCTTCCCTCTTCATCTGAATTCTACCCATTTCAATTGCAAAGTCCAGTTAAATTCCCCCAGATGGCCATGGCTCACAGGACTCTCTCTCTTCCTTTGAATTCCTAGAATACTTACTATCTGTGTCATTCATCTGGCATCTAATATTTTTACTTCTCTTCAGTGTTGCGTCCTCAATTAGATTATAAGCTCTGGGTGTTTATAATTATACTTTATATTTATTTATATCCTTCATAGTGAATACATAGCATGTAGTAGGCAATTGTACACATATAACTAATAAATTTGATTAAAATAAAAAGCATGTAAGGGCACCAAATGTTAGACCTCCTGGTCTGGCAGTACAGAGCCTGCTTTTCAACAAAACTAAATTCATCATCCTTTTCCCAACGATTCCATCTCCCCTATATCACCGAACCAATCATAAACTTTTATTCACCAAAAAACAACATGGCAGCTGGTGCAAGCCCCAGATGAGAGGACAAAGTGGGGGTGGGACAACTTTAGTTGGACTTTCAGCTGTGAAGTTGCTACAACTGTTCCCCGCACCAACCCAAAACAAAAACAAGCAAGCCACCAAAAAACCCTGATGCTGATGCTTTCCAAGATAAGGGTTGACACAGGGTAAGACTTACTTGTTTCCATATACAGTATTTTCCTTTCTTTAGAAACAGATACCTTATTATTGCTTCTAGACTGACTTTGGGCATCTTGAAAATTTCAACCTTTGGAGTTAAGAGGATTTCACTCATTCAGCCTTTCATTCATTAATATATTTCCCAAGTACTTCCTATCTATCTTTTCTCTGTCTGTCTTATCTCTCTCTCTCTCTCTCTCTATCTCTATTTCTCTGTCTGTCTTATGTCTCTGTGTTAATCTAGGTAGCTATCCATCCATCCATGTATGCATCTATCTATCTATCTATCTATCTATCTATCTATCTATCTATCTATCTATCTATCTATCTATGTATCCATACATTCTGAACACAGTGGAGTCTACTGATGGAATCAGTGTTTCATGGCTTGTAGATAATGAGAGACTGTCTAAGAAAAAGACTAAGACAAAAAAGTACCCTGGGGGAGGAAGGAGGATCAGGATAAAATTTAGAAAGGGCAGATAGATACTGGACCTGGCAGGACCGATAAAGGCACCATCTTTAGGGATTTCATCAAGGAAAGTGAGTTGGAAACTCAAGGGGAAATGGTTAGGACAGCAAAAGAAAAAAAGAATGTTGAGAAAGTATATTGAATATGGATCATTTAGAGTTGTAAGTAGCTCTTCTAATCCGCATACCTTTTAATATTGAACCATTAATGAAAATTACACCTTTAACAACAAAAAGAAATGTCAAATTTTATTTCTATCCTTAAATTGGCACGCCCATAGAGGTCTCAAAACAACTACCTGTTCAAGTGTGTGTTTGTATCTGTGTATGTGTGTGTGTGTGTGTGTGTGTGTGTGTGTGTGTGTGTGTATGCATGCTTGGGGGATAGGTGGAGGGTGGTATTTATTATCGGGAAGCCACATAGGTTACTGGTAGCACATATTAATCAACTAGCAGGATCCCGCATCGGCTTTTCTATTACTTGGCCCACTTTGTGCCAATTTCCCTTCTCTTCCCCAACACCTCTTGCTTCACTGTTCTTCCTTAAGACATGGGATGGGGATTTGTCAAAGTCAATGAGCACTTGATTACAGGGAGAGCGCTCAGTAATGAACAATTCAGCACTTTAATGAGATTCTGGAGATCCGTCTCCAGCCTGTCCGTCAAGTTTCACTTCTATAAAGCACCCTGACACTAATCCTCTGGCATACCCAATCTCCACCCTGGGCTGAATATTAGATTCTTCCATGGTAGATTGTGTTAGTAGTATAACCTTAGCAAAGATGATGAACTTAACTACACTGGAGGCAATATAGCTGCTCTGATTTGATCTTTCTCTATTGGGCTGACTATGAGGGAATTACTTATTTACTAAGATAAAGCAAAAACAGTTTCTTATTGCCTTCTGAATGCCTAAACTGGTAAATATTTATGTGAGTCTTTTAATTCTTTCTGGAGGTCCAGGTACAAATCTACATATATATATATATATATATATATATATATATATATATATATATATATATATATATATATGTATGTATGTATGTATATACTGCCTGCAGCAGAAACCAGTTCTTAAAATTCTACATTACAGCATTAGTAACCTTTAGAGAGGCAATTATGATAACGCTTAAGTGGACAGTATAGCATTTTTGTCACTCAAAAATCTGCACATTACCATTACAATCTCTGGCAGTGCCTTTCAACAGGATAGGATCACTATACCACAAAAGGGGATAGGTAGAGGCCATTTGAGGGTACTGGCCCCTGATCTCATTTCTATTAGAAACAGCCAATTGCATGAAATCATCCCCACTTTTTTTCCCTGGGGAAACATGAGTTCCTTTGGCTGCCACATCTGAGAACTGAGTTCTTCCCTGGCCAGTCCATTCTTGATTATATTAACAATGAAGTAGGATAATGTGGATAATTGAAATCCACATATATTCAAAAAAATCTCATTCTGGCCAGGAGTTCTCATTTCCTCTCTAATAAACCTTTTCTTTTAAACCAGAGTTGTTAAAAAAAAATAGTAAAAGCTGCTTGATTTGGGTTTTCTCTCTTTATATTTCCCTTGGTGAAAATATTAACGAACAGGAAAATGGCACAAAATGAGACAGCAAATAAAAAGCATGAGGACTTGAAAAAAGAGGCAGGCAAATTAATAATTGGTATTTTGGTAAGGGTCAATCAACTTTACTACAAAGAGTACCAGATCTGAAGTCAGAAGACTTAAGTATGATTCAATTCAACAAACATTTATAAAATGACTAAGTAAAAAGTAACATGCAAAGTATATGCAAAGTAATTTCAAGAGAGAGGACATTAAGGGTGGGTAGTCAGGAAGAGTTTTTTCCTCACTTGATAACTTAGATTTGAATCCTGGTTTGGTCATTTACTACCCACATGACTATGGACAAGTCACTTAACTTCCAAGTCTCAATTTCCTCAGCTGTAAAATGACCTGGAATGGACTAGCTGATATCTAAGAAGTCCTCCCAGCTCTAAAATCTTATGATCCCAGGCAAATTCCCCACTATGAGACCGATTTTCCTCATCTATAAAATGGGACAACGAAATTCACAGGCTGATTAAGAGGAAGACAATTTGTAAGCTTAACATGTGATGTTACTATGAGATGAAAAGTTAATTCAGAAGTTACTCAGAAGTCATGCTCTGTCTTGTGCCCTATTTACTTAGTTTTCAAAATATTGGAAAATACTGAAAATACAGCATTCTTACAAATAAACAAAATGGCAAAATGAAGGTCAGTTGTAGGAGAGGGAAATGGCAGGGAGAGATGAGAACAAAGTAGAAAACAGACAGAAAAGGGTCAGGTAAGAGGGTAGGACCTTCAGCAATAATCGATGAAGGAATAAAATTGGAAGCTTTCACTTACACAAGAATATAGAAACTTCACTAAAGGGTCTTTTTTGCACATAGTCCAAATACCTCTCCAATGGAAACTCTAGTTTTGCAATACATAAAAGGCCTTTTCAGAATTTTATACTTGAGGTCTATGTCACTTTTTAATAAAAGCCAAAGCAATCCATTTTTCTCACATTCAAATTATTTTCACCATGAAATAATTAATAACGTTACTATCTCCTAGCATTTCAAGTCAGATACATTTGATTACATGAAGACCCCAAGGAAATCTCCTCTGTGACTGTAAATGTGAGTTGAGAACCCAAATACCTCAAGATCAAATCCTTTCCAACCCTGACAAGTCAAGAGAATACTGGGTCTAAAAATCTACCTGAGATAGAAGATTTCACACACTTTCTTTACCCCTCAGTCTTCAATCATTTACCACGTCCACGATACCAGGATTCAAGCAAAGGGAACATGTCAAGGTTTTCTACCACACATTCTGCTGATGAGGAAGCTTCCTTACCTGCCAGATTTGCTCTTCACTTAGGGACGTCAGCTGGTCACTCTTCAGGACCTCTTGAAGCAGGCAATAAGGAAGAGCTAGGACTTCTTCAGGGTGACTTTTCAGGAGTTCAGAGAGGTGTTTCACTAAAAAATCGATCACTGCCTTCTCCAGCAAAGTGAGATTAAAGAGGTCAGCAAGTCTGTACAGATCCAAGTAATTAAAGCTATTTAATTCCTAAGTGAATAAAAAAAAAAAGTCTTTCAGAAATGATGCAGAACCCAACTCAAAGGTCAAAGGACATTCAGATCAAATCAACAGGGAATGTGCCATGCACTACAAAAATCCAACTGCACACCATTTTTCATTTGGATACTTTCTCAATTAGAACGCTTTAGGCAAGGGTCTACATTCTTGGATGACAATTTCTGCCATTTTGCCTACCTTAAAAATAAGAACTTCAAACACTCAGTTAAGGAGCTGGAAAGTAGTTTCTAGTTTAAGGATCCAATTGAAATGCTATTTGCAATTTTCTAAAAATGCTTTTTAGTAAAAAGAAATAATGATCTTTTTACACTCACCATATCCTATACCCCAAGGATCCAATTTTTCTCTTACAGCTAACATGAGGGATGCAGAATCAGAAGACACACACATTAGAAGGCAGACTGACACTTGGAACACTTTTCTCAAAACTTCACTTTGAATGAATACGAACCATCAATATTTGGTGAAATTAACACATTAGCCTCAAAGATATACAGTGTCAGACCTGTTTGCAAGCTTCATAGAATTACCAATCATCTCTCTACCAAGTTTATGCCTAATCTATTCAAAGAAGATGAAAGGGATTCTGCTTTTTAAATGCTCCAGAAAGAAGAGATTTTCCAATTTCATTCAGTAGCCTGTTGTAGTGTCTAATCATCCTTATAGTCTGGCAGGTTTTTTTCTTGCCCAATTAAACTCTCTTGAGCGTGTGTGTGTGTGTGTGTGTGTGTGTGTGTGTGTGTGTGTGTGTGTGTGTGTGTGTTGTCTTTTGCCCAGGTGGTTTGCACTACGATTCCTTTTATTGTGTCTGATGACAAACTCTATATTTCCCTTATCCAATATGAACATGTGTTACAATACACCATCAAAGTCCTCTATGTATATAATGCAAATGAGGAAGATCTATGTCAGGCACCTAGGACTATGATTATGTATGGTTAGATGCTGGAAATGAGATTAGTTTTCCAGCACCCCTGCTGAATATTGCTGCATTGCTATACCCTTATATCCACCCTGGCCTACTTGGTGTGCCCTAGGTGATAACACTGACATTATGTCTTCCAGATTTGCAAGGCTCATGTTCTCCTTTCTCATTTCTACCTCTTAGAAACCATAACTCCACTCAAGGCTGAGCTTTAGGGGTATTTCCTATAAGAAGCTTTTACTGATTCCCCAACTTGTTAGAGTACTCTCTTCAGCCCCAAACCTAGTTGGAATTTTTATATATTTTGCATTCCCTTATTTATGTACCCTCAGTAGAATGTAAGCTCCTCCAAGACAGGGACTATATCACTTATATCTTTGTATCTCCAGGTCCTTGATAAATGCCTATTGAAGAGCCATCCCACAATAGATACATGGTCAAAAGACAGGAACAAATAGCCTCAAAAAGCAGTGCAATCTTTTCTCTATACGGAAGACTTTTTAAATCACCAATAAGAGTAATGCATATCAAAACAAAGAACTAGAAACTGTGGGGATGCCTGTCAACTGGGGAATCACTGAACAAGCTACCAGATATGATCATGATGGAATACTACTGTGCTATAAGAAATGATGAACTCAATGATTTTAAAAAAAACATGGATAAACTTTCATGAAATAATGAAGAGTGAAATGAGCAAAAACCAAAAGAAAGTTGCATACAGTAACAGTAATATTGTTTTAAGAACACTTTTGAGCAACTAAGTCATTCTTTTACAAATCCCAAATTAACTACAAAGGACTTATGAAAGAAGACACTATCTGCATCCAGAAAGAAAACAGATAAATAGAAGTATGTCTAGACTGATTTTACATATATATATATATATATATATATATATATATATATATATATATATATATATATATATATATATATATATATATTTGTGTCTAATGATAGCCATCTCTAGGGTGGGGGAGTGGAGGGAAGAAAAAAAGAAAAAAGAAATTTACATGATAACTTTATTAAATATTTAAAGTAACAGCAAGTTGTACTTAATAAATTTGCTGTTTCATATGCAGTCTTTTTTTTTTTTTACCATACTACCCTATGGAAATGCTTGTTTTATTCCACAAATTAAAATAAATAAAATAAAATAAAAAACTGAGGTTTCATTTCATGCCCTGCAAATTGGCAAAGATAATAATATGTAAATAGTCAATGTTGAAGGGACTGAGAAAAAGTCAGGCACAAACTTTCTTTTGGTAGAGGTACAAATTGATTCAGCCATTCCAAAAATCAATTTTGGATTAAGCTAAAAATAAGTGATAAAAATGTCTATACCCTTTAACTTATAGATCCTGCTGCTTTACCAAAGGAGGGAAATCCCAGAATCATCCAAATATATGATTTTTATGGTAGCAAAAGTCTAAAAGCAAAGTAGATACTATTTGTTAGGGAATAGCTAAACCAAATGTTGTATATGAATATGACAGAATATTACTATGTCATAATATGCAGAATTCAGAGAAATATTTACATGAACTGATACAGAGTAAATTAAGCAAACTCAGGCAAATACTGTACAAAATGACTACAATACTGTGAATGCAAAGAAAAAAACAAACAAACCCTAACACTAATTTTAAGACCAAGCTCGGCCCCAAAGAAGAGATGCAAAAATATCCCGCTCACCTTTCTTGATAGAAGTGAGAGACTATGGGTATGAAACACTTCATATATTTTCAAATTCATTTGATACATGAGTTAATTTTACTGAACTGCTTTGTCTCTTTTTTATTCTTTACTACAAGAAGTAGTTCACTGAGTAGAAGAGGGGAATATATTGAGAAATAGAAGTGTAGTAAAAATAAAAATATATCAATAAAAACTAAAAATTAATAAAATCTAAAATTTAAAAAAAAAACCTTTAAAATTTAATTGGCATCTAGGCTATCTTCAGACCTTTTCTTTAAGGTTCTAGACTAAAACCAGACTATAACAACAGACTCCATCCCTGATGGGTGCCAAACAACTTGTCTCACAAGACAAGTGCTCACATGGAGGGCAGAAGAAGTGGTACAGGGATACTTCCAAAGTCTCTTGACTGTGAGCCACGAAAGATGATGGCACAGGACCACCCAGCTTGACATGCACACATCAGAAAAGGCACTGTGCTCTATGAACAAAGTAGAATCAAAATAGCATAAAGGAAACATCAGATTTGCAAATCTAGAGACAACTCCATCCTAAATGTTCAAATGCACTCTTTGCGCCCCCCTGGGGGAGAATCTTCCAAGTTCAGATTGCACTGAACAGCCAGTCAGATATGCTATGCCACGGGTCCTCTTTTGAGTATGAAAGACCAACAACTACAATCATTTTGCAATCTTTAAGGACAAAAAAACTCTAAAGTTTTTTAAGAGATTAAGATTAAGAGATTTCCCCCCTTCTTCAAGATTTCTCAAAGCTAATTTCTATGAGTTCTGTAATGCTTGTTCCAAATTTTCGAAATGTCTAAGGATTCATGCATACAATAAATGGTCCAAGTATAAGTGTAAAACACACTGTTCCCCATTCTAGCTATCGAAGCTCTTCCAAAATTTCTGTCCTCATTCTGGCTTTAAAGTTTATTTGAATAAGGCTTGAGATACACAAATACATGTCTATAAAATATGGAAATACATGACTGAGAAAAATTGAAGGGCAGGTCTCAGAGTAACTATCTCTCAATCCCATCATCAAGATCACTTGATTATGTTGAGGCTTAGGTCCTATTTTTATTTTAGCGAGAGATGACACTTCTTTATAGAAACCAAGACAGACGGCTTCAGGAATGAACTATGAGAACCTTCTACAGAACACTGCTAAAAATCCCTGTTTGCCCTTGCTTTCAAATGGGAACTAGCTCTTGTTTGTAAAAATATAAGTTGGGTTGGACCGTTAAGTTTCTTCCCCACTTAACAATTCTAAGATTTTCCTGTGGTCTTATTTTATATCAATCTGTCCAAAGATTGTGGCCTCTCATTTACAGCTTTTACAGAAGGTGTGCTGAAATTCCTATCATCAAGAGGTAGGTCCTTAGAGAAATATCTTCAATAGTCTCCTAAATATGATTTCTTAGGATATGAATAGTATGCTTAAAAAATCAGGCAGGAGAACAGTAGTTCTCATTACTGATAGTATATATGTGGTTGAATAAAGAACGAGATCTTCTGGGTTAGAAAGTTACTCCCTACATGTAAGTTGCAGCAGTACTGCCTTAACTCTTTCAGGTCTCTAGTGTGCCATTAAATGGACTGGATTCTTCATCTACCTCATGGAGTCCTAGAAGTTTGAGAATGTTAGTGCTTGTCAAATGTGTGAGGCTTATACTCAAAGAGCAGCTCATTTATCTGATGGGTCTGGCTCAGCACCACAAAGAAGAATGATTATCAACAGAAGCTTAAATAATCCCACCTGCAAAGAAGCTGGAACCAGGGTACAATCAGAGTTTTTTTCCTAATTATTTTATGCTTTAAAAAATGTACATAGAGCTACAACTATTTAGGTTCTCAGTTTTGTATATCAAAAAGAATTGTGTTCATATGTCCATTGATCTATGCTGGATACTATAAATTATGAACTCAAATGAGATTCCTGCTTAATAAATTCTTATAATTCAATGCAAAGAACACAGATAGATACATTGTAAATGACTGGGTTTTTTAAAATTCTACTGGAAGTTTTTTTCAACTTTTAAAAAATATCCTATTTGGTAGATGTACTTGAATCTACAGAATGCCTCTTTCTTCAGTATTCAGATTTTGTTTGTTTTTCTTTTCTGAGGCTTCTCCCTAAGCATAATCTAAAAATACATTCTCAACTTCTTTTAGGAGCAAATTAAATGAAGAAGAGGTATTGCATTGTAGAAGAGAAGAATGAGGCCTATGCAGAGAGTTAGAGGACCAAGTCAAATTACAAAACTTAATGATTTGTAATTTACTAAACTTAATTTAGAAAATTACAAATTACTAAACCAAACACTTGGTGTTTAGTTGGGGGGCACGCAGTAGGGGGGGGAGGTTCCAGTTTTATACCAGATCCAGTAAGTTCTCCAGATACCTTTGGTTTCTTTACACTTGGTTTTCACTACATTACACTTACCATGGATGGGAAGGCAGTGCTAAGTACTGGAAAGAACACTACATTTAGAATCAGAAGACCCAGGTTTGAGTCCAACACTGTGGAATCATAGTCACCTCCCCTAACTTCACTCTCATCTATGCAATGGGAATAATATGATCACACAATTACAACTTAGAGGCTGAAGTCAAATTCTCTCATTTAAGAGGAAAAAGTCAAGTCCCAAGGGGATTTAAGTGACTAGCCCAAGGTCACACAGGTAGTAATAAATGTCAGAGGTGACTTTAGAACTTGGGTCCCATCTCCATGAAGTCAATATCCCTTCCACCGTACCACATCTCTTCCCTTATATTTCTATTAACTATCGCACAGGGCCTTTGAAAGTTCTTTGTAAACTCTCATACATTATACGCATGTGAGTGATTATGATGATGTTTAACACTTAATTAAATTGTAAGAGAGGAGAATTAGGGAAGAAGGGGATGGTTTTTTAATTCTTTCAGTGTTTTCATCATGACAAGCTACATAATGTTTGCTACAGAGGGAGGAATAAAACGCCTGCATTTCAATTCAATTAAACCATCAAACATTTTACTTTTAATACCTATTACATACAAGACACTGTGCTAGGTATTGGGGAAACATAAACAAGCTTGATCTCAATTAGTGTGAATAATGAACTCCCCTCTGAAATTCAAATTTGCAATATTCAAAGCTGGAGTTTTATAAAATATGGTAATAAGTTCCAGTTCATCGGAAATATGCAATACAAATTCAAATAAGGTGACCTCTTAAGAGTCATTTTCGCACTAATCAGGTCCTATCAGACTAAAAAGGAAATATGTGATAGGGAGAAAGGAATGATCAACAAAGTGCTGTATGAAAATCTGAGTAGGGGGAAAAGAATCACTTTTAGCTTGGAGAATCAGATCACAGAATCATAAATTTAGAGTCAAGAGGGACCGAGTAGTTACATTTAGATTTTATCTAGTCATTCTCCTCATTTTACAGATAAGGTAACTGAGGCCAAGAGAGGTGAAATGTCTTGTTACAGCTCACACTGGTAGTATACAGCAAAGTCAAGATTCAACTTCAGATCTCTGGTTTCTAAATTAACTGCTCTTTCTAGAGCACCCCACTTCCTCGGGGAACATTTTATAGAGAAGATGGCAACTAATCTTGGCTCAGAAGGGAACATTTTCACCAGCCATAGAGAAGAAAGTCAAGCATTATTATAAAAACAAACGCTGTGAATGGTTACAGATGAGTCTTTGCCTACAGAAATAGCTAAGAGCTAGGTTGAAATGAACTGCAGTTTAGCATCCCCACCTATGCCTTTGAAGGTCAAAAAGAAGTCTTTGTGACAAAGAAAGAAAAGGACTAATGCATTAAAAGGCAGTGAATAACAAACACTAGCTATTATCAACACTTAAGACCAGGAATGCCAATTCAATGTGGATATTAGCCTTTGGCTCATAGATACTAAACTACAAATGTGGAAATTAGGAAATAAAAGTGAAGTAGGTGGTCTGCCAGGATGCAGATACCTTTTAACTGCATTTCCTGGTATGCTTAACTCTTCACTCAGAGTGGATAAGGCTAAGGGATGGATGGCCACATCTAAAGCTGCAGGATTCTGAACTATGCACTGTCTCTCTTGGTTTATCACTTACAAAATAGGATTTAAAAAGCAAATCATAAGCTAGTGCTACATTCAAAGCCATGGCCTGACAGTCTGTGATGACATTATCCAGGTAGGTCTATCTCACTTCTAAACATTGTTATTCTTGTTTTATAGAGAGGTTGGGTGACATTCCCAGGATCACACAGTAAGTGTCATAGCAGAGACCCACATGAAAGAGCCTGTGTTCCAGAACATGGCTTGACATTCTGGCCCAACATTAAAATGAGAATTTCTATACAATTGGTTGAAGATACTACTAGCAGACAACCCAGAGTGCTACAGTTTTACTATCATAAAGGATGCATTGCAGTCCACAGGGAGTCACTTTTTCAATCCAATAGGCAGTCATTTATTTACTCCATCAACTGAGAACTTGGAGCTATATGGATTTGATGATACCTTTAAGGTGAATTTTGACCAAAATATGAGAGTCTCGTACACTTCCCCCATGTTCTCAGCCTTCCAAACTCAGACAGTAGATTCCCGTGGAGATTACAGTTCAGCACTAAGAGCTGAGTCCTTAGGCTGAGTCCTTTGGGTAAGAGAGAGAGAAAACTTTCCTAAAAGTTCTAAGTCTATCATGCCTGCCCTCAATTGTTTTTTTCAGAATTACTATGCACACTTCTTGTTACTCAGGAAGCATATAAAAAGTATGTTTATTGTGCCTTTGGTTTTAGTATTGTTTGGCTTCATTTGCCTTCCTCTCCCCCGAGAACATATCCTTTACTTGTTTCTTATAGTGTGGATGACATATTAAGTAGAGGAAACACAAAATGTGTCCTCTGTGTCTCACTAACTAGACACAAGCTTTTCATGTTCAAGATTTTTTAGTCGTACAAACTCTTTAACTTTAGCTTCTCTAGTGTGGCTTTTCTTCCCTTAATAAAGTTACTAGAGGTACTGGCATTTTAAAGAAAGTTGGGCAGCTAGGTGGTGCAATGCATAGAGCACCAGTGCAGGAGTCAGGAGGACCTGAGTTCAAATCTCACCTCAGACACTGGACACTCACTAGCTGTGTGACCTTGGGCAAATCACTTAACCTCAATTGCCTCATCCTGGGTCATCTCCAGTCATCCTGATGAATATCTGGTCACTGGATTCAGACGGCTCTGGAGGAGAAGTGAGGCTGGTGACCTGCACAGCCCTCCCTCACTCAGAACAAAGTCAAGTGCAAGTCATGTCATTATTTCTCTGATGGCATGGTCTTCTTCAGCAACGAAGGACCACCAACACACACTGAGAACTTAAGAGAAAGTAAAGTAAATTGTAAATAGATGAGATTCAGTCCTAATTTAAATAACTGCTATGTAGAGTTTCTGATGGCTACAGGTCTGTCATTAAGGCCAAGGAAAGAAGGTAGGAGAGATCACAGAAAGGGGCTGATTAGAGAGGACTGTTTTCTCTTTACCTCCATAGGTACCATAGTCAACAAATCAATAGGTAATAGATATAAGCGCCTACCATGTGCCAAGCATTGTGTTAAGTGCTAAGCTTAAAAAGAAGAGGGAAAAGGCAATCCTTACCCTGAGGGAGCTTACAATCTAATGGGAGGGACAACACACAAGCAAATACATCCAGAGCAAGCTATCTAAACAGGAAATAATCAAGAAGAAAGGCTTCCACACTTCCACAAAAGATGGAGGCAGAGAGAAGAAACAGCAAAACCCACAGACATCTCCTTAGAGAAATGCTCAGTTTATTCTCTCTCCTGGTCTAACATCCCATTCAAATTTAACAACAGCCTAAATAGACTATTTAGCATCTTCTGCACTGCAACTATTGCCTATAACTTATCATGAAAATCTGCCCAAAAGACACCTTGATTTAATTTCACATCAGTGCTAAATTCTGACAAGAAATAAAATAGGGACAGATGATAATGCTCAGGAAAATTGTATAAACTGCCTTACATACTTATTTCTGATACTTCTAAGAGTCCTACTCCAGAGGATTTTTATTGACTCATGAAACAAAATCAAAACTTTGTTCTGAACATAGGCCTCATTTCCCTTAAAATTAAATTTCTATGAAGCCCAAAATCGGTACTATTTTCCAATATGTACCTATATATTTTTCTTCCAAATTCAACAACAAAATTCAATAAACTTTTTTTACAAAGTGCTTACTTATGTGCAAAGCACTGTGGTAGAGTATTGGGGCTTCAAAGATGAAAAGCAGTATATTTCCTACCTTTAAAGAGCTTCCAATCTAACTGGGGATAAAATATGCATAAAAATGACACAAATAGAGTGGCATGTGCACAGAACAGATCAGGCACAGTGCTCTAAGAAAACTTGAAAGAGAGAGCACATTTTTCCATTTGGAGTAGGATAAAAGGGGTGGGAAGTGGTAGAAATCAGGAAAGGCTTCATGGAGGAGGCAGTACCTGAGCAGAGTCTTGAAGAAAAAGAAGGATTTCAATAGGCAGAGTTGAGAGTTCATTCTAGATCTGTGCAAAAGCATGGAGTTGGCAGAATGTAGGACAAGATGGCACTCAGTACTATCCAATGGATCTGTAATGTCGTTGGCATGGAGGGGCATGGCAATTCATCTAACTGACTTCCCGTCCTGTACAGCTATCATCCATATTCTCCCAAAAATTCACCACAGGGAGTCCCAAAGGGCTGGGGCCTTCCTTATTTCTCTTGGCATAGCAAAAAACCCAGTGAAGCACAGGGACTGTTTGACAGTTATCCTTGCTCTGGCCATGGGACCAAACCATCTTCTTCCCTAGCTAATCCATTTCTTTGAAGACACCATTTACATTGGTCTTTTAAAATAATTATTTATAATGTAATGCAGATTGCCCATGCCCATGATCAATTAACCAATAAATCCAATATTTATTAAGCACCTGCTAAGCGTGCTAGGTGCTGGGGATACAAAGACAAAAACTAAACATACCGTGCCTTCAGGAAGTTTATGGTCTAATAGGGGAGACAACACATAGGTATAGAGAAAATAGAAATAAAGTAACCTTGCATGGAGAAGCACTAGCTGCTGGAGGAACCAGGAAAGACAAAAGGACAAAAAAATTCTGATTTCCTTTTTTTCCCCTACTGACACCACAGCTCAACACTGTGCCCAGCCTATAAGTATTTAATAAATTTTCTACCTTTTCTACTCATACATAAGATGACAGAGGAGCTGAGTCTTGAAGGAAGCTAGAGCTTCTAAGACATGAAAGTGAAGAGAGGATACATTCCAGGCATGACAGGCAATTAATGCAAAGGCAGAGAGAAGGGAGATAGAGTGTCATGGATAAGGAGTAAAAGAAGGCCAATATGGCAGGATTCTACAGTGTATGAAGGGGAATGTCATGTAAGAAGGCTGGAAAGGTGGGATGTAGCCAGACTGTGAAAAGCTTTAAATACCAAACCAAAGAGTTTATACTAATCCTGGAGTAATAGACGAGTATTAGAGTTCACTGAGATGGGCAGAGCATGAACTGATTACAAGCACACTTTTGGAAAAATCATTTTGGTATCTGTGTGAAGGATGGATTGGTGGACAGAGAGAACTGAGGCAGGCTGAACAATCAGGAGGCTAGTTCAATATTTCAGGGAAGATTACCATGTGTAGAAAGAACCCATGGGATCTAATGAAGCCATTGAGTGAGAAAATGTAAAGAGAAAAGAGAAGAGGGTCCCCAGGATGGGGAACCTATGGCCTCAAGGCCACATGTGGCCCTCTAGGTCCTCAGGAGTGGTTTTTTTGACTGAATCCAAGTTTTACAGAACAAATCCTTTTATTAAGGGCATTTGTTCTATGAAGTTTGAATTCAGTCAAAAGACCACACTTGAGGACCTAGAGGGCCACATGTGGCCTCAAGGCTGTAGGTGCTCTACCCTAAGAGTCCTATGAGAGAGCCACAATTAGAGGATATGACATGGACGACAATCCAACAAAGGAGACTGAGTAGTCATATGGGTAGAAAAAGAACCAAAAGACAGCAATGTTGAAAACTCAGGAGAAGAGATTGTTAAAGAGGAAGACTCTGGAGTCTGTAGTGTTCTTCCATGACTTGTAGTCATACAATACCACCTGAAAAATACAGAAATTTTCCATTTTTTCATTCAGGGAAAAGAAGGGAGGTAGGGGAGGAATGCAAGGAGAGGAGGTATTGAAACAGCTCAGCTCAATCTCCTTCTGTTTACTTATGATCTCATCTCTTTGTCCATTTACAGTGTCCATCCAAGATAGATAGATGCTCATGCATTTTACAATGAGGCAGAGAAACAAATTCTGATTATATTTAGTTATAGTTCAACTTTACTTAGTTTCTTTAATAAAATTAAGTTTAACTTAAAAGGGATAGGAATAGGCATAGAGATGAAATTATTTTTACCTAATCAGTAATTAGAAAGTCAAAGTAAGTTAGTTAAGAATCATGACAGGAGATACTTAAGACTTCCACAATAGGTGAAGCCTTTATTTAGTTTCAACTCACAAAATGTATATATGCAGATGCGTATGAATACATACATATAAACACATACTTATACGTAAACTAATGGCTTCAGTTTACCACCATAACCTTCTCAGCCTCACATAAGGACAAAATAATTCTGATTTCCTTTTATTCCCCTACTGACACCACAGCTCAACACTGTGCCCAGCCATAATTATGTAATAAATTTTCTACCTTTTTAGCTAATTACATTGGGATAAATTACATATTTTTCTGGGGAATAACATACATAGTTCATTATTCTACTTGTGATGAAGTACCCATTATAATAATGGCTAGCATTTATATAGTGCTTTCAGGTTTGCAAAACATTTCATTTGATTTTTATAACACTGTGAATTAAGTGCTAGTATTATCTCAGTTTGGCAAAGAGCCAACTGGAGAAGATAAACATTAAGTGACTAGCCCAGGATCATACCCCCAGTAAGCAACTGAGGCAGGAAGTATCAGGTTCTGCTGACTTCAAGCCCAACAATCCATTCATTAGACTACCTAGTGCTTCATTGTAAATGACTAGCTTTTCTTTGTATTGGGACTCAGTCAGGATGACTCGTGGCATTCTCCCTTCAGTCCACCGCAACTAGAGCTGGCACACATTTCAGGGGTTATTTAAAGAATAAAGAAATCCTTCATATAAATCAGCCATACTCTTACTCACAGCATAGTTAACAGTCTCCCATATTACTTGGCGAGATTTCTCAATGACCCAAAACCTCTAGTAAATTTGCTCAACTTTTCAGTCATTTCCTTTACATATGAATGCATTTCCCTGTGCTGTAATCTTTCAAATTTTTTTTTCAAATCTTTTAAAAACTTACTACAAACTTGCAGCCAATAGCAGAGGCATGGAGAATGCTCCTAAGGGAATGAATTTCAGTCCATAGTTGAAACTCCACCCTACCACTTACCCTTGGGCAAATAGGAGGGCCTTTATTCAATAGCAATGATTTTGCCACTTTTCAGAAGGGCAAGGGGATTTTCTGCCACTGTGCCCACTTTTTGTGCCATAAGACAAACTATTAATGTCATGCAACTTGGCAATTGGCATATCTAGTCAGAAATCTATGAACAACCTGTGAAATTGGGTCTCAGTGTATGGGCTCTTCGAAAACTGACACCAGCAGCCTTCTGCCAAAGCTTCACTCATCGAGTCCCACCCAGAGCATTGAAAGTTGATTAGCCCCCAGAGCCAACGGGCTACCTCATGTTTCATTCTGAATTGTTGCATCCCCTTTTTCCACTACTCTCTTCTCCATGTTTAGATCTTTCAGCCATCTTCACGGTCTCATACCTTCAGAGCCATAGAAGCTTCCAGGAAAATATGCATTTTCACACTCAATAAAATCTATTGTAATTAACACTTTTCAAAATATTATGTATTGTTTCATTAAACTTTACATTAAATTTTGCTTTTTCCAATAAATAAATAAATTACTAGCTTTTTACACAAGGTCACTTCCAAATTGTCGTCACTTAGTCACATCCCAAAATGCTGATGTGAATCAACCTCAAGCACTGACTCCTGTGGCCACAAGCACACTTACCATCCACTGTCATATATAAACTACGGTTTAGTGCCCTATTCATTCTAATCAGGTCTCAGTGAAATATGCTGAGTCACTACACGTCCCCTGCCAAGAACAACGATGCAGCCGCTCCTTTGGGATACCTCCACTTCAGTAAGAACCAAGAGCCATGTCCTCAAACTTCCACTGTTCATATTCTAGAATTCTCAGATGTCTTGACATGAAACAAATTTTTTCTTTGGAAATTTCAGACTCAGGCAAAGAAATAAATTTTGATTATGCTTAGTATTAATTAAAGTTTACTTAGTTATTTTAATTAAGCTAAACCTATAGCAGGATAGGAATGAGGACAGAAATAACAAAATCATTTCACCTAATCAGTAATTAGAAAGTCAAAGTAAGTTAGTTAAGGAGCATGCTAGCTAATACAATGTTTAAGACTTCCACAATGGAGGCAAGTCTTCATTTATTTTCACCTTGCAAAAACAGGCCTCCAAGTCATGCTTGCTTAATTCCTGGCTCCACTACCCACTCTGTAATACTCCACTTCCTACAGAGAAAGCCTTGCTCCCACAAACAGATCTTCCCCTGCTTCTAGCTCCCTTTTATGTGTTTTTTTTTCCCCATTAGAATACAAGCTCCTTAAGGGTAGAGGCTGTGATTTTGGATTGAGTTCCCATCCTCAGCATTTTGCACAGTGACTATTTTCTATTGAATAGGTCCACAGACTTGATATTTGAAGGGATTAAAGATCCCCCAAAACATCTTTATATACCTCTTTATATTTGTCCCTCATTACGGACCTATTCACATATGTCCTACTTCTACTCGTTGGATACAAACATTTGTGTTTCATCTCCTTCACTACACTATAAGCTCATAAAGGTAAAAGATTCTTATCTTCTACTTAATCTATTGGTTCCTGTAGTGCCCATCTTAGGGCTCTGCATGCAAGGACACTCAGTAAATACTGCTGACTGATCAGGTGAGAATAAAAGACCATTAAACATTTGAAGCAAATTTCTCTTTTTCAGCAAATAGCAACAGACAGAAACAAAGTCAGAACTGTGTTTAAAATCATTTGTTTCTATTGCATAATCGTTATTTGTGAACATGTCTTATCCTTCTGGTTGGACTGCAGGCCATTCAAGGGCAGAAAGTGTATTTATTTACACCTTTATATGCCACGCATCTGATAGAGTGCCTTACATATAGTGAGTACTTAGTAAATGTTGAATTCAATTGAATAATTGTTTTAACTACAAAAAAAGGATTCATTATACTAGTGCTTAAAAATACTTCACCAAAGGCAGGCAAGGACATAGGTAACAGACAGTTATATTTTAAGAACCATGCATGCATTACTACTTACAGTGTACTCCCAGTTCCTATTCTCTGTATTATAAATAGCAGAAAAGGCACAATGAAAACTAAAGGGGGAAAACTGGCATTTCTTTATGACCTTATTTGAAAGATAAACTCCTTGGGGAAATACAATTTATTCAGATTATCAAGACCCTGCTGTGCAAATCTACAGTCTGGGAGCACACTACAGAGATCAAAAAATATTTACTTTATTCTGTTGGGTATAAAAGCTTTTAATGAATGCATAATTAAGACCAAAAAAAAAGTGTATACAGCTTTAGAAATTCCACTGCTGAGCCAAGCCATTAATATCCAAGGCATCATACCCAGTTGTGACTCCACCTGCTTCCTATTTGGATTACAACATAGTTATAAATCAAGGTATTATGTGACTACCCAACCAGGCGCCATGGAAAAGGATTGTGTGGCAAGACTTCCCTCTTGTCTCAGAAAAATTCAAATCAACAATAAAAAAGCTAAAAAAAAGTGCAAATAAATGATGGCAAAGGGCTGGAATTCTGAAGTCCACTGAAACGAACGAATTATCATCTCCTAAAAAGCAGCAAATTATTTATATTAGGTAAGGAGAGAAATCTGATAGATAATTTTCCTCTTAGTTTAATAATTATAAAAGATATAAGGTCTAGTATTATAAACACTGGATGTACATGAAAAGAAGAATAAGCACTTTGCATATCTAGGTTGCCAAAAGAAGCCCTATGATGTGCATGACACGACGCACACAATATGTAAACTGGACATTTTTCACAGTATACCTATATAATCATGTACATAAGATGCAGAACATTACACAACACTGTACGTTAATACATTTATATAAATATGTATATGGTACAACTTGATTAAACTAATATAAAATATTAGCAGTGACTCGTAAAATCTAAAATGAAAAATATAGCATGTTCTCGTTCTTTGGAGCCTTTGAAGGCATTTAAATACATCTGTGTTTTATAACAGAAGGTTTCCACAATTAGGTTACTGGTGCATTTTCATAATCAATTGTATGCATAATATCTGAGGATCATGAATAATTTTAAATATGTTTTGGTTGCAAGGTCTCCTGAAATCTATAAATCCAATAGGCAGTAAGCACACACATAGCTCACCATCAACTAATACTATCAGTAGGAAACACTAGGCTCTATATAATACTAAATACTGCTCAAAATTAGCTTTAATATGATGTTTCACAGTTGACATCTACAATCAGATTGTGGAAAACAAATAGGAGACAGAAATGTATTTTTTTAATTGAAAAATCATATTTATAGTACTTTTAAAGTATTTTAAAAATTCAACTCAAGACCTACAGAGTTGATACAAGGCCAAGCCAAATAAAGTCACTGTAAAACTACAAAAATAGTAGGAGAATGCTGAAATACTCAACATTACTGATTTCCTTATATACCTCTAATCCACAGATCACAAGAAGAAGTTGATTTTTTAAAACATGCCTATCTTGGTTGTACTTTCATTAGTTTCTACACTTGCTGCTTGGTGTATGTGTATAGATACACATATACATAGATACATATATATAAATATATATCATATGTAACTTTTACATAAGTTATCTAAAGGGCTCTGAATTAGAATCCCTGACCCGCAAGTTAATGCCTGTGTTATACTGGACAAGTCACTTTAACTTCTCAGGATCCTAGTTTCTCCAACTGTAAAATGAACGAGTTGGGATCAATGACCTCTAAGAAGTCTTCCAGGTCTAAACCTGTGACCATATCATCTTTTGATCTACTATATCTGTTCCAATCAATACCTAAACCAACAGTGGAATTTTTTCCTCATCTACATTATTTTTTCCTTTTTGAGATGTTTAAGTATTACAGCAACTTAAATCAGCATTTTTAAGAACCTACTATGTGTCAGACACCGTGCTGTCAAGCACAGTGCTAAGTACTAGAGATGAAAAGAAAGGTGAAATACAGTTCTTGTTCACACGGAGCTCAAATCTAATAGGGAAGAAAACAGACAACCACATACACACGTGTATATGTGTGTACACAGGTATACATATATTTATCATTCATTCAGTCATGTCCTAACATTCGTGACTCCATGGACCATAGTGTACATGGGGTTTTATTGACAAAGATACTGGATTGTTTTACCATTTACTTCTCCAATGAATTAAGACAGAGGTTAAGTGACTTGCCCAGGGTCACACAACTAATAAGTATCTGAGGCCATATTTGAACTTGAGTTATCTTAACTCCAGGCCCAGAGCTCTATCCACTGAGCTACCTTGCTGCCTCCTAGGCAGAGGTTAAGTAACTTGCCCAAAGTCACCACACAGCTAGTCAGTAAGTGTCTGAGGCTATATATTATGTATGTATATGTATACACTTATTTATATGTATACACACATACATGTATATATAAGCATATACATATGTGCACATATATACATGTGTGGAATGTGATAAGTTGGCAATTAAATGGGGAACAGAGAAGTGAAAATACACGGGCAGGAGATGGAATGTTATGTTTGAGGAACAGCAAGGAGCCCATCTCCACTGAATTTCAAAGTACATGGAAGCAAGTAAAGTATAAGAAGACTGGAAAAGTAGGTGGAGGAAGGTTAAGATAAAAGAAAAAAGGAGATTTTATATTTGATTCTAGAGGCAACAGGGAACCACTGGAGTGTACTGAATTGGGGGATGATGACACGATCAGATTTCAATACTTTAAGATGATCAATTTGATAGCTGTGAATGAAAAATATATCTGACAAAAATACAGATGGCCATAGACATTTAAATAAAATAAGCTGAAAATAAAGACAACTTTCTCTCTGTGTTATTTTACCTCAAACATCTGTTTATGATTTTAACAAGCAGGTACTTAGGGGAGAGAGGTGGATGTAGATATAGAGGCTACTATAACCTCTACTCAGTATCTATATTCTTACTGGACGGTGAGTGGTCAGGGTACCTGGCCCCCTGAGCTAATGATGCGTATAAGTTGCCTTTCTTAACTCCTGTGGAATCTGCCACCTTGCTATCCAGGAATAAAAGCGGAGTTCAGTTGTTCTACTAGAGGACACTTTTGTTTCAATTCATATCGGACTTAGATGAGCTCTGACGTCCCTTCCAACCTGGAGATTCTGTGGCTTCCTATCAAGTTTATGAGAGGTTTCTCTTTCCCCTAGTGTATAACTGCTTTTACACAAATTTAAGCAAATCAATGTATTTTTTTTTTTAATGTAAGGACAACTTCTTAACTGAAATATCAGTCATAAATAATCTGATATGAAAAATGTCACTTCCAGCTAGTGGCCAGTCTGGAAATTGCAAGCTGCTCCAAAACAACTAATACTTTTCTCTTAGTTTGGGTAAAAGATCAAGGCCAAGACAACAGGCTCCTTTCTCTATTTTCAGAAGTGGCTTGAAGTCAATCATTACATACTTAGGCATGTCAGTTTGGAGAAGGAGCCTTTCTTATAATACAAAGAAGAAATGAGTTTTAAAATTAGTGTATTTGTTTCATTTACACAATTCTCCAGAAGTTAACCAAAAATCAATACAAACTTATGCAGAATTCAGCTGATTTTCAATATATGCTACTCTTTTGAGAAAAATATAAAAATGTCATGTGGTCTCAGAGCAGCATTACTAGAGGGTAAAGGATTAATGG
The DNA here is from genome assembly GCF_028372415.1 of Notamacropus eugenii. Taxonomy (NCBI): domain Eukaryota; kingdom Metazoa; phylum Chordata; class Mammalia; order Diprotodontia; family Macropodidae; genus Notamacropus; species Notamacropus eugenii. The sequence goes on along the minus strand of NC_092873.1, from coordinate 173,403,334 downwards.
ATCAAAAACTTGTCTTGTCTTTAAGGACAAGAGGAATATTCCTTAGCACTAAGAAAAATGCTGCTCCTAAAACCAACAGCCAATCCCCATAATCTAGAAGCGAATAGTCATCTTTGCTATGTTCTTTTTGGCAGCCATCAGTAGAAGTAAGAATTTTATACAAGCTTGCTGCTTCTCTCTGGGAGAGACGTGGGAAAATTTCATGTCAGAGTGAAGGCCATCTTTACTTCCTACAGTTAATGCGCGGTCAAGTGCAACGCCATGATTTCTTCTATTTCCTTTTCTGACTTCACAGCAATCCTACCCTCAAGAGGAAGGAAGAACGCTCCATGAGAAGATGGTGCTTTCTTTTTCTCTAGCAGAAAAATAAAAGGAATACATAATTTATTTACATAAATAACTTCCATTATTTATTCCCTCCTGTGCTTCAATCAATAAGCATTTATTAAACACCTGCCGTGTGTCAGGCACTGTGCTAAGTTCTGAGGATACAACGAAAAGAAAAAGAAAGTCCTTATTCTCACCAAGCTCACAGTTTAATGGGGAAAACAATATACTAACAATTATGCACAAACAAGGGCAGCTAGATGGCCCAGTGAATAAAGTGCTGAACCTGGAGTCAGGAAGACTCATCTTCCTGAATTCAAATCTGGCCTCAAACATTTACTAGCTGTGTGACCCTGGGCAAGTCACTTAACCCTGTTTGCCTCAGTTTTGTCATCTGAAAATGAGCTGGTGAAGAAAATGTCAAACTATTTAAGTATCTTTACCAAGAAAATCCCAAATGGGGTTATGAAGAGTTGGATATGACGAAAAACAACTGAACTGACTGTACAAATAAGATATGTACAGGCTAACATGGACATAATCAACATGGGAGAAGGTATGAACATCAAGGGAGATTTGGGAAGGCTTCCTGGAGAAGGTAGTTTTGTTTGCTTATGTGTTTGCATTTGCTGGGACTTGAAGGAACTCGGGGAATCCAGAAGGCACAGGTGAGAAGGAAGAGCAGTCCAGATACGGGAAAGAGACAATAAAAAACAATTGAGAAATGGAGTGTCTTATGTAGGGCACAGCAAGGAGGTCACTGGATCACAGAATGCACAGGGGTGAGTAAAATGTAAGAAGACTGGAAAAGTGTAGTGTGGGAGGAAGGAGGTCAAGAAAGGCTTTGAAGGCCTTCATGTTAGATCCCCAAAGTGATAGGAGTCAGCAGAATTGACTTAACAGAGAAGTGACATAGTGTTTTAGGGAGATCAATTTGACAACTGAGTTGAATATGGACTAGCTTGGACTACTACATTAACAATCTAGACTCTCTGTCTCAAGTATCTCTCTAGATAGTTGAGACAAAGTCTAGAACGTTACTGCAACAGTTCAGGTGTGAAAAGTTGAGCATACAAAAAGGTGGTGGTAGCCATATCAGAGGAGAGAGGTGGGGCAGATGTGAAATTTTTTTGGAGGGGGAAGGTGAAGCAATTGGGATTAAGTGATTTGCCAAAGGTCACCCAACTAGTAAGTGTCTGAGGCCGAATTTGAACTCAGATCCTAGTGATTCCAGGACCAGTGATCTATCCACTGTATCAACTAACTGCCCTGAGAGATGTTATGAAAGCAAAATTACTAAGCCTTGGCAACAGATTGGATATGGGGAAGTTGAGGTAAGTGACAGTGATGAGTCTAGGATAACAACTAGGTTGCAAGCCTTGGGTGATGGAGAAGATCAGGCACCCCTGTCAATAACAAGGAAGTTAGGGAAAGGGTAGGATTAGGGAGAAAGATAATGAGTTCAGATATTGACATGTTGAGTTTAAAATGTTTATGGGACATCCTATATAACATATCTAATAGGCAGCTGGAGATGCAAGGCTGAAGTTAAAGAAAGGATTGGGATAGATATGCAGACTTTTAAATCATTAACACAGAAATGATAATTGAATCCATGGGAGCTTATAAAATTCCCAAGTGAAACAGTATAGTGGGAGAAGAGAAAGGGGCCCAAGTTTGAGACATGGGCCACACGCACCATTAGCTGGCATGGCCTGGATGAAAATCTAGTAAAAGAGACTGAGTAGTGGTCAGAAAGGTAGGAGCAAAATTAGCAGAAGGGAATGTGATGAAGACCTGAAGAGAACAGCACCAAGAAAAAAGTGGTAATAGACTATGTCAAGAAAGTTAAAGAAGAATGAGAATCAAGAAAATACCACTAGAGTGGCAATTATAAGTGATAACTTTGGAGAAAGAAGTTTCACGAGTCAGACTGTAAAGTACTAAAAAGAAAAGGAGAGAAAAGAAATGGAGCTACCTGTTGCACAGGTCCATCCCAAGTTTAGCACAGAAGGGAGGAGAGAGATGGATAATAGGTAGTAGGGATAGATGGCTCAAGTGAGTGAGACATAGGTATGTTTGTAAGAAGTAAAGAAGTGGTCAATAGACAGGGAGAGAATGAGGGCAAGTGAGAGTGGGAATGAGAAATGGGACAATGCGCCAGAGAAGACAAGATGGGAAGGGATCATCCTATGTAGAAGTGTTTACCATGTCAAGGAAAAGAGCCAACTCTTCATGTAAGACTATGACAGTGGTAGATGACATCAGGATAATGTGAGAAGAGGAAGGGAGAAAAGGGAGCTCTCATTTTTCTTTCTTCACTGAAACATGAGGCAAGGTTCTCAGCAGAGAGGGTGAGAGTAGAGTAAAAAAGGAAGTCTGAGGAAGGACAAAATAGTTTGGTGATTGGGATAGTACATCAATTAGGAAAGTGTAAAAGGATTCTCTTCCTACAGTGGGGGCCCCAGTTGAAATTTTGTAACATAAATTTGTAGTGAACTCAGTCAGTGTGCTTTATCATTTTCTGCAGACTCATTCAATAGCACGTGAGTAGGAAGAAAGACAGCAGATGAGAGTAATACAAGGCTGAGCTTTGGCAGGTCAAGGTTGGTGATAAAGGGGAAAGAAATTGGATTAAAGAGGACAGTATGGAATTAAACTGTTTCACTAAGGGGTCAAGATGGAGAAGTGAGGAATGTATTTCCAGTACAGGGATGATGGCTGGAGAAATAACTAAAATGTCAAAGGTTTGGAGATCACACTGAAGATGAAGTACAGGATTCAGATTGTAAGGCAGAGAAAGAGGCATGATGACAACAGGCTACATTCAGATAAAGGCGATTTCAGAGTTCACGAACATGAAAGTGGTACACTGGCAGGTGACGGGGAGATCATGACCTCCTTCTGTGTGGCTGAGGGAGGGTGAAGGAGTAGGTCACATGAAATGAGTAAACTGAGGAACTGTGAAGTTTGAGTTTTTTGGGGATCATCAATATGTATGCTGAAATTACCTTTGATAGTATGAGGGCAAGAGTTGGGAAGGAGAGAAAGATTGTGATCCAGGAACTGAGCTTATTGAAGAAAGAAGAGGAATGTCCTGGAGGTCTGTAGAGAAGACCTTCTAGGATTTTGATTGCATGGTAGATAAGGACTGTAAACCACAAAGGAGGAGAGTTGAAGGAGTGATGGTGGCAGACAGTGGGCTAAGAAGCAACAATGGGAAGAAAAGAGTATTCTAGATCCCCTACTTCAACCAGTGAAGTTGGGGAAGTGAGTGAAAGTACAACCAGTGCTGGATAGGGAATCCAGCAAGGCTCTGTCATGAGAATGGAGTCAGGTCTCAGTAAGAGCCAGAAGATATAAGGAATGGACAAGAAAACAATTTAAGATGGAAGTAAGTTTTGGTTTGATTTGGTAGTGGTGATGGTGGTTGTTTTACCTAAAGATCAAACATTCTAGGGAGCAGTGGAAAGGGTAGGTAGATATAGACTAGAACATGGGGAAGAAGAGCTTGGGCTGAAAAAAAATGGGAAAAAGAGAGGGAGTGTGGGAGAAGGAGAAGAGCTTGAATAAGGACAGATGGGAATTCCAAATCACCAAGATTAGGAGAGCATGACCAGGTGGGAGTTTATTAATGATTAAAAGTGAGCTAAATGACTATAGTGAAAATATACTCAATAGGAAAGTATATGTAGAACCTATACAGAATTGTATGCAGTCGTGGGGAGGGAGGGGGGTAGTGGGGGGTAGGGGTGGGGGGGATAAAATCTCAATTGTATGGCAGTGATTGTTAAACATTAAAAAATAATAAAAAAAAAGTGAGTTAAGGTGATTCTTAGCATAATTACAGGTTCAAACTCAAAGTGGTGTCCTCCCAAGATGTTAGGCAACTCAAGTGATGAGACCAAAAGTAGCTGATGGAATGATACTCTCCCTGCAGGCAGGCCCAGTCAGGAGATAGGCAGGTGCATGACGCAATGGTGTCTCCCTGCACCCTACAAGCAGTGGGAAGAGACCAGCCTAGGAGAACACTGTGTGATAGAATGGAAGCTCTCTGTCCTACTGCAGGAAGAGGCCTTAAAACAGGAGCCATGATTTCCATGTACTTCTCTTTCTGAATAACCTCTTTCTTTAAGACACACAGCTCAAGCATTTTCTACATAAAGTCTTTTCTGATCTTCCCAACTGCTGGTGCCCTCTCTACCAAGCTATATTGCACTTAACTACTCTGAACTTGTTGGTATTTATTCTCTTTACACACACACACACACACACACACACACACACGTTTCCTATATACTTATGTATGTACTTATTGTCTTACCCCTTAGAAACGTAAACTCTTTGAGAGTAGAGACTGTTGCATTCTTTGTATCTGTACACAGATGTTGTTCAGTCATTTCAGTTCTGTCCACCTCTTTGTGACTCCTTTTGGGGTTTTCTTGCCCAAGATACTCCAGTGGTTTGTCATTTCCTTCTCCTGCTCATTTTATAGTTGAGGAACAGAGGTAAATAGGGTCACACAGCTAGTAAGTATCTGAGGCTAGATTTGAACTCAGGAAGATGAATCTCCCGATTTCAAGCCCAACACTCTATCCACTGTGTCACCTAGATGCCCTTTCATGCAGATAGTAGGCACTTAATAAATACTTGATCAGTGACACAGTGGAAAGTAGATAATTCCATGAACTCTTCATTCCAGAAGGAAATGTGTGTGTGTTCGTCCTTCGTTGCCAAAGAAGATCATGCCATCAGAGAAATGATGACATGACTTGCACTTGACTTCGTTTTGAGTGAGGGAAGGCTGCGCAGGTCACCAGCCTCACTTCTCCTCCAGAGCCACCTGAATCCAGCGACCAGATATTCATCAGGATGACTAGAGATGACCCAGGATGAGGCAGTTGGGGTTAAGTGACTTGCCCAAGGTTACACAGTTAGTGTCAAGTGTCTGAGGTGACATTCGAACTCAGGTCCTCCTGACTCCTGCACTGGTACTCTATCCACTTTATCGCCTAGCTGCCCCTTCCAGAAGGAAATAGGCATTCTCGGGTTGAAAAGGGTCTTTCTACTTATTATGGCTGAAATGTGTTTATTTGGTTGTTGGTTTTTTTTAAATCCCCCTACACTCCAAGTATTTGCAACATAATTATGAAAGGTTTTAAGATATATTTCTTTCAATTACTCATTCTGGTCATTACCACTGATTTTTTTAAAAAATCTCTAGCCATTTAAGATTACTAGAACCCTTGAAAGTAAGCAGAAATATTATAGCAGGCAACTTGAGCCAGAGGTCCTGACATTAACTTATCTTAAGATTATACATCTGGAACTGGAAGGAACTTCAGAGAGGTGGTCTAGTCCAATTCCTTCAATTTGCAGTTGAGAAGCCTGAATTAGAGGGAGGGTTAAGTGATCTGACAAGCTGTGATTTGAAGCCAGATCCTTGGATCTCAGAGCCAGTACTCATTCAACAATACCACTCTGCCTCCAACACAGTATTTTCACCCTGTTTTCACAAGTTCACACAGAATTAAAGAAAATAAAATTTCTGATTATACTTTCTGATTATCTTCTTTGTGTACCATCTGGAACAAAATCTAAAATTCCCAAATAATTTCCTCCTGCCACCAAGAAGACTTCGGGGTTGCTTTTCATTGCATCACCTGGTTTGTGCTTAGGGAGTAAGAACTAACATTAATATTAGTCTAAGAAAAAATTAATTAGGATAATAAAAGCTGCCAACATATCATACAATGCATTTCAATGCCAAATATAAGTGATGTTTGGCAAATCTCGGTTTTTTTGCATCATCCGTGCCAGTCAGCTACCCAATACTGTTGATTAGTGCAAATAATCAGTCGCTGACTATAATTAATTTCATCTGCAACGCTTCCAAGAGATTTTCCCCCTCTTTTCCTTCCTTTTTTTCTGGACCTTTTTCACTGATCAAGGCAATTCTGTAAATGATTAAAATATGTCTATATTTACCCACATAAGACGTCAGTAGCTCATGAAGCTGATTTCATTCTGTGATGCTTGGAGGACCCGCACCATCACCACTGGTACCACTTCCCCTTTACCTCCTATGCCATCTTAGAAGCATTTATGCTGGCAACTATGAAATGGAACATATGTCATGTATTTTATTGTGGGTATATTAAATATACATGATGGTGTGATCATTTGTCTTCTCTTATGTGAAAGCATGAAATAGCTCAATGTTAGATAAAACAAGAATGAGTAATAACTCTTCTTCTCACCCTGAAGATAAATGATTCTATTCAGGGTACCTAGGATGTATTATACATTTAGGATATACTGTTAAGTTAATAATTAAAAGAATAATAATACCTTATATAGAAAAGATAACCTCTTATAAACGATTTCAGTATTACTTAGTTAAAAAGTAATAACATATTATAACAGCATAAAATATATAACATATTCAGTAACCAAGGCACCCAGCAAAGAAAGATGGAAAATTTTCAATCTGCCACTCTGAACTTATTCAACAGGAAGACTACTGGAACTAGGATATCAACATTTTTTCCTACTATGATACAAACTCATGATCTAAAAACTTTGATCATTATGGAACTAATAATTTTCAGCATCTGCTAAGCTTTTCAAGGATCCAGTGGCTCCCAAGCCTGTAACCAGAACATGTTTTCCTTGAAAAGGCATAGCTGAGTCTCTACTGCAAAGACAGAGTATTTTTATTTAAATCCAAAATTCTCCTTCCCAGAACCTCCAAGAGAGAATAACATCTTTTGAATCTTTCTTTGTACTTTCATTGAAGACAGAAAAGATTAATTCCCACTTTAACCCATTTAGTGTAGAGCTAAATGAAAGACAAGGGATGACTAATGAGCATCAGTCACAGATTGAGAGTTGAGTGATGGAATCTGGTTCAGCCTTCTTAGATCCCACATTACTTTCAGATTTGTAGGCTTAAGAATGATTTACACTCAGGAAAGTTTGGCCTGGGCCTTGTGACTCTTTCAAATGTGTAATCCTACAAAAATGTAGCTTCTTCACTCTGAAAGAATGACCTTTCATTCTTTCAGACATAGGAAACAAAATAAATGGGGGGAAAGAATCACACAAAGATGCCCTTCTGTTTTCTTGAGTGATACAATGCCCATATACATCTAACACTTGTATTTCTTTTCTCTCATATTACAGCCATAAGTCTCCTCTTTCAGGTCACGTCTTCCACATAAAAGTGCTAAACTAATGCCGCTTAATGACAAATTAATGTCCATGAATAAAAAATACACCTCTAATAGCATAGAGTAATTTGCCATTACAATATCATCATTGGACATGCCCCTGGTTTAATACGATGTATTTAATTCATAACCTAATGAGTGATATATAAAAAGAGGGAGATGAACCCTGCAATTACATTTATGTGAGTCTGTCACCTTATTTGTAAAACCTTAGAGTCATTTACATTCAAATTAGAACAAATGAGTGATTTCACAAAGTGCGGTGACAAATGGCCACTGCAGTCCAAGACAGGACTGTATTTCCTGTGAAAACATGAACAGTTTCCTATTATTTGTTAAAAATTACAATACATATTGCCCAGCGTTGTGTGAATAATGACTTTTTTACTGATTAGGTCAGAAGACTAGTATGTAGGAAAATAAATAATTTTTCTTTGCATTTTTCCAGATTTTTGTTTGAATTCCTTTACTGACTTCTGATGGACTCACACTGCCACCTGCTGCCCATAAGTAGCTACTTGCAGTTCTTTCCTCTCAAAGAAAGTTCATTTCTCCATTAAAAGGTCATCTTGACCTCTTCCCTATCAGAACACTCAGTTTGTATGCCTAAACATAAACTATGACACTAGATAGTCAAAGCAAAACTCAATACAAAATACTGAACAACTATACTTTCACTTGGTGTGTGTAAGGGTGTATGAGGGGGAAAGGATGCTGTATATGTGAGCTAACGTGTCTATAAAATGACACAGCTTTACAGCTCCCAGATTTGTCAGAAGCTAAACAAAGGAGGCCTATGCCACAGTATGTCGTCCAACTAACTTGGACTTCCATGAGACATACAGATCTCAAATTCTATGCTCAGAAAAACATAACATCTGCCTTCAATTCCATATAAAACGAGGCCAGTCCTCAATAAAATTATCAAGCACGGGGTGGTATAGTTTCTCCTTGGACCCCATGTTTCCATTTCAGTACCATTAAGTGTTGGTTGGCCTTCCACTGCGTAGAACAGTGGTATCAAACTCAAATACAAATGGGGGCTACTAATATGTCTTTAAGGATCCTTGGGGTCTCATGTTGATTTAGTTTTAAAATGTAAAATTATCTGTGTTCTATTCTATTTGTTTTGTTAACTATTTCCCAATTATATTTGAATCTGATTTGGACTGCACTCAGGACTGTTACAGGTTACATATGGTCTACATTAAGTGTTTGACACTTCTGGCCTAGAATACCCCACTGCACAGCAGGCCTGGATCTTCCTTCCCTTATGATAATAAGCTGCAATACTTTCCTATTGCTTCTCTCCACAAAAATTTCCTCTTCCATGATCCTGTCTTCCAGAAGACTGCTAGTTAGGTGACTAATCAATCAAAAAAACTAATTTATGGCGAAGAATGACACCTATTCTCTGATCCCTTCAGTTTTTAGTGAGTAAATTACTCCCTATGATTCAATGCCAATTCATTATGAAGTAGGGTTGGCCCTATGCCTAGGTAAAGTAGGTTACTATGGACTGGGTATGAATTGAAAGGCACTAAAAGGCTCTGCCTGTCCCCAAAACACCCTCCTCTGCTAAGTGACTGGATATTCCCTCTTGATGTATTAATCCTTAGTGTCAAGTAGCAAACCTGGGGGGTCAGTTGTGGGGGAGAAGCGCAATGGTCATTGTCAAGAGCCACATGACATGTTACTGGGGAAGAGGGCGAGAGACCTGGAGATATCTTCTAGCCATCTCCCATTAGCACAGACTAGTTCAAGAGCAAAGATTCCAGCCCTGAAGATACAGGTGATGGATAGGTATGTCTTAATAACTAAGTTCTAAGTATCAAAGGGAAACAGATGGCTATTCCTAGAAAGAAAGTGCATCTGAGTAGAGACTCAAGGAAGTTGAGGATGCATAAGAGATTTGGGACTGGAAGTGTAGGTCAAAGCTAAAATGGTACTCTGTACAAACCAAAGAAGTGTTAAAAGAGAATTTTAGTGAAGAAGCAGGCACAAACTATAGAGAGGAGGGGCGAGTGTAATGTGTAGGATTTCTCCATTTTGGAATTGTATTTTAAGCTGGCTGTCGTACTTTCATGATACACTGATGTTTAGAAATAATCCTAATTTATCTTGGGAATGAAACTAGGAGAGGGTTGCCCCCATTTCAATTTCACTTCCCCTTCAAACACTAAAGTATGTAAAATATTCATCACCTTGATGCTCAGTAGCAACACACACACACACACACACACACACACACACACACATACACATACACAAACATACACAGATACTGCCCCCCCCCCCGACTTTTTTTTAAACTTCCTGAAATTTTAAGAAATTCTGTCAGTGGAGATTATTAACTGCTATGTCACTGGGTCAGGCTACCTCAAATTGTCAGTAACTACCAGGCAAATACTTTTGTTTGGCCATGGGAGAAAAGTATAGAGCGAGAGCCAAAGTGCCCTGGCATCCCAGAAGCTTATTTTGGTAAGTGGCTTGGCATCATGGGAGTTTGTTCAGCTGGCTTCATGGAAGGACTCCAACTTCCACTAAAACTCCATAAATCTGTCTAGTTGTTGACCATGAGGTAAGGGACACAATCCATTTGAAAAATATAACAAGTTGTACAGCCAATCGTTGTGTGTGAGTGGCACAATGGAGAGAGGCCCTAGAATCACCATCAAAATGGTCTAGGTTTCAGACTTGGCCCTGATAGTCACTAATTCCAATATTTACTGTGGTTATGTGAGTCTTTGAATCCCAGTCTTGTCATTATAAATCTTAGAAGTGCTTGTACATATAAACTATGATTATTGATAATGGTGGTCTACAAATGTAATTAGAGAAGCAGATAATTCACATTCCAATTCATTTCAGTTCCATTTATACACATAACACAGTAACTGCCAATAATATCTTTTAATATATTAAACACAAACAGCATGGTGCTAAGAGAAGAAAAGAATGTAGCTGATGGCCAAGGAAATGGCTTCTTTTAAGTTTCTCATTGTGCATGCTTCTCCTCTGTGCTAAAATAGGGGAAACATCACCTCTCACCTCATTCCTTTCTCCGGAACAATGCAAACGATGACCATGCTCTTCCCTTTCAAACCTTACATGTATGCTGTTTACCAAGTCTCTAATGTCACTGCCATGTAATACCACATGTCAAGGTGAACTGTTTGGCTTCTTTCTACCTACTAGACTGTGTGTGCTCATCCTTCATTGCCGAAGAAGACCATGCCATCACAGAAATAATGACATGACTTGTACTTGACTTGGCTCTGAGTTAGAGAGGGCTGACCTACTAGACTATAAGCTCCATGAAGGTAGAGATCACATCTTCTATAAACTTTATGCTTCATCTACATGTATCTACTTGCTGTTCCCATTCCCCAACTCCGTGCCTTTGCCAGGAATGTTCTCCTCCTCACCTCTATCTCCTGGTTTCCCTCAAGACTCAGCTCAAATTTCACTTTCTCTAGGCCTTCCCTGATCTCTCCTCCCCCACTCCTCTCTGCTACTGCCTCCTCTCTGATTTTACCTTACACTCCAGTTACATTTATCTTGTAAAGAAATTGAGGTTTGCATGTTGCTAAAATGGGAGGTCCTTCAAACAATCAGTCGATAAACATTTAATAAGCCCCTAAAATGTGCCAGGCAATGTGCTAAATGCTGGAAATACAAAGAAAAACAAAGAAAGTCCCCACTGGCAAAAAAAAATTACATCTAATAGAGAAAAGCAACACACAAACAGAAGCTGAAAAGGGGGCCAGGCTGGGTGTGGGCATGAAAAAGCAGTCTGAAGCAGGCAGAAAAACTCCGTTAAGCCCCCTCTTTAAAGAGAGGTCCTGAAGCCCAGGTCTCTGCCCTCTAGTCAGAGGGGCAGAAAAGAAAAAAGGACCAGGAAGATTCAATTTTGCTGCAACATGAAATTCCCCAAAGATGAGTTTTCTGTGAAAGGAATGGAGCAATGGAAAGTTTCAAAGAAACTCTTTGAGGGCAAAGACTTTATTTATTCCTCTGTGCTTAGCTTAATTATACTCCTCAGGTGCTGTCACCCTGTTAGACTGCGAACTCCTTAGAGGTAGGGGCTATTTGTGGCCTTTCAACTTACTTAGCACATTGCCTAGGACATAGTAATTACTTAATAAATACTCATTGATTTGACAACTATAATAGAGATGAAGACCTGGGGAGTGGTCTATCAAGCATATTATATATAGATCTAGAACATGTGGAGATTAAAAAATATATAAAAACAAAATCAGATCAGAACTCTGATACATGCAGTGACTAATTTTAGCCTCAGAGACTCTCAGTCTGCATTTCTTCATGCAGGAAATAGGGAACCAATTAGAAAATAAACATACAGGACTTTGAAAACTGTAAAGCACTCTATATTTCTATTATTTTTATCCTAGCCTGCTGGAAAAAGAATGAGATACACAAAATATGGTAGTTTGGACTGCAAAAGATGGTCATTTTTTTTTAGATCATACTATGTTAATGTATTCTAAGAAAGGTTCTCTGGCATTTTACCCAACTCAAAAGGTGCTAATAAACATGAGGAACACTGGGCAAAAAAAGTAGTGTGCAGTAGTGGTGGTAGAATTTTCCTTAACTATGTTTCTTTCTTACATGAGAGGGAATCATGGAGGAGGATGGGTCACTGAAAAGTTTGATACTAATGTAAAAAAGGAATTAATAAGTCATTTATTTCATCAAAACAAAATCTGTTACCTGGATTGACTGGGATCACTTCCTAAATTCTTATTTGAGCATTTTACCAAACTGGGTTAGATCAACATCCTTATAATTTTGTGAAGGCGCTACTTCAAAACAAAAGTTATCAAGATTTTCATCTAAAAAATAAATTATTTTAGTGTTTTTAGCCCCCAAATGCCCATAAAGATACTGGCACACTGCCCCTTGTGAGTATTAAAAACAAATATATCAAACCAAATGCCATAAAAATGATATCAAAAACATTATCTTTGTATCCAAAGGGCAGCACATTATGTTAGTGACACTACAGCTTCCACTCCAGGGTTAATCTGTTTCTTTGCTTAAAATGCTTATTTCCATATAGATGCCTCTTATTATAGTGATAGAGGAATTTGAACAGCATCATTTTCAAGACCACCTAGATTAGACTAGACAAAGAGACTCAGCGAATCAGGACACACTGAAAACCTCAATCATTGAACCCCAGAGCTCCTAAATAATTGCAGAGGAATATGCTGAATGTGAAAAGCATATACAGATGCATGAATTCTAAAAAGCACACTAGGGGGAACATTGTGAGCTATTAATTTCACACATCTTGCTCAACTTCTAACATCAACTGACATATCTTGAATTTTTTTAGAAGGTCAAATACAAACAGAGAGGTCCTTCGTGAAATACAGAAAGCAAAAAGGCAAAGTTATACTTAATTGGAGCTGAAGCTACATAATACATTTCAGATACTCAATAGTTTGAAAGTTAGCTGTTAGTATGCTATCATAACAAACTATGTGGGGGAATACCCTCTAGTTCCTCATTAAATTATTAGTGACAGAAGATATAACCTTACCAATTTGTAACTGAAAAGTCAATCCCTAATCTCATACTGGAAGACCTCTTTAGGCTTCCAATATCATTCCTTTTGCTGGCTACATCATCAGCGCACAATTCCTCTCTGGAACCTATTGCTGCCACTGGAGCAAACATCTCTGGGGTAGTAAAGATCTTCCAACCTTTGATAGTCTACCCTCAGGGACTGTGGTACAATGGACAGAATACTGGCATCAATAGAGACCTGCATTCTACTCCTACCTCTGTGTGACTTGTGAATTACTTCTATGAACCTCAGTTTCCTCACCTGAAAATGTGTACAATAATATCTATAGATCTTACTTCAGAGGGTTGCTGGGAGGATCGACTGAGGTAATAAACACAAAGAACTTTGCAAACCTCAGCACACTATGTGATTATCAATGAGGATGAAAATGACATCGTACTCTCCAGAAAAAAGAAAGGGAGGGAGTGCCTGTCACTTCAATGGTATGAGTTTCTGTCTCTTTGACTTCAGTAGTGATTAAGAAATATGGAGAGGAATCCCCTGGGCCACAGGGTAAGCAGACCAGGGGAGCTACTAGCAGTGCTTCAAGGAAAACCTCCTCAGACCGTCACTATATCCCCCTCAACTCTGCTTCCTGGTTTCTCCAGCTTCCTTCAAGTCTCAGTTAAAATCCTACTTTCTTCAAGAAGCCTTTACCAATCCCCCTTAATCCCTCTGGGATTAGCTCCAAATTACCCTTGCTCATACATGGTTGTTTATATGTTGTATCCCCATTACACTATAAATTCCTTACAGGCAGGCACTATTGTTTGCCTTACAAAATAATAATATAATAAATGCTCGTTGACTTGACTTAACTACAGTAGAAGTGCAGATATAAGTAGTGGTGTCTCAGGTATATTGTAAGTGGCTCTGGAACATGTGAAGATTACAGAATGACAAAATAAAATCATATCAGTACTCTGATATATGCAGCGGCCAGCTGTAACTTCAGAAAACTGGTGGGGAAGCACTGCTCTCTCCTCAAGACAGTGAGGTGGTAGACCATAGTTAGGGACTGACGTATGGCTAGTGTGTGAGTGTGTGTAAGTGTCTGAGTGTGTGTGTGTGTGTGTTTATTTTCCTTAACAATGCTTACTTTTTACATGGAGGGGTGGCCTATGAGGAAATAAGGATCACTGGGAAGTGACACTGATATAAAAAAAAGAATCAATAAGATCTATTTCATCAAAATATTCACTTATCTCAGTGACTGAAATAATTTCTTAGTGGAATATTTTTACCAAATTGAATTAAATCTACATCCATTATAACTCTGGGAAGGCACTCTTCTAAACATAAGCTAGAAGCGTCTTATCTCAAAAAATGTGTTATTTGAATGTGTTTAGCCCCCTCCCCCAGATGCCCACAGGGATATAATATGTTAAAATAAGATGCATCTGAGCAATGAAATATTAATACATGATAAATAGTCAATAATACATATTAACAGCTGCATGAATCTCCCAAGTCAAGAAGCATACTGACCCCACCCAGAGGTAGCCTACTCCAAAGATGAACAAGACACAGCTACAGAGCATGGAGATGAAGATCCCTAGTTCTAGAGAGGCTATACCGGCCTTACACATTGTTATTCTACAGTCAAATTACCCCTTTCCCATGTCATGAGTTCTGCCACAATTTTCTTTTGTTATTGTCTAGTCAATTTGTTGTACTTGACTTCATGAACCCACTTGGGTTTTCATGGCAAAGATACTGAAGTGCTTTGCCATTTCCTGTCCCAGTTCATTTTACAGATAAGGAAACTGAGGCAAACAGGGTTAAGTGACTTGTCCAGGGTAACCCAGCCAGTAAGTGTCTGAGGTTGGATTTGAAATCAGGTCCTCCTGACTCTAAGGCACTCTATCCACTGTGTCACCTTGCTGCCCCTCAGCTACAATTAGAAAGTACCAATGAACAAAATAAAGGAAGAACGGTCAAAAAATAAAAGCTTACAAACAACACTGTGGAAACTCACATGAGGTGATCTGAATTTCAAATGCTCCGAATGCTTCTTGAAGGAAATTCTATCTGTATATAACCCAGTTGTTGCTTTGTGTCAGAAAAAAACCACAAGGGTGAAATGTCAAGGTTTTATACTGACCTCCAGCAAGTCACCTGATGTCTCAATTTCTTTAAGGGGGCGGGGGGGAACCAAGCCATGAGCCTCCTGAATTCATCTGGAATTTTACAGAACTTACACACCGCATGTCTCTGAATCAGAACACCGTTACCAGAATACTGTCAAGACGTATCACTGTCTTTTAAATGCCTATGGCAGCAAAGCTAGTCAGGTAATACATAAAGCTCAGGCTGTAATGCAGACGGGATGCTAAAATGACAAATACAAGTCAATTCAATTTTTTCATTAAAACACACTCCTTATAAGTCTTCTAACTTTTATATACTACAGATCTGCCTATCTGTGGAAAAGGATAAAACCACATTCTTCTTACCTCCCAGTGATATTGAAAGAATGAACAGAAAATGAGATAAAAATAGAATAAAAAAATTAAATGATGTCAGGTAAAATGTGGTGGCGCAATTATAAAATGTGCACACATTGTAACTGACTTTTCTCCCTATGCTGACTTCTTTCGTTTGTTGCTTCATTTCATGACTCCAAGAGTATTTTTATGCTCACCTTTCCCTGAAAACCAACAGAATGCCTCTCATGTAGAGTGGAATCCTAGGCAGCTCTGTACTAGGCCTGGAGACCTCAGGTCCTAATCTCCTCTCTTACTTCTTTTGCAGTTTGAGCCTTAGTAGGTCATTTAATGTGTTCAGATTTTAGTTTTTTTCATTTGGTTTTAGTTCTTTCATCTTTCCATCTGTAAGAGACTGTCTCTAACACCCTTGCTACTCCATTTTAGTGATTATCTAATCTACTACCTTATGAAAAGGAGTCACTGAAATCTCACATTTGATGAAGTATCTTTATAATTTTATTTAAAGGAATAAAAATATCTTGGTACAGTAATACTACGAAAATTTTTAAGTGTCTACCACAAATGTTTGTTGATATTATTTATTCATCTGCACCAAGGGAAATGAGTATTAAAATAAATAGATCTTTTGGAGAAGAGGGGATGCAAGGAACTCACGCATTTATTAAATAGCTCCTATGGGTCAGGCAGTGTGCTGAGCACTTTACAAATATTATCTCATCTGATCCTCACCACAACCCTGGAATATAGGCACTATTATTGTTATTTCTCTTCTACAAGTGAGGAAACTGAGGCAGATAGGGATTAAGTGACTTGCCCAGGGTCATACAGCTAGCATCTGAGTTCACATTTGAACTCGGGTTTTCCTGAATCTATGGCCAGTGTGCTAGCCACTATCCCACTTAGAGTCTGAACAGTGCTGGTTACCGCCAGAACCATTCCTCTGGCATTAACCAAATCCTGCCTTGACCTATTACTTTCTGCAGCTTTTCTTTAAATATTGCATTTTTATTTACATGCTCAGATGCTTATTCTTTCCCTCCCCATGTAGTCTAAAAAGTTCTTTCAGGCCAAGTACAAGACCTTATAGGAAAGCAGAAAAAACACTAGACTTAGCAGAGCTGAGCTCCAAACGCTCCTCTGATGTTTACTTGCTCTATGGTCATGGCCAAACCACTTGACTTCTCAGAGACAAAGCATCCTCATCAGTAAGTGGAAGCACCCTCGTACAGTGAAAAAAAGAGTGGCTCTGCAGGAAGAGAATCTGGGCTCCAAACAAGCTTATCATTGCTTACCTGTGTGACTTCAGGCAAGTCACTTTCCTTCCCTGAGATTCAGTTTCCTCACTGTTAATAGGAAGGGATTCGCTTCTGAGGCCCCTTCTGATTAAACCTATACAAAGTAGTGTTAATCCTGGAAAGAGTGCCAGGCTGGGAGTCAAAAAACCTGAGTTCAAACCTGGCCTCAGACATATAATAGCTGTGTGACCCTGGGGAAGTCACTTAATCTCTGCCTCAGTTTCCTCATCTGTAAAGTGGGGATAAAAATAGTACCTACCTCTCAGGGTTGTTGTAAGGAACAAATGAGATAACTGCAAGGTGCATAGCACAGGGCCTGATACATGGTACATGCTACATAAATGTTAGCTATTAGCTATTGTTAACTATTATGAACTATTTTGGGTCAGTTTCCTTATCTGTAAAATGAAGGGGCTGCATTCTAAGGCCTCTAAGGCCCCTTTCAGCTCCAAGTCTATGATTTTGTGACATCTGAACTTCCTACCTCAAAGAGTTAAGGAAAGTACTTTATAAATTTAAAGAATTAATATAATAAGCATATTGGTGTGGAATGAATGAATACCTGGATGAGATAGTGGGAACATAAATTGAGGAGTTCCAGTAGCTGAAGATGGCTTCCAGCTGCCAGGACATCCTGGATCACTCCCGGCTCCAAAAGAATCTGTTTTTTTAAAAAGAAAAAAAAAATCAATGCTAATAGAAAAGAAATGCTATACTGATGAATTTATACATAATGGGGAAACAATGGCTTCTGTTTGCATTTACACTAATAAAGTGAATTTTGACAGAATTTGCCTCTCTACTGGAATCAGTCCTAATCTCATTTCTAGAATGAAAAAAAAGAAACTCATCACCAATCATCACTTTTTAGGCAGATGTAAGTTATTTTTTTTAAGAACAACATAAACATTTATATTCTCTATCACTACAGCACTACTGTAAGTAGCATGGAGATGACCATGAGTTCTAGAAGAATATACCAGTGCTTCAAAAACTCTGGCAGATCCAATCATTCATGGACCCAATGACAGACTGAGTCTGCTGTCCATAGGTCAGCCTAGCTAATAGTGGAAAAGCTCTTCATCAGGAGGATACCTTCTAGATGATTAAGTATTTGACAGAAAAGAAAAGCACAAGACAGTCCTTTGTCTTGTGCTGCTCCTTTCCATGTCTGCAATGATAATGGCAGAATGTTGAGGAAAGGTACCCAAATGAACATTTTTAGACCATCTATTAATATTAACTGTTACTACTCTAACATGACATCCTAATCCAATGACCAACGAGTTGATATGGTGCAGTAGTAGAAAGAGCACTGGACTTGTCAAGAGTTGAAATCCCAAGTTTTCCACTTACTATGTGACACTCAATGTCTTTGGGCAAGTTACTAAATTACTCTAGGACTCAATTTTCTTACCCGTAAAATGTGAGGGTTGGGTTAGAGACCCTATAAAGTCCCTTCCAGCTCTAAATCCATAATTCTAAAA
Source organism: Notamacropus eugenii (assembly GCF_028372415.1). NCBI lineage: Eukaryota > Metazoa > Chordata > Mammalia > Diprotodontia > Macropodidae > Notamacropus > Notamacropus eugenii. Next base: position 173,384,944 of record NC_092873.1, on the reverse strand, counting down.
CAATATTCTCCAATTACCAATATCAAGTCAGACATAATGTGCTTAGAAAATGTATGTTCTCCAAAAGTGTTTGCCCCTATCATGGAGGATTTCCAGGGAAGAGTCCAAATCTGGGTGGAATTCCTCACAAAGAGTGAATTCACACAGGTCCTCCTATTTGTGGATGACCTTATGTTCATTGTATCAAATGCAGAAATGGTTCAGAATCTCTTAAATGATATCCATAATCATAATCCATAATTTACACAGGAAAAAACCAAGTGGCTGAAGAATGCCTACTATCCAGACAACAATATTAAGTTTTATGGACAGCACTTAGTGCTGCTTCCTCAGCATATTTATCTTAGAAAGACAATGCACTAGACCCAAAATTAAACAAGGGGAAGGAAGGAGCAAAAATTTCATTTGGGAAACTGCATGGCTCTTTTAACAACTCCAAGGTCATACCTGAAATAAAAACCCATTTTACCATCATCACTGCCTTCTGATACTCCAAGATGGCTGCAAATTATGGAAGAACACAATATCCACAGAATAAAAATTAGGAGTCACCAAAGGGAAATGCATGTTGAGCAAAAAAAGCTACATTCCTAAGGGTGAAGGGCCTACAAGGAAGGACGTTAAAATATATCATTGAAAAGAGAAGTATGATTAGAAAAGGAGGAAAGTGCATCATGATACGAAAGCAAAAGATAACGGATTGAGAGCCTGTGTGCTACAATGGTACCCATAGGCTGAAGGGATATGAAAGAAGCGCCACGTGTTGGCCAGAGCCCTGGTGGAGGAGAAGATTCACACAGAAAGAGAAGCAGCGGATGATTTGTGATCTGTACCACTGGAGGGAGTGCCTGCATCAGTATGACGATAGAGCCATTCAAGCACTGAAAGATACCATTATCATCATCTGTTTTCTTATGTTCATAATGTATATAACACTCCCTCTGGTTCGGTTTTATGCCAAAAGAAACAAACTTTTACTTTTAAAAAACACGTTTGGGAGTTTTATGGAAATAGGTTTTAGAGACAACATTTTTGCTTTGCCCTGAAGAAGAGATGAGAAAAAAAATGACATTCCTCCTTTCTTTGCCGAGGTAGAAGATGAAGGGAGAGGAACATTCCATTAGATTTAGCTGATATATTGGTTAGGTTTGCTGAACTGTTTTTTCCCTGCTTTTTTCTTTTTTAGTCTTTGTGATAGGGGACAGGTCTCTGGGTAGCAGAGAAAGGAGGGACTATTTGGCATTAAAGTTGATGAAAAATCAAATTTTTTAAAAATGTTATTTAAAAGACATTTTAAAAGGAAGAAACTTGATTTTGTGTGTGTGTGTGTGTAATACTGCATAAGAGGAACCTTATTCCCTTCTGTATTGCTACAATTGTAAAAGTCTCACAGGGTAAAATACTAGGTGTATTTCCTTTTTTCTTTTAGTTGCATCTTACAGAATATGAAATTGGATTCTCAGCTCCACCTTAACCACTTTTACATATGAAATCAAAGTCTTAAAAATACTATGTCCACCAAGTCAAAACAGCATGGAAAAACAAGGTCCCCAAAGAATCCTGCCTACATTAATCCTTCAATGTCTAAGGATGGAGTTGTAGAAAGCAAGAAAGGAAGTTAGACTTAGTTTTTAGCATCTGGCAAAAAAGACAAGGCAACAAATATTATTAAGTGTACTAAGTACCAGTCACTGAGCTTTTTAAAAATTTTTATTTATTTTATTTTGAATTTATGAAACAAGACAACCATTTCCGTAACACAGTAGAATAAAAAAAGAGACAACTGCACATTGCCAGGCCTAGAGGCCTGAGGGCTACCCGAGTCTTCCCTTACTTCTATCGGAGGTCTTCGGTTGGCCAAACCGGATGCTCGTATGAGAGAAAGGACGTTCCAGAGTCGAACAAGGGTTGAGCTTTATTTCAGGGTCTAGTTACAAGTGCAGGGGAATTCTTCCTTAGGAGGGAGCGAAGAATCTCCCAAGGAGGCAAAGATCTTACAATAAGAGATTGGAAGTAGAAGTGTAAGTGGGGAGAGAGGGGGAGGGGAGAGAGGAGAGAGGAAAAGCGGAGCCTTGTTGTCCTCACACGTGGCCCCTCCGCCCAAGAGAGCTTTCAGGCTTTCCTGATCCTACTTAAGCTCTCCAGCCACATAGTTTGCATCTGAATACCGTGCCTGTTAGGTGTGCCCAGATCCGGGACAATCTCGAGGGCGGGGAGAGCTCTCTCCCATCACGTTTCTCATGGGAAGAGGCGGAAATACACGAGATAGCTCGGTTCACCTTGATTCCCAGTTGTTTCCTGGGGGGGCCTCGTGAGAACTCTAAGATTTAGAAGTTCCCACCTTTACCCGCCCGAGACTGTCCACATGGAATTGAGCTTCCATCCCCAGCAGCACATGAAACTGCAATCATATATAACTTGTTATTCCTTTTAAATATATAAAAGTTATCATGTAACTTTCTTTTTTTTTCTTCACCCAACCCACCCTAGAAATGGCTATCATCGGACACAAATACGTACATAAATGTATTTCTACACATATAAAATCATTCTACACATAATTCTATTTATCAGTTCTTTCTTTAGATGCAGATAGCATCTTCCTTCATAGGTTCTTTGTTGTTAATGTGAGTATTTGTCATAGAGAAAATGACACTCATTATGCTTAAAGGAATAAACTAAAAGGAATAAGCAGAATCACTGGCTTAAAAAAGTAAAAAAATTAACTTTATTGCATATTTAAAATAGCAAACTGTACCTAAAATTTGCAATTTTCATGTGCAACCATCTTTTTCATCATACTACGTTATGGAAATACTTGTCTTATTCCATAAATTAAAAATAAAAATAGAAAAAAATAGCAAAATATACAAAGTACATACTGTTAACTCTATGGACGTTGATTATAAGACCACAGTGTCATTGAGCTAGGACTGGAAGAGACCCCTGAGGCTAGGTACTCCAACCCCCTCATTTTGCCAATGAGAAAAGTGATGACCCTGAAAGTTAAGTGATTTGTTTGAGGTCACACTGATAGACGAGAGGTGGGATCTGAAGCTAGTTTCTTTAATTCCAAAGCCAGTGTTCTTTCTATTCTGCCTCTTTTCTATCCAATCATAAGTAAGAGCCTGGATTTTGCTAATACCTCCAGAAAAGAGGGTTTTGACCAATGTACAGAATCACAATGTAGCCTCCCCATCCCAGCAGGTAGGAAGCTCTATATTCTTGCAGAGAAAGAATGCCCTAAGGCACAGGATAGGGAATAGATGGATTAGAAAATCAATGTTTTCATTTCACAAAAGTGGCATTCATGATAATCTCCAAGGCTTGATAATGCCAGACACAAAGACTGGCATCACAGAAAGACAAGATGAGTATTATATAGTCTGTGTAATATGTCTAGCAGCCTTACTTTAAGGGAACATTCAATCACTTCAGAAAAAGCATATGAGGTTTTCATTTTTCCCTAAGGTCTTTATTTATAAATCAGTTTCTTTAAAAGATACTTTAGTCAAAGACCATCTTGGTCTTTTTCAATAAAAGTAGCGCTAAGTCTTTTTTAAAGATGAACTGGGGCCAGAGGGTGGAGCATTAGACTTTGCATTATGGAGACCTAAGTTAAAATCCCACCTCTGACACTATGGCACTGAGTAACATACCTAATCCCTTTCAGACTCACTTTCTTTACCTGTAATAAGAATACCTACACAACAGGGTTGTTGTGAAGATCAAATGAGATACTACAAGTAACTTGTTTTGTACACTTTATTTATAAATGTTAACTATTCTATTTTTAAAAATTGTTGGATAGACAAATCTTGCTCCTTTGGGTAATATGAATATGGATAGGATGCCAAGCACTCATTAGCACCAGTGTTACATACTCTAGAAGGAAATCTTACTTTTCTTTAAATATTTTTCTGAGGATTTCTACTGGATGAGAATACAAACAGAAAGCCAAGTTTACATAAGATTAACAGGAGAATGCTCTCCAATGACTGCCTCATGAAATGGACAAAAAGGTGACAGTGGGGGCCATCTTTTGAAAAAAAAAATTAAAAATACAAGATTAAGTAAGTGTATCTGGAGCAAGAGAAGGCAAAACAGAAGACAGCTTTTTGAAGGTAACCCACTAACGAATGTGGAAACTTTGAAAAATCACCCACTTTGGGTGGGACTCAATATTTATTTCCTCATTTTTTTGCAACACAAGAGTATTCCTCATATTCACGTATGATAATTTATTTGGCCTTTCCTCAGTGGATGAATATCCCTTTAGATTTTTTTTTTTACAGGTTTTTTATTTGTTGTTGTTGTGGCTTTTTTGTTTTTGGCCACCACAAAAAAGAGCTGCTCTAAGTATTTTTGTACACATAGGACCTTTTCCTCTTTTGTGTTCATCTTTTCAGGGTGTAGGCCTAGCGTGGTATAAATGGGTCAAAGAGCATGTACTATTTAATAGTTTTAATTTGCATTTCACTAACTAATAGTAATATGAATCATTTTTTTTCTTATGGTTATACGTAACTTGAATTTATTCATTTAAGAATTGCTTTTTTTTAACATCTATACATCATTTACCAAATGCGAAATGGCTTTTATTCTCATATATATTAATCTATTCCTTATATATCTTAGAAATTAGACTTTTATTACAGAAACTTGCTGCAATGATTTTTCCCAGTTGTTTATCTTTTAATCTTAGCTTTATCAGATTTGTTTGTACACAAACTTTTAAATTTTACATAATCAGAATTATTTAAATGATCCTCTCTATACCTTGTTTGTCATGAATTTTTCTTCTAACCACAGATCTGATAGATATGGGTAGATTTCAATTAATGCAAATAATGAATCCCATGAAGTCCTAGCATTATTTGAATTTCCAATATTTCAAGTTACAATTACACGTAAAATAAGGCCACTGGTTCTAGCATGATGGAAATATGCAAGTGAATATATTTTAAAATTAAAATGATATCTACTTATTAAAGTTATATAAGAGCTAAGGGTAAGCAAAAAGGTTTTTTTCCCCTAATTCAAGTTAAATACAAAGTAATAGAAAGTTATAGAAAGCTATAATCATTTTACAAAGCTATAGAAAGTATAAAAAGAATTAAAAAACAGAATGTCATAGCTAAAAATAAGCCTGTGCTGATGATAGGACAAAAACATTGTTATGCTCACTTAAAATATTTTAGCACCATAAGCTGAACTATCTTACCTCTCTCTTTGAATCTTCAGATATAGCTAGTAAGTAAGTTTTATTGGGTGAATATGAATGCTCACATTCTCATACAAGGAACCAACTATAGTTGGATGACCTGGGGCATTATCTAAAATTAGTAATGCTTTAAATGGGATTGTTGTCTTAGTAATATTTTTCAATTATTGACCTAAAATAACTTGAAAATCTGTCTCTGAAAACAACTTTAGTCACCCATGTTTTCTTATTTAACTGCCAAAGAACTGGAAGAGACTGCTGATTGTAATCCCTCAGAATACAAGGATTTTTTAAAAATTAATTAATTTTGTTTTCAGTGTTCTACACTCACTACCATATAACTCAGATTATTATTTTTTCCTCCCTCCCCGAGATGGCATACAATTTTGTATAGGTTCTACACATACATTCCTATGAAATACATTTTCACTACAGTCATGCTGTGTTGAAGAATTACAATGAGGGGGAGAAATCATCTAACAAACCAAAACGCAACACACACACACACACACACACATACACACACACACACACGATCTGATACATTCTGCAGTTGAATTCCATAGTTCTTTCTCTGGATGTGGAAGGCATTTTGCCTTAGAAGAGCACTGGGAATTTTTTTAAGTCCTTGCATTGCAATGTAGTTCCAAGTCTACCAGAAAAAACTCTCGCACACTGTGGTCGTTGCTGTGCACAAAGTTCTCCTGGTTCTGCTCCTTTCGCTCAGCATCAGATCATACAAGTCCTTCCAGGCCTCTCTGAAGTCTTCCTGTTCATCATTTCTTATAGCGCAGTAGTATTTCATTACCATAATGTATTCAGTCATTCTCCAACTGATGGTCATCCCCTTGATTTCCAGTTCTTCGCCACCACGAAGAGAGCTGCTGTAAATATTTTTGTACATGTGAGGCCCTTTCCCATTTTTATGATCTTGTGGGAATACAGTCCTAGAAGCACTATTGCTGGGTCAAGGGTATGCACATTTTTGTAGCCCTTTGGACATAGTTCCAAATTACTCTCAACAATGGTTGGATCAGCTCACAGCTCCATCAACAATGAATTAGTGCTCCAACTCTCCAACATTCTGGCCTACATTTATCATCTTCCTGTACTGTCATGTTAGCCAATCTGATAGGTGTGATGTGGTACCTCAGAGCAGTTTTGGTTTGCATCTCTCTAATCAAAAGTGATTTAGAGCATTTTTTCATATAATTATAGACAGCTTTTAATTTCTTCCTCTGAAAATTGCCTGTTCATATCCTTTGACCATTTATCAACTGGGGAATGACTTATATTTTTGTACATTTGACTCAGTTCTCTATATAGAATACAAGGATTTTGAGACCAATAAATATAGAGTGGTTTTAAATTAAAATCCCTTCTCCATTGTCTTCCAATAAAAGTTTTAGTTGATCCTTAATTCAATTCTTTAAATTTGAATTTTAACTTTAAATTCAATTCGAATTTACTTTGTTAGAAATGTAAGTTTTAGAAGGTATTCATTTTGAGAATAAGTGTTAATCCACAATAAAATCATTTTGATCAGCATAGCCACCTTCTTCTATCATTTTCTTTAAAACAGGATATTTGGAAGCCATGTCCTCATCTGCACTGGCCAACTCTCAGGTAATTTTAACATTATGCTAGTGAACTCAATATTTAAAGTGATCAAACAACAAATTCTTGCAATAAAAGTTTTTCACTATCCATCATTTCTTCTCTTTCACTGCCTTAAATAAACTAGAAGTTTTGTTAAATGGCTACTCTGCTAAGAGGAATGATTTTTTTACAAGGATGCTCCATTTATAGCACTGTAACACTGTTATAGTTGGTAGTTCTTGCAAAATGCAAAAACACTGATGCAACCTGCCCTTTCGTTTTATTTCACCTGCATAATTTATGATATTCTGCACCGTAGATTAAGGCATTCTAACACCTCATTCTATTTTACTTATCACGATTATATTCATGTCTTTAATATCATTTCTTTTCCTACTTAAATAACAAGTCTCTTCTTTATCACACTGATAGTGTTGCCATCTGAAGTCTTCTTCCTTTTGTCCATTTTGTTAAAGGCTTATTTTAAAAATTACACAACTTTTAGTAATATTGTATCCAGCAACACATCACAACCATACACAATGGTAAGTGCAGAGTGACTACTCAGTAACATCTTGAAGCCATCAACTAACTTGTATGCAGTTATTACTTGAATTTTGGCTCATGTTAAATACAACCTGGTATCATTTTATACTTTTTACAAAGTTGAATTTTATACTATATCGGCTCACATTAATCACAGACTAGCTGTAATTTTTCCATGTTTCTCTAATTTGTTTATGATGTGACCTTTTATACATGAGTCACAAATCCATTTAAAGCACATAATGGTGTATGTTATGAGGTGTTGTTCTAAATCTAATTTCTTCTGTAACTACTGTCCAGTTTTCCCCAGAGTTTCTCTTAAATAGTAAGTCCTTATCCCCATTGCTGGGCTCTTTGTATTTATCAAATACTAAGGCACTGGATTCACCTACTTCTATATATTATATGCCCAATCTCGTCTACAGCTAGATCTCTATTTTTTAAACAGTACAGTTTGATATCTGGCACTGCTAGACTTCTTTCCTTTTTTTCTCATTATTTTGCTTGAGAATCTTATCATTTTTTGCTCTATATGACTGTTGCTATTCCTCCCCTCCTAGTTCTATAACATAATCTTTTGGAAGCTTGATTAGTACAACAATGAATATGTGCATTAATTTACGTAGGATTCATATATGTTTACTTTAATGATTTGACCTATTCATAAGCAATCACTATTTCTTCCCAATTGTTTAGGTTTATATTTCTGTATAAGGGCAGCTAGGTTGGCACAGTGGATAAAGCACTAGTCCTGGAGTCAAGGAAACTCATCTTCATGAGTTCAAATCAAATCTCGGACACTTACTTGCCATGCGACCCTGGGTAAGTCATTTGCCCTGCTTGCCTCAGTCTCTCATCTATCAAATATGGGGAAGCAGATCAAGCCACTCCAGTATCTTTGCCATGAAAATTCCAAATGGGGTTACAAAGTGTCAGACATGACAAATGACTAGACAACAATGTATTTCTGTATATAATGTCTATTTTGCAATTATACTAATATGGCTTTTATATATATCTTGGTAAATAAACTTTTAAAAATTCATATATTTTACATATTTAATAAAATGTTATAAATTTTATATATTCTATCATATAATTTTGCATATCACAAATGTAATAGTTATTTTAAATACAATTCTTATTTTCTATATCTTCCTGGTAAGTTTTGTTGATATTATATAGAAATGCTAATGATTTGTGTGGATTTATTTTATATTCTATAAATTTGCTGAATTTGCTAATTCATTTCATTTTCAGTTGACTCTTTAGGATCACCATCATATCATCTGCAAAAGAGATAATTTTGCTTCTTCTTTACCTATGCTTATTTTCTCAATTTCTTTCTCTTGCTTCATTGCTATACCCAGCATTTCTAGTACTGTACCATGTCAAGTAGAAATGGTAACAACGAGAATTCTTGTTTCATCTTGATTTTACTAGAAAGCAGTATAGCTTATTCCTATTACACAGAGTTGTTACCATTGGTTTTAGATATATGCTATTTAACATTTTAAGGAAAGGTTCATTTATTCCTATGTTTTCTAGTGTTTTTGCCATCCTTTGATACATTCTATTTTTCACTGATTTTGTTATTAGCATGCTTACCTGTTTAGTTTTCTTAATATTAAATCAGTACCAATTTCCTGGTGTGAATCCACTCTAGACATAGTGTATAATTTTCACGAGATATTGTTTTAAGTTATCTATTGATATTTTTATTTAAAATCTTTGCATTGATGCTCATATATAGTTTCTGAATCACTAATAAATACATTGAACAGTTTAGGGCCAAGGAAAATCCCTGAGGCTCTCTATGGAGCCATCTCTGCAAGCCAGCATGGATCCATTCATGACAAGTACCGAGATGTAGTCATTCAACATGTTCAGCATCCATCCCACTACGTTCAAATGGAATGTAAGGCATTATGTTAATATTACATGTGTAAGACAATCACAATTTCGAACCTGTAAATTGCCATGTATGTGATTTCTCTTGTCTCCTCAGGGCTTAGTTTAATAACAAAAGCTTGTTGACTGCCAGCATGCCTAGTTTAACCTTCATATAATAAGAATCTAAATTTTCAAAAGGGCAAACAAAAGGGAAACAATGTGGTATGGTGGAATGAACTTTGGATTAAGAATCAAACAACCTGAGTTGGAATCCAACTCTGGCATTTATTACCTGTATGTATTTTCCAGGAACTCAGTTTTATCATTAATAAAATGAAGGGGTTAGGACTACAAGTCCTCTATGGTCCTTTCCAGCTCCATACTTACAATTCTATGAAAAGGTACAAGGATTAGGGGGGGAAAAAACTTTCTCCAAAACTTCAAAAGAATTAGTAACAGAAACTGGATGAGGCTTTGATATAATCATTATGATAGATTCATCTAACCTCAAAGTTGATTCTGTCTTAGCAAGAAATTTTCATGGAAGCACTATAATTAATGAGAAAGTTCTTGTGCTTTGCATCACTTTGCAGGTGACACAAGTGATTAATTAAAGGATTATGTTTTCCTTGCCCTGAATCACGGTTGACTTATCAATAAGAGTGGTGACGTGTAATTAAATGAAAGTTACTCCAAAGGTATAAAAAATATAGGTTTTCTTTCCCAGAAAATGGGGGAGGATGCATGTATGACACAGATGTATGACAAGAGCATTAATAACCTGTCAGATATTCCTCCAGTTCATGAAGGGGGAGATATGATTATTTTTTAATAATCAAAGTTTTTAACATTTATTCAAGATAGTGGTGACAATGAAATAATTTTGTTGTTTTAACAGAAGTAGAATACACACAAGACTTGTGAGACTGATGCCTGTTTTTGAAAGAATGCCAAGGATGTTTCAATCAATATATACATGCATTTTTTTATTTTACTTTGATGCTCTGGTAGGTATCTGACTTCAACCACATCAGTACTACCTCCAGTTCTGAAATTTATTAAGTATTTATTGTATACAAAGCACTGTATTTGGTGCTGGAAATAAACAAAAATCAGAGTCCTTCTCAATGAGCATATAGTCTTTTGAAGAAGACAACATACATTTATAAATCTGTGTGTATGTGTGTGTGTCCGTGTGTGTATATGAGACATAGGATAATCAGAAACAACAGAGTCAACAAACCCAGTGTTCAGTAAATTGGAAAATGTTAAGTAACTTAGGAAAGAATTTTCTATTTGATAAAAAATGCTAGAAAAACTGAAAAACAGTCTTGAAGAAATTAGGCTTAGACCAACATCTTATACCATATTCCACAACAAAGTAAAAACTGATATATGATCTGACTGTTGAAGATCAAACCACAAAAAAAAATGAGAAGAAAAGCAGATCATCCACAGCCACAGGCAGGTATATATTCTTAACTTAACAAGGAATTACAGAGGTAATTACAAGAGATAAAAATGTAAGTTCTTATTATATAAAGCCAAATAGCTTCTGCATAAACAAAATTAATGCATCTAGGATAAGGTGGGAGGGGATTGAATGGGAAGAAAAAAATCTTTGTACAAAATTTCTCAGCTAAGACTGTAGTGTTTAATATACATGTATATATATATATATACATATATATATACAAAATATATTTGTGTATCTCCACATCTTTACAGTTATGTCTGAGACAAAAGCCACTCTCCAACAGATAAAGTAGAGAAAGAATGTGAACAGCTCTCAAAAGAATTGCAAGCTATTAACCATTTTAAAGTGTGACAAATTATTGCTAATAACAGAAATGCAAATCAAAACAACCCTTAAATTTTATCTCACAACCAGAAAATTTACAAACATGACAAAAGATGAGAACAGTCAATGTTGGAGGTAGGCACACTAGTAAATTGTTGGTGTAACCATTTTGGAAAGCACAAAGTGTCTTTGCCTTTTTATTTAGATATTATAATACTAGGCTTATGCCTCAAGGATTTCACCGATTAAAAAAAAGTATGTCCTTATATACACCAAACTATTTATAGTAACATTTTTTTTTCTTTTGTAGCGGCAAAGAATTGGAAGCAAAGTAGAATCCCACTGATTAGGAAATGACTAAACAGTTGTGGTACATGAATATAATAGGACATTACTATGCTATAAGAAATGATTAATAAGATGAAGACAGAGAAACATGGAATATATTTACACAATCTGATGATGGGGTGAGGCAAACAGAGCCAAGAAAAAAATATATATGTATAAAATGGCTGTAACAATGCAAATGAATATATTGAGTAACTTACTATCTGTACCTTTCCCTGTGTTTTTCTGAGCCTGTGGACAAACATGTGAACCCTTCTTTGCTGGTGTCTTCAGATTTATTCATATTCTTCTATATCAATTGTCTTGATGTTTAATAGGGTTCAAGGAAGCACTAGTATACTTGTGATAAGGAAGGATTCAAGTAGTGAGGCCTCAGTTGATATTTCTGCCATCACAGCGAAACACTTGTATCTCTTACAAATCATTCACATGAGATAGATGCAAAGTAAACCCATTAAAGTTAAAAGTTTTATTTAACAAAAACAAAATCTAGAAAGGAATAACAGAAAGAGAAGTTCTCACCAAAAGTAACTACAAAACGCACAAAAAAGATCTGGAAGCTAATCTGTCAATGCACACTCAATACCCATATTGATATGATTACAAAATGTTGTCGAAACAAATAAATAACAACTTAGATAACTGGAGGGGTATTCAGTACTCATGGCTGGACTGTGTCAATATAATACAAATGACCATACTATCCAAATTAATTTAAAGATTGTGTCCTACATCAATTAAATTACCAAGGTGAACGCAGAGCTAGCCAAAATAATTGAAAATCTATATGAAGGAACAAAAAATATAGAATATTAAGGGAAATAACTTTTAAAAAGGAATGAAAAGAGAAGAGCATTTCCATATTATAAAGCAATAATAATCAAAAATATTTGATACGAGTTTAAAAAAATTGAAAAGAAGATCAATGGAACAAATTAAATAAGGAAGAATTGAAATAATTAAACTCAATAAACCAGCATAATTTAATTATCTAGGAACAAACTCCATTTAATATGAATTGCTGGAAAAACTGGAAAGCAGAAATTAGTTTTACATCAACATCTGATTCCATATAGAATAATAAATTTAAAATAGATATGATTTGAACATTAATACTCATATTAATAAAACATTTTGAAGAGAACCAGATAAAGTACATTTTATTGCTATAGGAAGAGGGTGAATTCTGAGCCAAATAAGGCTTTACATCACATTTTCAAATGTCATGGATAAGATGGAACGTATTCAGAGGTTGCCTGCAAGGAGGCTCAAAAGTATGCCAAGTATTAAAATATTGAAGGAACCAGGAATGTTCATCCTGGAGAAAGACTTATAAGAAGGTATAGAGGGAAAAATTATTAAAGGGGCTGCTCAAAACAAAGGAAACTTGCCTATCAATTAGAACTGTCGAAAAGCAGAATAAGCTACCTTGAGAATGAATTCCTCCTCACTGGAGGACTATAACCAGACTGAATAGCCATTTGTCAAGGATGCTATAGAGGGTTCCTGTGCCCCTCCTGAAAGGATGCAGGTTGAACTAGATAAAATGAGGGGACTGGATTAAACAACCTCTAAGATTTCTTCTGCCAGTCTATGATCCAATGACAAGTGTAGTTGAATTCAACAGTGACACTGTGATTTTCTTGTATCAACAGTTTGTGAGACAGGCAGAGTAGACATTAACATCTTCATTTTAGAGCTAAGGAAGTTGAGGCTCTGCCCCACCTCAAAAAAACAGTGAATAGCAGAGCCGGTTTTAATAGAATCTTAGAAAGTCAGAGCAAGAAGCGACCTTAGAGATCATTTAATCCAACTCCCCTTCATTTTACAAATGAAGAAACAGCAAGAGGGCAAGTAACTTGATTAATGAGACACAACTATGGCTTATGTTAAGACCTGAACTCAAGTCTCCTGCCTCAGACTACAATGTTATTTTCCTATATGCCAAATGCATAAGTATTGTAAAACCAGATTTTCTAATTCCATGTTCGATGTTCTTTGTACCCACTTCATGCTGACCATATTTATACATGTCTATCTACATGTCTATATATGAGAGGAGGGAGAAGAGAAGAGAAAGGTGCTAGAGATCAAATGTTAGCTAACATCATTTAGAAACTGGAATATTCATGAATTTTCTCTTGCCTTATACCTCACCTCCTTAAAAGGAACGTAATTTATTTTTATGGTGTAAACTCGCAAGTTAGTCCTTAGTAACAAAATTAAAAAAAAAAAACTTGCTACAAAAATTTCCTAAGTCCAGAAAATATGATAATTATGAGATTCATATAAATCAGTTTTGACCCTTGACTATATTTCTACTATTATTTTCATTCAGTTTATGATCTAAAATTTTTCCTCTGAGGGAATTTTCTTAAGATATAAAATGAGACAAGAAAGCTAGTCACAGGAAACAGCCTTCAGTAAGGTTTTCTTTCAAAATTATGAAAACTAAGAAACATTTTATCCACAAGATGGCACCCTTGTTTAAACCTGGAAGATTTTTCTAAATTACTTCCAACACCTGAGATTTTAAGGAAACTGACAAACCATGCTACCTTAGGTCATGTAAATCAATTAATTAAGCACCAATTATGTGCTGTGCCTGGTTGTGCTTGTGATACAAAGATAAAAATGAAACAGTTCCTTCCCTCAAAGAGCTTATCAAAATACAGTTAACAGCTAAGTGCTAGTTAATGAAGAATTTAGTCACATGGCAAGATACTGAAGAGAAGACAAAAATACTCCAGCTTAACAAAACAGATATAAATCAGCAGTTTTCAATAAAGACAACTTCTGTCAAGTAAATCCTATTTTAACAGTGACTCACATCATAAAATTAGAACATATATTTCCATAGGGCATGGGGGATGGGGGAAGGGGAGTTGGAGAGAGGTAGTGGTGGGGGGAGGTTGTCTCTAAATGTAGAAAATGACAAATACAATTTTAAAAATATTTTGCCCTATGGTTAAATGAACTACAACAATTGTAATATGAAAACTTTATTTTCAATAGTGTAACTTTCAAATACATAAAAGAGAAAAATGCTTCATGTTAAAACAGTTCCAGAAACTCTAACAATAGACACTCTACCTCACATACTGGATTACTCTCTCCATAAAAGATATAATCCCTAAAACCTTAACAGTTTTTCAATAGCTTCCTATTGTCATAAAACTAAAAAGTTTAGATCACAGATTTTAGAAGCAGAAGGAAACTTTTAAACCTTAAAACATCTCATTTTTGAGATGAGCAAATGAAGACCTAGAGAGGCTCAATGAATTTTCCATTATCAATAAAACGTAGTAAACAGGAGAGCTGAAATGTAAACCCAGACGTTTTATGATGTCCAATTCATGGCTTGTTCTACCACACCAATGACTACATCCCAGGCAAATAATAAGCTTTTTCATACTTCTCCATCATTTAAATTCGTGTATTTCTTTCAGACTGGATAATAACCGTACAATGTCCTTGGACAAAAAAAATTATTAACTAGAGATGGAAATGCCCTGTTGTTATTTCATAATAAAAGGCTAATGAAGGCATATTTCTGACAAGCCAATACTGGATCTCTAATAGCAAATTCTTAGGCAGTGTTTACATCCACTCTTTTGTGAACCAACTAATGCCTGGTTCCTTCATTAGTTGTTAATACAAAAAAAACGATGCTTGTATCTGTGTTCGTCCTTCGTTGCCAAAGACCATTCCATGAGAGAAATAATGACATGACTTATACTTGACTTTGTTTTGAGTGAGGGAGGGCTGTGCAGGTCACCAGCCTCACTTCTCCTCCAGAGCCATCTGAATCCAGTGACCAGATACTCATCAGGATGACTGGAGATGACCCAGGATGAGGCAATTGGGGTTAAGTGACTTGCCCAAGGTCACACAGCTAGTGAGTGTCAAGTGTCTGAGGTGGAATTTGAACTCAGGTCCTCCTGACTTCTGCACTGGTGGTCTATCCACTGTACCACAAACACTTTGGTGGAGGAAGAGGTCAAAGGAGAGAACTGAATAAATTGAGGGTAGGACAGGATAGAGGGAAATATAGTTAGTCTTTCACAGCATCACTATTAAAATGGAGGTGTTTGCATGACCACACATTTGTAACCTTTATCCAATTGCTTGCCTTCTCAATGAGGGTGGATTGAGAGGAGGGAAGGGAGAGAATGCAGAACTCAAAGCTTTAAAAAACAATGTTTGATGGTCCAGTGAAGGGCTGGTCATTGTTCAATATTATCCAAGAGGGAGTTAAAATGAAATATAAAACCAAGGAAGTTAATCTGTTTTTGACACAGGAATTTCAAGGTAAAACAAAATTCCCAATTTCAATTCAACAAGTATGTATTAAGTGCCTATTATAACCCAGGTGATTTGTTAGATATTAGAGATACAGAAACAAAAAGAAACAGTCCTTGTCTTCAAGGTGTTGACATTCTACCGAGAGAAAGCAGCACGTTTACAGTAAGTACAAAGAAATTTCAGGGTTGAAATGGTGGGGAGGAAAGCACTGACAGCTGGACATATTAGTAATGACTTCAAGGAAGGTGGTATCTGAACTGATCCTTGAAGAGAGCTAGGGATTCCAAAAGGTGGCAGCCTAGGAGAAAGGGCTTTCCTAACTTGGGCAAGAGACTATGCAAAAGCTAGTTTCTTATTTTGCCTACATGACCAAGAAGGAAATCCACTCACTCAGAAACATTTCCTCCTTTAGGATAACTCTTTGGACCAATAAATGAATATAGCTAACACTTCATTACTTCAACACTTCTTTCATAACACATAATTACTGCTGGGTTTATGTTCAATTCATTTATTCAATTCAATTCAACTAAAATTTATCAAATGTCTGGTATTTGTCAGGCACTGTGCTCGTCAGGAGTTAGAATGTTGCGTACAGAAAATGGCACACAGGCCACTTTGCCTAGAGCACATGAGAAGGAAATAACATGAAATCAGCCTAGGAAGATAGGGCTGGAATCTAATCAGAAGGGCTTTAGGGGTCAAACAAAGGAGTATTTATTTTAGCCTACAAACACTGAATCTTCTCGAGGAAGGTCAGACATGCTTAAGGAACATCACTTTGGGATGTGGATTTTAGTTTGGGCTGCAGATGTGGAGTAAGAAAAGGCTAGAATTCAGAGCCTAATGCAACAGTCAAAACAACAGGTGAGAGGGTCTGAAGGGTCTGTAAGGTGGTAACCCAGTGACCTAAGAGTAGGGGATGCAAGTGAGAGATGTCGTGGAGATAGAATCAACAAAGAAACAATGGATGGGGTATAGGGATGGAGAATAAGAAAGAGTCAAAGATGACTATGAAGGGGCAAAACCTGGGTGAAGAGTCCAGGATCAGAGCTGTCTTTTTATGGTCAATTTCTTGCAACTTACACATTTCTTGAGCTCTAAATTCGGTTAAATAAATTGAGTAAGCAATATCAAACTATTTCCAAGGCTGCAAAATAAAAATATGAACAATGATGACTTTGTTAATGAAAAAGACAGAATCTGAACTTTAAACTGTCACAAGAAGACATTAAAAACCACAGAAGTAAAACAATGATGACAATAACAAGGAAATGAGGAAACTATGAGATTCTTTCTAAATCCTGATATTTTCCTCAGAGATTTTATGCATCTTAGTTTGTTTCTGCTGAAATCTGTAAGGTCAGAGGCAGGTTGTAGATGCATAACCTTCATGAAGATGCTAAATTCTTGAAATAAGCTTTCCCAGTGCCTTCCCAGTACTGCCCTTTCTTGTCCTTTACGCAATTAGAGAGAAAGGTTGTGTATTATATAAATGTTGCCTCCAAATGTGGTTTCTTTATTCCCACTCTTGGACAGAGGAAATCATAATAAAATTCAGTCAATTCCAGGCTTTCATATTTTATGAGAGAAACTCCTTTTCCTTTGGGCCTTGCTGCTTTAATGTGCTACTTCTTGGCATTTCAGTGCTGTGAATTTTTATCATCTGTCTCCTAGTCATTTTCAGTATACTCTTCTTCATTATGTTTAAATTAATAAAATACATTATTTAACAGAATGTAAAGATAAATTATGTTACTTCAAAAAACGAGGCTTAATTATATAAAAAAGCAATACAAATCTTTAATTTACGCTGTTTCTAGCCATGAGAGATAAGACATGGCCAGCGATTAAAATATAATGAAACATGAAGGTCATTACTGGGTATAAGAAAAGCTAAATTAATTATTAAGACTCATTTTTATAGTCATCATTCTTTCAAATATGTCAAAATAGGAATTTTCATTCCATAAAGCAGCAAAGTTAGTTTCTCATTTTTGCTAACATGACTAAGAAGGAAATAATTTTACTCAGAAAACATCCCCTCTTTTAGAAAAGCTCTTCGGACCAATGAATAAATGTAGCTGATACTTCATGTAATAACTCCTAGGTTTATGTTCAAACAATATTTATCAAGTATCTACTATTTGTCGGGCACTGTGCTAGGCACCAGGAATTGAAAGATGCAAATGAAATGGTTTCTGCCTCTAGAAATCCGCATTTTACTTATGAATGTAGCTGTTCAGTATTTCTCTAATCTGACTTAATGAACACCACTGATATTCAGTTCCCTGTTTGGAGGATCTTTTCATAATTTGCCTGTAACTCTTGGGGTACAGGGACTACTTCACTTGTATCTTTCTATCCCCAGCACCTAGCACAACAAAGACACTTAAATAATGATTGCTGGTTGGCTAATAATTATTTAATAAGCCAAAGGACAAATTACATTTACAAAAGTATGACTCTGTCTGCTCAAAACACAAATAGGCACTGTGGTGAAGAAGGTTCTGTAAACCTAAAAGCACATTATAAATATGATTTGCTAATATTATTACCATTACTATTACATACGCTCAGTCTGTAGAAGCCATAACTACTCAGTCATCACAGAGTAAAATATTTCTTCCCTACCAAAGAATCCAAATTTACTCACCTTTCTTCCATTTTCAAGTGACACATTACAGAAAATGGAGTCATCTCATCTACTCTTTCTCTTATCTGAACCATTTTTCCTAGCCTTTCATTTCTAGAACAATTCCAATTATTTCACTGTGACAAATTTTTCCATATCTAAATAATTCTAGGATCTATGCCATCACAAAGAAGAGGACTAGAAATGTGATTGTATTGGCATAGGGTGATATTTCCCAAACTTTTTGCTATCAGGAACTTCTTACATTCTTAATTTATTAAGGACCCTCTCAAATAGCTTTTGTTTATGTAGGTGGATATCAATATTTACTTTATTAGAAATTTAAATGTCTTAGTATAATTATGAAGATATTTTTGACCTAACATACCTTTTGAAAAGGTCTCAGAGAGCCCAGGGGTCACTGGACCACCCTTTGGGAATGGCCAATACAGGAAACTTGCCCAGGTGAAAAAATTCCCTCCACTACTGTAGAATGCCATCTAATCTGGAACCTAGTGTTAGAAACACAGTCTGGGGTACTAAGAGATTATGACTTTCCTAAAGTCACACAACCAACATGTTGTCTGAGATGAGCCTTGAACCTCAACTTCCTTGGATTTCAGGCCAGCTCTCTCTATCCACTACATAGGCTGCCTCTATAGATATGATGGTTTGTATTTTAACCACCGTACAAACTACCACCTTGCCTTATATATCGGCAGAACTGACAAAAATATAATCTGATCATTTAAAGGCACAGATATACAGGAAAATATGGTACCTGCAATAAAAACCATTATCAGCTAGTAAAACTGAACCAGTATTTGGTACTAAAGATTCACTGGTGATTTTTTTAAATACCCATGACATTTTATTGATTTTAGGAAACTAGATACTGAGCATACAAATAACAATGCTTCATATGAAGTATGCCTTAATATGTAGGTATAATAAAACTATTAAGTTACAAAATTTAACCTTAGTTAAAAGGTAATATTTTTCCTAGATGCAAATTCAATATCCAAAGTTATACACAGTATACAATGAACATAAATATTTGCTAAATTAATATGGGGGAAAGGATTTTTTAAAATCTCAGTTGATTACTTAATTGAAAATGTTTATCTTCCTATATAGTTCTTCAATAAAATGTTTTTCTCCAACAAACTCTAATAAATAACTTATTCTTACCTTTGTGTATGTACTGAATAGAATGGACTGTACTTTTACCCAGAAGTTAAATCAACCAACACTTATTATGTGTTTACTATTTCCAGGCCCTGTGCTAAGTTGGAAATAAAAGGAAGTCAGTCCTTGCCTCAAGTAGCTCACCCTCTAAATGGGGAAAATAGATAAAAGGAAGTTAAACAGGAAAAGGGAAGAGAAGGTACTGTCATAGGGGCAAAGGCAGATAAAGAAGTCCATAGATTTTGGAGTGGAGCCCTGAGAAGAAAGAACAAACAAATGAAAAAGAAAAGAAAGGAAGAAAAGATGCGTATGTCTTTTTTCCCCCATCCTAACAAAAAGCAATTTGATTGAAAAGTTGTTTTCTTACTGGAACTTGCTTATCTAGAATGATCTAACCCAAAGAAAAGGCTTAAATGACACTGAGGTCTTTCTTCCCTGATAACATAAGGAAATTAATGACTTCTTCGAGGATCTATTCAATGGCTGATACCTACAATCAAGGACTGAAACATTGGCATAATTATTCTATTCCACTCAGTCACCAGCTTCTCTCTACAACACCTTCCTTTCATTGATCTTCCTAAGAAATCTAGAATCTCAACAGCATACAGATTTCCAATAAGAAGTTTTATCATTTTAAGTTATATAAAACAGCAGGCACTATGTTTAAACTCCTACAAACTAAACAGATTACATCACACAAATACCAAGAACTTCCAGCAGAGGTCTCAGAACTCCGTTTTATGGAGAAAGGAAGAAGCATTTATTGAATCAAACAATGGCTACTGAACTCCATAGAATAAATATATTCTTCATTTGGTGCTCCGTCCGAACTTTACAAGGTGCATTCCTCAGGGAAGGGAATAACTTTGGAGAATACAAATTTAAGGAATTGTAAGCAGAGCTATAACTAGGAATCTTTGAACCTGGGGCAGGCAACTTAAATTGGGTTAAGACAAAAGGTACAAAAAGCACCCTCAGTTGCAGGGGAAGGTAAATAGAAATCTAGGTATATTACAAGGCCACTCCAGGGAAGCTCATTCCCACTCTTCCAAAAGAAAATGGACTATTTAGTAGCCTTCTATTTTTACTAATTATTTTTTGATAACTAGGTCTAATTACTCAGGAGGTGGGAGGTCAATAGCAACTTTTATAAACAAACATATACTTTCTTGAAGTTGTGTGGGAAAGGGCTTTAGTGCCAACTCCAACCCTCAGATTCTCAAAGTGAGAGCTGGAAGGGAATTTAGAGGATCATTTAATCCAACAGTGCACAGCAGTTTTTGATTACCTAAGTCACTTTCACCAAAAACAAAAACAAACAATAAAAATGCTGTGAAAAACCAAGATAATTTAGATTTATTCATGAATGCTTACAGTAACTACAATGATTATTTTTGCTCACAAAAGTTTCAAAGTAAAATTTACATTATGTAACTATGATCAAAGATGAAATTTTATTCTACTTGTAAATATGAAAACTCTAAATATAAAATTATTCAACTAATTATAATTACAAATATTTTATATAGATTATTCTATAAGAATTACAAGCAATAATCTAGCAGGATTTCATGTTTACTAATATCCACAATATTAAATATCCACTAATATTAAAATTTTTCATTTCAGAAGTGCTGCCAAATATAGCATTTTAATGAAATGAGTTATAATTTGAAAGTTAATAAAGTTAGCATTTATATAGCATTTTAAGGTTTGCAAAATACTTCACAAATATTATTTCATTCGATCCTCACAGCAAGCAGACATTGGGAGAGGTGCTATTATTATATCCTTTTTATAAATGAGGAGAAGGAGGCAAAGAGAAGTTGTGACTTATTCAGGGTCATACAGCTATTAAGTGTCTGAGGTCAAATTTGAACTCAAGGCTTCCTAACATTAGGACCAGTATATATAAACTTAATTTCAATGTTGTATCTTTGTGTCTGAACAAAAGTTTGCAAAATATTTGGCTCAACATCGAGAGTCTTAGGACTTTTTTTGCATTGAGTTTATCTCTTTGATTTAAAGATTTACTTTGATTTAAAACAAGAATAGAATGAAAATATGGTAGAAATGGTAGAACAGAGAAATTTACAAGATTTTTATGAGATAAAAATAATTTAAAAAAAATTTTAGCCACCTTACCAACTGACATACATTATAAAATATTTACTTTCTACCAGCTAATGAAAAGTGCTATATGGAAAGATAAATATTCGATTGCTTCAGTTTTAACAATGTTTATCTAAACTAACCTTCGTAAGAAAAGTATCTTCATATGTGACTTTGTTTTCTTCTACTAATGGCAACACTTAACTACCACCTCACAGAAACTCTACTGTACAACTGGTTTTCGACCAGTTCATTTGAAAACCCACCAGATTAAAAAAAAATAGTAATATAAACTGAAGATAAGTTTAAATCCAAAAACAGACTTAATACTGCAATGAGAGGCACTAGAAGGTTTTTTTTCCCGCAAATAGTATGGAGGCTCATGATGATTTCAAGATGGCTTGCAAAGTGCATGCTTACTGACCACAGTAAGTCTGACCCTTTGTGCTACAAGAACACAAGACCATCTTGACCACATGATGAGGATGGAGGGAAATAAGAGAGCCACTCTGGCATAGTGTAAAGAATGCAAATGGCGATATGTGCGCGCACCTGACCATTCACTGGACATCAGTTTGGGCTCAAATGCCAAACCCCTCGGGGGGCTCATGAACCACTAAACTGGGAACCACTGACTGAATCCAACTCCTTTGTTTTATATAATCTGAAAATAATGGGGAAATGACAGGCTTGGGATCACAGAAGATGGCTCATTAGACTTGCTCTGAAACTGAGGCTCTGCTGAACTTCAGTCGGGTGGATTGCTGATGGTCTCTGGGCTGCCTCATAGATTTGCTGCTCCTTTTCTCCCCTGTAAGCACTATGAGGATGCATTGCTTGGCTTTGGGCCATGCTTTTCTTCCTGCCTCTAGGCCAGCCCAGAGCTCAAGTCTCTATACTCAAAAGTCAGGGTTAACTGCCCATGTTCACAAACTTTACTAATACCCCTTTGAAGGCCTAATAACTTCCTGTCCAAAGTTCTTACATCTGTTTGTTCATTTAACAAACGATGCCAAATTAACACTGAAAGACACTGAAAATCATAGCCACTAATACACAATAAAACTGAAAGCTCTTCATTAAGATTTTTACTGATGTCTAAACATGCCCAAAAGACATTTTTAAAACTAATTCTTAAAATCCAAAGCTGTGTTACAGATGACATTCACTCTGAGGATAGAAATAAAATGGACTTCTTTAGCTCTTAAAAGTACCTAACAGTCACAGCATTGCCTTTGATTTCACCACTCAACAAAGATCCAAGCCAACATTCAGTACATAAAAAAGAGTATCTCTCTCTCTCTCTCTCTCTCTCTCTCTCTCTCTCTCTCTCTCTCTCTCTCTCTCTCTCTCTCTCTCCTTTTAAGTCTTAAGAAAGTAAAACAACAACAAAAACACATAAGCACTGCTAGATGCCTATTAGATATTGATGACTTTGTCTCACAAGTGCTATTTGAGTTCTTTATACCAAAAGACTATAGGACTCGCATCTGTCATCAGCCAACTCAACACGGGTAATTATTTTTTCCACACCTCAAAGCTAGGGAAAGACCTAGTACCAGGGCTGTCCCAATCATTTCTGACTTAGAATGTTACCTCCCTGGGGGGAAATACATTCTTGCTTCTCTATCTGACATATCTGACACTTTTCTATTTGCCTAGCACATATACCACACTAAATAAATGCTTACTGATTAATTGATTGCACTGTCTTGGCCTTCTGTGCTAATAGATACTATAGTTAATAGAATATTCCAGGAAATGTACAAAATCTAATAGGATTCAGAGAAAGGGTGACTTCCTTAAATCTTCCTTTATTAAAACTATGGATCAACTTTAAAGAGGCTATGTTTCTAGTGAGGCATGAAGGATGTACATGTACAAATCTGGTTATGAACAGCATTCATTCATGACTCCTACTCTGTACTGCCAACTTTTCTCACATGACATGACTTGCATTTTATATTTTCCTTACAACAGCTAGTGGAAATAATTAACCAAGTGACAATGAAAGTAATGGTAAAAAATAATAATTAACATCGTCTCTACAACTCTACAAGATTTATGTGTTATATCGTGGCTAAAAGTGATTCTGGTTGATGTACACAGATACAAAAAATAAGTAGTAAAATAAAAAATTTTGTTTCCTGGGTTGACAGAGTCATAGATTTAGTCCTGAAGTGGATTTTAGAGACTCAAAACCCCTCATTTTACATGAGGAAAATGAGAGGTTAAATGACCTCAGAGGATCATAGATTTAGATCTTGGAATGGACCTTGACGGTTATCTGGTCAGACCCTTAAGTTTAAACATGAGGAAAGCAAGGCTCAAGAGGTATGAAGTGACCTTCCTAAATATAATGAAGCTGTAAGCAGAAGACATGAGATTTGCACTCAGGAATTTTCACTCCATGGTGAATGTTCTTTCCCCATGATGTGCCACGTGTTGACACACTACCTCAGATTTTTCTTTTTGTTGTGTTTCTTCTGTCACAACATAAATAATATGGAAAACATGCTTTACATGACTGCATAGATATAACCTATATCAAACTGCTTATCACCTTAGGGAGGAGAGAGGGAGGGAGAAAGAAAATTTGAAACTCAAAATTTTATTTTAAAAAAAGAATGCTAAAAGTTGTCTTTACATGTAATTGGAAAAAATAAAATACTATTTAAAAGGAAAAAAATCTCATGATAAAAGCTGTCTACATTTCACCATTTCACTTAACCCCATTTACATCTATGTCTAATAAATAAACGTATCTCATAACAAGATACTCTGAGTATTTCAAGCAAATAAACTCCTTTGGATGAAATTCAAGAAAGATCTATGCTTGTATTTTAATTTAAACCAGACTTGTGATTTCACTACTATAAAGAATTCCCAAAGATAAAACTTTCTATATTAATGCAAATCATTACGATTCATAGAAAGTTGTGCCTGGCGTCCAAAGAGACTAAGTTATTTGTTCTGGGTCATGCAGCTCATAGGTGACATAGGTAGGGCTTGAACTCAGGTCTTCCTGACTCTCAGACCAATAATCTATTCACTATGTCAGGTTGCTCCTCTGTGTTCTATCCTGTAGGAAACAGTATACACACAGATGTGTGTATATATGAAAACACCAATACACACACACAGATATATGCCTATATACATACCTTAACCAAATATGAATGTATGAGTATGTACATATACACACATATGTGGTGTGTATTATGCCAATATCAGTATCAAAATACACACACACACACACACACACACACACACGTTAGCTATCCATAACCACCAGGAAATCAGCTGTGGCATAATGTGCACAAGAAGACAGTGAAATATAATGGAAAGAGCACTAAATGTGAAGTCAGAAAATTTAGATTCAAATCACAGTTCTGGTACTTACAATATGCTCTTGTGTGGCCTCAGGCCAAGTCTGCCTTAGTTGCCTGATCTGTAAAATGTAGGAATTGGATTAAATGGTATCTAAGGCACCTTTCAGCTCTATATCCTGTGATCAATTGTTCATTCCTTTAGAAAGTTGAATATAAACCCTATAAAGACTAAATATAGCATTTCACTTCAACTTTTAAAAAATGAGTATCTTAAGAACTGGGCTTTCCAAAGTTTCTGCCTCTTCAGCATCTATTAAACAATATAATCTTTTCCTGATGCCCAGGTCATTGCTGAAGCACACTCTCTCCTCATTTCTCCTGCTGAAATCCTTCTCTTTCTGCAGGAGCTTAGGTGACCAGCCCTTTCCATGAAGCCTACCCAGATCTCTCCACAGTTTTTTCTTGGGAGGACTCCTTTGCCCCCATCGCATTCCAACTTGCATTTGTCATGTCCCAGCTAGCAGACTGCTCTTTTGAACAGCAATGTAAATATTAGCACTTGTAAAATACTGTGCATAGGGTAACTATTTTAAGCCCTAGATCCACTTGGGAAAGAGCTACATTTGGCAGATGAGGAAACCGAAGCTGGATGTGATTTTTGTTAGGGGTATTAGAACTCAGCACACTAAATCTAGCACACTTTCCATTACAGCCTCTCAGAATGCTTTCTTCAGTGAAGTCTTTGTTCTAAAACATTCTAAAGCTTTCTCTGAAAACAGAAAAGGATTTGAAAACTCCTGCTGGCCTCTACTGGACACCTAGCTTGGTTGTGCTGGCCCGGAGTTATATTTTTGTACAGGAGACAGTGTTTGATTGTATGGCATACCTAGTGCCTGGAGAAACAGACTATGACTTCAAAGGGTACATAGATAAGTGGCCATTTTTGCATACACGCAGTTCAGGCATGTGTGAAGTTTCTAGAGGCTATTACAGGTGCTGAAGGCCCACACATATATACATATGTACACACAATGATTAGAAAGTCTGGGTCATTCATGGGCTGTTAAGGTACAGGTGATCTGATCCTCAGTCCTACAGAGGATCCTACACAGGGGTCTCTTCATGCCAGAGAAACCTTGATACAAATACTTTTAAGTCTCATGCTGACACAATTTATCTCCACTCTGTTATTTGTCTTATTTGTCTCTTCTGTCATTTTCTGTCATATCCCCCAGGTTTCTCAGTGTTCCTATTAAAAAAACCTGACCTTTTGGGGAAATTACCAGCCAAACATTCCCTCCCACTGTGAAAACATCAACTGTAATGGGATACAAGGTCAGGGATAATGGCTGCTGAGCAGCAGCTGGACAGGAGGGAGCTTCAGGGGAAAGGAGTGATTACTGCCTTTGTAGTGATGACAGAGCCTTTCCTAAGTGAACCCTGGTGACAAAGGTATGAACAGCCTATCTCTGATGATCAAGGAGGACTTTGAACTGTGACATAAAGAGACACAGAGGACCCACTCCTGAGCTTGGCCAACATGTCTAAGCAGAATAAGAGAGCTCCAGCCATGTGAGCTAGTTTCAACAAGAGCAATTTGTCTCAGCAACTCAGCTTCCAGCATCCTCCTTCAGATATACACTGGCAGGGGGTGGAGCCAAGATGGTGGAGGAGGAAGACACATATACTGTAGCACTTCCCCCCACAGCCCACAAAGTACCTGTAAAACATGACTCTCAACAAATTCTAGAACAGCAGAAGCCACAGAACAACACAGCGAAAGAGGTTTCCAGCCAAAGGTAACCTGGAAAGGAAAGATATACCTCACAGGATGCTGAGAGGAGCACAGCCCTGGCCATGGGGCACTGGGAGGAACAGGACATGAACAGATCTCTGGGGCAGAGTTCCCAGGGGGGAGGGTCCCAGATCCCTCAACCCTCAAGCAACAAAGAAAGTCCCAAAGGTCAGTGTGGGAGGGCTTTCCCAGCTGGGTGAGATGAGAATGGGGTTCCTCCAGCAACAGTCCCAGGCGACAACAGCGGTACACTGCAGGCAGCTACAGTGGCCAGAAAGCAACCTGGGTCCATTGTCCAGATAGCTTAGCTTAAAGCCTCTGGCTGTAGGGAGTAGCTGATCTAAACCTCAGCCCTGAGTGACGGCCCCACCTCCACCAAAAGCTCCAGGGAATCCAGTAGCTGAGTTGAATCTCAGCCTTGAACACAATACTGGTCAGAGGAGGGAAAACAGAACAATCCTCTTGACAAAGGATTCAGAAGTCAAGTAACTGGATGGGAAAATGCCTAAAAAAGGGAAAAAAATAAGACCATAGAAGATTTCTTTCTTTGTGAACAGGTATCTCCTCTTATCCTTTAAGATGGGGAAGAACAAGGCATACTGTCACAGGAAGTCAAGGCCCCTGCCTCCAGGACCTCCAAAGTGAACTTAAACTGGGCTCAGGCAATAGAAGAGCTGGAAAATCGAGTTAGCAGCTTGCTAAAGGAGAACCAAAAAATGCTGAGGAAAATAACACCTTTAAAAAGAGGCTAACTCAACTGGAAAAACAGATCCAAAAAGTCAGTGAGGAGAAGGAGGCTTTAAAAGCAGAATTAGACAAATGGAGGAGAAGGTTCAGAAGCTCACTGAACAAAATAGTTCTTTAAAAAAAGAGAGTGGAGTTCAGGGAAATGAATGACTATGAGATAAACCAAGAATTTGAAAAACAATACCAAAATATTACCAGAAATACCAGAAAATAATGTGAAATATCTCATTGGAAAAACAACTGACCTGGAAAATAGATCCAGAAGAGACAATTTCAAAATTATGGGACTACCTGAAAACCATGATCAAAAAAAGAGCCTAGACATTATCTCCATGAAATTACTAAGGAAAACTGTCCTGAGTTTCTAGAACCAGAGGGCAAAATAAATATTGAAAGAATCCACTGATCACTTCCTGAAAAAGACCTGAAGAGAGAAAGTCCTAGGAACATTGTGGTCAAATTTCAGAGTTACCAGGTCAAGGAGAAAATACTGCAAGCAGCTAGAAAGAAACAATTTGAGTATAGTGGAAATCAATAAGGATAACACAGGATTTGGCAGCTTCAACATTAAGGGATCAAAGGGCTTGGAATAGGATGTTTCAGACATCAAAGGAACTGGGATTAAAACCAAAAATCACCTACACAGCAAAACTGAGTATAATACTTCAAAGGAATAAATGATCATTCAATGATATAAAGGACTTTCAAGCATTCATGCTGAAAAGAACAGAATGGTATAGAAAATCTGACTTTCAAACACAAGAATCAAGAGAAGCATGAAAAGGTAAACAGGAAAGAGAAATCATAAAAGAGTTTCTAAAGCTGAACTGTTTACATTCTTACATGGAAAGATAATATTTGAAACTCTTGAGACTTTTCTCAGTATTTGGATAGGTGGAGGGATTGTACAGATATACACTAGCAGAGAAGGAAGGCTTCACTCAGGAAGACATGAGTTCAAATTTAGCCTTAGATACTTCTTATCTCTGTGACCCCGAGCAAGTTATTTAGCCTCTCTTTGCCTGTAATTTCCTGGCTACATCAGGGGAACTTCTAGGCCCTTGTGCATTAATACCTGGAGCATTTGAATGTAGCTATGAATGCTGGATTAATAGCAATTCAGGCTTAAATAATGCTCGAAGAAATTTACAAAGCACCTTCTGCAAAACAGCCCTGTGAGGTAAAGCAATGAAAATATTATTCTCATTTTATAGATGAGAAAATTGAGGTTCACAGAGACATTAAATGACTTGCCTAGAAGTAATAATTGTCAGGGCCAGGATCCAGATTCAGGTCTCCTGGCTGCAGCCCAATACTACTTTACCAGATGGTTTGGACAAAGTACAGAACCCAGATAAACATGGCACAGGATGGGAGGCAGATTTCATGAGAGCCGTTGGTATCAGCAAAGGATGGTATAACAGGTAGGAGACTTTAGTTTTAGCCCTGGGCTAAGATCACAAAGCAGCCAGAAGCCCCACCACAGCTAGGAGTGCCTTCTTTTCCCACCCTCCTTCAGATACCCTGCATCTATCTGGGCTTCTTGACTGTTCACAAGGTTTGGATGAGGTGGAAGTCACCAACTCTATTCCTTCCCAAGACTATCAGACCTTACTGTCTGTCATGCCACTGCTTCCTAAGATCCTTCAGGCCTTACTGTGTACCCTGGCTCTATACCCTGCAGACACCTGACTTGGTCACCTGGCTTACTGCAGTGACCCAAGGACCCCCAGGGCTTTGTCATCAGCCTCTCCAAAGAGCACTTAGGACTTCTAAGCCTATCTGTTCTGAAACTAAACTTTCTTTTCTCTGTTTTCTCCTTTTCCCACCCCATTAAAAAGAGCCCAACACAGAAGATGACAATGATGATGATGATGATGATGACAGTACTTTAAAGTTTACAAACATCACCTCATTTTATCTTCATAACAACCCTGGAAGGTAAGTGCTTGTAATGTTAATGTAAGTTTAATGGTGAGTGGGGGAAGAGTTAAAGATCTTTCCTGCCCATTAATAGGCCTCAATACCTTTTGTTAATTTCGATTGAGGCACTGGGTCAGAGGGCTGTACCTGCTGGCTCTGAAAAGTGTATAAATTCTCTGAGGTGAGATTTTACTTTGAGGTTTACTCATTGGAAGTATTTGTTTGGCCACAGAGACTCTGGGCAGCCGTTAAGAAGCCTCCCAGCTTTGAAAACCCAAATGCTGGTGCTTCTCTCTCTGGTACCTTTGTTGGTTGGTTGTTCTTCTTCTTCAAAGAGGACCAAAATGACATCACCATGATAAAGTGAAATCTCAGTGCGTCCGACTATGGATGATCAGACCAATATGAGCTCAGAATGCTCTACCCCAGGTTGGGCACAGATATTCCGTGTGAATATTTGGGGTGGTAACTTTGTATATATGTAATGGTCAAACAGTTGGATCTGTCTATTAATCTGTGATATATGTATTCCTTATAGTCAGACAGTTGGTAACCCTGTCTTTTGGTCTTTATTTCTGTTTGTATTTTCTCTGAAGTTCAAGGTGCTGACTTTTCCCCCTGAACTAAGTGAATGTGCTTGATTAAAGTAGACTATTGACCCCTCAAATGCTGCTTTCCACCTGTACAGCAGGCTCTCCTTGCCCGGGTCTTTGCTATTATAGTGCTATTATTAAATTCATTTTGTAGATAAGAAAGCTAATCTAGGCAAGAGGTTGAGTTATTTGCCCAGAATCAAACAGCTGGATTTGAACTTGGGTCTTCCTGACTCCAGGTCCAGTACTCTATCCACTGTACCTTTGAGCTACATCCAGAGTGGTAAGCTTGGAGTCTTAGAGAATTAACTGATAGACTGAGAGAAATTAACATTATACTATTATATTAATAACTAATTATTAATTTGTGATCCATCCTTTTCCTCTTATTTCTATTAAGACCCAGCTTCTAGCCCCCAAGGCACATGCTCCTTAACTAGATTGGGAAGGACCTCACCCAAATGAGAAACCTAATTTCTGCTAAGAGTACAAACAGAATCCAATCTGGATGAGCCCTTACCCTGGGGAAAAAAACTCCAGTCCTTGATTCTCTCCATTAGAGTTTAGGGTGACCCAGCTCATAAAGGAGAAAACTATCCTGAGAGGTCTAGATGAAAATAGCTTCCCCTGACCAGATTTCTGGAGGCAGATGAGTCTCATGATCAAGCCACATTCTCAGTAGGAGGAGCTGAAGACTTTTAGCCCACCTCCTCATTAAATATCCACCAACCAGAGTTGAGTTTCACTGGGGGTGGAGGGGAGGTTCGCAGTCAGAAGATATACACCTAATTTAAGGTGCTTCAGAGTCTCTTGGAATCTTTGGTTACCCAGAGAAACCACTGTCCACCATATTATTGATTATAGACTAGTCTAATTAATAAACTGGTTATTAATTACCTGAAAATTCTGTCCCTTGGGGTTTTATCTGCAACACTGAGAGATTAAATCTTGACTTGCCCAAGGTCACACAACCAACACGTGTGAGGGCCAAAACTTGAAACTCCACTTTCTTGATTCCAAGGTTGACCCTCTCTCCACTGCTCTATACCATGCTGCTTCTCTTCTGGAGTGTATCCTCTAGAAAATGTGTAATTTAGAAAGGAAGCAAGCTGAGTGATTGTGTAACAAAAGACAAGGATAACAGATGAACTCCATGAGAGCTTTATCAAGCACAGAAAGACCTAGAGTACGGCCTAGAAAACAGACAGGAGACTAGGGAAAGAATCACATTAAATGAGAGTATATGAACGGATGATAACCTGCATCAAGGAAGGGAATATCCTCACTGACCCATAAGTATGAAATTGCCACATCCCCATAGTAGTTGACTATAGAGGGAATGTAGCAGACAACAACTAAAGGCGCTAATAAGCAGTGCTAATGTCCAGCTATTTAAATCCAATTCTGTAATCTTAGTATAGTATTTTGGGAAATTAAAAAAAGACCCTAAAAAAAATCTTCCAGATTCAATATATCAACAGTAGCAACAATAATGCTAAATATTAAAGTATTCCTTTACAACAATAATTTTTAAATTCTAAAAAAATTTTTTTCATAAAATTTGGTGGTAGTTTACACTCATTGGGTTAAGTTAATTTTTGGTAAACACAACTCAAAATATGCTTTAATTTCAAAAGGCACCTTCTACAGGAAGCTTTTCCCAAGCCCCTGACCAGCTAGCATCTTCCTCTTTTAAGGCTATCTACCATCCACTCCATATATATCTTACATATCCTTATTTATGCATATGTTATCTCCCTCATTAGAATGTAATCTCCTCAAGCACAACAGGGGCTGGTTTTACTTTTTCTTCATATTCCCCAGAGTTCAGCACAATGTCTTTCACACAATAAGTGATTAATAAATGCTTGTTGATTAATTGATTACTTTCCCTTCTCTCTAGTTCTAATGTAAGGCACACTAATTTTAACATGATTTTGAATAGCAAAAAGTATTATCCAAGTAATAACAATAACCACTATGTACAGAGTGCTTTAAGTCTGTAATAAGTTTCACATACTATACAAGATCTCATCTGAAGTTTACAACTTTCTGAGTCAGGTACTATAGGTATTATTATTCCTATTTAACACAAGAGGAACCTGAGGGATAGAGAAGCTAAGCCACTTGACAGAGAAAATAAACATCATAGCAGGATGGAAGCTCAGGTCCTACCAGTCCCAAATCCAACTTGAAGTCTATTATACGTCATTACCTTTCTAATTTGAACTCATAAACTGAAGACTTTTGACTCAGGTTCGGTGCAATCTATTTTTCAAATTTCTGAATTCATAGTTGATACAATACCTGTCCTGTGTATGCAAACTCCAGAGCTTGCTTTAAACCAAGGCTAGTCACACCATGTAAATTCACTTCATCAGCTCCACTTTCCACCATACATAGACTGAACATTGCCTGAGGGGGAAAAAAGAGAAAGCAATAGAGAGAGTTATAACATTCAAAATGATGGGAAGAGAGGCAAAGGGAAACAATAAATAGGAGAAAAGGCATGAAAGTTAGAAGTTCATATGCATTTTCAAAGGGTTAGAGCTAGAAGGGACCTCTCATTTTACACACAGGGAAACTGATTAATTATCTTGCCCAGACTTACAGAGCCAGGATTGAATACAAATCTTCTGACTCAAAATTTAGCATTCTTTTTATTGTGTTATACTGTTTCTACAAGGACAATATGCATTAATTGTAGAAATTATAAGTATTTATTTAGTTATGTATACACATGAGGTATCATGATCTAATTAAAAGACAGCTGTCTTCCAAACCAGAAACACGTTCTGCCTTTGATATACATGGGCTATATAACCCTGGAGAAGTCATTTAATCAGTACAAAGCCTGAAGTTCAAGAGAGACCTGCGTTAGTAGAATGGGATTTCTCACCAACGAGTTCCCTATATCTGGGAAATCACTAAATCTAGTCTATCTCTCTTTATCTCCATGTCTCTCCTCTCCCAATTTTAAGTTTGATTTTCTTTTTATACACCTTTTTTTTCTCATTGTTCACAGGCATGAGATTACAGTATGTATGAGGAGACAGATAGCCCCAAGAAGTTTTGTATATCATAAAACTATCTACATTAAGACCCTGCAGTTTTGGCATGGAAAATTAAAGAACTTTCCCTGAAGGCTACTTGAGTCAATTTAATTTTTATGAATGACTTCTTTTCTGTCTCAAGCAAAACCTTAATAACTGAACTTGGAACTCAGTTAGGGTTCCCTAAGAAGAATGAACTGATGAGAGGGCTTCTCAGGGTTTTGGTGTTGGTTTCTCTGGCAAAACTCTGCATATTTACCTAAAGGGAGCCATAGACAGGACTAGATGAGAAAGTTCCCAGTACTCAGAATCTGTGAGGATTCTGATTCATACCTTTTCTAGTTAAGAGGGGAAAAGTAAAAAGAACAGAAACACTCGTTCCACTCCACAACCCCACAACCCCACCCCACCATACTTTCCCCACTCCAAAGTGACACTGAGTGTTACATATACGTATTTTTGTGTGTGTGTGTGTATACATATATAATATATATATATACGTGTGCATGCATGTGTCTGTATATATATATATGTATAATTAGGATACACATGTATGTATCTGTATTTACAACATAAAGTTGTAAATTCTATGTTCTTTTTTAGAAAATCTTAAGAGAAAGTTTATTCTTATATGAATCATCAAAACATATTCTCTTTTCAGAAGTTCCTCCAACTAAAACCCCGTCAATTAACAATTATGCATTAAGCATGAACTACGTAGCAGGTATTGTGCTAGCTTAGCCAGGCAAGGGGAAATGGCATGTGTATGCTAAACACTGGGGATGCAAAGTAAAAGACAGCCCTTGCTCTAAAGGAACTTACAGTTTAATAGAGAGAAAACATGCAAACAACTATTTACAAACAAGTTCTGGACAGGATGAACTGGAAGTCATGAAGAGAGGGAAGGTACTAGAATTAAGGGTGATGGAGAAAGATTTCCTGTTGAAGGTGGAACTTAGCTGGTAATTGACAACTAGGAAAGCCAGAAGGTAGAGGTGAGAGGAGAGAACATTCCAGGCATGGGGAACAACCAGTAAAAATGCTTCAAGTTAGGCAATCTTGTCTGAGGAACAGCAAGGAAGACAGTTTCAAAGCATCACAGGGTACATGGGTTGCTGTTGTATTTTTCCTTCATTTTCTAAGAGGGCCAGGAAATCAGAGAAATAATGACATGACTTGCACTTGACTTTGTTTTGAGTGAGGGAGAATTGTGCAAGGTCATCAGCCTCACCTCTCCTCTGGAGTCATCTGGACCCAGTGACCAGATATTCATCAGGATGACTAGAGATGCCCAGGATGCAGTGGGAGACCTTGGCCTTTTTCACCTAAGGTCTATTCACTTATTCACTTAGAGTGAGGTGATACCCATTCAGTGAATGAATCTGTTTAATAAGTAATCAGGGAATGGCCCCTTTAATGAGCAAAAGAAAAAAAATACAAGTAAATCAAGCTGGGAGGGAAAGAGCAACAGTTACTATTGATAATCATTCTTAAGCCAGGAGGGTCAAGAAAATAGCCATTAAGTGGAGTTTGGGCAGGGATCTATTGTTGTCATCCAATGTATGGGCTTCAGGTTTAACGTTTTGGGAAGGAAGGAAGGAAGGAAGGAAGGAAGGAAGGAAGGAAGGAAGGAAGGAAGGAAGGAAGGAAGGAAGGAAGGGAGGAAGGAAGGGAGGAAGGGAGGGAGAAAAAGAAAGAAAGAAATATAGCCATTAAACCCAAAGTTAACTGGGCATCCTCTGTCCATTCAAATTAACCTTCCTTTGGAGTGGAGAAGTAAGGGGTGGGGGAGAGAGACAGGAGAGGAAGAGCTGAGTTACCCAGTAAGCTGGATCTCCACTCAGGCAGTTGGGTCTACTCATGGATTGTTGTGTTCACCCTTCGTTGCCAAAGAAGACCATGACATCAGAGAAATGATGACATGACTTGCATTTGACTTTGTTTTGAGTGAGTGAGGGCTGTGTAGGTCATCAACCTCACTTTCTCCTCCTTGGGTACATGAGTGAGTGTAGGGTGTAAGAAGACTGGAAAGCTAGAGGAAGAGAGGGCAGGTAATGAAAGGATCTGAACACCAAACAAAAGATTTTTATCTGGTCCTAGAGGTGAAAGGGAGCCACTTGTAGCAAAATAGTTAATTTAGAAAGCAACTGAAAGGATTAAATTTAAATTAGAGATTCTAAGAAACCAAGGGGAAGGAATAGTGCATTCCTGGTAGCAGTTAATACAAAGAGACAGTGGTAGTAGATGAAACACTATGTTGGAGAAATAGTAAGAAGGTCAGTTGAGCTGGAAGTTCAGTTCATTATGGGAGAAAAGGAGCAATGTGTAGAAAGGTTGGAAAGGCAGGGTGGGGCTAAAATGTATAGGACTTTAAAAAATAAACAAAGGAATGTGTAATTTTATCCTACAGGTTAAGGAAAGTCACTAGAGTTTATTAAGTAGAGAAGTGACAAGGTCAGATTTGTTGGGAAATTTTGGGAGCTGGGAGAAGAATGGCTGAAGAATGAAGGTCTTACTCAAGAACAAGGAAGAACTGGGAAAACTAGAAAGCACGTTGGTAAAAACTAGATTTAGACTTACATCTGTATCATATGTCATAGTAAGTTCCAATGAACAAGACTTCAATGAAATGGGGCACAGTATTTTTTAAAAAATAAAAGAGAATGAAGTAACTTTTACAACCATGCCTAAGGGATAAATTCTTAACCAGAAAAGGTCTAGAAGTAATTACAATTCCCAGCTTCAATTATATATAACTAAAAACCACAAACAAAATAAATACAAGTAAAAGAAGAGATAATGTCACAGTGAATCTTTGAAATTGAATATTTCATCAATTTCTGGTATCCAAGATACATAGGAAATTGACAAAAATAAATAAGATTAAGAGCCATAACCCCAACAGATAAATCATTATGTAAGCAAATAGTTTGCAAAAGGGATGATACAAATCTTCAACAATAAGATCAAATGTTCCAAATCACTAATAAGAAAAATGTAAATTAAAACAGACTCCACCTAATGTAAGGGGCCCAGAGGGTCCCAGGGGGTTACAAGTCAGAGGCAAAGCCTGTTCCTGTGGGAACGGTGCTGACGCACACCCCAGCAGAAGCTCTGTGTGACCCTGGAACCTGATGTTCCTGCAGATACTGATGTCCGATACAGTAAAGTTACAAGTGAGCCTGGGAACCCAGGAACTAGCTTCGGGAACAAGATAAGCTTCCTTACTTACTGCGGGTGTAAGGATGTGGAATAGTCATGAGATGGTGAAGTAATGGGATGAGCTCAGCCTGTATGTGATTGGTGGTTACAGCCTTTATAACCCCTAACTTTCAGCTGAATAAAGAGAGTTGCTTAGAGTTGCTTATCATCTTGTCTCCGGTCTCCTTCCTTCGAGGCTCACAGATCACTCGGCCCAGACTAACAGGCATTTGGAGACCTGTTGGTCAGGGGGACCCCAGGGGGCTCGGGCCCTGACCCTGAGCAACCTAACACCTAATCAATTTTCAAAAATGATAAAAGATGGAAAAGGGAAACAAGAAGACTAACATACCACTGATCTAAATATGCTAGAAAATAATTTAGAAAACAAATACAAGAGAAATCACTGCACTAAGACATTTATAATCTCTATTCTGGGCATACGTACCAATAAAGTATGAAACAGAAAGAAAAATCTAATATATAAGAAAATATGAATATTCCCTATTCCCAAAAATATCCATATTCCTTATTCTCAACATATAGACCAAGAGGATATGAAGCAAGAAGAAGTATATTTCATAGGAAAACATCCATAGCAACACTCTTTGTGGAAGCAAAAAACTGAACACAAAATGAATGACTGGGAACAGATGGTAACAGATTCTCCTGTCCCTTCGGCAGACAAGTAAGGTAGCTTGTAGTATGTACCAACATACCCAAGGATTATAGTTTTTACCTGGAAGGGACTTTAAAAGGTATCTAGTCCAATCGCCTCATTTGATATGTGAAGAAACTGAGGCATAGAGAGTTTAAGTGACTTGCTCAAGGTCATAGAGGATAAGAGACATTATTTGAACTTGAGTCTTATGAAAAGTTCCACTATGCCACATTGCTTCTTTGATTGAGCTCTGCTTAAATGGTTTTTCTTTCTTTTTTTAACGTTTATTTATTTATTTTTAGTTTTCAACATTCATTTACATGAAATTTTGAGTTCCAAATTTTCTTCCCATCTCTTCCCCACCACCCCAAAACACCATGTACTCTGACTGCCCCTTTCCCCAATCTAACCTCCATTCTATCACACCACTCCGTTCCCTTATCTTTACCTTCTCTCTTGTCTTGTGGGGCAAGATAAATTTCTATACCCCATTACCTGTATCTCTTATTTATTCATTCCCAAAACTTTGAGTTCAAACTTCTCTCCTTTCCTCTCTCCCCCACCCATCCCCACCGAGAAGGCAAGCAATTCAATATAGGCTATATATGTGTAGTTTTGCAAACAACTTCCATAATAGTCATGTTGTATGAGACTAACTATATTTCCCTCCATCCTATCCTGCCTCCCATTTCTTTTATTCTCTCTTTTGACTTTGTCCCTCTCCAAAAGTGTTTACTTCTAATTGCTCCTGCCTCCCATTTGCCCTCCATTCTATCACACTCCCCACCCCACTTATCCCTTTCTCCCCTACTTTCCTGTAGTGTAAGATAGATTTTCATGCCAAATTGAGTGTGCATGTTATTCCTTCCTTAAGTCAAATGTGATGAGAATAAGCTTCACTTTTCCCCTCTCACCTCCCCCTTTTGCCCTCCATTGAAAAAGTTTTTCTTGTCTCTTTTATGAGAGATAATTTGCCCCATTCTATATCTCCCTTTCTTCTCCCAATATATTCCTCTCTCATCTCTTAATTTTATTTTTTTAGATATCATCCCTTCTGATTCAACTCAACCTGGGCTCTCTGTACATATATGTGTGTGTATATATATATATATATATATATATATATATATATATATATATATATATATATATATATATATATATATATATATACACACACACACACACACATATATATATTAATACTGACCTCTCTTTATTAATATTCCTTGACCTGGAAACTCTGGAATTTGGCTACAATATTCCTAGGAGTTTCTCTTCTTGAATCTCTTTCAGAAGGTAATCAGTGGATTCTTTCAATGTATATTTTACCCTCTGGTTCTAGAATATCAGGGCAGTTTCCCTTGATAATTTCATGAAAGATGATGTCTGGGCTCTTTTTTTGATCATGGCCTTCAGGTAGTCCCACAATTTTTAAATTATCTCTCTTGGATCTATTTCCCAGGTCAGTTGTTTTTCCAATGAGATATTTCATATTATCTTCTATTTTTTCATTCTTCTGGTTTAGTTTTATAATTTCTTAGCTTCTTATAAAGTCATTAGCTTTCATCTGTTCCATTCTAATTTTTAAAGAACTATTTTCTTCAGTGAGCTTTTCAACCTCCTTTTCCATTTGGTACATTCTGCTTTTTAAAGCATTATTCTCCTCACTGGCTTTTTGGACCTCTTCTTCCAATTGAGTTAGCCTATTTGTAAAGGAGTTCTTTCCTTCAGTATTTTTTTGGGTCTCCTTTAGCAAGCTGTTGACTCACTCTTCAAGATTTTCTTACATTGCTCTTATTTCTCTTCCCAATTTTTCCTCCACCTCTCTTACTTTAGTTTCAAAATCTTTTTTGAGCTCTTCCATGACCTGAGACCATCGAATATTTATTTTGGAGGTTTTGGATGCAGAAGCCTTGACTTTTATGTCTTCCTCTGAGGGTAAGCACTGTTCTTCCTCATCCAAAAGGATGGAAGAAAATACCTGTTTACCAAGAAAGTAACTTCCTATAGTCTTATTTTTTTCCCCTTTTTTGGGCATTTTCCAGCCAGTTACTTGACTTTTTGAGTCCTTTGTCCAGTGGGGGGGGGGGGTATACACTGGGGACGTGTAAGTTCTCAGTTCCTCCAAGGTGGCACAATCAAGGGAGAGAAGTTTACTCCTCTCCTGGCCTGCGCTCTAGTCTGGGAGCTACCAAAGCTTTTCTTGCCCAGGATCTGCAAGTAGAATTCCCTTTCCAGAGCCTCCACCAGCTCCACCACACCAGCCAGCAATCTTTCTCACACAGGTCACCACTCAGGGCTGAGACCCAGATCAGGAGCTCAATTTCCTCAGGGGTTTTAGGCTGAGGGCTCCAAAAATGGATGCTGCTGCTGCCACCACCACTGCCTAGGGCCAGGGCTAGGAGCAGACCCTGCTTCCTTCTCACCCAGGTGAAAAAGCTTTCTCACTGACCTCTGAAGCTGTCTTTGGCATTTGTGGGTTGAGCTATCTGAGAACCTCAGGTGCTGCCAGGGATTCCACCCCTGAGTACTGTTCTGGTCCTGTTCCTGCCAGTGCAGCATGGCCAGGGTTGGGCTGGGCTCCATGTCCGCTCCACGCCCCATATGATAGGCCTTTCTTGTTGGC
Organism: Notamacropus eugenii; assembly: GCF_028372415.1. Taxonomy (NCBI): domain Eukaryota; kingdom Metazoa; phylum Chordata; class Mammalia; order Diprotodontia; family Macropodidae; genus Notamacropus; species Notamacropus eugenii. Next base: position 173,345,356 of record NC_092873.1, on the reverse strand, counting down.
CTTCCAGGCTACCTTGGGCTAGAAATCTCTTTCACTCCATTATTTTGTGGCTTCTGCTGCTCTACAAGTTGTTTAGAGCCATTTTTTACAGGTATTTTATGGGCTGGGGGGAAGACCTAGCATAGGTGCGTCTTTCTACTCTGCTATCTTGATTCTGCCCCACCCCCCCATGATTTTTCTTTCTAACAAGGTGAGATTTAGTGGCAAGTGGGCAATATTAGCAACTGACTGGTATAAGGCAAAAAGAAGCATCAACAGAACTTGTTTTTAAATTCCCTCTGCTCATTTATAACAATTAAAAAGATATGAGATCATTATTTTAGGAAATGTATTTTCATATTTGCTTTTTGTTGCTATTAACATGAACAAAACTAGCAAATGCACTTGAAAGCTTTCCTTCAAAATGATCTAACCTTGATGCTTCTTGAGTGATATGGTACCATCTACTTTACCTAAGTGACATTAGAACCCAGTAAATCAACAGTGGATCATCTTTATTAAACAATTAACTATGCATTGTCTTTGAAAACTGCATTAGGTTTAATAGAATCAAACAGCTCACTCAGAGCTTCAAATGATCAGTCTGTACTCAAATCAGAGAGGAAAAAATACACATGCTAAAAAAGGACTCAATAAACACAATACTTATATTTCTGTCCTTATACAGAGAGACTATCACCAACCACTTAGTAGGAGAGGAATTCTGAAAGGTTTCCTCCCCTTCCTTCCCCACCCCCACCAGCTGATACATTAACTCTTCCTTATGGTCTTCCTTATATGCTTTTGCCAAGTCACTATCTATAATATAGGAGGCAGTCAGAAAACACTGAAAAGAAGGTTGGATTTGGTTTTATTTTTCTGTATAAATCCTAAGTTTCAAAAACAAACAGAAGTTAAGTAAAGATTCCACTGTCACTGTTATTATTTGATATGGCACTAGAAATTTTAGCTATAGTGATAAAAAAAGAAAAGAAAATTAGGGAATAAGCACTGGCAAAGAAGAAACTAAATTATCTCTTTCTGCAGATGATATCATGATGTACTTAGAAAACCACAGAGAGTCGACTAAAAATTGATTGAAACCATCAATAACTTCAGCATAGTTGTAGGACATAAAATAAATCCACATATATAATCTGCATTTCTATATATTATTAACATAGCCCAGAAGGAAAAGACAGAAAGCAATTCTATTTAAAATTTACTGCAGAAGGTATGAAATACTTGGGAATTCACTTGCCAGGACATAAATAGGAACTCTATGAACTCTCTTCATAGAAATAAAAATGTACCTAAGTGGATAAATATTAATTGCTCACAGGTAGGTCAAATGAACATAATAAAAATAACAATACCACCTATATTACTTTACTTATTCAGTGCCAAACTAATCACACTACTAAAAGATTATTTTACAAGCCTAGGAAAAACAATAACAAAATTCATCCAGAGGAATAAAAACTCAAGAAAATACAGAGAAATAGTTTAAAAACGGAAAAGAAGAGGGAGAGCAGTGACATCTCAAAACATAGTAAGAAACATTAATCATCAAAGCAAATTGGTACTAGGTAAGAAAGAGAAGTTGATCAATGGAACAGATTAAGTACATAATATACAGAAAGAAAGAAATCTACTAGCCTAGTATTTAATAAATCCAAAGGCCCTACTATCACATTAAAAACTCAACTGAAAATCAGTTAGGAGATGAACATTTCATTCCATATCCTAAGATAAACTCCAAATAGGTATAAAACTTAAGCATAAAGGGTAACATCATAAGCAAGTTAGAAAAGCGAGGAAGAAAATACCTTTCTAATGGATATGAGAAAGATACAGCTATGGATCAGGGAAGAGTTCATGATCAAACAAGGGATAAGAGAAGACCATACTGATTACATAAAATTAAGTTTTTGCAAAACAAAATCAATGCAGCTAAAATTAGGAGGAAAATAGGCAAAAAAAAATCTTTGCAGGTAGTTTCTTCAAAAAAGGTCTCAGAAGATAAATAAGAAAATGATCCAAATTTATAAGAATAAGAATATGAACAGGAGTTTAAAAGGAAGAAATTCAAGCTATCAAAAGTAAACTCTAAATCAGTAATAACTAGAGAAATGGAAAGCAAAACAACTCTGAGGTTCAACTTAACAGATGATCAAAGTTGGACGAAGGAAAATAAAAAATATTTAAGGTATAGCAGAACAAAAGGTAGACTGATGCACAACTGGTAGAGCTGTGGCTTGGTACAATCATTCTGAAAATCAATTTGGAATTACAAAAACATCCCCAAAGTCATGTAACTGTTCATTGCTAAGCCTATAAACCAAAGAGTTCAAAGAAAGAGGAAAAGGACGCATATGTCCAACAATATTTATATTTGTAGCAGCTCTTCTCATTATATTAAGGAATGAGAAGAACTATGGCAGTGCCCATCAGTTGGGAAATAGGTGAACAAATTACAGAATATAAATGTAATGAAATATTTTTATACCATAAGAAATGATAAAAGGGATAATTTCAGTGAGATCTGGATAGATTTGTATAAAATGACACAAAATTAAGTATGTAGAAGGAAGAGAACAATTGTGTTATAACCACACAGTAAAAAACAAAAAATCTGAAAGACCTATCTTATCAATGGAGTGATCAACTAAGAACATAGAAAACTAATGATTAGTCATCCTACCCAATTCCAGACAGAGAGGTGATGAACTAACTAAAGGTGGACAATTGAGACATATGTATTTGTGGACATGGTCAACGCAGGAGTTTCTTTTGCTTGACTGTGTATATCTGTTATAAGGATTTTGTTTTTTTTTTATTTTTAATGGGAAAAGGTGGAAAGTAGAGGGAGAGGAAAAAATAAAATTTAATTTAAAAAATTTAAATTTAAAAGTTCACTGGCCTATATGGAAATTGAATTCTTATTAACAGTATCATACCCAGATACTGTTGTCTTGTTATGGGCAGAAATTCCAATTTATTTGCACAGAACCATAGAATGTTAGAACTGAAAGGTTCTTGAGTTTATATTTCATGAAAACTGATTAAAGGAGCTGAAGATGTGTAACCTGTAGAAAAGAAGACTAGGTATGGGGCAAGAGGGCAAGAGATGGGGGTGACAGATAATTATAGCAGTTCAAGCATCTGAAGGGCTCTCATGTGAAAAAAAGGAATAAACTCATTTTGGTCCTTGAAGGGCAGAGCTAAAAGTAGTGGATAAATAAAGTAAAAGACAGAGACAAAGAAATACTTTAACCACAAAAGATACCCAAAAGCAGAACAGACTGCCTCTAGAGTTAGTGGTTTGTCTCTCACCGTTAAGTCTTAAGTAAAAGTTGGATGACCACTCCTTAGAAACATTGTAGACAGAATCTTCAATCAGGTCTGGATTGGACTAAGCAGTCTCTGAGGATCCTTCACAGACTTGCTCAATGGCACCATAAGAACAGAACTGGGACTAGAATTCCCACGTGCTAATCATTACATCTTACCGTGCTTTTATTCTTTTCTCCTGGGAGCACCTGAGACAAGACGAAGCACCCTGTACATAATATGTTCTTACTCCAAGTAATATAATAAAATAGGTTTGTACTCCTGTTTTCTGAGCAAGGCCACATTAACTTAGAGGTTCTAAATTAATAAAAGACAAAGAATAATTATTAAAGTGTTAATCATTCAAATGAACCAAACATATTACCCAGTGTTAACAACCTAAAGCTTTTTGTACTAGTTGTCAATTCAAAATATTAAGTCTATTGTGTGAATAAGGCAATAGCAATGAGGGTTATACCTTTAAATCCAAGTAGGAAGTTAATTGACTACTATTCTTTTTTCTTTCTCTTTTCTTTTCTTTGGGGGGGAGGGGGAGTGAGCTCTTCCAAACCATATTTAGAAAGGTAATGAAAGCATCACCACCAGAGATTAAATCCTATTATAACAAATCCAAAACAATGAACTCAAGGCAATAAAAGCCTTTCAAAGTCCTTGGTAACAAATACTTAATGTAATAAAATGCTAACCCAACAAAAAGAAGAATTCTTCAATAGAAGAATCCATCAACAGGTAGATTTAAGTCAAATTTCTCAAATTCCTCTTTCCCAGAGCCAAGATGGCAGATCAGAGGCAACCCAGTGGAACTCTCAACATTCCCGCCCAATTACTTTAAAATAACACCTCAAATCAAATTTTGAAGCAGCACAGTCAACAGAAAAGTGATGAGTTCAGTAAGAGAAATTTGTGACACCAGGGTGGAAGCCTGTCCAGAGCCAACACACATGGCAGCAATAGTGGTCACAGCAACAACAACTTTGGGAGCTCTCAGCCCACAGACTATAATGAGGTCAAGTGACTGGTCAGAAAGATTATAGGAGACCTGGTATAGCTGGCACTGACGGGTAACTTTATTACCCAGATGTAGTTCTGGGTCATTGTTTTAGGGCAAACAGAAGCTATAGGGGTAGGTCACAAGGGAGAAGAGGCCCTGGTTGCACTTCCAAAGCAAAGAGCAATCCTAGGACTTGTGGCTGCTGGGCACCAGGGGCCCTTCCTGCGTAAAGACCAGAATGTAGACCAGGAGAGCAGTGAACACACCTCTGGCATTAAACCACTTTGGAAGCACCATAAATTTGCATACCCCAGAACCAGCTCTGAAAACAGAAGCAAGAAAAAGCCTGAAGCTTGGGACAGTGGCTTACTATCACCAGGTTAGTTAGCAGAATTACTGAACTTCCTGAAAACCATGATCAAAAAAAGCCTAGATATAGTTCAAGAAATTATCAAGGAAAATTGCCCCAATATCGCATATCCAGAAGGTAAAATGGAAATGGAAAAATCCATCGATCATCTCTTGAAAGAGAAACCAAAAAGAAAACTCCCAGGAATATTATAGCCAAAATCCAGAGCACCAAAGTCAAAGAGAAAATACTTCAAGCATCCAGAAAGAAACAATTCAAACACTGTAGAGCCAGAGTCAGGATCACACAAGATTTAGCAGTTTCCACATAAAGGAGCGCAGGGCTTGGAATATGATATTCTGGAAGGCAAAGGAGCTAGGATCACAACGAAGAATCATCTATCCAGAAAAACTAAAGCATAACCCTTCTGGGGGGAAAATGGATATTTAAGGAGTAAAAAGGTGTGCAAGAAAGAGCTTTTACAGTGGAGGGGGGGAAGGGGAGTCAGGCAATGTTTGAAGCTCACTCTCATCAGAATTGGTTCAAAGAGAGAAGAATATAAATACATAGTCAGTGGTATATAGAAATGTAAGATGTCCAACAGGAAAATAGGAGAGAAAGGGATAAAAGGAAAGGGAGGATAATAAAAGGGAAGTCTATCAAGGGAGGCAGTGGTTAGAAGCAAAAAGAGAGAGAAGAAAATTGGATTGAGGGGAAAACAGCAGTCCTAACTGTGAATGTGAATGAGATGAGTTTACCCATAAAACAGAAGTAGATAGCAGAATGGATTAGAAACTAAAATCCATCAAAATGTTGTTTATAAGAAACACACTTGAAATAGAAAGACACACAACAGACCTAAAATAAAGGGCTGGAGTAGAATCTAATATGCTTCAGCTAAACTAAAAAAATCATGAACTCAGACAAAGCAAAAGCAAAAATAGAACCAATTAAAAGGGATAATCAGGGAAAGCATATTCTGTTAAAGGGTACCACAGACAATTAATATTGAAAATATTTATAGTAAGGGCCTGATAAAGTACTCATTTCTCAAATATATACTGAATATAGAACTGAGTGAAATTTTTAGAAATAAGAACAATTCTCTGATTGCTAACTGGTCAAAGGATATAAATAGGCAAGTTTCGGAAGAAGAAATCAAAGCTATCTATAGTCACATGAAAAAATGCTCTCAATCACTTCTAATCAGAGAAACAAAAATTTAAAAAATGCTAAAAGACCACCTCACAACCTATCAAATGGACAAATGCTGGAGGGGAAAAAGGAAAAACAGAGAGAACTGTTGGTAGAGTAGTGAACTGGTCCAGTTCTGGAGAACAATTTGGAAGTGGGCCCACAGAGCTATAAAACTGTGCATGACCTTTGACCCAGCAATGCCACTAGTATGTCTATACCCCAAAGAGATCAAGAAAGAGGAAAAGGACATACATACAAAAATATTTTTAGCAGCTCTTTTGTAGTGGCAAAGAACTGAAAACCAAGGGAATGCTCATCAACTGGTGAATGAATGAACAAGTTGTGGCACATGTTTGTGATGGAATACTACAGTTCAGTGGGAAATGATGAGGGGGGATGGGTTCAGAACAGCATGCCAAGTCTTAAACGAACAGATGCAAAGTAAAGTGAGAAGAACCAGGAGATCACTGTGCACAGTAAAAGCAATGTTGTAGTGATGATCAACTGTGGAAGATTTGTCTACTCTGATCAATACAAATGACCCAAGACAATTCCAAAGGACTTATGATGAAAAAATGCTATCCAACTCGAGAGAGAACTGATGAACTCTGAGTGCAAAATGAAATATAATTATCTCACTTTATTTTTTTGCTTTTGAAAAAATATAGCTAATATGGAAGCATGTTTTACAAGATTTCACATGTATAATTGATATACTTCTTGCCTTCTCAACAAGTATGACCAGGAGAGAGAATTTGGAACTCAAAATTTAGAAAGAAAAGAATACTAAATAAATAATACATTTTTAAGAAATATTATTTAAATTGCAAATTTAATAAAAATTTCTCCCAGAGAACTGGGAAGTATGAACAAGAGGTATGAACACGTGACATCCCTACACCTCTGTTGTACTCCTGCTCACAATATCCTGCTTTACAACAGCAGTCATTAGAATCACTTCTAGTGACTGGGTTATGTCTCAATCATATAAGTTCATCTCTGAATGCCTAAGCCCAAATTCCTTTCCTTGAACATACTTTTCTTATATGTGTTTACCTCTATTAGAAGATAAACTCTTTGAGGTCAGGAGTTATTTCTCCTTTTGTATTCATATCCCCAGTACTTGGCCCAGGAGTATTAAAGTAGGCACACTGACACAGAGTAGGATAATAATAAACAATTATCACTTATTCATTCATTAACCTGTTTTAACTTCTTCACCTGTAAAATGGGAATAATAACAATTGTATTATCTATATACTTAAATTATGTTACTGGGAACAGGAACTTTGTAAATTATAATGTCCAATATAAATATGGGCATTTAAACTTTACTTTTATGAGAGCCATCACCTTCCTTAGCTGGCTCCCACCCACAGTAAGCCTGCCATGAGAGCACCACTCTGTAAAGTGTGAACCAGAGTAGATGGAGAAACACCAAGTGAGACAATACAGTACAGAACACCCAAGCCACCAGTCAATGCTAAAGAATCCTGAAAAATATCAAGAAAGCAAATACTGAAGGGATAAAGAAAAAAAGACACCCTTATGGATTATACATCATCACTGACCTCTTATATAGGAGAGACAACATAAAAGACAGTTAATTGAGGATCTTTGTGACCATGGGGTGATTATATGCTAAGAATGAAAGACAAGAAATAAGTCAGTCTGAGTAATTCATCTTTACCCTCAAGACATTAAGGAAAAAAAAGAAATGCTATAGCACAGGGGTATTTTAACTTGCATATGTGTACATATATGCATATTTGTGTATGTAGATATGAATATGTATATAACTGCATTTTGATTATTGTATTTCTTTGTAGCCTAATGTCTTTTATTTTAATTGATTTAAAAATATACTGAAATGGGCTTCAACCAACTGCCAAAGGAGAGCCATCATGATACAAAAATAATTAAGAAATCCTGCTACAGTGCAATGGGTAGGTATTTTATGGGTAATTTACAGGAGGAATACACGGACAATTACTGTAGAGCATGAGGAGATATGGTGGCTGGGACTGCAGTTTGCATTACTGTAGGGAGACCCAACACTGATGGAATCACAGATTCATGAACATATCAAATATTAACCTCCATTCAAATCTACTGACTACAGATTCAAATTTGTGAAATTTCTTCACTCAGAACAGACCCCGCTATAAGCACTTCAAACTCCAAATCATGCAAATTTGATTTCATGCCATCAGTCTCTTTAAATCTGCTATGCCAGTATTCAAAAATTCATTGTCTTAATGTTAGACTGAACAAGAACCCACCTCAGTGTCATCCATAGGCAAATCTATCATGAACTCCTTAATATTCATGTCATGGCTTTCAATGTGTTTTATATCATTAGTTCATCTTATTACAAATAAATAGCCCAGGAACAGTCCCCACAGGAAATGTACTAGTCACCTGTTTATTTGACACATGCATGAAGTGATAAAATAGAAAATTCTAGGTGAAAATCATTTTAAGGATTAATGAATACTGTTTATATATAAAAAAAAAATTTCTCAGGTGTAGCTTACACTCTGACAAAGTACAATTAAAAAACTGAATTATTAAAGGCCAAACTGGAAGAGTTACTTTCAGGTTATATCATCTTGAGTTTGATTAGAGAGTCTTTTTGCTTGATAACATAGAAGAAATGACAGTTATTTTTCATTCCCCTTTATTATTATACATGGTTAAACCTGAAATAATACTTATTCACCTCAAACCACTTTTATCTTGTGCTTGATCATGCGCCCAAGCCACAATTACATTTGCCATATTATACAGAATGGTGACCAGCTGTTCTCCATTTCCCTTTACAAACAGAAGATGAAAGAATTGGGCTGAAAATGCATGAGGAATTATCTGGGTTAATTAAACAGAAAAACTTCCTGAGAGCAAAGGTTACTAAGAAATGGAGGTTACCAAGGGAGATGACTACATCTGCTTTCCCGAAAATTTTTCAGAAGCAAACAGTGAAAAATGGTTTAAGTCACTGGTCCCCAGTCAATAAGGAGACTGAGATATTCTGGTTGATCTTAAAGCTTTACATGACAGATCTCCAAGCTACTGCTGATATTATGGTCTCTCTTTGCCACTGTCCCCCTCTCTACCCCTATTTTCTCTATCCTTACTCCTACCATCAGCACATATTCCTATGCCCTCTCCCACCCTTTTCCATTCTAGCAGAGTCATCTCAAAACTCTGAGGATAATGGAAAATGCCTCCTCAGTAAAAAGCTGGAGATACCTGTTAAAGTGACACTTTCTTGAAATTAGGTGCAGGAATTAATCACTGTCTCTGACGGCAAAGTTTTCTACATTGTGCATCACAAGGAAAATATCTTATAACTTTGGTTATATGCTTCCACACATTCTGCTTTCCAAAAAAAGAAAAATAAGCTAAAAGTCATTTACTTCACATCGTGAGATTCATACATCTGGAAGCTTACTCCAAGAGGAAGGACCTTGACCTTAGAAGATACCAAACAGAAGATAGCAAGTAATTACTGGAATTAGTGTCACAAACTGATACCCGAGGGCTTCCTGAATTCATAAAGTTCAAGTTAGCACTCATTCCAGGACCCAGACACTACATTTTTAGTGAAATGTTATGGGCCTCTTGTGGACTATAAGAACAATTGTGCAAAAAAAAAAGGGAAAGAAGGAAGGAAAGAAAGAGAAAGGGAAGGAAGTTCATTTGTAGTTGTAATGTATTTGTAACCACATAAATTATTTCTTTCCATATAAATTATTTTTTTCCTATTTGAGGGCATTTCTGGAAAAGTTTTAGGTTGTGTGCTCAAGCAAAGGACTAAAGTTTGCTTTACTTATTTGGAAGTCTAGAAAAAGTAGCTGATTTATGGGAGCAACAAGAAAAACTGACCAGCTATAGGTTATTCTATCAGAGGGATTCACACACAAACCAACACCTGTTATCTTCCATAGTACTCAACTTTTCTAAGAGAGTTAACATTAATATGGATCCTAGAACTTCATATACTGAAACAAAGAGAGTGCAGATTAGAGAAAAGTGACCAAAGACACTGTAAGTTTCTTGAAGCCATGAAGCATATATTTTTTAATCTTGCTCTTTCCTGAAGATAATATAATGTCCTCTTCTGTACTCATTCACTTTTACACAAAACCTATCTTTTTCATGATAGCATTTGGGACTGTCAGATAAACAAACAAAGAAGAACAAAGAGGAAAACATTGAGGCTGAAGCATACAATCATGCCTTTAAGAGTTGCGTACTACAAATTTGTCTTTACACTGAAGAATTTAAAGTTTGGATTCTTGTTCCCCACTCCTGAAAGACTTCAAAATGTGCTACACACTATTACAAGCAGGAATAAATGATTTTGGGGTAAAAGTGAATAAATACACAAAATGAGCTAATCAGCTATACAAAAGGTTAAAAGATATTTCACTCTAAGGTCAGTGAAATTTAGGGATGGCTGTATTTTATCACAGTGTTAGATGTAACTTGTTGAAAACTGACTGCATTAAAGGATTAGGTTAAGAGAATTTATGGGAAAAGGCTAAATGGCCAGAGTTTTTCTTTTATGTCTTAGCTTGGCAACCATAAGGCAATCAAAAGTACTCTTTAAAATTCAAGATTGTTATTTGAGTTACTCTTCATTTCCACAAAGATTAGAAATCTCACCAAGGGAGATAGACTATACAAAACAAAGAATATATTGACAGTTGGAAAAGTTAGACAATGAGATAGGAACAGAAACTAAAAATGAATTAATAAGAAACACAATCTATCATGGGCTAAATTGTTCAGAAAGATAGGTAACATGAAACCATAGCATAAACAAAGAAATGTGATGTATGGAGCTGAATTATTCTACAGGAGCACATTTACAAATCAAAATGGTTAAAGTACATATTCTAACATGTAGTTTTACCTACAGGACTGCCCTGACTTTGGTGAAATTCATAGTTGTTATGACTTGCCCTTGGCTGATGGTGACTTGCTGCCATCATAAATTTTTATGATTGAAAACCCTATTTGTGGGAATTAGATCCACTGCAACGGCAAGTTGTAGCCAGGGATTTGGACTGATGGTGAGTCATCCCTCCTAAAGTTCACACAGAAATGACATAGATTGGGTCCTAAGAACACAGTACATGGGGGGGGGAGGGGGTCAAGGTTTTTTGAGACATGGCAACTGATATAATATTATAGGAAGTGGCACAGCCTAATGCAGGCTAATCTACCATGAAACAAACCGACAGGGAAAAGAGGCAAGTTAAGCACTGTTGCCTCCCTCCCCACAATAAAGGAGAAAAAAGAAGAGGGAAAAAAAAGGGTCATTGAAGCTTTTGTCTCCTTAAATATGCAGAAAAGAACATAAGGAAGTTCAGAAGGAAACAGTTAAAAATAGTTTGGAAAGTAACATGTTAAGGGCAAGCTGTCATAATATAGATTCATAGATTCTCCTATGATTCTCTTATGTTTTATTTTGTATATGTAAATGTTCATGAGGAGGTGTTTGTTAAATTTAGAATAATTTTTTTTAAAGAAAATGACAGAGAAATTCTACTCCATCATGGAAAGCAAGTGAATGGGGAGATAATAGGTATTTATCTTTATCATATGGGACAGTTTAAATATATTTTCTATTCAGAAATCATATGAAGGTATGGAATTAAGCTGGTAATAGATCAAATATACAATGAACCTCTAGTTTTCTAGAATCCAAACCATCATCATCATTATAAGTTCACAGCTTTAGAACTGAAGGAAACCTCAGAAGCCAAGTTCCAACTCCCTCATTTTTCAAGTGAAGAAATTGAGGTCAAGAAAGGCTCACAGAACCATAGACTTAGAGCTGAACGGGACCTCAAAGATCACTAGTCCATTTTACAGATGAAGAAACTGAAGCTAAAAGACATTAAGTGATGTGCCCAGGGTTATGCAGCTATGAAGCATCTGGGACAGGATTTCAACCCAGGTTTTCCTTATTTCAAGTCCAACATTCTTTCTACTACACCAGGCTGCCTCTCTCACTGTCAAGGCAGACCAAGTATTCCAAGGCTACCCTTGTAATGTCAGAGGGAGGAAGGTCTCCCTAAGGAAAAATACCAACAAGAGTAACCCAGGCTGAGGAGGCTAGGATCTACATCGTTGGAGGGAACTTCCAAATTCATAAAATCACAGATCCGTTTGAGGCTGAATAGACTTAATTTGTAGCAGGGTATTTCTGTAACTTGGGCAAATCATCTATTTCTCAGTGCTTCCGGCACCTCTATAAAAATCGTAAGTTGCAGACAGCTGATCTGAATTAATGGAAAGGAATTTCTTCACAAGGGACATCCCTACACCATGGAAATCACAGGTTCAGTCCTCTCCACCTCAAAAAGAAGAGAGGGAGACAGGAATGAGAATGAGGAGTATGAGAGGGAGAGAGGGAGGTGGGGGGGGGGAGGAGAGAGGGAGAGAGGGAGAGGGAGAGAGGGAGAAAGGGAGGGAGGGAGGGAGGGAGGGAGGGAGGGAGGAGAGAGAGAGAGAGAGAGAGAGAGAGAGAGAGAGAGAGAGAGAGAGAGAGAGAGAGAGAGAGACTTTTACTTTTGCTGGAGAGTTACTGCACAAGACAGCTACTGGAGAATAGTGGATGAGGATAGAAAGGCTACTGGGTAATATAGCCACAGTTCTCAAAAGAAATTCTCTTTCTCCATTTCCTTGGGAAGTATCAGTAGATAGTCTATCCATGGCCAAAACTGCTTAGGTCTAACCAGCTAACCATAGCCTCATTATTCTATGTGTCCTTCTTTGGACCTACTCCAGTTTTATCTTCTTTTTCTTGAGATGGTGAACAACTGTACCTACTATTTCAGACATACTCACTGTTAGTAACTATTTCCTATTTTCCCCTGCCTTTAAAGGCTTGCAAAAGCAAGGGGACACTTTTACCTGGGTGTTTCCATACTGTGGAAGCTTCTATCTTCCTTCATCCTGCCTTCTCAGCTCCACTGTAGTGAGCTCATCCAATATATCAAAAGGAAAGTTTCACGTGTTGGGGCCCAGACTGTGAAAGCATAATGTCACCCCAAAATTCTCAACGGAATCTCGAGGCTACTTAACCCTTAACATGTCTTTCCATTAAACACACCTTAGTATTTTCTCTTTCCCTTTTTATTGCCTTAATCCTTGTTATCCAGATGTAAGATCAGAGGATCACAGATACAGAGCCAGAAAGGATGTTAGAGGATATCTTTTTCCTCTCCTTTATTTACAGAAGAAACCAAGAATCAGAGAGGTTAAATAATTTGCCCAGACAGTAAGTGGCAGAACGTGGATCTGAATCCAGATCTGATTCTGAATCTAGCAGCACTTCGACCAGCCCATGCTATGCTCCCTCCCTCCCTCTTTCTCTCTCTCTGTCTCTCTGTCTCACACACACACACACACACACACACACACACACACACACACACACACACACCCTCTGCTACAATCTCTGCCTCACTCACATATTCATTTACCTCACCTACTTGACTACAAACTCCATCTCCCTCTATCTGCCACTTTTATTGTGCCTTTTGAAATCCCCATTCCAATGAAAGTAAACTCCCCTTCACCTTGAACATCTTTCTCTTATGAAAATTTCACCATGCTTCATTGGCCAAAAACTGACTTTTTCCTGAGGACTCTACATCTGTTGCTACTCTGTAATGCTGTCCAACACTCTTCTCCCATAGACCCCATGTTCCTATATCACAGGGCCTGGATATGGAGTCATACTGCTCTTTGCTCCACATTTGATTTCCAAGCCATTGCTCATCTACTAGCATCCAACCATCTCTCCTTTGAAGTTCACACCATCTAAAAATACAACATGAGTCAAGTATGTCAACCTAGACCTCTTCCCTCAAAGGGGAATGGAGCACAGAGACAGAAACAGCCAAAGGAATTGTACCACACCTGTATGTTTATCCTTATCTAATTTATGCATAACCTCCTCAGAACTGAATCATGGTTTGTGTAGTCTAAGGTGCCTAGGGTTTCCTCATCCTAAATAAACACATCCCTAAAACAAAATGGCTTTTTTTGTTTACTCCAGAATATAAAATAGTGTAAACTTTAGAAGCCACTTAGGAAATCCTATCATCCTAGCAGAATGGGTCAGCTCCTGTGCTGTGGTACATGTTGAATTAGGACAAAAGGGATCCAGGCGGCTACGTCTCAGTCCAGCACATGTTCTCATTCTATCCTTTGTTTTGATATCAATAAATTCAAAACAGGAAAATTCCTATGACTACATCTCCTCCCTCTTTCTTAAAACCAGAAGCAAACTATACTGTTATACCAGGCTCTCCCACTCATCATCTCCAGGATGTTACTTCCCCTTTCTTAACAACTTCAGAAACTGACTGAGTCTCCTTTATCTCCTCTCCCACCATCATTGAGAGATTTCAATGTGCCTGCTGATGACATTTTTAGCAGTTTGTCCTTGAATTTCCCAACAGCTATAAATGATCATTCTACTCTATTTTTACCATACAACAGTATGGTCATACTCTGTTCTCCAATTGCTCAAAACTGCTCTACATCCAAAATACCAAACTCTGAAATGCCCCTCTGTGAATCTCCTGTCCTCCTCTCTCTCCCACTCACTTCACCCTATCATGCTTACTTCGTGAACTGAAGTCCCCCGGTCTCCTGATTCTTTCCTGTTCTTCCAGTCCATCAAGCCTGCTCCAGCTTCACTTTCTTTTCTTTACCTCTTGATCCTATGATCAAAATATTTTTCTTTCCTTCACCTTTGCCACCTTGACCTTTGACTATTTGTTGTTTTTTTTTTTGTGGGCTTGTTAACCTTTAAGTCTCGGTAGCTCCTAGTATATCCCTTCTCTGCTTCTGCAGGTTTTACAGGACAAATATTTTAAAAATATGAATAGGTCCACTACAAATGTTTGCTATGTAACCTCAGCTATCATAATCCCTATTGTACAGCTGAGGAAACTGAGGCAAACAGAGGTTAAGTGACTTGCTCAGGGTCAAAAAGCTAGGCAATGTCTTATGTTCAGACAAACTGCCCAAGCAGTCGTGTAAAAGTACCCTATCCCACTGGAAACTACATTTCCCCATGACACTTCAGGTCCCAAGAGTCAGGACTGATAAAAAATAGTCTAGAATTCCAAATTACTTAGGATGGTATATTGATTACAAGGAGATGTCATCACAGCTAAGTAGAAGGAATAGAGGCTACTATACTCAGAGAGTGACCTATACTCAGAGAGTGACCAGAACCAGAACTTGCTAGGAGAGCAGACCATCAGACAAGCTGAGAAAGTAGGCTGATGGACTGAAGCAGAGGTTCCAGAACGGAGTTGTTTTAGAAGTTCCCAGTTTCATACTGTTCTGGCAGTTTGAATCACATGACATACACCTAACAATAACAACAATAAATACCAACGTGCCTCACCCCATGATCATGAACTAAAGAGGGACTAGGAATATAATGACCCTTTCATCCTGAGTAAAATGGGAGGGTTGACTTAGATGATTTCTAGTCTAGCTAGAAATCGTATGATCTTAGGAACTTTTTTGCCTCCAAACAGAAGGACATATAGGGATGGGGGGCCTGAAATATGGGGACCCAGGCCAGCTGAAGAGTTCCTTTTCCATTTCATAAGCCAGATAACACACACTTGAGTCACTCACCCATCATGTCATACAAAAAGCTGTGGGCAAGAACCCAGACTAACAGACTGTTTCAGCTACCTCAATTAGTTGCTAAGCAACCATTTCATTGGAAATCTCCTCTCATCAAGACAAAACAGACTGGTTCAGATGAATGCATGCTAGCCAGAATGTTTCAATGGGTCAGTTCCACAGACACCAGGCTATTTCTCCCTACAGCAACATTTTTGGGGGGCTACTATGTCTCTAAAATCTATATATGTAAAGTTTCTTGACTCTACAGCAAATAAGGATTTTTTTTAAAATTGAGGAACATGAAAATAACTTGTTCAAATAATAAGGGAATCATCAAATGTCTGGTCACATGAAACCTTATGTTATCTTGTCTTTCACTTTCTTGCAATAAGAAATGGATCTACCTTCAACTGTTATGAGAATAACTAATTCATGAAGAGTTTTGTTACATAGGTATATTGCACACATATTTTTCATGGTGCTCAGCTGGTACAAAATAAAATTGAAAAGAGGGGAACAAAATAAGAACCCCAAACAAAATATCTGAACCGGCTTCTCCTGTAACAATCTGTAAGTCCCACTGCAACTAATTATCAAAAGGGTAAAAGTATAATTGACCCTCTTATTATTTTTTCACTGTTATCTACTAATCAGATCAGAGTTGCAAATTAACCAACATCCATGACAGTATCAGTATCAGAAAGAGCTGCACAAATGAGATGTGAATGTCATGTAATAAGACTGATTTCATAAGCCACACATCAAAATCAGTTTCATTACTTTACAATCACACTTCTTTAATAGAGAAAATTAATATAATTCAACCTTTCAATGCCATGTGGCCTCACTAGGAATCAAATCAACACCAGATGGGTGAATTAAAAGCAACTATTCAATAAGCGTCTGAATAAGCCAAAAGTATGAACAATTCTTGGTGAATCAGTATCTCATGAAGATGCTAAACAGAATCATGGCATATAATCTAGATCCAAGGATTATTTAAAATAAAGTATCTAACTTAATCATTAGATGCTGTTTTTATAATGAAGCAGCTGCCTCCACCCCAACTCAAATTAATTTCCAACAGATTAAAAATTCTATCAACCATCTTATTCTTTCATCAAACCCATGGTTATTTTCTCCTCTCAGTAGAAAAAGAAAGTGATCCTATATCTATAGTGTATTTTATATGAGTGTGTTGCTAGTCTTTCAAAATTTGCACATTAGTTTTAAATGGCACAAAAATCTATATTTCAAAGGCAAAAATAATGTAATGCAAAACTGATTAAATGATCATGATATACACAAATATATATGCATATATCTGTGCATTTATCATGTTTATACATATGTATAAGCACTTTACACAAGTCTTCATTTTCACATTATTTCTGTTAGGTAGGAGGGAATCTGATAAGGAAGCCAAAGTACTATGAGATCAACTAATCTACTCAAGTTTACATAGTGGTCAAGTGATAAAACCTAGACTTAACTCTCAAGTCTCTGTTCTATTTATGGTTTTGAATCATTAAAGAGCACCAGACAATACTTTGAAAATTATAAGATACTATTACTATACAGGTATACAAAAAATAAATCCATATATTAAGGATCTGTCATTTTATCACTTTGATATTCCCTCCACTAGCAAAATCGTGATAGGCTTTACAAGAGCTGCTCTGAATGAAAATTCATCACAGTGTGGTTATGTTGACAATGAATCTCTCCAAATTTTAGTCATACACTGCTCTGTATGTACTGCTTTCCCCCTCTCAGGGGAGGAAGAAGCCACTGGGGCTAGATTCCAGTTCAACCTAGACATGAACAAGAATTCCTCCTACAACATCACTGTGGTCATACAGCCTTTGGCTTGAAGACTTTGAGGGGGAGGAAAAAGGAGGGGAAGAGAAAAGAATATACCATGACACCAGTTCCACTGTTAGGGAGTTTTTCTTTACATTTAGTCTAAATATTCCTCTTTGCAACTTCTAACCGTGGGATCCCAGATCTAGCCTTTGGGGTCCAAGCAGAAGAAGCCTATTCCCTTATGCCATGTGACCATCTTTCAAATACTTGAAGGCAGCTAGCACATCCCTTCTAAGTCTTTTCTTCTGCAAGTCAACAGATCTCCCCCTATGGCAAGGACACGAAGCCAAAGAATCCTGGCTCTCCTCCACTGAATTCTCTCCAGTTTATTAATGTTTTTACTAAATCATGACATCCAAATTTGAACACAACTTAGGTAATTGTGCAAAAATTAAAATGCAGTCTTTCCAGCTTGTTAGATCCCTCCAACACTTGAACTCCACTGTCACAGCTTCTAAAAACCAAGTCACCTCAGTCTACAATGAAGTACTGGAGGAAGATGTTAGTGGAGAATACAATAAACACAAGATTAAAAAATGTATATAACAATGATAAGAGGAATTTCTCTGGCAATAATAAGAATCACAGAACTAAAACTCAATGAGGCCTGTCAATGGCTTTTTATATTTATAGCCATCTTCCTAAGAAGCTGCTTTGCCCCCATATCATTGCTATACTCCATAGACAAAACCTCCAGGGATTATGTCCTGGAAGACCAAGCTAATCAGTTTTGAAGCTACCACTACCATGGGGTTGTGTTATCCTGACTGGTAAGTGCAAATTCAGACTCTACTATATCTAGGCAGCTCCAGGCCCCCAGCCATACTTCACCCCAGGTATCTTCCTACCTTGTCCCTGCCACTGCTACCCTTCAACGTGACTTCCACAGACTAGGTGCTAATAGAGCTAAGCTGTTCAATTTGGGAGCTCCCACCTTGGGTCCGTGCTATACTGATTGCTGAGTACAAGCTTGTCTAGCCTGCTAATTTGGGTTGGCACCAGACTCTCAACAATGCTTCATCCCAGTCATGTTCCAGTCAGGCTACTGCGTGCATGTCCCCAACCTTTCCCTTTTTTTCCTGTGGGAATAGCAAAACCACAGTTGCATCTGGAATGGGATTATCAACCAACTCTCCTACAGCTCTATTCACCATTCCTGTTACTTCCTAGATCAAAATAACCTTCCTTAGTCTCACTCTTTTTAGAATATAAACTCTTTGGGGAAAGGAGCTATTTCTATTGTGTGTATATATACCCAAAATTTAATACATAATAAAAAATATTGTTTCATTCATTATAAAGGAGTAACATAAGACCACTATTAACAGGTACCTCATCTTACTAATTTGAGTCTTAAAAAATAAAACCTCAATTTTTGATAATCAGATCACATTTAGAAAAGAAAAATACATGACTGAGTCATTTAAAAGTGAACACCTCCAGGATCTCATATGGCTACAAATCCACAAAACACGTAAAATCAAGCTTCCTCTGGTACCCCTTTGCCACTTATGCAGAAGGCAAATGTACAACCATCCACTGTCAGTCATCTAATACCCACTGGCACTCTTCTGGGCTTCCTACCAAGTGTCAGCTTGAGTGCTTAATTTGGCTCTGCTGAATTTTTTAGACTATCATTAATGAAGCTATTTTTTGGCTAGATCTTAAAACTGCTTCTTGTAGCTTTCTACCAGCTAAATGAGTAATTAATAGATAGAACAGGAAAGGATGCTAAAGTACCACTCAGGGACAGCTCCACTATAACTTAAGTGAAAAAAGGACTTTCTATTCATCTCTCATGCAGAGATCTCAGTCTAGAAGGATCTGCTGTAGGAAAAGAAAACACTTCCTCTTACATGATTCTAAGCAACAGCTCACAAGTTGCTTAAGGGAGTGCAAGCCCCATAAACTTCAAACGCAGTTGATGTTTGAATGAACACTGGCTTTACTAGCACTGCTGTATAATCACTAGGATTTGGACATTTGGATGCATCAGGCAAAATCTCTGTTTTGCTCATCTGTATGTATCCTCCCCAGGGTACCTAGTGTGGTGTCTAACAGACATAAAACACTTGATAAATGTTGTATGAATGAAAAGATGATTACATCCTAGACACTGTTTTAAAACACTCAAATGTCAGGGACTGTGTCCGCTACTTGTTACACAATACTTAAAATACCAAAGCCTATTTAGACTAACATACTAAGCACTATATGAAGCTGAAGATGAATGTTTGGGGACTTCTGGGTCACATGACCAACAAGAAAGCCAATATTTTCTCTGATCCCCAAGATCTCTGAAACCCCTCCAAAATGGAAATTATATGCCAAAGAAAAAGCAACTTCAACTATCTCCATAGTGTAGTATACCTAAAATATCAAAGAAAGTTAAAAAAGACAGACTTGAACTTGAATTTACCCTGAGCTTACCAGCACTTCCATCCTTACTGCCTACCATACTACTAGCCATAAGGCTACACCAGCAGACTGAAGGACTCAACTCATGGGCTTGCACAAAACCCAACCCTACACCCCAGCCCCACCTCCCTCTTTCTAGTGCCATGGAGATCCCAGAACAAATCTGTGGAAGTCTGCTGAGACCTTGAAGGCCAGGACTGCAGCAATGTTCTGTACTGCAAAAGATCTTTGTAGGAGAGCAGAAAAATAAAGGATATAGGGCAGTTCATGTGTCTGGACTTGAAGCAGAGCTCAGTCTCACATCCCACACCACTTCTTCTATGCCAGAATCTTAGAGAGTCAAGCTCCAAATGGCAGAAACTGACTGCAATAGCACCAGTGTAGCAGTGCTCTGAACTACCTGACCAGGGAACTGAGGAATAGGAATGGAACAGGACATCATGTGTGAGGAGGTTGTACAGTACTTCACCAAGCCTGAGAGAGAGAGCACAGCATCCAGTTAAGGTCATTTTATCCTTGCCAAAGTCACTTTGGGAAAAGACCATAACTAATGAACTAATTGCCCAGCATGGGAGGAATCTGAGAAGCTTTGAGATTCATTATTAGGAAACCACTATCAGAGGGGAAGGAGTAGGAAAATGAGCAACAGGGGAAAGTAGGGGGGACCTTGACTGAAATTAGCAAATATCTTGGGAAGAACTCAAAAACTTTGAACACAAGCAAATAAAGCAAGAAAGAAAACTTTAATAGCATTAGAAAATATGCCCCCGAGGTCTAGTTAACTAATTCAGGAATCTATGAAAAAATATTGCAAAACAAAGGAAAATGATCCACCACTTGATGAAACATAGGACCCTGTGGAATTTCAAAAGAACATGAAATCATAACATGCTGTTCAAGAGTGGTTTAAAAGAAAACTGAGAATTATAAAAGCAGAATTTATGGCCTGACCAGCAAAAATAATCTGCAAAATAGAAAAACTCAAATCTGTGATGGCAAGTTTCACCAAAGGAACAAAAAAGAACAATAGATGGCCTGACTTGTGGTGGCAGTTGAAACTCCTAGAAATAACTTGCACCTAAAGGAGTGGGAGAGCGTGGACTCAGGGAGAAGATTTTGAGGCAAATGAGAAAGGAATTTATACCCTAGTAAGGGGAGGGTATAATTCAGTGTTGGGCTGCATAATTAAGGACATAGTGGGGATGCGGTCTGCTATGGGGCAGTATCCCCTGTGTGATCTGCAGGAGTTAGTATTCCTCTGGGAGTGAGGCACAATGGAAAAAGAGAAAATGTGTAGAGGAAGAGCCCAGAATGGATACCTTGGAAGTTTTGATTCTATGAAGAATGGAGAGAATAGAGACAGAATATATAATTATAAGAGTCACAAACCAGAAAATGAGGGTCTAGAGCAGACAGAAAGAGGATAGATAATGAGAACGAGAGAAATTCTTTCTGGAAAGTGGTACAAAAAATCCAATCTTTTTTAAATGTAAGGAACAAAATTAGTTCGAGGAAAGAAGAGGAAAGGGAAAATCTACTTGACTAATTGAGAGGGGATGGAGAAGTTAAAAGCAGGAAAGAAAAAGGAATTTATAAGCAAAATTCCAAAGTGAAAGGGATAAGAAAAACAGGGGAGGAGGGAATCTGGGAAAACAGGAAGAATGACAATCAGAGATTTTCCTTTGATGTGGCTTCTAATGCGCCACAAAAAGTCACCTATTACAAATCCCCCATACGTATGTATGTACACACACATACATGCACATACACATACACACAAACCCATTGGGTCTGTAATCTCAAAGTGGGTACTCCCTCCTATGATGCAGACTACAATTAATCCACACCAATCCCTTGTTCAGGTCCACCTGCAAATTCACCAGAATGATTACCCAAATGTATTGGGGTTCTTCCTTGAGTTCTGTCAACAACAAAAGAGCTCTGTAAAATTATGTACTCTGTGTCTGTGTGTCCTTCACTCAGCATGTTTTCTACTTCCCTCTATGTTTCTCTTTTGGAAAGGTCACAAATTGTAGTAATAATATTATTAATAACTACAATGATATTAAATTCCTTATTTCAAAGCAAAAAGTTCCAAATACTAATTTTAATTTTTTTAACTTATGTTGCCTTCAATTATTTTTTTCCTGTAAAACAGTACCCTTCATAGCAAAAACAAAAAACAAAAAACAAAAAAAAACATTCCCCTATCCTTGCTCTACTAGTCTCTTAATGTTAATGAAAGAGTGCAGCCAAGCCTAGTTCTATAAAATACTGAGTCTCATTATCTTCTTCTTGGTCCTAATGTTGTTGGTAAATTGAAGTATCATAATTCTCTCTCCAGAATAACTAGAAAATGGGGAGTTCTGGGTAATTAAACATTATGGTTCACTTAAATTTACCATATATACTCTACAGTGTCTAGTGTCTAGTGTCATTTTTTTAAATTAAAAAGTTTTTAAGAGTTTTACATTGCCTATTTCCCGTTTTCCCTATTTCTCCCCATTACCTCTTTTACATTAAAATAGAGAATTTTTTAAAAAGAGAGAAAAAAATTTGGCAATAACTGATCAATACACTGAAAAAAAAATCTTTATATGCAGTGTTTTAACAGACTGCATATAACAGGCAGTTATCTCATCATCTTAGCTTTATTCTGACGGGTGTTGAATACTCAGCACTCAAGATGTGTGCTCTTTCAGACTCTGTGTTCCATATATTTGAATCAACAAGTATCATATTTATATAGGGAAATTATTTTTTTAAAAAATGGGATAGGGACTAAACTTGTGACTGTATTGTTAGAAGGAGCTTCCAGATATGGAACTTCTTCTATAAATATATGTGGTATCTTCTCTCATTACCCTAGAGAACATTGAGAGATTAAATGACTTGACCAGTGTTATACAACCAGTAGATGTCACAGGCAGCATCCTGACTCTGAGACTAGCTCTATCCATTAAACCACACTTCCTCTAATAAAACAGTAACAACAACTCATATTTATAGTTACAAAATGTTTTGCATACACTAATTTAATCCACACCAAAATTCTGGGAGTCAGCATTCATGCTGTTGCCTCTGTTTTGTTGATGGGAGGACTGAAATATGATTTGACACACCCAGAGTCACATAGCTAGTA
The DNA here is from genome assembly GCF_028372415.1 of Notamacropus eugenii. Lineage (NCBI taxonomy): Eukaryota > Metazoa > Chordata > Mammalia > Diprotodontia > Macropodidae > Notamacropus > Notamacropus eugenii. Next base: position 173,322,382 of record NC_092873.1, on the reverse strand, counting down.
AGGGGTAAAATCTAGGTGGTACAGTGGATAGAGGGCAGTGCTTGGAGTAAAGAAGACCTGAGTTGAAATTTAGTTTTAGGCACTTACTATGTGACCTTTAGCAAGTCACTTAACCCTGCTTGTCTCAGTTTCCTCATCTATAAAATGAAATGGAGACAGACTTGGCAAACCACTCTAGTATCTTTGTCAAGAAAACCCTAAATGGAGTCACAAAGAGTTGGACACGACTGAAAGTACTCAACAATAACTGGACTCGAATCCAGGTCTGCAAGCTCCAAGTTTAGAGCTCTTTCAGTATGGAAGAATGTGAAGTCAGAACACCTGGGGCCAAGTTCTACACTGACTCAAACTTGCTGTGTGACTCTAGAGGTCACTTGACTTCTTCTCTGTATCTCAATTCCTTCATTTGTAGAATGAGAACAGAAACACTTGTCTATATCATAGGATTACCATAAACAAAAGATGCTGGGAAAGTCTAGTGTGCTAAAGAAGGGGAGTTGCTATTAATATTCATACTATGCTAATCTACAGATAAGGTGGGGTATACATTTCTTGTTTTTCTGCCCACCATGTTGTCAAGAGCTTTTTGCTTATACATCATGGACAACAGTTATATGAAACAGTACTCCTATAACATCTGTAACGTAGCCTATTCCACTGACTTGGGCTTTGTCTTCAAGCATTAGACATTAATTTTGGCTCAGTAATTAAGTAACACTGGAGGGCACAATGGGGGAGGAGGGCTACATCATAAACTTCATAGACTTCAAAGAAAACATAGTCAGCATGCTTATTAAATTTGCAAATTAAACAAGCTGAGAAGGTTATAAGAAACTGAAAGGCAGTTTCTTGGAGGAACTCATGAAACCATCCACAGAGGAATGAAGGAGACACAGACTATCTTGGGGAAGAAAATACCCGCATTGATGATATTGATTTTTTTTTTAAATTGAAGTCTCAGGGTATTCAGGATTATCCTGTGTCACTGAGTAATAATTACAAATATCTGTTCTCACTACTGAGTGTCACAGTGCAGCACTGGGCCACAGTTCATCTGAGTATGCATTCTTTCTTCAAAGGGAAACACATTTTGCCAGTAGGTAGAAATGATGTATTTATTAGTTTGGACAAATCCATGAGGGCTAGTGGTGGTAAATAAAAGGATCAAAGAAAAGATGCTTTTAGCTCTAATGAGATCACTAAAAATGAGATGTGTTTATTTGTTTCTCTTACAAACTTTTCATACACGTGAGCTAAGGACAAGGATCTCAGTCTGAAATATTTGGAAAAAGTTTTCCACAAATTCTTCCAAAGACAAGAAAATTAGAAGCCAAACTAACTAACAACTTGAGCTATGGTTTTCACTTATGAATCTCAAAAGGAGCAAAACTCTACATTTTACTAGTATAAGCTTTCATCACTTTCCCAAAGGTAAAAATCTATTCATTAATTTATTTTGGAAGCATAGAAGATATAGTCCCTGCCCCTGAGAAGCAGAAGTTAAGCTTTAATATCACTATTTTTTATGGGTCACTTTCTGAATGCCCTTAGAATATAGGACATATGTCTTCTGAGAACTCTAATGAATATTGGATATACAGATCTCTTAAAAGAGGCCATAACGTGAAATTCTAGATGAGCCTTTAGCTGTGTATAGCATTCAATTCAATTTCAAAAGCATTTTTAAAAATTAATTTATTTTCTTTTAGTTTTCAACATTCATTTCCAGAAAATTTTGAGGTCCAGATTTTCTCATCTCTCCCCTCCCCCACCCCAAGACACCATGGATTCTGATAACCCCTTCTCCTAATCTGCCCTGTCTTCTATCACACCCCTCCCTTCCCTTATCCCCATCTTCTCTCTTTTCTTGTGGGCTAGATAAGACTTCTATACCCCATTATCTGTATTTCTTATTTCCCAGTTGCATGCAAAAACAATTCTCAACATTTGTTCCTAAAACTTTCAGTTACAACTTCTCTTCCTTCCTCCCTCCTCACTCATCCCCACTGATAAGGCAAGAAATTCATTAGAGGCTATACATGTGCAGATTTCCATAATAGTCATATTGTGAAAGACTAACTATATTTCCCTCCATCCTATTCTGTCTCCCATTTATTCCATTTTTCTCTTTTGACCTTATCCCTCCCCAAAGTGTTTATTTCTAATCACTCCCTCCTCCCATTTGCCCTCCCTTTTATCATTCCCCTACACATCCCACTTATCCCCTTCTCCCCTACATTCCAGTAGTATAAGATAGATTTTCACACCAAATTGAGTGTGCATGTTATTCCTTCCTTAAGCCAAATATGATAAGAGTAAGATTCACTTTTTCCTTCTGACCTCCCTCTTTTACCCCTCCACTCCCTCAATCTAGCTTTTTCTTGTCTCTTTTATGAGATAATTTGCCCCATTCCATTTCTCCCTTTCTCCTCCCAATATATTCCTTTCTCACCCCTTAATTTTATTTTTTTAGATATCATCCCTTCCTATACAACTCACCCTGTGCCCTGTCTATATACATACATACATATGTATATATGTGTATGTATATATATATATATATATGTACATATATAAAATCCCTCCAACTACCCAAATACTGAGAAAAGTTTCTAGAGTTACAAATATTATCTTTCCATGTAGGAATGTAAACAGTTCAGCTTTAGTAAGTCCTTTATGATTTCTCTTTCCTGTTTACCTTTTCATGCTTCTCTTGATTCTTGTGTTTGAAAGTCAGATTTTCTATTCACCTCTGGTCTTTTCATCAAGAATGCTTGAAAGTCTTCTATTTCATTGAATGACTATTTTCGCCCTGAAGTAGTATACTCAGTTTTGCTGGTTAGGTGATTCTTGGTTTTAATCCAAGTTCCTTTGACTTCTGAAATATTCTATTCCAAGCCCTTTGATCCCTTAATGTTGAAGCTGCCAGATGCTGTGTTATCCTGATTGTATTTCCACAATACTCAAATTGTTTTCTTCTGGCTGCTTACAATATTTTCTCCTTGACCTGGGAACTCTGGAATTTGGCTACAACATTCCTCAGAGTTTTTCTTTTCAGAAATGTTTCAGGATGTGATGGTGAATTCTTTCAATGTATATTTTAACCTCTGATTCTTGAATATCAGGGCAGTTTTCCTTGATAATTTCATGAAGGATGATGTCTAGGCTCTTTTTTTGATCATGGCTTTCAGGTAGTCCCATAACTTTTAAATATTCTCTCCTGGGTTTTTTTTTCCAGGTCAGTTATTTTTCCAGTGAGATATTTAACATTTTCTTCTATTTTTTCATTCTTTTGGTTTTGTTTTATAATTTCTTCATTTCTCATAAAGATATTAGCTTCCAACTGCTCCATTCTAATTTTTAAAGAACTATTTTCTTCAGAGCTTTCGAACCTCCTTTTCCATTTGGCTAATTCTGTCTTTTAAAACATTCTTCTCCTCACTGGCTTTTTGGACCTCTTTGGCCAGTTAGGTTAGTCTGTTTTTAAAGGTGTTATTTTCTTTAGCATTTTTTGGGTCTCCTTTAGCAAGCTATTGACTTGCTTTTCATGATTTTCTTGCATTGCTCTCATTTTTCTTCCCAATTTTTCCTCCACCTCTCTTGATTTCCAAAATTCTTTTTGAGCTCTTCCATGACCTAAGAATACTGCTTTTTTTTGGAGGTTTTGGATGCAGAAGACTTAACTTTTATGTCTTCCTCTGATGGTATGCATTGTTCTACCTCATCAGAAAGTATGGAAGAACATACCTGTTCACCATGAAAGCAACCTTCTACAGTCTTATTTTTTTTCTTTATGGGCATTTCCCCAGCCAGTTGCTTGACTTTTGAGACCTTTGTCAAGTGGAGTGTATATTTTAGAGACCTGTAAGTTCTCAGTTCCTCCAAGGTGGCACAATCAAGGGAGAGAGGTTTATTCCTCTCCTGGCCTATGCTCTGGTCTGGAAGCAGCCATAAGCTTTTCTGTCTAGGATCTGCAACTAGAATTCCCTCTCCAGAGCCTCCACCAGTTCCACCAAGCCAGATAGTGCTCCTCCTCACCCTAGGACCACCACTCAGGACTGAGACTCAGATCAGCTGCTCGATTCCCCCAGGGTCTTTAGGCTGAGGGCTTCAAAAATGGTTGCTGTGCAGTAGCTACTGCCACCCATGGGTCAGGGCTGAGGCTGGTCCTTCTACTCTACTATCTTGGTTCTGCCCTCACAAGCATTTTCAAAGCAACTAATGGATATCAGTTACTGTGGTAGATGTCAGAGATACAATATCAAAATGAAATAATTCCTGCTCTAAGAAAATCTGTCAGTCTTTTACTAGTAAAGAAAAGTCTCTTGAAGAAGATGGGATTTCAAAAAAGTCAAGAAAAATATGGAAGGATATGAACTTTGGAGTAAAAGTTGTTGACCCTACCTGAAAATGTTAGGGATTTTCTCAAGGAAGAAGCCAAGGAAGATGTGGAGCGCAATGGTTATAGGGAGGACTAGGGACTTTTAGTTTGAAGGAAAAAAAGATGTGCTGCTCTGGACTTTCAAAATTAAATTGCTATTTCATAACTATAGTTAACAATGGGTCAGTCACATATTGGTACTTGCCATGCCTGATGACATCAAGGAAAGGACAAGGTGTGACTCATGGAGTAAAAGGTTTCAACCCCACTCTTGAACAACCCTTCATTTTAGCCACTGACATACAATCAAATCACTTCCTTTGTATTCACTTTTCCCCCCTTTTTTGAGGGGTAAAATCCACCAAATAGTTAATATAAAGAACTACTACTTAAAGCCTAGCTTTTGTCACTACTGTTAATCTTTTTTTTAAATGAAAGATTCCAGAATTCTCCAAATTATTTTTGGCTGGTATGTACTGCCCCTTAATTTATACATACTAATTTCTATAACAGAAACCAAACACTGATTTGTTCAATTGTTTCCCAATGGGTAATTTTGAAAAATGGAATTAAAAACAATTTCAATAACTTATCACTTACATTGATAAGTCTATTCTCAGAGCATGCTATTTATTTTTTCTTAGTCCTAGCAGGATATATAACATCTTAGTTCACAAAACCTGTTTTAGTTATTATAATTCTAAGTGAAAAGGCAAGTTATAAGAGATACTTTGATGGAAAAATCAACAAAGCCTAATCATCTAAATTGAGATTAGTGCTTACTTAGAACATAGGCTTTTGTAACTCAAAGGAGCCTACTGAGAACTTTAATTGAAATTAATTAGGTATATATCTTTAATTAGTTATCTATCTTTGACTGACTGTCTATACCTTTAAGTGGGAATACAGGGCTTCCCTTCTTCATCCTCAGGGTATTTCCTTTGATTCATCCTTACAGACTTCCTGACTTACTGCCTACTAGGCACCTCAAGCCCTTCTATCCACTCATTGCATACCTTCTCGAACCTCCAAACCTAAAGCTGGATCACTTGACCTCCAAGTTTACTCACTCATACATAATATTCTATGTATTAGTGTTTCTGACTGATCCCCTTACCTAATGTCCTTCAGTTGGCTCACCTGACTCACCAGGTCTTCTGAGCAGTAACCTATTTGCACTTTAAATTTGTTCTGCTTGATCTCACAAGGCATAACTAGGAAAAAATTGGCAGAGGGACCAATTTGGTCTTGTTAGAAGGAGGGAAATCTTCCTAATAATTAGAGCTATCCAAAAGTAAGATGTACTACCTGGGTGAGTAGTGGGTTTCCCCTCATAAAAGACCTTCAAGTAAAAGTCAGATGACCACTTGTTTGGGGATGTGCAAGAAAAATCCTAAGATCCTAGAGTTCAGAGCTGAAAGAGGCCAAAGAGTTCATTTAGTCCCACCTCTTCATTTTATGGATGAAGTTACAGATGTTCAGACAAGGATGTGCTGGAATCAGCATATACTTGCTCACTAGACCTGACTGTTAAGTTTTCAATGTGGGGTATTTAAACCTTGGAAATTGGTAAGTATTATAAATCAGGTCTTGATATATCTCCAAAAAAAAGGTAATAGTTCAGACAGTAACTGAGAAAGAGATGAAAGAAACTAGGTGGTATAGCAGATAGAGTTTTGTATTTGAGGACAAGAAAATCTAAGTTCAAATATTCCTTCAGATAACTTAATGACTCTGGGTCACTTAACCTCTCAACCTCAATCTCCTGTGTCTATAAAATAAAAGGGTTTGACTCAGTGGCCTCCAAGATCCTTTCTAGTGCTAATTCTATGAACCTATGAGGGAGGGGACATTAATAGTAACAAAAGAACAGAAGTCAAAAAGGAATACCTCAGTAACAAAGGCATAAAAAGTATGGGGTTTTCTCCTATTCCCTGGGTAATATTACTATATATTACTATCAATTTTCCCTATCAATGATTCTCCACTGCCCAACAACAAATGAAGCCCTAGTCAAAGCCCCTTTACCCAATTACTTCTTGACTATTCTCCCTGGTTGCCAAATACTTTCACTATCTTTTCTCTACAAGGCCCTACAAAGGTCTAGTCTCTCTACCTATGAAGCAGATGAATAATTCTAGAAATGAAAGCTTTGGTATGGATACCCAACAGACATCTTAGGGCAACCTCCAGCTATTCTACTACCTCCACAATTCAAGTGCTTCACTATCAATCTCTTGCATAGAATTCAAAAGTAAGCTGTTGTAGTTTTCAATCACTGTCATCTAGAAATGAAGGGCTTCTAAATACTTGCACGCATTCATAGTAGCACATGCTCATTCTAAGCAGCCATTTGCCAAGAGGAATACTAAATGCTCGCTGACTGCAGAAATATAGCCTGCTGTAACTTTGCTACTGTGAACTTTAAAATTTGTGCTTCTTAACAGAAGTAAAGATAACAAAAGATTCATTAAGAGGATGTAATCTCCTTGAGGAAAGAGACTATCATATTTTGTTTTTGTATCTCCAGCACCTAACACCATGCCTAACATGCAGCAAACACTTAATAAATGCTTGGCAACTGAAGGAGGAAAATAAAAGCTTCATCATCTGGAAGAATATGGTTTCTCTTCACATGTGAGATGTCTTAACATTTTAAACCAATTGTTTTCTTTCCACAAAAATCAGTTCTCTTTACTAAGGCAGTCTTTTTCATCTTTCTTTCACTAACACAAACAAAACGGGGATCGTTTTTTCACATAACATTTAATCACTTACTGCTTTGGTGAGATTTCATGCTAGTAATATTTCATCACAATTTCAACTGATCTACAAGTTAGTATTTATTCATTCTTCTATGAATCTATGATTTTATTAATGTCAATCACTAATGTAAATCACATCTCATCCATTCTTCTTCCATTGCTCTTCCCCACAGGAGCTAGCCAATATTCCTTACTCATGCCTACTTTGGTTCTGGAAATTTGTGTGTACCCTCAATACTATGCACGGGGAAGACAGTGTGATTCTGGTTTATAGGTAGAATTAAGTATTTTTTTGGTCTTGCTTTGATTTCTTCTTAGCAAATGTTTCAATCGGTCAATAAATGTTTAATATATGCCAGGCACTATGCTAAACACTGGGGATACAAAAAGAGGCAAAAGCTATTCCCTGCCTTCAAGGAGCTAACAATCTGATATTTCTAAGAGTTAATTTAATCTTAATTGATTAAATAGGAAGAACAATGGTGGAGACTCAGGAGCTACAGTTATGAGTAGTAGGAGTATAAAATTCAACCATCTAAGACTCTGAAACTAAGTTTGAGCAACTACAGCAACCCCTTCTGGAAATTCCTAACCTGCCAACTTGACAGCAGGTTAAAATGAATGAGGTAAATGAAAGAAAAGGGCGAAATAGGTTGCCATATCCATTCTATGAAAGCATAAACTCTCCCTGATTTAGGCATCAAATGTATATTTGTGTCAAGGAAGTCTTCTTTTCCTACTTTTTTCTCAAACAATTATGTAGTATTAGAATTAATTGTACTTTAAATGTTTGGAAGAATCCACTTTGGTTTTCCATCTTGTTTTCAGGATTTTTTCCTTGGGAGTTCATACATGGCTTATTAAATTTGTTTTTCTAAGACAGGGTCAATTAAGAATTCTATTTCCTGTTCTGTTTGTCTAGGAAATTTATATTTTTGTAAACATTTATCCACTTCATTTATATTGTCAGTTTTACTAACATGTGGCTGGACTTCTAATAATTGCTTTTATTTCATCTTCATTGTGAATTCATCTTTTTCATTTCTGACACTGGTAATTTTTCTTTATTTTTATTAAATTGCCTAATGACATTTTCCTCAAAAAACTTAGCTTGTCATTTTATGTATTAACATTTTGTTAATCTCTCTTTTGAGTTTCGGAATTTATATTTTGGTTTTTAGTAGAAGGTTTTTAATTTGGTGGTTTTCTAGTTTCTTTTTTAATTTAAATGTCCATTTCATTGATCTGCTTTTTCTCTTTAATTAATTTAAGAGTTTAGAGTTTAGAGTTTTCTCCAATAATTATTTTGCCTGCATCCCACAAATACTGACAAGTTGTTTCATTGTTGTTATTATATTTAATGAAATTACTGGTTCTCTTAATTTGTTCTTCATTGTTTCCAATTACTTTTTAATCTTTGCTCCCAAAGTCTTTTATTGAATGTAATTTTACTGCATTATGATCAAAAATATATAGTCAATATTTCTGCTTTTTCACTTGATTATGAAGTTCTGAAGCCCTAATCATAGGTAATTTTTATGAAAAAGCCATGCATAGCTGAGAAATAGGTATACTCCGTTCTCTTCTCATTCAATATTCTCCAACGTATTTCTCTTTGCTGAAATTTTATTCAAGACCTTACCTTTCTTCTTCTTGTTTTTTTTGTTTGTTTGTTTGTTTTTACTTATCTAAGTCTGAGAGAGGCAAGTTGAGGTTCTCCACTATTATAGCTTAACTGTCTATTTCTCCTTGTAACTCAAGAATTTAGATCTAATGCCAATTGTTGCATATATCTTTAGTGTGTTCACCTTTTTCGGAAAATGTGCCTTCCCTGCTTATATCTTTTAATTAGGTCTGGTTTTGCTTTTGCTCTGAGATCATGACTGCTGCCACTGCTTTTTTGTTTTTACTTCAGTTGAAGCATAATAGATTTTGCTCTAGTCCTTTCTTTAAACTGTATAGATCTTTCTGTTCAGTGTGTTTCTTGCAAACAACATATTATTGGATTCTGAATCCTAATCCATTCTGCTTTCCTCTTACATTTTATGAGTGAGCTCATCCCACTCATATTTACAATTATGAATACTAATTGCATTTTCCTCCATCCTATTATCTTATTCTTATCCTTCTCTTCTTCCCCCTGCTCCTCTTTTAGAGTCTGTTATGCTTCTGAATAATGCCTCCCTTAACCTAATCTCCCTATTTTTCCCTTTTCCCCTTTATCCATTCTTCTTGCTATTTGCCTGTTGTATAAGTTATATTTCTGTACCCAACTATGTGTATGTTTATTTTTCCCTCTTTTTACTAGGAAGGATAAGACTGAGGTTCAAGTGTCATCTGCTTCACCCACTGCTTCCTCCTTGTTGTATAAACTCCTTTCTGCACACCCCATTTATATAAGATACTTTCTCCCAGTTCTTCTCTCTTCCCCTCTCTCCCAGTTCATTCTTCTTCCCTCCCCACTCCAAACATAGCAGAATCACAGCCAGGCCTATTGTCTAATTTGACTCTATCTATGACCCTTAGTGATAATAAAATTTTGAGGAGCTACATGTGATATCTCCCCATATAAAAATGTAAACAGTTTAGCCTTATTGTCCCTTATGATTTCTAACTCATATTTACCTTTTATGTTTCTCTTGACTCCTTGTATGCCAGATTTTCCATTCAGTTCTAGTACTTTCTTCAAGAATGCTTCAAAGTCCTTTATTCCACTAAAGATTCATTTTCCCCTGTTGCATCATACTCAGTTTTGCTGAGAAGGTTATTATTGGTTGTAAGCCTAAATCCTTTACTTTCTAGAATATCATATTCCAAATACTCTATTCCCTCGAAGTAATGGCTGCTAAATCTTCTATGGTCATGACAGTGGCTCCTTTGTATTTGAACAACATTTTTCCTTCTGGATGCTTGCAGTATTTTTTTTTCTTTGCCTTAGGTGCTCTGGGTTTTGCCTATAACATTCCTGGCAGTTTTTATTTTGGACTTTCAGAATTTGGTAAATTCTTTCAATTTCTGCTTTGCCTTTGCATTCTAAGATACCTATTCATAATTTTTTAAGTGATTTTTTTTCAAATATGATGTCTAGGATCTTTTTTCCTATTGTCCATGGCTTTCGGGTTGTTCCATGATTCTTAAATTCTCTCTCTTCAATCCGTTTTCCAGGTCAGTTGCTTTTTTCCCCTATGAGATATTTGACATTTTCTTCTTTTTTTTTCAGTCTTATGACTTTGTTTCATTATGCGTCATGTCTCATGGAGTCATTAGTTTCCATTTAACCAATTCCAATTTTCAAGGCATTCCATACCAAAGGGGATGTGGTAGTTCAGTTGCTCTGAACCTAGAGCCTTCCAGTGAGTGAGCTGTGGCTGAGTCAAGAAGCAGTCCTCTGAAACTCCCTACCCTAAACCCAAATCTGGATAAGGAACTTGCAGAACTCATAACAGGCAATGAACAGATTACTTTCCAGAATACACTACTTAGGGAGCACTGAAATATTGCAGATCCCCAGCTGAGATAGTGAAAGCACCACATTTGCTCCCAGTCTTTGTTTCATGCACAGTACACAGCAAGGGTCCAAATTTGCATTCCTTGTTTTTCACTCCAGATCTGCGACCTAGAACTAGGTGATGAGTAACAGAGCTGGCAGATGGCATTCATTCCTGCACCAAGTACTTGCTCAGGGATTCCCTTGGATCTCTTTCTAGGGCCTTGTCCTGGCCTTCTCTTAAGTCCTGGGTGCTAGAATGCTCCTGTCTGTACACACACACACACACACACACACACACACACACACACACACACACACACATACACACACATACGCATACGCACACACATACACACACATGCACACACCACACACTCTCCTAGACAGACTCCCTCTTCAGTGTCCAAAGACCTCTCTGTCCATCTCTCTGAGCCATCCTAGCATGGAAAATGATTCACCATGAACTCTTCTTGGCTCTCTTGATCAGAATTCAGTCTCATGCATTCTCTAGATTTTTGTTAAGACGGTATGGAGAGAGAGGTAGACTCTAATGCTTCCTCTTACTCTGCCATCTTTACTCTGTCCTCATAAATAAATAATTTATGAGACTTTAGGAAGCAAAACGGTGATCACTAAGGAACAGAATGGCTTCATCAACCAAATTAACCTAGTTGTCAGGAAAACTAACGGACTTTCTGGGATACTATGAACATCCAACTATGTAATTATTGGGAAATTAATCATGTACTATTTTGACAGCATTTGGATGTATATTTAACTCTTATTATTAATTCTTCATATTTTCCTTTATTTGTTTACTCTCCCTAAGATAAAAGGTCATCCCAGGTTTCTTTGCAGAAGTAGCTATGGTTTAGACCTAGCTTTGGATTATGACAGCTACACTAGCTAGTTGTGGACAAGTTGTACTGGCCTTAGTTTCCTTTTCCTATAAAATGAGTACAAAAATAAATGCACTCCCTAACCTATGGGGTTTCTGTAAAGAAAGTCCATAATTAGTTCATTGTTCTAGGTTTTATTCCCTTGTGAATCCTTTGCTTTCTATGACTCAAAACCACATCACTTACTTTGAAGAGTAGTTGCCAGTAACTAGAAGGACTAGCAAGGGAGAACAAAATCTATTCCCACTATTAAAAAAAAACAAAACCAAAAAAATACCTTTAATACAAAGACACTGCCAATGGTGAATAACATTTTAATGTATTAACACCAACATCATGGAGCATTACTCATACCTGAGCAACCTAGAAGTACTTCCTTAAATGTCTAATTTACTAATAAGAAGAGGCAGAAGCACAGGAGAAAATTTGACTCATTATGACTTCAATTAAGTGCTGCCTGCCTACCACAGATCTTAACTGTATTCTGCTTTGTATAACAGGTATTTTTGTATGTATCTTATTTTTCATACTAGATTATAAAATACTTTAGAGTAGAAACCATGCCTTATTCATGTCGATGTCCCTGATAGCACCTAATAGTATTTCTACACATAAAAGGTATTCAAATATTTGCCGAACAAATTAATGCATGAATGACATTTTTCTCCTCGAGTGGGGAAGGAAGCCACATTATCTATTAGATATTTTCATCCTCTCAAAAATATCATCCACATCTTTAATTGTTTTTTTAACACATTCAGCAACTGTGAACCTAAGATAGTTTCAACACAGACCAAATAAAGTACTATAGTCCTATTGTCTCAAGTGAATGATTTGTATGACTCTGCATGACATGCAAGTAAAACATTCTTGGTTATTGTATAGTTAAAATGTCAACCTCCAAAGGAATAAAATCACTATACCCTTTACTGAAAGGAAATTGAGAAAAAAAACTTTGAATTTTCTACATAAAATGTGCAATATTTTTGGCCTATATTTTCAGTTGATTAAACTGGAAGATGTTGCTATAGTTATTTCATTTAAGGAATTTTAAGGAATTATTTTCTTCAGTGAGCTTTTGGACCTCTTTTTCCATTTGGTCTATTCTGCTTTTTAAGGCATTCTTGTCCTCATTGGCTTTTTGGACTCTTTCTGCCATTTGGGTTAGTCTAACTGTAAAGTTGTTATTTTCTTCAGTTTTGGGGGGTTTTCTTCAGCAATCTGTCAACTCATTTTTCATGATTTTCTTCTATCACTCTCATTTCTCTTCTCAATTTTTCTTCTACTTCTTTGACTTGATTTGAGAGGGAAAAGGGAGATGTTGGAAGTGAGCACACTTCCAAGATATTTATTAAATGACTGCATAACTTCCATCAAATTGAGATAATTTTCATGAAGATCAACCACTAATTATGTAAAATGATAATTATCCTTTTAAAAAAAACATGAGAGGGTTATTTTATGGGAAAGAGGTCACTCGCATGGGAGCTAATTGAGTTTTAAGCTCTGCCACTGCTCTGTTATGAAAGTCTGGACAAATGTGCACATAGTAATTTCTGGGAAACAATTATCTGTTGTTCCTACCTGCTCCATAAAAGCAGTGGAGAGACACTACAAGCCAACAAATCCCATTTACATTTCCTGTTGTTGACAACGTTGTTGCTCTCCATGGTACTGTGGGAATGGCATTAAACTTGAAGTTGAAAGAACTAGGTTTAATTCTGAGCTCAACCACTTAGGAGCTCTTTGACCTTGAGACTTTCCTGGGTCTCAATTTTCTCCTTTGTAAAATGAGGATAAAGTTTTTTGAACTGTTTACCTAATGGGGTTGTTGTAAGGTTGGAATGAGATAATGTGTGTAAATCATTTGGTATCTTTTAAGTATTATGCAAATATAATTATTATTTCCTTTCATTAAAAACCAAATATTACTCCAATTTATAGAATAAGGCAAGATAATGTTTTAAAAAGTAATATATGTGTGTATATACATATGTTTCTGTACATGTCTATACATCCACACATATCTATATATACATAGACACACATGTACACATATATGCATATATTAACAGTACATATATATGTACATGTGTGTGCATATGTAAATACATACATGTGTACATATAAGTGTGAAATGAGAGGCCATTTAGCATTAATAGGGCTATACTTGGTAAAAGGTGTAATAGCTAATAAGCAGCTGTTTGCAATGTCCCCATGAAGCTTCAATATTTGCTTCTTAACAGATCTTACTCATTCTATAAATCTTTACTGCTTAGCATTTCTTTTTTTGTGAATGGGAATAAAACTGCCTGTTCAATGCTTACATCATGTTTGTTCTCTCCTCTCCTCCCTCCTCCACTTCCGGCTAAGGAAGTCTTATTAAGATACCCAAATCAAAACTGTCCTAAGTGGTAGATTCGAAACATAAAGAGCCTAGCTCCTTGTTAAGGAGAGAGGCAAACCTAGCGCAATGAACCCAGAGCAAACCTTAAGGGCAGGTAAAGGACATGGTGTGGCTTAAACACAGTGGTACCTGGTTAGCTTCAGTGCTAAGCTATCACAAGAGAAACAGCAAAAAGATAAGTAACTGACAGCTAAGTTGTAGAGGGTGGTTATATGACACCCCAAACTGCAAGTGTTAGAACATACTCTCCCCGATAAAGGGAAGAGGAAATGGTAATTACACACACACACATACACACACACACACACACACACACACACACACACAACCTCCCCCACACACGCCGCATACTTGATATATTGGAAACTTCTCAAGGGCAAGGACCATCTATCTTGACTCACAATGCTTTGTAGCAAATGTTTGTTCACTGTGATTATTTATTAAAGATAGTCCTTTCTGGACTATACTCATATAGATCATGTTTTCATAAACAAAAGCTAGTCCTAGCCTAAACTAGTCAAAACTCATTCTTGATTTGCCCTGGGGCAAAAGTTAACATTTTTTTTGTGTGTTTTCTGGAGCTCAGTGGCAGTCTGGTGAAGTCCATGGACCCCTTATCAGAATAATGTTTTTAAAGGCATACAAGAAAATGTATAGGATTGCAAAGGAAACCAACAATATTGAAATATAATTGGATGTGTGTGTATTTTAACAAACAAGTTCACAGATCCCAGGTTAAAAACCTTTGCAATCTGCAACATACTGTGCATCCTTTTAAAATACAGGTGGGTCTAACTGTTCTGAGAAGTCACAGTAGTTTAACATTCTGAAAAGGTCTGAGTACTTCCCTTGCTCTTCTGGTCTATCTGTTCACCTCCTTTGGTTCATTCTCTTCCTGGAAATGGCTTGTCTCAACCAAATCATAGCTCAGGCTCTCACAAAAAATTTCCTGGGATTGGGAAGTCATCATTTGGGCCTAGTCTCTATTATACTCCAATAAATAAAGGTATTATTTATATCAATAAGGAATTTAGTAAAGAGCAAGGCCAAGCGGCAATGGCAGTGGCAATGAAAATTTGATGGCACTGTTGACAAGTTTTCAATTCTGATAACATACTCATAGATATGGGGAAGCTGCACTGAAAGCCAAGTATATCACCTTTTAGAACTGGTCTTAACTGCAGAAGAAGTGTGAAGGGTGCATCTGAAAAAATTAGGAAATGTGGCAAGTTAATTCTCAACAAATGTTTCGGTTTTTAGGTTTGAACAATTAACATCATACTCCTCTCTCAACTCTTTGGTACAAGGTAAGGAAAAAGAGACATCTAACCCTGTTAAACTATCATAAAGGAACCCATTCAGTCTAATATAAATGACAATTCCAGTGAAAATAGGACTATAGACACAAATACACACGTACACGCTAGCAATCAATTTCTGAAAGATACAACCTGCACCTCAAGATTTGATCCACTAAACGCTGGGAAGGTCATACAGCATAATATGTATATCATAACTTGAACAATATTTAAAGGATCTTGTTGACACATGAGTTTACTGCCTTCACACCATTTCTCATATACATTCCCTTCTCTCTTCTGATACAGTCATCATGAGGGTGCAGGTCATCATCATCTCACACATGGCCTATTGCAAAAGTTGGTTTCCCTTGATATAGGTTTCTGCTCATTCCAATATATACTCCATTCAACTGCCAAAGAGATCTATTTATTTTTAATTTTTTTTATGGGATTGATTTTATTTTTATTTTTTAAAGTTTTTTTTAATTTATTCATTTCCTTTTAGTTTTCAACATTCATTTCCACAAGATTTTGAGTTCCAAATTTTCAGACCATCTCTTCCCTCCCCATCCTAAAATACCATGCATTCTGATTACCCCTTTCCCCGATCTGTCATCACTTCCATCACATTCCTCCCTTCCCTTATCCCCATCTTCTCTCTTTTCTTGTAGGGCTAGACAGATTTCTATACCCCATTACCTGTATTTCTTATTTCCCAGTTGCATGCAAAAACAATTCTCAACATTTGTTCCTAAAACTTTGAGTACTAACTTCTTTCCCTTCCTCCCTCCTCACCCATCCCCACTGACAAGGCAAGGAATTCAGTACAGGCTATACATGTGTAGTTTTGCAAAAGACTTCCATAACAGTCTTGTTGTATAAGATTAATTCTATTTCCCTCCATCCTATCCTGCCCCCCATTTACTCTATTCTCTCTTTTTGACCTTGTCCCTCCCCTAAAGCATTTTCTTTTAATTACTCCCTCCTCCCATTTGCCCTCCCTTCTATTGTCCCATTCACCCCACTTATTCCCTTCTCCCCTACTTTCCTGTAGTGTAAGATAGATTTTCATACCAAATTGAGTGTGCACTTTATTCCCTCTGTAAGTCATATCTGATGAGAGTAAGCTTCACTTTTTCCCTTTCACCTCCTCCCTTTACCCCTCCACTGGAAAAGCTTTCTCTTGTCTCTTCTATGAAAGATAATTTGCCCCATTCCATTTTTCCCTTTCTCCTCCCAATATATTCCCCTCTCACCCCTTAATTTTATTTTTTTAGATATCATCCCTTCCTATTCAGTTCACCCTGTACTCTCTTTCTATATCTATACACACACACACACACACACACACACACACATACACACACACACATAATCCCTCCAACTACTCAAATATTGAGAAAAGTCTCAAGAGTTACAAATATTATCTTTCCATAGGAATGTAAACAGTTCAACTTTAGAAAGTCCCTTATGATTTCTCTTTCCTGTTTACCTTTTCATGCTTCTCTTGATTCTTGTGTTTGAAAGTCAAATTTTCTGTTTAGCTCTGGTCTTTTCATCAAGAATGTTTGAAAGTCCTCTATTTCACTGAATGACCATTTTTTCCCCTTGAGGTATTATACTCAGTTTTGCTGGGTAGGTGACTCTTGGTTTTAATCCTAGTTCCTTTGACTTCTGGAATATCCTATTCCAAGCCCTTTGATTCCTTCATGTAGAAGCTGCTAGATCTTGTGTTATCCTGATTGTATTTCCACAATACTCAAACTGTTTCTTTCTGGCTGCTTACAATATTTTCTCCTTGACCTGGGAACTCTGGAATTTGGCTACAAAATTCCTTGGAGGTTTTCTTTTCACAAATGTTTCAGGAGGTGATCAGGGGATTCTTTCAATATTTATTTTACCTTCTGGTTCTAGAATATCAGGGCAGTTTTCCTTGATAATTTCATTAAAGATAATGTCTAGGCTCTTTTGTTGGTGATGACTTTCAGGTAGTCCCATAATTTTTAAATTGTCTCTCCTGGATCTATTTTCCAGGTCAGTTGTTTTTCCAATGAGATATTTCACAGTCTTCTATTTTTTCATTCTTTTGGCTTTGTTTTGTAATTTCTTGGTTTCTCATAAAGTCATTAGCTTCCATCTGCTCCATTCTAATTATTTTCTTCAGTGAGCTTTTGAACCTCCTTTTCCATTTGGCTAATTCTGCTTTTTAAAGCCTTCTTCTCCTCACTGACTTTTTGGACCTCTTTGGCCATTTGAGTTAGTCTATTTTTAAAGGTGTTATATTCTTCAGCATTTTTTTGGGTCTCCTTTAGCAAGCTATTGACTTGCTTTTCATGATTTTCTTGCATTGCTCTCATTTCTCTTCCCAATCTTTCCTCCATCTCTCTTACTTGATTCTCAAAATTCTTTTTGAGCTTTTCCATGGCCTGATACCACTGCATGCTTATTTTGGAGGTTTTTGGATGCAGAAGGCTTGACTTTCATGTCGTCCTCTGATGGTATCCATTATTCTGCCTCATCAGAAAGGATGGAAGAAAATACTTGTTCACCAAGAAAGTTTCTACAGTTTTATCTTTTTTCCCTTTCTTGGGCATTTTCCCAGCCAGTTACTTGACTTTTTAGTCCTCTGTCAAGTGCAGGGCATATTTTAGGGACCTGTAAGTTCTCAGTTCCTCCAAGGTGGCACCATCAAGGTAGAGGAGTTTATTCCTCTCCTGGCTTGTGCTTTGGTCTGGAAGCAACCACAAGCTTTTCTGCCCAGGATCTGTGAGTAGAATTCCCTCTCCAAAGCCTCCACTAGCTCCACCAGGCCAATATTCCTCCTCACCCCAGGGCCACCACTCAGAGCTGTGATCCAGATCAGCTGCTTGATTCCCCCAGGGTCTTTAGGCTAGGCTGAGGTCTCCAAAACCAGATGCTGCCACTGCCTGGGGCCAGGGGCAGACTGTGTTCCCTTTTCACCCGGTGAAAGAGTTTTCCCACTAATCTTTGAAGCTTTCTTTGGCATTTGTGTGTTGAGGAATTTGGGAACTGCTGCTGCTTCCACAGATTCTGCCCCCTGAGGCCTGCTCCAGTCCTTTCCCTGCCACGTGGCATGGCCAAGGCTGCACTGTGTCCATGCCTGGTAAGATAGACCTTTTCTGTTGACCTTCCAGGCTGACATAGGCTGGAAATCTCTTTCACTCTGCCATTTTGTAGTTTTTGCTGCTATAGAATTTGTTTAGAGTCATTTTTTACAGGTATTTTATGGGCTGTGGGGGGAGAGCTTCTACATATCTGTCCTTCTACTGTGCCATCTTGGCTCTGCCTCCTCCAAAGTGATCTTCTAAAGAACAGGTATGACCATGTCACTCCCCTACTCAATTAACTCCAATGGCTCCCTATTACCTCCAGGATAACATATGAAATCCTCTGGCATTTAAAGCTTTTCACAACCTGGGCTCCTTGTACCTTTTCAGTCTTCTTACAACTTACCCTCCTCCATGTTCTCTATTATCTAGCAACATTCGCTTACTTGGTGTTCATTATACACAACATTTCATCTCCCATTTTTGAGCATTTTCACTAGCTATTCCCCAGTGTCTGGAATTCTCACTTTCCCAACTCTGTCTGAGGTTTCCCTTACTTCTTTCCAAACAGAACTGAAATCTCGTTTTCTGCAAGAGACTTTCCCAAGCTGTCACATACACCACACCTCTAGCAAGTATTAGTGCCTTCTCTCTCATATTATCTCACATTTATATGGGTAGATATCTTCTAGATACAGAGTTACGGAGTGCTGTCCCAAACAGGAACAACTCTAGGTAAATTCTAGTGCAGCCTGAGATGGCTTTTAGAATGATCCCAGACTCTGGGCCTATCTTGAAGAGGTCTCAGCACTTAGATAATCACGGAGGTCCCTGTGGGACTTGTCCTTAACTGATTGATGACAACAAAACCAGAAGAATATTCCTCTG
Source organism: Notamacropus eugenii (assembly GCF_028372415.1). Lineage (NCBI taxonomy): Eukaryota > Metazoa > Chordata > Mammalia > Diprotodontia > Macropodidae > Notamacropus > Notamacropus eugenii. Next base: position 173,303,183 of record NC_092873.1, on the reverse strand, counting down.
CATTTCTAAATTCTTTCATCAAAAATAACAATGAAAAAATGCAACTTACTCGGAAATAATCACTGCATGCTGCCAGAACAGCCTTGTGGGCATGGAATTTCTGCTCTTCAGCTATGAGGGTGACATCACAGAGAACCCCATCACTTCTTTGCTGATTCAAGGCTGCCAGGACAGCATCATGGTGAGAATCGGACTGACAAAGCCTCCTGCCTGTCCGCATTTCTTGAATACTGCAAACAAGATAAAGGAAGTCAATGTAACAATGATTACATAGAAAGAACAGATCTGATTAAATTTTTCTTTAATTCCAACTCTGGCGGGGGTAAGAGTGGGAGAGGCAATTCAGGAGATATAGAGAGGAACCTAGTCCCTGCCCTCCAGGAAATTATAATCTACAGGGAAGAAAAAGACTAGAGCTTCAAAGAAGGAAGAACAGTGCCTGGGATGGAGGTGAGGGGAAATTGGAAATATGAATTTGGTCTTGATGGATGACTCTTGGAGTGTCAATATACCTGAGTCTGAAACCTGGCTGTTTAACTTCTCACAGTTTCAATTTCCTCACCTGTACAGTGGAGATAAAACAACTTGCACTACCTACTTTAAATTTTTGTTGGAAGTGAAGGTTTTTGTAAATCTTAAAATTATGAGTGTGTATATATACCAAGGTATCTCAAAAGTCTTGGTGCTGTTTTAAGCTCTTAAAGCTGATAAATTTTAAGCCATTTAAGTTTAATTTATCAAATTTAATTTGCACTATTATTTATTTAAAATTACACTAAGACTTCTGGGATACACACTTTCTCTCTCTCCCTCCCTCCCCCTCTCCCTCTCCCTCTCTCTCTCTCTCTCTCTATATATATATATGTATATATTTGTGAAGTCGTTTTTCAGTTTTGTCCAGCTCTTTGTGACCCCATTTTGGGGGTTTCTTGGCAAAGATACTGGACTCATTTGCCATTTCCTTTTCCAGCTAATCTTACAGATGAGAAAACTGAGGCAAACAGAGTTAAATGATTTGCCCAGGGTCACATAGCTATTTAGTGTGTGAGGCCAGATTTGAACTCAGGAAGATGAGTCTTCTCTGACTCCAGGCTCAGTACTCTATGCACTACTCCACCTAGCATATTTGTATATGTACTCTCTCTCTCTCTTCATAAATGTGTATATACATATGTAAATTATCATTTTTCATAGGAAGATATGTGCATGTTTTCTTGGCTGGGTGAAGGGAGTAGGAGGGAAATACTGTACAAGGAAAGTAACCAGGTCACTGAGGAGCTTGAATTAAGGACAACCAATCATCACTTGGACCAAATCATCTCAGTCCTTGTACCCTAATCTCTGACCAGTGTACTAATGAATTTGTTCTGAGTTAGTGTAAAGGGGTGAAATTGAGACGAATCTCTGAGGCCTCTTGGCCTGTCACTTTACTTTCTAGTCAATGGGGGTCCTAGGAAGTAATATAATCAGACCTATTGCTTTAAGAAGCACATGTATCTATATTTATAAGGCTTTACTTTCAGTAGTCCTGACTATGGTAATACTCTCATTTCCATTCTTCCCATGTGTATCATTCAATCACGTTTATTTATACTCCATCTCAAGGAACAGGTTTAACCAAATTACTGGCATGGTAGAAAAAAATATATACCTCATTTATTCTCTCTCTCCCCCCTCCTCCATCCCTCCTTCTCCTCTCTTCTTGCCTCCTAGTCCCAGAATGGCAGAGGACAAAAGTCTGGAAATGGGTACAACCCAGACTCAGAATCTGATTTATACCATGAGCGCTGACCATCAGAGCTCACTCTAGACAACAGAATCATTCTGCAAGATTTCTTCACCTAATATCAATAATGAATCACAGAAAGCAAAACAAACACTGGTTAGGGAAGTTTTCAAGCCAATATCATAAAAGCAAACTGGATCAAAGCATCTTAAAATGTGGTCTTTGAAATTCAAGCTGCCTAAGGAAAACAACAAATGAAACCCAGCATCCTTTAATGGAGGTTTCTAAAGCTGAAATCAAGCATGTTTAAAGTTGGGTACCTAAGTCTGCTCTTTATTTTAGATTTATGAATGGATTAAATGCTTTTCCTTCTCTAAAATGGAAAAAAAGGAGACATCTTTCAGTTTTCTCTCCACACTCATTTTCATGAATATCCAAAGAACCTAATCAACAACACTTACATAATACAGGATTTTCATGCCTTAAATCTACAAATGAGTTCTTTAAGTACTAAATGTGTCTTAAGACCTATTTCACTGAAGTCAAACTGCATCCCAGGACATCACCAGTCATCTTAACTTTTGTGTTGCCACTGGACTCTGGAAGATGTCTCTGGAAGAGAGAGTAAGGATGACAACTTTGTGCAACTCTGCCTAATATAAATCCAATTCATGCACAAGTCAAGATATCACCCCATGATTTTTTTCATACTCTTCAAAAACAAAGAACTAACAATAACATCAATTTAGAAGTAAAAGGTCCCTTTAATGATCACCTCTTACCACCTAGTTTTTATAGATAAGTGAGAGCCTGAATGGGGAAGTGATTTGCTCAATGTGATATAACCAGCTATTAAAGTAGATACTAGAACCTACAATCTCTGACCTTCAGTTCTGTGACCTTTCCATTATATCAGGAGACCTCTTTATTCTTGACAACTGTCCTCAGCTTTAGTATGTATATTTTGGTCCAAGTGATCAGTTTAAGGCACACTCTTTGTGGAGGTTCCAATGTGGTAACACAAAGGGTGCTTAGGGAAGAATCCAAACTAACCCCAACACCTGACCACCAACTCCTACAATGGATGAAAACCTACATGGCTAGTTAAGACTTACTGGAATCAAATTTGCAATAATGATCTCATAAAATTGAAGTAAAGGGTTCTCATGAGGATTCCCTTTGGGCAAGAATTAAACTAAGGAAAACTGTTTACCACATAATGGCCAACCCTACCTTTATACAACTGCCTTTGTAATGTGAAAAAGCTATGAAAACTCCCACCCACCTATTCTCCTCTATGGAAGAATGCCACAGTTAGAGAAATCTAACGTGCACATGACCCCATGTAGAATACAAATGTCACCCTGATCCAAACAACCATACATTAACCCATTCACATGAAATTAGCTTAGATTAATAGAGCAAGGCTCAGAGAGAAAATTACATCAAAGAAGAAAATTGTAAGGGGTTGGTAGTTCAGTGATTTGGAGCCAGAGTGTGAAACAGCTTTCAGTGCTCCAGAGTGTGGCCCAAACTAGATTAAAATATAATTGGGATATTTGTAACAAAAATAAATAAAATTACAATAAAACATAAAATGTTAATATGTGCCCACAAGTATCCATATGCAAGGTGTAGTGGCCCTTGTTTATAAATGAGTTTGACAGCACTGATTTGGAGAACACCTTAGTGAAGTAATGTGATGCTGCCAAGAAAGGGGCCATAGGAGGCATCTACGATCTAGCCATGTGGTCTTCTTGTAGCTCCTCACAGCAGACAATCTCCTTTGGACCTAAACTGCACTCCAGCTTCACCTTCACCTCCCAAGATGTCTAGTTTCCTTCAAGCTCGCCTCAAGCATCACCTTCCACATGAAGCTTTTCCTAATCCTTTAAATGTTAGTGCCTTTCCTCCAAAAAACACCTTGTATTCAAGTGCATTTTGGAGATATTTCAAACATCAATTTATATAGAGAGGCAATTTAGTACAATGGACAAAAAGTTGGCCAAAGAAATAGGAAGACCTGTGGTCAGGTCCTGATTCTGATACACACTGACTTTGTGATCCCAGACAAGTAATTTAACCTCCTAGTGACTTAAGTAACTATCTGAAACTTTAAGTTACAGAAAAGGTAGAGACTTGCTTTGGAAGAAGGAGTTGCCCCATCAGAAGGCAACAGAATCCTAAGTCCAGTACCTATCCCTATACTTTCATATGTACATCTGTTACTCCCCCCAAATAGAATGTAAGGTCTTTTACCTTTGTTATCTTTAGAATTTAATTTAACTCAGTGTCTGGCACGTTAGAAACTACTTAATAAATGCTTGTTGACTGACTGATTGGAGCATTCTTCCAACAATCCCAACAGGACAAAAGTAGATAGGCATAAGAGATACCTCTGAGTGAGGGAAGGGGGAAGGATATTTTGGGAAATGAACATAAAATATAAATTTTTAAAATGAAAACAATAACTAAGCAGAAGGCTCTGAAAGCAATTGTGTGTGTGTGTATTTCAACATTTCAGTCATATTCAACTCTTCATGATTCCATTTTGAGATTTTCTTGGCAAAAATACTGGAGTGGTTTTCCATTTCCTTCCCCAGCTCATTTTAGAGATAAGGAACTGAGGCAAAAAGGGGCAAGTGATTTGTCCTGGGTCACATAGCTATTAAGTGTCTGAGACCAGATTTGAACTCTAAGACAGAACCTTCTCAATTCCAATCCCAATACTCTATTCTCTGTGCCACCTCACTTCTCTGTTAAGGGGATCTGTGATGACAAAGCCAAGGGGAAGAGGGTAGACCACACCTGAGTTTGTAACTGGAGAAGGAAGTTGGTCACTCCTCCCCACCTGTCCAACCCAGCACATAGGGCAATGGGGCTTAGGAGATCTTTCCTCTACTCAGGTAACATTCCACCAATCCAAATTCCCTAAATGACTCAAAATATCCCATCAATTCCATTTACAGAGCTGGCTCAAGCCATGATACTTTGCCAGGAGTGTGATGGCATTGATTTGATAAATCGAGATAAATACTCAGGTGTATTCCTCATGTCACTGACAAATTCAGAATGAATGGGTCAGGATTCATGTGAAATGCAAGTGGACAGCCAATTAATCTTATTAGGTCCTCTTGACTCAGGAAGATTGGGAATGTCAGCACAGTGACAAGTGGAAAAAATGACAAGAAGGGAAGATCAAGGAAGTGCTCGTGGGCAGGTGGGAGGATTATTTTCAACTGAAATGTGGCAGTTCATTTTGAAATGGTTACAGCTGACTGAATATGCACCCAGAGCATTCAGCAGAAGGCATATGTTCGTAAGGAATAAAAACACTCCTTGATTCAAAGTTGCAAGGGGCCTAGTGGGAAATCAAGAGGTGTATAGTAACCACAAAAAGATTACAGCAATTTTCCAGGGCTGCCTCATTAAAAAAAAAAATGTGGTGTAAGAAATAACACTGAGGAAATATATGATAGGAGAAGGTACTAATCGCACGGCAGAAAGAAGGAATATAAAGTGGATGGCCTGAATACTGGCTGCTTTGGTACTGCAAAGAAGTAAAAAAAAGGGAATGGAGCCAAGATGGTACAGCAGAAAGACACACATACTCTAGCTCTTCCCCCACAGCCCATAAAACACCTGTAAAAAAGTGACTCTCAACAAATTCTAGAGCAGCAGAAGCCACAGAACAACAGAGTGAAAGAGATTTCCAGCCAAAGCTAACCTGGAAGGTCAACAGGAAAGGTCCATTGCATAGGACATGGAGTGGAGGGGAGCCCAGCCCTGGTCACACAGCACCAGGAGGAACAGGATCAGAACAGGCCTCCAGGGAAGAATCCCCAACAGGGAGGGTCTCAGATCCCTCAACCCACAAGTGCCAAAGAAAGCTTCAAAAGTCAGTGAGAGGGCTTTCCCAGCTGAGCGGGAGGGGAGCAGGGTGCCCCCTAGCACTGGCCCCAGAACAGTAGGGCTGCCGGCTGCAGTGTCCATGTGTGAAGTACTCTGTCTAAAGCCCCTGGGGGAACTGACCAGCTGATCTGAACCTCAGCTCTGACCAGTGACCCTGACCCCACCTAAAGCCCCTAGGGGAATCGAGCAGCTAATCTAAATCTCAGTCCTGAGCATGGTCCTGGGGGGAGGAGAAGCACTAGGACCTTCCTCTTGACAAAGGATTCAGAAGTCAAGTAACTGGCTGGGAAAATGCTCAAAAAAGGGGAAAAAAATAAGGCTATAGAAGGTTACTTTCTTGGTGAACAGGTATTTCCTTCCATCCTTTCAGGTGAGGAAGAACAATGCATACTGTCAGAGAAAGTCAAGGCTTCTGCATCCAGTATCTTGAAAATGAATATGCAATGGACTCTGGCCATAGAGGAGCTTGAAATGCGAGTCAACAGCTTGCTAAAGGAGACCCAAAAAATGCTGAAGAATATGACACCTTTAAAAATAGGCTATCTAAACTAGAAAATGAGGTCCAAAAAGCCAATGAGAAAAAGGCAGCTTTAAAAAGCAGAATTAGCCAAATGGAAAAAGAGGCTCAAAAGCTTACTGAAGAAAATAGTTCTTTTAAAAATGAGAGTGGAGCTGAGGGAAGCTAAAGACTAAATGATAAACTAAGAAATTACAAAACAAAATCAAAGGAATGAAAGAATAGAAGATAATTTGAAATATCTCATTGGAAAAATAACTGACCTGGAAAACAGATGCAGGAGAGACAATTTAAAAATTATTGAACTACCTGAAAGCCATGATCAACAAAGGAGCCTAGATATTACCTTTCATGAAATTATCAAGCAAAACTGCCCTGATATTCTAGAACCAGAGGGCAAAATAAATATTGAAAGAATCCACGGATCACCTCCTGAAAGAGACCCAAAAAGAGAAACTCCTAGGAATATTGTGGTCAAATTTCAGAGTTCCCAGGTCAAGGAGAAAATATTGTAAGCAGCCAGAAGGAAATAATTTGAGTATTGTGGAAATGTAATCAGGATAACACAGGATCTGGCAGATTCTACATTAAGGGATCAAAGTACTTGGAATATGATACTCCAGATGTCAAAGGAACTGGGATTAAAAACCAAGAATCACCTGCCCAGCAAAACTGAGTATAATACTTCAGGAGAAAAAATGGTAATTCAATGATATAGGGGACCTTTAAGCATTCTTGATGAAAAGACCAGAACTAAAGAGAAAATCTGACTTTCAAACCCAAGAATCAAGAGAAGCATGAAAAGATACATAGGAAAGAGAAATCATAAAGGACTTTCTAAAGCTGAACTGTTTACATTCCTACATGGAAAGGTAATATTTGCAATTCTTGAGACTTTTCTCAGTATTTGGGTAGGTGGAGGGATTATATACATACACACACATACACACACATACAGAGAGAGAGCACAGGTTGAGTTGAATCAGAAGGGATGATATCTATAAAAATAAAATTAAGGGATGAGAGGGGAATATATTGGGAGGAGAAAGGGAGAAATGGAATGGGGCAAATTATCATTCATAAAAGAGATGAGAAAAATCTTTTTCAATGGAGGAGAAAAAGGAGGTGGCAAGAGGGAAAAAGTGAAGCTTACTCTCTTTACATTTGGCTTAAGGAGGGAATAACATGCTCACTAAATTTGGTATGAAAATCTATCTTACACTACAGGAAAGTAGGGGAGAAGGCAGCAAGTAGGGTGAGGGGGATGATAGGAGGGAGGGCAAATGGGAGAAGGGAATAACTAGAAGTAAACACTTTTGGGAAGGGACAGGGTCAAATGAGAGAACAGGAAAAAGGGGGGCAGGATAGGGTGGAGGGAAATATAGTTAGTCTTATACAACATGACTATTATGGAAGTCTTTTGCATAACTACATAAGTATAGCCTGTATTGAATTGCTTGCCTTCTCAGTGGGGAGGGTTGGGGAGGGAGAAAGGGAGAGAAGTCGGAATTCAAAGTATTAGAAATGAATGTTGAAAATTGTTGTTGCATATAACTTGGCAATAAGAAATACAGGTAATGGGATGTAGAAATCTATCTTGCCCTACAAGAAAAGACAGAAGATGGGGATAAGGGAAGGGTGGGGTGTGATAGAAGGGAAGGCACATTGAGGGAAGGGGTAATCAGAATGCAAGATGTTATGGGGTGGGGTGAGGGGAAAGATGGAGAGAAAAATTGGAACTCAAAATTTTGTGGAAATGGAAGTCATAATCTAAAAATAAAAAGAAAAGAAAAGTAAAAAGATACAGGGAAAGGGAGTCATGAACAAGCATTTATTATTGTGTGTCCTCTCTGCCTGGCACTGTACTATGCACTAAGGATACAAAGAGAGGGAAAAATGACCCACTGATTAACTCCCCTTAGAGGCTCTATGGGATATGGACAAGAATACTATAGAAGGGGAAGGCATGGATGGGCTGCATTCTGTATCTATCTGGGAAATCATGGATCTACTGAGGTAGTAAAGAAAGTTCCTGGAAGGTAGAAAATGAGATTTCTTTTCCTGTACAATACCAGGCTTATTGCTCTATGCCCTCAACCCAAAAAAGTTTGGTTTTTTTTTTTTAAAGAGAACAGAAAATTTGTCTTAGGGTCAGTCTGTAAAGCTACAAAGGTCCTTAGGGATCATCTAGTGCAAACCACTCATTTTTCAGATGAGGAAACTGAAGCCAAGAAAGGTTAGTAGTTTTCTCAGGGTCACAAAGGTAATCAGTAATAGAGTCAGGATTTGAACTCTATCTGCTAACTCCAAATCCAAATGCAATGTTTTTATATTTTTTAATTAAGTCTTCATTAGAGCCCTTTAATATCCTCTCAAAAAGGATAGAGTAAATATTGAATACATCAGCCATTTACTATTCTCTCCTACACATAATTTCCTGTCATTTAATATTGAATTTGGTTGATGTGCTGGTTAATTTTGCTGGACTGCATTTTTATTTCCTATATTATTCTTTGTCACAATAGGGGAGTGACACTCTCTGCAAGGTGGAGGGTAAGATTTAATGGCAAATGTAGGCAAAGTAAGAACAAAATATGTTAATGAAATATATTAAAAAGGTATCAGATAAAAATAGTTGGACATTTTTAGAAATATGTGTCACAAAGAATACAACAGCGTAATTCTCCTTTCTCTGATAAAATATTCACATACAGAGTCAGAAAATGAATGTTTTGTTAATAAGATTTGGAACCACTAAGCTTAAGAAAAATAAGAAACTTTTTGTCAATCTTTATTTTTGTGGTACATCCAATTTATAGTGACTGTTTATACACAATTACTTTGCTAATATACAGAAAATATAATAATGAGACAATAAAAAATAAAATTTATCCCATAAAATTATTTAGCTCCTTACTGAAGAATTCTGAGAAGGTAGCTTTCTGATCACTGAACTTTAAAATTTTTAAATTTGGAAATTACAAAATTTCTTTTGTCTTCTTTTATGTCATCTTAAATGTTAAGTGTATTTTGAAACTTGTCTTGTAGCAGAAAGGATGAATGTATCACAATAATTACCTTCTAATGTTTTCTTTCTCATTTCCTTAATATAGCAGCACAATTTATATCCTTATTATTAAGGCTGAATCAGTATTTGCGTACAGACTTCTATTGACAGGGTTTAAATCTTGCCAGGAAAAAACAGCTGTAAGTGGAAATTTGGCAAAAAATAAAGGACTCAGGGCTGCAGTAAATTTATTGTTACAAAATTTAACGTGGCCAGTTCAGCTCAATTTTTATATATATACATTTTTTTCAAAATTACAACACCGTTACTATTTAAGACATTTGGTATAAGATCACAAATATTTTGGAAGCAATATCCTACAAGCTATTAAAAATAGATACAAATCTTCTGACATTTGGCAAGAAATAAAGCCTAAAAATTATTACTATTGTATTCTTAGTGTGGCTTTTCCACCACAGCATCCAGATTAAAATTTCCAAAAGAATTGCACATGTATATGTGGCCATTTAACAAAGAAATGAAGTTCCATTCAATGTAAACAGTCATTAGTAATAAACTGAGTCATATGTAAATAGAAAGTACAAGACCATTTCTAAATTAGGTAGCCAAACTCCTGCTTACTGTCAAGAAATCCCTTAGAATCATAATCTGTCCCTGACACTTCCATGGATCATTATTATTTCATTGGTATGGCCACTCTAGCACTGGAGATCACAAATGCTTAAGTAAATTTTCTAAAACTTACTCTTTCAGCATTCTTTCTTTCTAAAATTTGAGGGTTAAGAAAGAGAAGGAAGAAGAAGAAAAGAATACTCCAGAGACTGTGCTGAAGTAGTAGAGTTTGGTCAGAGCTATAACTAGCAATTTTGGCAGTGAAGGCAAGAAAATCACAGGGGGAGGCAAAGACGAGTATGAGAACTCAAATCAACCTTGAGATTCTTATTTGAACATAATACAAAAAAATAAAACAAATTTTGTTACACTCCCGGAGGAATTCTTTACTTCTTTACCTTCCATCATGCCAGAGTCCAAGTGTCAAAAATTTATGCTTTCTTAATTTTGATTTCCCAGGGGCAAAACCCTCACCACTTCACCCTAGTGATGGTTCTATGACTAAAAAGAGCCAGGATATCAATTTCCTGAGGAAAACTCAAAGGCTTTACCTCCTCCATCCTCCAGGCAGGAGATCCACCACCAAAGAAAGGCCATCATGTTAAACAGACATGTGAGTCCAAGTCCAGAATGCAGTCTTCCTTTGGTTAGGGGTGAGCCCTTCCAAATCATCTTATTTTAAATCTTCAAGAGTCTCATGAGAATAGAAGCTGCCTTTATCTTTTCCCCACCACTGCAATTTCAAAAGTCCCTACTGAGAAGATTTGGAACTGTCAGTCTGTTCAGCAGTACCACAATGAATGCTCTACCTTCACTGCCCTAAGATTAGCAGCACATTGGAAGATCCCAAACTCCCAGTGCAAACAAGACCCTTCTCATCAATATCAGAAGTCCAGAGTTAACTAAGTTTAGCAACAGGAAAATACATAGGTCAGAGAAGGATATAGATAAATAATGTTCTGGGGTAGTTCTTATTACTGCAACTTCTGCTAGTTTGATTTTAATCAATGTAACAATTTTTATAAAGAAAACTTTTCCCTATGAGTTTTCTATAGCACCCAAAGACTCATTTTCACAGAATTAATTTAGTGCATGCTCAGCTACTTTTTAAAGATGTAAATGTCTTAAACAGCTGCACATTTTCAAATATCTGCATACTCAACAGCATTTTATTTATTTTATTTTAAAACTCATGTCAACTTCTATACCCATACTTACTTAGTATTTAAATATATACAAAAACATACATGCAAAAATAGTCATTTGTGCAACTAGTTTTCAAATAAGAGGATTAATAGCCGGATGACATATTTGCATATCAAAAAGACCAAGTACCATGAAAAATCTATACTTTTCTTAAACACTATGTTCTACATTTTAAAAAAAAGGAATAATTGATAGTGTCAATACAGATTTCTTCAAATAGTTTCATCCAGCTTTTCAAGAATTTAATAGTAATAAGATTATTCATGATTATCTCAATTCTGCCTTCTGTTATGATAAACCAGAGGGCCCTTCTTCTTCCTCTACTTTTCTCAAGAGGTTTTCATACAAATGAAATGCATGAATGTTAAAAGAAATTTATTCATCTTAGTTGGCAGGTTGCTAAAAAGCTCTTATAATAGAACCCAACTTTATTTTCTGAGAGAATATGTCATACAAACTACATCTCAAAATACCCTGCAAAGTTAAATGCTACCTGGCAACAAGGAACAAAATATAGGATAAAGCAAGTAGGAAGACTATACGACATATGTTTAGTGCATAACTAAGGAATTATGGAGCCAAGTCTGAGGGTAGGTCAAGAATCAGAAATATAGGGGGCGGAGCCAAGATGGCGAAGTAGAAAGACGCACATACACATAGCTCCGAACCCACAAACCACAGAACAGCAGAGGGGACTAACCCAGGGCGAATTCTGCACCCAGAGACCATGGAATATTGGAGCGGGAGAGATTTCTGTTCCGGAGAGACCTGCAAACCTCTCGCGGGGGTCCTTTGTGCCGGGGACTGGGCGCCGGGCGGGAAGAGGAGAGCAGCCCTGCCGTGGCAGCGACACCGTGGGAAAGAGATCCGAGAGGGCTGTGGGACGGACTCTCCAGCGGCCACGCGGGTCCCCCCACCCACAGAGGGACCTGCAAACCTCTTGCAAAAGGTCCGTCGCGCTGCAGACACGGGCCCAGCCCGGACCTGTGGCGGCGATGGCGGCCGCGGCTCTGAAAGACACAGTTCTGAGAGGGATCCGGAGGCAGGATCTTCAGCAGCTGCACGGGCCCCCCACCAACAGGTGACTGACGGGGGTAGGTGAGAGAGTCTCTTTGGTGGGTTGAGAGGGGAGTGAGGTGCCCCCATGGCTCAGGGCCCCCCGGGAGGTGGGGGCTGAGAGGCGGCTGCGGACAGGGGCTCCCCAAACGGGTGGGAGCCTGGATCCATTGTGGAAGGTCTGTGCATAAACCCCCTGAGGGAACTGTGCCTGAGAGGCGGCCCTGCCCCTGACCACCTGAACTTAATTCTCACACTGAATAGCAGCCCTGCCCCCACCAAAAACCCTAAGGCGGGAAGCAGCATTTGAATCTCAGTCCCCAAACGCTGGCTGGGAGGACCAGGAGGCGAGGTGGGTGTGAGGAGAACATTCAGAGGTCAGGCCACTGGTTGGAGAAAATGCCAAGAAAAGGGAAAAGAAATAAAACTATTGAAGGGTACTTTATCGGAGAAAAAAAACTTCCTCTCTTCCTTTCTGATGGGGAGGAACAATGCTTGCCATCAGGCAAAGACACAGAAATCGAGGATTCTGTGTCCCAGCCCACCCAATGGACTCGGGCCATGGAAGAGCTCAAGAGGAATTTTGAAAATCAAGTTAGAGAGATGGAGGAAAGACTGGGAAGGGAAATGAGAGGGATAAGGGAGAAGCATGAAAAACAGATCAGCTCCCTGCTAAAGGAGAACCAAAAAAATCTTGAAGAAATTGGCACCTTGAGAACTAGCCTAACTCAGCAGGCAAGGGAGGTGCAAGGGGTCAATGAGGAGAAGAATGCTTTCAAAAGCAGAATTAACCAAATGGAAAAGGAGATTCAAAAGCTTCCTGAAGAAAATAGATCTCTCAAATCTGGAATGGTACAGATGGAAGCTTTGGACTTTTCGAGAAAGACAGATATCTCAGAACATACCGCGCAGATTCGAAAAATGGAAGATAATGTGAAATATCTTATTGGAAAAACAACTGACCTGGAAAATAGAATCAGGAGAGACAATGTAAAAATTCTGGGACTACCTGAAAACCATGATCAAAAGAAGAGCCTAGACATCATCCTCCACGAAATTATCAAGGAAAACTGCCCTGAGATTCTAGAACCAGAAGGCAAAATAAATATTCAAGGAATCTGCAGAACACCGCATGAAAGAGATCCAAAAAGAGAAACTCCTAGGAGCATTGTGGCCAAATTCCAGAATTCCCAGGTGAAGGAGAAAATATTGCAAGCAGCTAGAAAGAAACAATTCAAGTATTGTGGAAATACAATCAGGATAGTACAAGATCTGGCACCTTCTACATTGAGGGATAGAAGGGAATGGAATAGGATATTCCAGAAGTCAAAGGAACTAGGACTGAAGCCAAGAATCACCTACCCAGCAAAACTGAGTATAATACTTCAGGAGAAAAAATGGTCTTTCAATGAAATAGAAGACTTTCAAATTTTCCTGATGAAAAGACCAGAGCTGGAAAGAAAATTTGACTTTCTAACACAAGAATGATGAGAACCATGAAAAGGCGAACAGCAAAGAGAAATCATAAGGGACTTACTAAAGTTGAACTGTTTACATTCCTACCTGGAAAGACAATATTTATAACTCTTGAAACATTTCAGTATCTGAGCACTGGGTGGGAGTACACACACACACACATGCACACACGCACACATACATAGAGACAGAGTGCACAGAGTGAATTGAAGAGGATGGGATCATACACTAAAAAAAAAAAAATGAAATCAAGCAGTGAGAGAGAAATATTGGGAGGAGAAAGGGAGAAGTTATATGGGGCAAATTATCTCTCATAAAAGAGGCAAGCAAAAGACTTATTAGTGGTGGGATAAAAAGGGGAGGCAAGAGAAAAACATGAGATCTACTCTCATCACATTCCACTAAAGGAAAGAATATAATGCACACTCATTCTGATAGGAAAACCTATCTCATAATACAGGAGAGTGGGGGACAGGGGCACAAGCAGAATGGGGGGGAGGATAGAGGGGAGGGCATGGGGAGGAGAATGCAATACAAGGTCGACACTCATGGGGAGGGAAAGGGCCATAAGAAAATAGAAGTAATGGGGGACAGGACAGGATGGAGGGAAATATAGTTAGTCTTATACAACACAACTAGTATGGAAATCATTTGCAAAACTAAACAGATATGGCCTATATTGAACTGCCTGTCTTCTTAGGGGAAGGGGTAGAGAGGGAGGGAGCTAAAGAAGTTGGAACTCAAAGTGTTAGGACCAAATGTAATGTTCTTACCACTGGGTAACAAGAAATACAGGTTAAGGGGTCAAGAAAGCTATCCGGCCCTATAGGACAAAAGAGAAGACGGAGACAAGGGCAGGGAGGGAGGATAGAGGAGAGAGCAGATAGGTCACAGGGGCAATTAGAAAACTTGGGTCTGTGGGGGGGAGGGGGAAAAAAGGGGAGAAAATTTGTAACCCAAAATTGTGTGAAAATAAATGTTAAAAGTTTAATAAAAAAAAAAAGAATCAGAAATATAAGGTGTAAGCCTACAGGGGACTGATATTTTTAAAGTAACATATCACAAATCAGACATCCAAACGGGTGCCATCCTTCAGACACAACCTCTACACACATTCTGATGTTGCCCTTCGCTGCCCAAGACATTTTAGGAATCACCTCCCAAACTAGCTGATGAAAGGCAAAAGAAATCCAACTCCTTATTGCAGTCACGCCTCATTTTCGACCTTTGCTATTTCCCTCCTTATTTCTACTCTTGACTGGTCATTCTCAGTTTACTCTACCCTCTAAACTATCCATATACATCAGACTTCTATTCTGGGCCCTCTTCTCTGCTCTTTTACTGACTTCATCAGTCCATGAGTTCAATTATTATCTCTACTTAGATGACCCTCAGATCTACCCTTCTACATTATTTTCCATTCACACAGACTACTGTCCTGACAAACTGGTCTTCCTCCTCTTCCTCATGCACAATACTCTATGTCTCATTTGCATGCTTTCGCACTGGCTATTCCTCCGGGTTGGAATGCAATATCTTTTAAAATCTCTGCCTCTCAGAAATCTTGCATTCCTTTACTAGTCAGTTCAAGCATCAGCTTCTACACGAATTCTTTGCTTGGTCCCTCTCCAACTGCTAATGCCTCCCTCCCCCAAACTACCTGTATCTATTTTTAAAATATATATGTATGTATATATATACACACATATATATATACACACCCACATACATATATGCATATATACACACACCATATTTAAGTATATATACTTAGACACGTCTCTTCTGTTGTAAATACCTTCCCTTTGAGATTATTTTCCATTTGTTCTGTGTCTCTCTCTTGTAAGTACATAGATATTTACATGTTATCTCCTCCATTAGAAGGTCAGATCATTTGAGAGCAAGGACAGTGCTTTCCCTTTTCTTTGTATCCTCAGCACTTAAATGCTTAGTGACTGGTCGATTTAATGATCTATGTATCCAGTCCTAATTTCTCCCCCGAAATCCTGCATCACTAACTGCCTACTGAACATTCATAAATGAATGTCTCATAGGCACCTCAAACTCAACATTCCACAGAGGAATCATTATCTTTCTTCACAAACACATTCCTCTTTATTTATGTCAAAGGCACCATCACCCTTCTAGTCACCCAGGCTTACAATTGCAGTGCTATCCTCAACTTCCCACTTCGCTTCACCTGACATTTATAAATCATTTGCAAGTCCTGTGGAGTCTTCCGGAGCAACTTCTCTCACATCTGTCCCCTTCTCTCAATTTACATGATGACCTTGAGTTCTGGCCCTCATTACTTACCTCTTGCTTAAACTATTTCAATACCCTCCTAATTGATCTCCCTGCCTCAAGTCTATCCCCAGGCCATCCTCCATCCAGCGGCTAATATTGGTGGTATTCCTAAATTAAAACTCCGACTAAATTACTGACCTGCTCAATAAGTCTCAGTGATTCCCTATTAGTTTAAGTAACAAATAAGTAACCCTTCACAGCCTGACTTAAACCTACTTTTCCACCTACATTCTCCTTCATGCTCTCTTCCTTCTCGCCAAATTAACCTTCTCCCCACACAGCAATGCATCTGCCATCTCTGTGCCTCTAAATAGCCAGTCCACTATGCTTGGAATGCATTCCCTCTTTCCTCACACCTCTTAGAATCCCTAGTTTTCTTCAAAGCTTAACCCAAATGTTACCTACTATGTAAAACCATTTCTGATTTCCCCCTCTACACACACACACACACACACACACACACACACACACACACACACACACAATTGCTTCACATTTATTTTGTGCATATTTTGTGTGTGTATAACAAATGCATGTAGATATAACTGATTAGACATAAATATGTCTATTGATGTAGACCTATCAGCTAGGTGGCTTAGTGGATAAAGGAAATGTGAGTTCTAGCCTTCGGCTCTTACTAGCTATGTGATCCCCTTATCTGTATGATAATAATAGTGCCTACCTCCCAGGTTTATTCTGAAGATGATGAGATAGTTTTTGCAAACCTCAAGATGTGATATTTACTATATTGTATATATTATAGAAACATACACATACATATATAGTGTTTTGCCCTGATAGAATAGTAAAAATAATAATAGCATTTATATACAGCTTTAAGGCATGTTTTCTCATTTGAACATAAGTGCATTGAAGGTAAGTGTCTTCCCTTTTATATTTGTACCCCCAGCAAACAGCACATGGCCTGGCACACGATAAGCAATTAATAAATTGTGTTGATTGATTGATCACCAGACTTGTTGTTGAATGATGTTTCACTGTCTCCCAAAATAAAATTCCTAAAGAACAAAGGCTGTTTGTTTATTATTGAGGAAATACAAAAATACAATTTTAAAAATGTTTTGAGCAACAACAGCATTTTAAGAATAAATGTGGAGCCTTCTGAGGGAGCTTCAGAGAAATAATAAACACCCAGGTGACTCTATAATCTCCAGCACGTGGTAAAATCCTCCACTAAAGTTCTCCAGTGCCTCCTCCTGGTATTCAGGTGATAATGGGTTATTAAAGGCTTTAGTGAATAAAGTTCAAGCTCTATTAGGCCCTACCTCAAGTTGGAAAGACTTCTGGCATAGGCCTACTAGCCAAATGCCATCTAAGAGCTGGCTTAGTTAAGCATGGAGAAGCTGTCCACCAAGTGACAAAGGTAAGAGAACATAAATTCTTGAGGGAGGAGATTGTTCTGTTTTTGCCTCTATATGCCTAGCACCCAACATGACTCCTGACAAGACAACTCATGAAGACAAGCTACTAAGGTGAGGAAGGCTAGCTGCTGTCGGAGCTTGTGGAGGGATTATCCATATCAATAAATTACAGATACCTTGAAGTCCCAAAGCATATGTTAAAACATCAGCCACATTGTTTTCAAGTCACGCCTGAAAATGGCAGAGTAAAACTCTTAGAAGAAAGGAAATGAAGGAAGAATGGTCTAAAAAAGTACTCTGAAAAGAAGGGATGGTTATAAGCAACACAGAAAAGGACAAAGCATTCAGTTTTGCGCTACATTGGATTAACTAAAGGTCTAACTAATAAAGTTGGTTTATATTTCAGTAAATCTTCACATTAAGTGTACATGAGACCCTCAAAGAAAATTCAGCACTCTACCTGAGGCACCTTTCAGATGGCATTCTGAAATTTTCTGCTCCTGTGTCTCTGCTTTAAAACTTTTTGAAGCAATAAGCAAGCATTCCAGATGAACAAAAAAGGAAAAGGAAAAATATATTAATCTAAAAAAAACCTGCATTCTGAATCTTCATGGGTAATGATAATCCTAAGAATCTTAAAAGGGTTCACTGAGTATAATATATGTCTGGTAAGGCAAAGTGTTCCAACTATTGGGCTACTTTAATAAGCTAGATATGATTACAAATATTAAGGTATTATAATTTTTCATATTCTTGAAACTTCTCAGAAATTTCCTCCTCTGCATTATGAAGGGGGTTGGACTATATGACCCCAAAAAGTGCTAACAACCTATGAATCTATGTAAACACCTTGAACTTGAGGATGACACTGAGCTAAGAAGGGAGGGGTAGGGAACTGATAAGGCAAAGGAAAAATACCTAAGAGTTCCAATAACATAAGGCTACAGAAGCTGATTATTAGTCTCTTATTTCCAATAGCTTACTAAACATCTGCACCTGCTTCCTCCTTCCACCACAATTAAGACTCCCACTTTTGGGACCTAGACTTTGATTGGTAAACTTCCACCTATCTCACACCCTGTCCCAGGCCTACTTCACCACTTGCCAGTGATCTCTAAGCCACACTACCTCCCCATGCACGCTTTACAGCTTTCTCCTCCTCTCAGTTTTCCACAGTCGTTCACCTCTTGGTGCTGCCTTTCCTATCAGAACATAAGATCCTTCAAGGACAGGCATGATTTTGCTTACCTGTATTTGTATCCCCAGCGATTAGCACAGTAGTATGTAGCATATAACAAGTGTTCAATAAATAATTTTTTATTAACTCATTCATCAAAACCTCAAGCAACATATCTACAAAGAAGCTTATCTTCCCACAAAATAATTGATCCCCCTTCATCTCACTTTCTACATTTCTCCTGACACTGCCACCATAGAGTCATAGCACAGGAATCATCTTTGACTCTCCCCTTTCCCTCATCATATGAAAATCATCTCAAATTCTTTCACTTACCAGTTGTATGACCCCAGGCCATCAATTCAGAGCTCTGGCTCTGCTTTCCTTATCTCATCTATATAATAAAGGAGTTGGACTAAATTCTCTCTCAGACCTCTTTCAGCTCTGACATTCTATGATTCTAAATTGCCAAGTCCTATTAATTTTACCACCTCACAACCTCTTTTATAACATGTCGTCCTTTCCAGTCTCACCATAAGCACCCTAGCTCAAGTCCTTATTATCTAGATTAATGTCACAGACTCCTAATTGGTTTACACATTTCTAGTCTCTTCCCTTTCTTCTTCATTCTTCTGCCCAAGTCATCTTAACATAGTATTCTGATCCCAAGAATGTTCTACTCAATAATAAAAATACCTTAATCTTGGCACTTAAAAATCCTCAACAATCTGGGTCTAACTCATTTCCAGCCTAATCATGTACTCTATGTATTCTAATCACATTAAAGTATTCTCCATTCCCACTCTCATCTGCTTTCACCTCCTTCTCACCTTCACCAATATTATTCCCTCCATCCCTGGAATTCTTCATCCATTCTCCCATTTCTGCCTAGTGAAATCCTTCTCTTCCTTCAAAACCTAGTTTACGTGTCACCTGTTCCAAGCAATTCTTTCTGACGTCACCAAGAATCTCTCTCTTCTCAAATTTATCATGTCATTTTACCCATATCTCTCAATTCAATTTAATAAAATTTTATTAAGTACTTACCATGTGCCCTGTGCTAGATATTAGCGATACAAAGACAAAAGAGTCCTTGCTCTCTCAAGGGGCTTACATTCTACATACCCTCTTCTGCACTTAATATATATAGCTCTACCTTGTGTTACCATTATTTAAACACATCTTTGTACCCCCCCTCATTAGACTGTAGGCCCTTTAAGAGCAGGTCTATATTTTACCTTTCTTTGTGTTTCCTAAATTTAGTATAGTACCTTACACAAAGCAGGCACTTAGTAATGTTAGTGGGGGTTTTTTAAATAAAATTTAATAAACCCTGGGATCACAGCAACAGAGTCTGAAAGACAGAAGAGACCTCAAAGGTCATTAAGCCCAAACCTCTAATATTGCAGACAAAGGCTGGTTCATTCCTCTTTTACCATTTTATTACTTTCTTTTCAAATGGGGAAATGACTGAGCTGTATTTTAAAATTATCCTTCATCTTAGGTGAATTATTTCCATAGAAAAGTAAAATTGTGTACAGAAAATATAATACCAGAAATGAGATAGCAAATACAGACTTGCTCAACTGCTGAAATATTAAAATAGAAAATATCACAGAACATACAAAAAAACACAAAAGAGAAATGCATGAAGAGCTTACAAATTTGTCAGATATCAAATAACTTGTGTCTTATATGTTCTCACTTAAGTGAGTCTTTTTGCCCACCCACTTCCCTTCACTATTTAATTCTAAAAAGATGGGCTGAAGTTATTAAAATCAACTGAGGCCTAGTCCAGCCACTGTCCTTGGAAATGAGATTTTCACCTTGATTTCCTAATGAACAGTGATATCCAAAGTGACATGAGTAATCAGTGACAAAGTTAATTACATTCTAGATCTTCTAATTCTTCTACTTTACTTTGTCCCAGACAGGTTATGAAAAAATATTACTTAGTGCATGTAAAAGCTGCATTCAAGGAATTAAAATAGAAACTGTGTGTGCAAGTGTCACTCTGTGTAAATCTGCTTCAGGGAATCGGGAATATGCTACAATCTGCTAAGACCTAATACATCTTTTTCTACTGCCCATTGACTTCCTAGAAACTTTAATTCTTCTGTCTTTATTGAGTTCCATGATTTACATTCATAATACTATCACTGAGAGGACACTCACGTTTAAGATGGGCTTTGGTAATGACATAGAGATTGGGATCACCAAAGGTTCCACAAAATTTTCTACCCCAGAATCCTTCTATACTCACTTCTGAGCCTGACTCAATTTATCCATCTGTAGTACTTGTAGATGATTAAAAAAAAGTAACAAGGATTACAAATTTCCTTCTTTTTTATAACAATGCATTCCCCAACGGCCCCACCTCTCCCTTCTAAGATTTTTAAGGAAGCAGTCTCAGAGAAATGTAAATAATCTGGCCCAGTTATCAAAAAGAAGGTTGAGGTAGGAGGAAAAACTGAGGTGAAAGGGAAAATGACCTCCAACTGAGAACTAGCATCAAATGCTTGTGCAAGTGGGACAGCCCCACCTGGACAAATGGTTCTAGCAAGCACCAGAGCCCTTAGAGCTAATTTAAGAGAACAATTTAGAATGGCAAAAATAGAATATTTCAATAACATCCTGAAAAACCTGGATGTGTATGCAAGGGCTGTACAAAAGATAATGCACAAAAACAAAAATTAAAAAATGGAGGTGCTCTTGCACTGAAATTGGTTCTGAGGTACGTTTTTTAAGCTGTGAAGTCAAGAAAGGCAAGGGTTAGAGGGTGGTCACTCCATGAGAGGCAAAGGCTCAAAGAGCAGGGAGGGGTCTTCTGGGAGTGAAGACTACAAGTAGCCTCTGCTGGAGTTTCAGAAATGTGGCCTTCACTACAGAAGGGAGAATTACAGAGGGCAGCTGTGCTGGAGGCTAAACCACAGGAAGTCCAACTATGGCTGGCAGGGTCTGAGAGGACTGACAGTCACCATCTATCAGGAGCCCAGTAGAGTTACAGGAGGTAGAGAATGAAGAGCGATGGGGAGCAGCAACCTCCTGCCCTATCTCCTACCCCTTTCTGAAGTATCAAGCACCAAGACAAGACTGTAAGTCAGAGAGACTGTATAGATTAGTGACAGGATTTCCCAGTGGGGCACAGGAATCCTTGCTACAGCCAAACATTTGTAAATAAATTATTTTTTATGCTTTCAGACTTATAAGCCTGAGCGAAAAGTAAGGAGAAGTCCAAAAGAAAGAAAAGTAATATAAGACCAGTAGAGGAATCAGTACATATTACATTTGTCTGTAAAACAAGCTCTTCAACCCTATTTACTAACATAAATTTGTGTGATCTGACAAGGAGATAAACATTTCTGAAGTTCTCTTTATAAAAAACATATTTTCCTAAAAACTTCATTAAAATATTTTGTCAGTTATGTGGCTATGGGTCTTTAAAATGTACAAACTTCATTCACTTCAAGGAGAACTAGTGGTACACCTTGTAAGACTGCCAAATATTGAAATAACAAAAAACAAGCCAGAAGTGTGAATCATCCCAAAACGTACCTGGACTCTTTGTTTCAGAAAGCCTGTGCTGTAAGCATTACATAACACTGTGCTAACTACTAATGCAACTGGCTGCCTTTCAAAAATTACATATCATAATTCATGTAATGATTTCTTTTCCACCCACTTTATTTTTCCATTGTAGATAGAGAAAGCAATCTCTCACCGAAGAGACTCTATAATGCTCTGGGGTAAAATGTAATTAGGGCAACGTCATTTGCAATGAGGAACATTTTGAGAACCTCACCATCAAAAGGAATTTCTTTTGTTTAGACATCTTTTTTATTTTGGCAGAAAATTATATAAGGAAAATAATTCTTCTTGGTTTTCCTCCTACAAATAAAGGATGGGAGGAAACCTATAAAGAATAAACCCTAACAAAATCTTAATGCTTTCATTGACAAACACAGAATTTTCATTCTTTATGTATTTCTGACTATAATGCGGTATTTTAAAAAATGAATAAAACACCATAAGATAACATGGAGCTTTGTAGAGAACATTGTAATCACAGAAGTTTAGAGCTGAGGAATCTTGAACATTACGTGTTTCAATTCCCATATCCTATAAAATAAGCAAAAGGGTATGGGTAATCATTGTTGTTGTTCAGTTGTTGCAGTGAAGAACAATTCTCTGTGACCCCATTTGGGGTTTTCTGGGCAAAAATACGAGAATGATTTGCCATTTTCCTCTCCAATAGATAGAGAAACCGAGGCAAACAGTGTTAAGTGATTTGCCCATGGTCATACAGCTCATGAGTGTCTGAGACCAGATCTGAAATCAGTTATTCCTGACTCAAGGCCCATTGCTCACTTCTCCGTGCCACCTTACTTGCTGTAATATTATATATATATTCTGAAGAGAAAAATTCACAAGTTTATTTCTAAGCAGATACAGTCACTTAGTATCTCTGGGCCTTCCTCATTTGTAAAAATGTAAGGATTCCATCCCAGTACTAAAATTCTAGGATTTTATTATGTTGATCATAAACACGCAAATCTTTATAGCCTTATATATTTTTAATTTTATTTAAACAAAACATCATGGAAAGAAAGAAAAGTAATATAAGTCCAGTAGGGGAATCAGTTACACTTGTCTTTATAGCTTTTCAACACTATCTACTGACATGAATTAGTGTAACCTGACAAGGACAGAAATGTTCTCTATATTTAAAAAAAGCATTTTTCTAAAAACGTCATGTTTTGTCAACTGTGTAGTTATGGGTCTTTAAAATTTACAAACTTCATTGTAAAGACCAAAATTACACCTATTAAAAATAGATTTTTAATTGACATCTTTTGTTTTTACATTATTGAGAATTTCCTTTAAGAGGAAGAGAAGAAAAAACATTAGCAAAATTGATCAATTCATTTTTTTTTTAAATCTTGATATTAAAAGCAATATTCTCCACTTCTTAACTTACCTATCTCATATGTCCTCTTGGGGTCAAAGGGCTTCGTAGCTCTGTTCCTGCCTTGAAGGTTCAAAACCACACTTGTCTGTCTCTCATCCTGGAATACTCCTCAGCACCTGGACCTCTTCTCCCTAGAACATCTCATTACTCCTGTAGCCTTTCCAACCTGAGATATATCCCTTCACAATATCTACTCTCTTTGCCCTCTGGTTAATTCCCCTTGGCATCTTCCATTTTGTGGATGGCCTGTACCAGCCTTCACCACCCCCTCCACTCCTATTTCTGACACCCAGACTTGCTAACCATTCTCCATCATTGAATCTCTTCATCCCTCCACCTCTCCCCAACTTTCTCAGCTGCCCCTGTGTGCGTTGCCATTGTTGTCACTCAGACATTCAGTGGCGTCTGACTTCATGACACCATGGACTAGTGTGCCAAGACTTCTATTCTCCAGTATCTCCCAAAGTCTGTCCAAGCTCATGTTCATTACTTCCATGACACTTTTCACCTCATCCTCTGCCATCCCTTCTCCTTTTACTTTCAATCTTTCCCAACAGTAGGGTCTTTTACAAGAAGTCCTTTATTCTCATTATATGACCAAAGTATTTAAGCTTCAGCTCCAGTATCTGTCCTTACAATGAGTAGCTGAGTTAATCTGCAAGGTAATCTTAAAAGCCTTCTCTAACACCATAATTCAAAAGCATTGATTATGTAGCTTTCCTTACGGTTCAACTATCACAGGCATATATTACTACTGGAAAAATCACAGCTTTGAATACACAGACCTTTGTACGCATGGGAATGTTTGCTTTTTAGTATGCTATCCAGATTTGCCACAGCTTTCCTTCCAAGGAGCAAGCATCTTTTAATTTCATAGCTGCAGTCACTCATTGTCTGCAGTGATCTTTGAACACAAGAACATAAAATCTGACACTGCTTCAATTTCTTCCCCCTCTATTTTCCAGGAAGTGATGGGACCAGTTGCCAAGATCTTAGTTGTTTATTTTTTTTGTTAAGTTTTGAACCAGCTTTTACACTCTCTTCTCTTACCCTCATCAAGAAGCTCCTTAATTCCTCTTCACTTTCTGCCATTAGAGAGGTATCAGTTGCTTATCTGAGACTGTTTATGTTCTCATGGCACCCTTAACTCCAGCTTTTGATTTGTCTAGCGTGGCATTTCACATGATGTACTTTGCATAGAAGTTAAATAAATAAGCTAACAATATACAGCCTTATTGTACTTCTTTCCCAATCTGAAACCAACCAGTTGTTCCATCTCTGATTCTGTTATCTCTTGACTGCATATAGGTCCCTTAGGAGAAAAGATGATATGATATTCCCATCACTTTGAGAACTTGCCAGGATTTGATGTGATCCACAGAGTCAAAGGCTTTAATGTAGTCAATGAGGCAGAAGTAGATATTTTTCTGGAACTCACTTGTTTTTTTCCATAATAGAGTGAAGGTTGGCAATTTGGTCACTAATTTCTGTGCGTCTTTGAAAACCAGGCTGTACTTCTGGCAATTCTCAGTTCACATATTGCTGAAGCCTCACTTGCAGAATCTTAAGCATAGCTTTGCTGATACATAAAATGAATGCAATTGTTTGGTAATATGAAAATTTTTTGGCATTGCCCTTCTTTAGGAGAGCAATCCAGTGGTCACTGCTGAGTTTTTCAAACTTACTGTCATATTGAATTTAGCACTTTAGCAGCAGCATCTTTTAGGATTTTATATAGTTCAGTTGGAATTCCACCACTATTTGGATTAGTGAACTTAAATAGATGGGAATGGGTGAATTTCATTCAGGTGACCATAATATATACTACTATGAACAAGAATCCCTTAGAAGAAATGGAGTGGCTCTCATAGTCAATAAAAGAGTGTTAGGTAGTTAGTTAGTTAAGTTCACTAACTTCATTATTAGCAATACTCCCCAATGGCCTTTGGACTTCATTCTCTAGGATGTCTGACTCTAGATCAGTAACCACACCATCGTGGTTATAGGTGAGGTTGAGATCTTTCTGGTATAGCTCTTTTGTATACATTCTTGCCTCCTCTACTTAATCTTTTCTACTTCTATTAAGTCCCTACCATTTTTGTCTTTTGTCATTCCTATTCCCTTGATGTCTTTAATTTTCTTGATGACATCTCTTGTCTTTCCCATTCTATTGGGTTTTTTTCTATTTCTTTGCATTGCTCATTTTTAGCCTCATCAGAAAGCCATTTTGTTTTCTAGTTCTTGGTTTTCTTTGGAATATTTTTTTGTTGCCACCTCCTGTAAAATATTGCAAACATCTATCCATAGTTCCTCAGGCATTCTATCTACCAGATCTAATTCCTTAAACTTATTCATCACCTCCAGTTCATATTTATAAGGGAAGTTATTTAGGTCATACCTATGTGGTCTGATGGTTTTCCCTATTTTTTTCAATTTAAGTCTGAATTTTGCAATAAGAAGCTCATAATCTGAGTTACAGTCAGCTCCAGGTCTTGTTTTAACTGACTATATAGAGTTTCTCCCCCTCTGGCTGCAAAGTGGATCATCAATCTGATTTAGATATTGACCATCTGGTGATGCTCCCATGTGGAGTTGCCTTTTGGGTTGCTGAAAAAGGGCATTTCCTATGACCAATGAGTTATCTTGATAAAACTCTATTAGTCTCTGCCCTGTGTCATTTTGTACTCCAAGGTCAAACTTGCCTGTTATTCTAAGTATCTTTTGATTTCCTACTTTAGCATTCCAGCCTCCTGTGACGAACATGACATCTTTTTGGTTTTTGGTGCTATTTCTAGAATATGCTATGTCTTCATAGAACTGATCCACTTTGGCCTCTTCAGCATCAGTGGCTGGAGAACAGCCTTGTGTTACTGTGATACTGAATGATTTGTCTTGGATTCAATCAACTATCATTCTCTCATTTTTGAGGTTATATGCCCGTACTGCTTTTCTCACTCTTTTATTGACTATGAGAGCCACTCCATTTCTTCTAAGGGATTCTTGTCCAAAGTAGTATATATTATGATCACCTGAATGAAATTCACCCATTCCCATCTATTCAAGTTCACTAATCCAAAGGTGTTAATGCTGAAACTTTCCATCTCCCGTCTGACCATATCTACCTTACCTTGGTTCACAGGTCTTATATTCTAGGTTCCAATCAAATCTTGATCTTTACAGCATGGGACTTTCCTTCTCTCACCAGACACATCTGCAGCTGAGCTTCCTTTCCACTGACCCATCAGCTTCATTCTTTCTGGAGACACTTGCAGTTGTCCTCCACTCTTCCCTAGTTATGTGTTGGACACCTTCTGCCCTGAGGGGCTCATCTTTTTATGTGGTATCTTTTACCATTTTAATATGGTCTAAGGGGTTTTCTTGGCAAAGATACTAAAGTGGTTTGCCATTTCCTTTTCCACTATGACCTGTTTGTTTTGGATAACTCTGTGGGGCATGCCTCCCAGTTTCACTGAGCTACACAAACGCCTTAGCCTGGGGGGGGGGGGGGGGGGGGGGCGCGTTGCGGTTTTGTCTTCCCCGATTAGAACATATATATGCTCCCTGAAGATAATCACACTCTATCTTTTTGCTGCCATTTGTATCACTAGTACTTAGCACAGTGCCTGGAACATAGTAAGCACTTAACAACTTCACTTCTTTTCCAAGTTTGTTCTTTATAATTTCACAACATTCATTTATGACTGTTTTGTAATTGTTTTTGAATTTACATTTTTTGTAATCACTGTGTATATTGTCTACTTGGCTCTGCTTATTTCATTTTGAATAAGTATACATGAGTCTTTCCAAATTTCTCTGTATTCATGTTTGTTGTTTCTTACAACATAGATATATCCCACGATGTTTATATACCACAATTTATTCTCATTAAAATTTAAGTCCCTTCTTTTTCCTCTGGTGGGAAAGCAGCATGTCTAATATAATTTAGCATTGTTTTTCAAATTTGAATTTCATTAATGAAAGTAAATTAATGTCATTTATTTGTTCTTTTAAAATGAGCATTCATGATAGTATCAGAAAAACTCTAGCAATATCATAAGGTAATTACCTTAGGGATCCGATTAGAAACATGTCACTGTTAATATTCTTGTCAGAATCAATATTATAAAAATGAAGAGGATCTATATGCTACCTAGCTTTCTACCCTGACAAGCATGCTACCAACCACTACGTGTCTGAGTTTTAATCATACAAAGAATAATTATCCTTCTAGAAAAATTGCAAGCATTTTAATGCCAGTAAATGGGGGTCCAGAAAAAAAATCTTTTTGAAATTTGTGTTTTTGTAGGAGTCAGAAAATGAAATATGTCAGAGTGAATGAGTTCTAAAGGCTAATCAACTGTCAAAGGATAATATTAAATGACTTCTTAGGGTTTTTTTCTTTGACATTTCAACTATGCTTATATCTTTATATGCTTATCTCCTGAGAAAATTCAATTTTCCCTTATACTTATTTCATAATTAGAGACTCACTCAGGATTTTGGCTCTCTATAAAATTAATAAGTAGAGTTCACCTACTTCAACACTTAGTGAATGGATTGAGAATTAAAATGCAGGTCATTAAGAACAACTTAAGAATGAGTCAATCTAGAAATAATTTCTAATGATTAATTCTTACAAATGAATCATTAGTAAGCCCTATCCTTAGACTAAGCTTAAATCTTAATGATTAACTTTTTTTAAGAGACCCTTAAAGCTCTGTTTAATAACTTTAATAACAAGTGATCCTCCTCTTTTTATTAGGAAGGCATTCACCAATGTATTAACATTCTGTAAAACATTTTTGTATCATTTTAATTTTTCAATTAACAAGTAGTCTTTTTCTCTTCCTCCAACACAAGCCTCAATTTAAAAGAAAAGCAAAAATAAAATCCATATAGTAAGTACACATAAATTCCTCCACTGTCCATGGTCGAAAATGAAAGTCTGATTCTACATCTTGAATCTATCACTACCCTGTCAAGAGGAGAGAAGTTTAGTTAATGATCAGTCCTGTGCAACAATGGTTGGTCACTGCATTATGAACAGTAGGCCACAGGTCAAAATTGCTAGAAATGAAGAAGGTGAAAATGGAAGGTTTTGTCCTGCTGATAAGCTAATCTTTTTTCCCATATCTATTACACACACTAGCTAAAGGTCTTGACTCACTAGTGATCCTTTCAGTTTCAGTCCCTCCTCCCACCCCCATCTCTCCTTGCTGGACTGGTACTCAGCCTAGGTCAAACTATATCAGCGTTCTAGGTGCCACATTTGAGAAGAGGTGCTGACAAACTGAAAAGCATCTGAAGTAAAGTAACAAAGATGAGAGGGACTAAATTGGATACTCTCCCCAAAATCAACTTAAGGAATTAGGAATATTTATGAAAGAGAAGACTGACAGGGGGCATCATTTTGTGTGCTCAAATATCTGAAGGCTGTCACATGGAAAAAGGAATGAGGGTAGTGGCAATGAGGCTAACAACAACATGCCCATTTTAAGATTAAAGAGATGAATTTATACAAACATTTATCAGTTGGTCACTTATAACCTTCAAGAGTAGGTTATAAAACTTTGGTATTACCTGCTTTTCTACATGCATTTATATTTATGTGAGTCAATAACAGGTATACCTCTATCCAGGGCCTTGTGGTCAAAGATTACATTGTGGGGTACCAGGAATAAATTTAGTAAGCTGAGAAATCTTACTCCTGTTTCATTTGTTTTCTTTTTCCTCCTAACAAGCAGAAAGATCTTCAGACTCGGAAGAGAACAAAACAGACATGATAAGAGAGTCCTTGGATGCCCCCAATTTCAAGTATGGTGCATGGAAAAAAATGACGTGTTTAAAATCACAGCACCTGGATTTGAATCCCAAGTCTGTCATTTACTCGTTGTGTGATCTTGGGCAAGTTCTTAACTTCTGTAGGCCTCGGGTTCCTCATTTGTAAGATGAGTCTGTTACACTACATGACCTCCAAGGCTTTTTTCCAGCTCTAAGTTTGTTATCTCACGTAAAAAGAAAATGCGGATCTTAATAGACTGCAAATTCAATATTTGTTAACAATAAGATGTAGCAAATAAAATAACCAGTTCCATTTTGGCCTTCAAAATGGTGGAAAATGGTGTCCAAAACAAAAGATAACAAACATCCTGCACTCTGCTCTCATTAGATCAAATCTGGGTGCCAGATTTTAGAGTATATTCAGAGGAAGATGGCCAGATTGTTGAAAAAACTAGAGATCATCCTATATGATAATTAATTTAAAGAACTGGGTTAACTCTAGTTAACCTAGAGAAGAGCATACTTGAGGAATTGGGCCTGGAGTAGAATGAGGAACGATAGTTATTTTTACAAGTTTGTCATGTGGAAGAGCAATCTATCTTCCTATGCTTTGCATTCTGAGTTCCCTTCCAACTCAGATTCTGATTACATGATTCTACCTGGCCCCAAAGCACAAAACTAGATAAAAGTAGAAGCTAGAGAGAGGCAGATGTCACTTTAATCTAGAGGGAAACAAGTCCTATCAGAACTGCCCCCAAGTAGAACAAGCTGCCTCAATATAATGAAGTCCTCATCTCTGAAGGACTTCAAGATGGAGCAGGATGACCACTTGTCCAAAAGGTCAAGTATGCTTCAAGTACAACTTGGACTAGATGACCTCTGAGAGCCCTTCCAACTCTTGAGATTCTGTGTTTCAGTATGTAATTTTCATTTAGATTTGCCTTATTTGATTTACCTTATTCTCCCCTGATAGATACACACACAAGGTTTTGAATAGCATTGTCATATAGCAGGTAGTTAGAGAATACTTGATGAGTACAAATCATTCCTTGTTATATCCCTGATACTGATGCAAAAAAAAAGAAAAAAAAAAAAGAAAAAGCACTAATATTTGTTTAAGAACTTGGGAGTATAAATTTTCCCTCCTGAGATATTTTCTCTGCACATTCAAATAAGAAATGTTCTGAGACCATAAACAGCATAAAATTTCATAAATGAATTTCAGGTGTAGTGTAAATGTGAACCAAAAGTACCTTTGGAATATGTGTGTGTGTATACATATATATATATATATATTCACATATACATATGTGTATGTATATACATGCTTGTATTTTTGCATGTACGTATTACTGGAAAGATCTTCAAGCTTTTCCTCTCTGTTAAAAATTAAAATGAATACTAAAAAGAAGTTGAACTGAGTAATGGAAAAATAAATGAAGCGCTGGAGACTAGGTAATGAGAAATCTGACTCCCCTCCTGGCATAGAGATGGGGTGGGGAGCTACTAAAAAAGAATTTTGTATACATTATCAGATCCACCTCCCATAAGATATTTTTAATCAGTTGGTTTTGTTTATCACAAGAGACAGTTTAGACTGGAAGGGAAAGAATTGAAATCACTGTGATGTAGATACTTAAGGCATCAATAAAACATTAAAAAAATAAGGGTGGGGAAAAAACCTCTCAAGATTGTTTAGTTCATTATTACTCTCTTTTCTACAGTGTTTAATTTCAGTTAACATTCTATAACAATATTCAATTTCTATTTAATATCCTTCTACTAAGGTAAAAAAAAATTCTTTTTGCAGAACAAAGAGAGAAGTTACCTTTTTAAAAGGATTTCAAGAGGACTGCATGAGTCCGGTTATTTGGGGCTATTGTAAGTATTAGCCTTTTTTTATTCTTCTAACAGTTTAAGCTCATACAAATTCCTTTTAGAGAGAATTCTCAATATTTTGAAAAATAATAATAACAACTTTGAAAATACTATTCAGGGGATAGATATTAAAACAGCTTAAATGTAGAATTATGAAATATTAAACTGAGTGAACATTATGCAACACTTTTTTTTTAAGCAAAATTCTAAATGATTGCATACAAGGAAATAAACAGTATATATCTTTTCATTGTCAACACTGCTGGGGGAAAAAACTGGTCTCTTGCTGCTTTTACCAGTTTGATGGTTTTAATATAAAATCAGCTGTTTGACATTTCTAAAAAATACTTCATTATCATATTAGTATATTCACTACTTCAATTCAACTAAACAATTATTTATTAATTACTTACCATGTGCTACACAGTGAAAATACAAAGAAAATACAAAGGAAGGGAAGGGGAGGGGAGAAGAAGGGAGGGGAGAAAAGGGGCCAGTAAAACCCAAGTCAACTGGGCACATTCTGGTCATCTAAATTTGCCTTTCTTTGGAGAGGAGAAGGAAGGGGAGGGGGAGGCAGACAGGAGAGGAGGTGGTGAGTTGCCCAGCTAGCTGGGTCCCCATTCAGCCAGCTGCCTCTACTCACAGGATCGTGTTCATCCTTCGATGCCGAAGAAGACCATGCCATCAGAGAAATGGTGACATGACTTGCACTTGACTTTGTTTTGAGTGAGGGAGGGCTGTGTAGGTCACCAGCCTCACTTCTCCTCTAGAGCCATCTGAATCCAATGACCAGATATTCATCAGGATGACTGGAGATGACCCAGGATACACTGGGAGACCTTGGCCTCACCCTAAGTGAGTACCTGGTTAAAGACTTTAAATGACAACTCAAGGAGTTTATACTTGAATCAGCAGAGAACAACTAATGATTCTTTTTTAGCACAAGAGTGATGTGGTCAGTCCTGTACTTCAGGGAGACTATAGTGGCAGCCTTGTGGAACTCATACTGCAGAGGGTGGAGAGACTGAAAGTTAAGAGGACAGTTACAGGTTACTCTCATAGATTGGTACAAAAGTAATCAAAGCCTGAACTATGGTGATGGCTGTGGGAAGAGATGGAAGAGATGCAAAAGTCATGTGCTGTGCTGGGATACTAATAAGACTGGGCAACTGCTTAAGAAATGGTGGGGTGGTGTAACACACACACACACATATAAAATAACAATATTGTAAAGACAAACAACTTGGAAAGTCTTAGGAACTTTGATCAGCATAATGACCAATCATGAATCCAGAGCACTAATAATGCAACATACCTAACCCCTCCTAATTAAAAAAGACTCAGTACAAAATGAACCCTTTAAAAAAAAGATATATCCAATCCAAAATTTATTTTGCTTGACTATACAAATTTGTAACAGGAATTATGTTTTTCTTTTTTCCTTAATGGCACTGTGGGGAGAGACAGGGGAGAGGGGCTGCGGGTACCCAAGGGAAAGAAATGTAAGGAGAAAAGGTGAATTTTTGCTCATGGGAAAAAAATTAAATTTTTTTAAAAAGTTAAGTATCAAGGTTTTAAACTGTGGAATGAATAGAGGTGAAACAGGAAATACAAATACTAGAAATCAAACCTGAGTCTGTATCACACAGTATACCAACACTACATATGCTCATTGAAAGGGTCATTAGCTTTAGCTCAGAGGGAAATAGCTATGCCATGAAAGATTAAATCTGCTTCTACATATGAAATAAACAGGGAACATGAAGTGATTCCTGGTCACTATTTTATTACGTATTTCATATGTCTAAGTTTTCTGGAGAGTCAGGTGGGCAATGGCAACTCTGTCTGATTTCTCATCTGGCCACAAACCATAAACTTTTTCCCTAAGCAAATCTGTTCCTGGATAGAGGCCAGCTCCCATCTGTGTTTTCTTTCCTTTGGTACAGAGCCTTCTGAGATCTCAAAAGGCCGCTGGCATCTTTCTTTTTCCCAGGCACCCAAGCAGCAGGGTGGTAGCTACCAGAACAGTTGCAGTGACAACAGCTACAGAAGTAAACAATCTTAAAGGCAGTTGTCCACAAAGAGAGAGACAACTGGAAAGAGAGATCTTTTGATGTTGATCACATTTTTCAGTAAAGATGAAATGTAATATAGGAAATTAGCAGCCACTGCATAGAAACTGTAAATGTCCCAACAAGACTTGTGTTTACAATTGACTGTACCAGTAATAAAGCACTGGATCCTATTATCATGAAACTATAATTCTATGGTGATTAGCATTCCCTTTTCTGATACTCTGTTTGGGAATAAAATTATCTCTGCCCTACTTGATTCATGTTTATACTCTGGCTAACTTTTAACTTAAGGATGTGTATAGCAGTAAAGCAGTTAGTAAGGATGGTGAGGACTCAATCCATAAACATTTATAAAGTGCCCACTATGTGCCAGGCACTGTGCTAAGGGTCAGATACACAAAACAGCCCCTGCCCTCAAGGAGCTTACAATGTAATGGAAAAGACAACATGCAAACAAATATACACAAAGTTATAGATAGGATGAATAAAAAATAATTGAGAAGTCACAAGAATTAAAGAGCTGGTGAAGAATTCTAATAAAAGATGGGATTTTAGCTTGGATTTAAAGGCAAACAAAGTCAAGCATAGTTTAGGCCTACCCAAAACAGCAGGACAGATTTTGCCTTTTATTAGAGTTCCTGAGTATATATCTTTTCTTCTAATTGAATGTGAGTTCTTTGGTGGCAGTGACTTTCTTATTAACCTCTGTGTAAATACATGGTACCTGTTGAATACATCTAATATATACACTCAAGAAATGAGTTAACATTCATCAGTCTTGAGAGGAGAATACACACACACACATTAATAACTGGTACCCCCCAATCAACATTTTAAAAAAATAAACTAGAAAATGAATTAATTACCTAAGCTATCTATGGCTGATGTCAGAAAGGCTGTACTGTTACCATCTAGTATAAAAGCTTTTCTATATAATTCTTAACGGAGTTCAATGATGCACTTTTTTAAAAACCATAACAGTGATTTCATCAGTATAGTGGGAAATTTTATCTACCAATGCAAAGAAGTCCCTTTTCTGCACCTTCAAATCTTCAAGAGTTACCTGGGATGGGGAGAAGTTAAGTGGACTTACTCAGGGGTCCACAACCAAGATAGTCACAGGTAGAATATGAACCCAGAGTTTTCTTGTCATCATCTCTGTCCACTATTCCACACAGCTTCTCATCAATGATACTTCCTTACTGAGGTATACATTTCACATATGCACAGCTTTTAAAATTTTTCAAAGTGATTTTACATTCACTATCACATTTTATTTTCACAGCATTCCTGTGAGATCAGGGTATTTTATAGAGGAAGAAAATGGAAGCTCTGGGAGGTCCAGCACAGAATTAAGGTTTCTCACTGACAATTCTTAGTCTTTCCTAAGACCATTCATTTGTATGATAAAAATTAAGCTTCTCAGCTCTTTCCATATTTTGGAAACTATGAAATGCTACACACACACACTCTTCAAATCCCTACCCTTCTGAAGGCAACACAGACTTAATTAATGGTAGAGATACAGAACTTTAGAACAAGACTTAAGGATTAGACTTACCCTAGTTTTGAAGTTCAGATCATTATCCCCTTTTCAGCACTTTTAGTAGGAAAAAAATAGATCTGGGGTCAGAGGACTTGGGCTCAAATTCTGAGCCTGCTATTTACTTAACTAGCTAGATGCCTTTGGCAAGTTACTTTATCTGATGGTCACCAATTTCTTCATCTGTGAAATAAAGGTGTTGGACTAAACGATTTCGAAGTTCCTTTCTATCTCAATATATAATTCCATGATTTAGAAATAAGGGAAAGTTTCATAGGAGAAATGGCATGTAAGTTAGAGCCTGGAGGAGAAAGATTCAACTGGTGAAGATGAGGACTCCATTCTGGGTATAGGGGCAGCATGAATGGGGGACAGCTGGAACAAAGTTCATTAAGAGAACTAAGGTGAAATAAAGATGGAAAGGCACCTTGAATCCAGTTAACAGAGTACCTCAGATAATGAATTTGCCCTTCCCTAAACTTAATTGTCACTGAAGATAAGAAAAGCACAAGCAACAAAGGGGACAGAATTCTGTCATTTCGTTACCATCAGTTACCTACTCTTGGCAAAATAATCAGTGCTACAATTATAAAAATTTTGAGATTTCTTTGTCCTTTTAATCATCATGAAAATTTTCACCGCAGAACTTCTCAACTCTCATTTTTCAAAATTGGTCTCTCCATCTCTATAGCTTCAACACTAAAATTTCCAGGCATTTTCCTTGTATACTAATTATTCTTGAAAGTTCTCTTTCACTTTTTATTAGATTCTCTTCTGCACAAAACCCCATCTCCTTAATATTAATGAGCATAGTCTCAGAAGAATCAAAATAATAGGTAACTCAAAGGGCAACTTATTTATCTACAAAGACTTCTACACAAATAACCACGTGAGAGCAATCAGCAAAGCTGTGTATGACCAGAAACATAAGTGGGCTGGTCAAGGAGGGAAGAGTACAGATAACAAATGAGCAATGTGGCAGCCCAGACTATTCAAAGGACTAGAAGAAGGCCCCTATTCACTGGTTAAATGAATTGGTTAACGAGCATCTATTAGTTACTTACTACGCGGCAGACTCTGTGCTATTTGGGATACAGATTAGCATATGAATACAAAAATCAGACAATCCTTGCCCTTTAAAAGCTTACATTCTCCTAGAGAGATTCTGTTCTTTCTTGGATAAGTAAACACATGATATATACAAAATAAACACAAATTGTTCTGGAATGGGGGGGAAGCACTAAAAACTGGGAGAATCATCAGGAAAAGCCTCCTGAAGGATGAGGCTCTTAGATGAGGGAAGCTGAGTTTTCAAGAAGCAGAGTTGAATAGGGAGTAAATTCCAGGCAAAGGAAACTCACCTGTGCATAGGAACACAGGTAGGAGATGGAACACTGTGTGCAAGGAGCAACAAGAAGGCCAGTTTGATTGGAGACAAGATATGTAAAGAGGAATAATAAGTAATCAGCCTAGGAACATAGGATCACGCCAGACAGAGCAGTAGACTAGAGTCAACAGAACTAGGTTCTCTATGAAGGATTCCTCAGTAGGCATAGATGGACATCACACAGGATGAAAAGGCATGGATGTGTTATAATTTCCACCCATGCAAGAAGTACTCACAAGAGCTCATGAGACCATTAAATTATTAGGGGGGAAAATGTGTCATATTACAACTGCTAAATTGGAAGGTTTGTGGAGGTGGAAAGTATATCTTATTTAACTTTGAATTACTTTTAGACCTAACACACAATTACACATATTTAGGTATTCTTAACCCTATTCAAAACACAACATCTATTTGTCACTGCACACTGCAGATTTTCTGTTGATATCTTCCCACAGGTTCCCCACTGAAGACCTAGCTAACAGTCTGGAGAGAGTTCACTTGGTTTTTTAATGCCAAGGTACCACCTCAAGCTGTCCATTTCTATCCTGTCTTTGCTTCTTCCCTACATGACTCACCCAACTCATTTCCTGCTTCAAATGTATCTTCAGTGCATTTTTCTAGTACAAATCGCTACTGGTAACACGCAGAAGCAGAGTTCCAAATATCCTGTGCCTTTTTACTGCACTTTGGGCTATCTGTGCTTATAATTCTTCCAGGATCATGTCTTTTCATGAGTCACTGTCAATGTAATGTCACAGCAACAAAACTAATGTAAAAAGATGAACTTCTTCAGAAGCAAGCACTCTGGGATCCTCAGAAGTACTTTTCCTAAATGCAATCAAGCCTGTTCTCCTCTTTCTGTTCACTTCTCAGCCCTGCTCACCACCCATCTGTAGGACGTGTACAAAGCATGCACATTAACAAACTAATTCATTGAACTGCATAGATCCACGTGCATGGAATGGTTTGGGCAATGCGCATTTTGCATCTGCTTAATTTTCCACTGTGGAAAATTAGGTCCGTTTTCTTTCATGTTGTCGTTGATTACACTGAGAGAGCTTTATTGCTATTCTAGGGTTTAATGTAAGACAAGGCCACCATCAGCTCTTAAGTGCTTCCCACAGGTCAGGTACTGTGCCCAGGTAGATAAATGGCACAGTGCATACAGAGCTAGGCCTGGAGTCAAGAAGACCCAAGTTTAAACTCAGTCTCAGATGCTTATTAACAGTATGGCCCTGGGCAAGTCACTTAACCTCTATCTGCCTCAGTTTCCCCAATTGTAAAATGGGACTTATAAGGGCATCTACTTCATAGGGTTGCAGTGAAGATGGAATGAGATAATATTTGTAAAGCATTTAGCAATAGTCCCTGTACATAGCTGGCACTTAATACATGCTAGTTCCCTTTACTAACCTCACGCACCTACTCCCAACATCCCCCAAGGGCTGTAGATATAAATACGTGACAAAAGAAATAAAGTCTCTGCCCTCATTCTAATGGGGGTAAGGCAATATTAGCAAATAAAAACATTTAGAAAACCTGTGACTCAGGCAGGAAACCTTTTGTTTGGCTATAGGACAAAATTTCATAAGATGATTGGATCCCAGGGATAATTTTGTCCAACAAACACTCATTTTCCTGAGAAGAAAAAGTAAAGTGACTTGCCTATGATCACACAATAAAGTAGCAAAGATGTTCTCTAACTCCTAATTTACTCTTTTGTCTGAAGCGTGATGTCATATTTCCCTGGATATTGGTCTTCTCTCCCACTGTTCTCCAAGTCAAACCTACTTCAGTCAGGTAAGTCACCTCACTAGCCTCTCTGCACATGATACCATGCTTTGCTTTAGAAAAAAACAAAAAACAATGATGGTGAGAACTACCATTCCTACAGCGCTTTAAATCTGGCAAAGCATTTACATATATTATCTCACGTGATTTTCATGACAAGACTAATGAGGTAGGTATTGTTATTGTTATCTCCATTTTACAGATAGGGAAACTGAGACCCAAAGACATTAAGTGACTTGCCCAGTTAGTGCCCAGTGGTGGAATTAATACTAAAGTCTTTCTGACTATAAGTCTAGCACTCTACCCACAATATCATACTAACTCCACCTAAGTTTGATAAGCCCTTGTCAAAGGAATGAGCAAATTACATATTTAAAAAGGAGAAGCCAAATGGTTCAGCTGAGAACAGATTTTGAAGCACCTGAGTGCCTGATGACCAATTTGTGCATTATCCTAAAAACAACAGGAAACTTTTGAAAATGTCTGGGCAAAGTAAGGAAATGATGAAAGTAGTATTTTGAAAAGACTGTTATTCAACTGAAAAAATGAAGATAATGCAAACCAAACTATCTGATCATTTTAATTATTACACCTTTTTACTATAAAATCCAAAATTGCAAATGTCCTTTTTAAAAATATGAATTTGAACCTTTTTATGTTCAGAGTTACAAAAGCTCGGGTAATCTATAATAGCAATATTAATTACAATAATAGTAGAAGAAGAAGAAAGAGGAGGAGGAGAAAGAAGGAGGCAAAACAACATTTATACAGCACTGTAAGGTTTGTATAGCACTTGTACACATATTATCTCATTTGATCTAAAATAATTCATTTTGTAAAGGCCAACCAAAATTAAATTTAATAATTTTTTTTAAATTTATAGACCTGTGTATTTTATGTAAATATTTCTACAGGTCAAATTCGAGTATTTCCATTATGTAATGTTTAAATGTATGAACGTGTGATTCCCAGACAGAACTTGAATCAGAGGCAAGATGATTAAATTCAGATTCCTAAGAGCTATAGAATGCCAGGCTCACATTATTTTGGAACCAAATGAATATTTCTTCCTCTAAGATCTCAAGTCAGTGATGGTGCTTTTTCTTTCCTATGTATTTCCTTAACTATGTACATGTTATATGACTCCAGTAGAATAAAAACTCCCTAAGGGCAGAGGACTGTTTCAGATTTGTTTTTAACTTCCCAATGCCAAGCACAGTGCCTTATACGTAAGAGACGTTTGATAAGTAATTGTGGAATTGAACTGAGAGGAACATCTGAAATATACTATGTTGCCAATAACATTCTGACTGCATGATTGGTTTCATGTGACATCTGTGGTGCTGACTCTGTCTAGGCAGCTTCACCCAGCTTCATGCCCAGTAATGGTCATGTTCACAGGATGCTGTTGTCTGGGGGGAAAGCTGAGAGAAAGACCTCCATCTAGGTACGAAGGAGCTTTACAGCTCTGCTCAAACATACTCTTTTCCTGCTGCTTAGCTCCAACCTGAAGGTGGTGTGTCTGGTCCCCAGCCTCTCCATCTCTGCTCTCAGGTCATTATAATCACTGTTATATGGCACCTATTATGTGCCAGGCACTGTGCTACCATGTAGGAGGGAGAGAATGGTATAGATGAACTACCTTTAGTTTGGAGGTGCCAGTTCTAGCCC
Source organism: Notamacropus eugenii (assembly GCF_028372415.1). Lineage (NCBI taxonomy): Eukaryota > Metazoa > Chordata > Mammalia > Diprotodontia > Macropodidae > Notamacropus > Notamacropus eugenii. Next base: position 173,263,683 of record NC_092873.1, on the reverse strand, counting down.
CACTGAAAACAGACTGATAAGCTACCTAAGTTTATACATATTATCCTACCCCTAGCATAAAAAAGTCAGTGGGTTGTCCTAGTACACTTCCTTAATTATCCCTACTTCCTATTCCTTTAGGTGTCTCCAGTTAAGTCCACATGGCTCTCCCTTTCTGGGGTCTTCACTTAAACATGACTATTGCTTTCAGCACTCAGTGGACAATGTCTCAAAGTATTTTTATTCCCAATAAATCTCATACTGCAACAGAAAAAATGTTAAATAAGTAATGCACACAAAAAGCCACTTGAATTTCCTTCCCAACATGAATTTCCAGTGCCTACAAAGTAACTTCATACTTTAAGTATGAAATTTTAAAAAGCATGAGAAAATTACTTTGGATTCCCCCAACCTACATTCACTTCTCATGAAGAAATAATGCTATTAACAGTTACATTTATTACATTTTAGGGTTCAGTAAACAATTTAAATAATTATAATCTCATTTGATCCTCCCAACAAGCCCCTGAAGTAGGTGCTATGATTAACTCCATTTGACAAATGAGAAAACTAAGAGAGGTTAAGTGATTTATTTGCCTAGAGTCACAGAACTAGTTAGTACTGCAAGCATGATTCAGTCAGATCTTCCTGACCCCAAGGTGGGCAGTCCATCCACTACAATACTGAGACGCCTTAAACTGTCTCCTTTAGATCTCACAATAGCCCTGTGAAGTTATTACTCACTTCATATAGGAGGAAAAGGATGCTGAGAAAGGTTAGGTGACAAAGGTCACACAGACAGGAGTGACTGTTGAAGGACCCAAGCCCAAGTTTCTCATTTCTAATTCTAGTTCTCTCTTCACTACACCAACCTGCCTCTACAAAGCAAGGTCCATTCATATAGTTGGGCAAATGAGTCGGTTTGATTAGCTGGAGAACAAGATAATATCGAGCCAAGTCATTGCATTAGAAGAGATTAAACAAAATGAAATTTCCATAGAAAAAGACTGCTGCAACTCTTGCTTCCTTCTGAAAATTCCATTCATGTATGCATTCATTCATTCATTCAAAAAACATTAAAGTGCCTACTACGTGTAGTGTATTGTGTTGACGGTATGATTCATCATTCTATCAACTGTAAACCTCAGATGATTACCAACTGGAATCTTCTCCAGCTCCATGACAACTGAGAGTCACAGCAATTCAATTCACTAAAGTACTCTATGATCCTGGAGGGCCTACTCAATTACCTGAGAAAAATTAAGTTGTACTTGAAATATTCACAGTTAGGTTGTTGTTCATCCTTCAAGCTTTAAGAGCACCATGATTTCAGGAGGGTGGTGCCCTGACTTGCAAGTAGATGGGATTTAAGTGAGGGAGGGCTGTGCAAAGCCTCACTTTCTCTTCCAGAACCATCTGGGTCCAGCAGCAAGATACAGATCAGGAACACTGGAGATGGCCCCTTACACTTAAGTATATTTTACGGACAGTATCCACGCAAATGGATTTTGTTCTTCAAAGTAATTACTCTGAGGAGACAAAGGCAGCATCTTTGAAGTTGCTCTTCCAGAATTACCTGCTGAGCCAGCTTATCAGCCATTAAAGAAAATCAGTTTCATTTTATTATCTCACTTCATTTTGTTCTCTCTCCCTTTCTCATCTCCTTTAAAGCAAAAATAGCTTCAACCAGGGGTGAGGAACCTGTGGCCTCGAAGTCACAGGTTCCCAACCCCTCACAATCCTTGGCTTGGAATGGTTTTAAGCTGCTTCTAAAAATCAAATTCATCATAAAGGGACAGTGAGTTTACCACCACTGGGGATGTTCACAAGACTATGCCATGGACCCTGAAATTAATTTTATAAAAGGGGTTCTGAAATTTTTCAAGCAATGATGACATCACAGGAAAAAAAAAAACAGAGTCTTCCAGCCCCTGTCTTCTTTGAAGAGGATGATATACATATATATGGATAAGTTTTGAGATTTTAAAACTAAATCTAATTATTTTATTGCTACCCCCATATAGTATGTGCAACAATCTTCCACTAAGCAAAATATTTTCTTAACCAATAAGCCTTTCTCCAACCATGCCAGATAAAAGAGTATTTATCATAATTTAAGTAACAATAATAATACTAACATGTGTATAGTGCTTACTATGTGCCAGGCACCGTTCTTTACAATTACTATCTCATTTGATCCTTATATAACAACCCTGGGAGGCAGGTGCCACTATTATCCCCATTTTAAGAATAAGGAAATTGAGGCAAATAAAAGTTAAGTGTCCCGGGTCACCAAGCTAGTGAATGTCTAAGGCTGGATTTAAAACTCAAGTCTTTTGGACTCCAAGAGTTCTATCCACTGAGCCACCTAGCTTCCCCAAGAAGTACAGAGTAAGTTGCAATTTCCAGAAAGCAAAGTGCCTAAGATCTTTCCTAAAAGTGATAATTCACAAAAATGAGCATATCACATTTCAGGTTTTTAAAATTATCTTTGATAAATAGAAAAAGAGAGAGGAAAAAGTTGGGAGGAAAGTCCTGCGTGTTAGAAACCACTGTAGCAAGCATTTCTCTAGCTCAATCAGACTAAAATTACAGTCTTTCATTTTACAGCTTTACTGGTAGCTACTGCTGTTATTATCATGGCTGATATTTGCATAATACTTCCAGTTACAAAGTTCCTTACATACATTTTCTCATACTGTCTTTGCAATAATCTGGTGCAGGGGCTAGGACAACCATTATTTCAATTTCACAGCAGAGGATGCCAAGGCTCAGAAAAGTTAAATGCCTGGGGCTACCTGGAAGACCTGGAATTCCAACCTAGTCTTCTACTTCCAATCCCAGGGTTCTCTCCATTACACCAGATTGTCCCTAATAGGACCTTGCCAGGTATCAAAATCAATTAGTACATGATCACACATTAAAACTTTTTGTACCCGAACTACCATAATATTATTTCTTTTTTCACTTGGGACAAGGCAATAATCACACAACACTGAAAAAATCTAGGAGCACTATACCATTTGAGGATGCTCAGACCCCAGCTGAAAGTCCCTTTCCTATCTCTATCACTTTGCATCAAAATTACTCATAGAACAATAACTTGTTCTATGAACAAGTTAGTACAATGATATTGAATTCTGTCTTCTTTGGGGAATCAAAAATAGAGAAATTTAATAAAATAGGATCAACTGCATTTAGAAGGAGTTATTTCACCAGGCTCTTCAAGTTGAGAGGATAGTAAGGGTAGTAAGTTCCCCCTTCCCAGAGATCTTCAAGCAGCTATTGGAGGTCCAGAAAAGAAAATTCTTGCGACTAGAGTCCTTGACACTCTCAGATGATGTCAATGTTAAAAACTGATGTAATTTCATTAATGGAAATGTCATTAATGAAAAGGCATTATCATCTTGCTCTGCTGCTTCACCATAAGGACCATGGAACTTTTTCATTTGCCTTGTAGATGAAACCTTCCATATGTCCCTCATTAAAGCTCTCTGTGTGCAGGAAAGGGCTTACTTTTCTGTTTGTATCCTCAGCACTTAGCACAATGCTTTTCACAAAGTAAGCACTTAAAAATGCTTCATTCATTCATTCATTCATATGATCTCACTCCTCACATGTTCTTTCCCAGTTCTCCCTCTACCTGACTGTTCTTTCTCAGTCTCTCACTGAGTTAATCATGTCCCATGACTATGCCCTTGCCTTTCCTTCTCTTTAAAATTACTCCCTTGGAAATTTCTATTGCTCTCATGAGTTCAATCATTACTGTTATTCTCAAGTCCCTATTTCCAACCAAATCTCTTTCTTGAGTTACTGCATTGCATTTCCATCTGCCTGGTGGACATCTCTACCTACGTGTATGACAGGCTTCTCAACTCAACATGTCTAAAACTAAATTCATCACCCATTCCCCAAACCTGTACCTCTCCTACCCTATAACTGTTAATGTCATCAACATTAACCTAATCACTTCAGACTGTTTTCTCTTCCTTCCCCCTTCCTTCCCTTCAAGTTCTTTCCATTCTACCTCTCAAGAATCTTTTACAAATATACCATCCTCTCCATTCATACAGTCATCACCCTAATTCATAACACTTTTTCTTTTCTTACCTAGACTGTCACAATAGTCTCCTAACTGGGCTCCCTGCATTCAAGCTCTCCCCTTTCCAATTCATGCTTCATACAACTGCCAAAACATCTCTCATACCTGGACGTGTCATTATCCTGCTCAAAAATCTTTTGTGACTCACCTGGGATATCACAAATGCCTTAGCCTGGGATTTAAGGCTCTCCACAATATGGTCTCTACCTATTTTTATCATTATTCCTCTTAAAATACTGTTTCAGCCAAATTGGACTATTAGCTCTTCCCTTATCTCATTTTGCTATTTTTCTGCTTCCATGTATTCACACAGATCATCCCCGCTCCCATGACTGGAATGTAGTGACTCATTTCCACCTTTTGAGGTCTTTCTCTTTCCATGGGGAGGGGGTGGAGAATGGGAATGGGACTCTTCTATGAAATTACACTCAATACCTACTCCCCCCAATGAAAATCATCTCTCCTTTCACAAATTTTCCATTTTTTTCAAGATCTTTCAGGCAGAGGAAGCCGTGTGTGTTGATCTTCTGATTTCTCTATATTTTCTTTGAAGTTTAGGGTGCTAACTCCCCTGAACTACGTCAATGATATATGTACGTGGTTAAAGAAATGACACACGTGCTTTTTTTCCCTTGTTTTGAATTTGTTTTTAATATTCATTTCTAAACAACCGTGAGTTCCAAATTCTCTCTCTTCTTTGAGCCCCTTCCCCATTCATTGAGAAGGCAAGAAAGGATATTCACTATACGTGTATAATCATGCAAAACATATTTCCACATTAGCCATGTTACAAAAAAAAGCTAGAAAAATAAAGAAAATGAAAAATTATAAAAATTATACTTCAATTTGAACTTAGTTTGTCAGTTCTCTCTCTAGAGGTAGATGGCATTTTTCATAATGAGTCCTTTGGAATTATCTTGGATTTTTGTTTTGATCAGAGGTACCTAAGTTTTTCCATGGTTGATCATTATTACAATATTACTGTTACTGTATACAATTTTCTTCTGGTTCTGTTCACTTCACTTTGCATCAGGGTATTCCCAGATATTTGTGAAACCATCCCACTCATCATTTCTTTTTTTTAATTATTATTTATTTTTAGTTTTCAACATTTACTTCCGTAAGTTTTAAATATTCTTCCTCTCCCTCCCCAAGAAGGCCTGCAATCCAATATAGTCTCTACATATACATTCCTATTAAACATACTGTCACATTAGTCATCTTGGATAGAAGAATTATAAGGAATGGGAGAAACCATGAGAAAAGAAAAACAAAACAAGAAAATAATCTGCTTCACTCTACATGCAGACTCCATATTCTTTCTCTGGAGGTGAACGACATTTTCCATCATGAGTGCTTTGGAATTGTTTTAGATTCTTGCATTGCTGAGAAGGGCTAAGTCTAACAAAATCAGTCATTGAAGGCTGTGGCTGTTACTGTGTACAATGTTCTCCTGGTTCTGCTGCCTTTACTTAGCAGCAGTTCATAACAATCTTCCCAGGTATTCCATTACATTCATATACCACAATTTGTTCAGCCATTACCCAACTGATGGGCATCCCCTCAATTTCTAATTCTTTGCCAAGAAAAGCTGCTATAAATATTTTTGTACACATATGTCCTTTTCCCTTCTCTTTTATCTCTTTGGGATACAGACTTAGAATTGGTATTCTCGGATCAAAGGGAATGAAGTTTTGTAGCCCTCTGGGCATAGTTCCAAACTGTCTGTTAAAAAGGCTGGACCAGTTCACAACTCCACCTAGAGTGCATTAATGTCCCAATTTTTCCACATGCCCTCAAGCATCTGTCATTTTCCTTTTGGTGCCAGAGGTTTGATTTGTTTAAAAAACTCCTCATGAGGAAAATGACTGATGATAACTGAAGATCATCTGGTCCAAAGAGATCTACCAGTGCAAAACATTTATTACTCTGCAGATTATAGCCCTGGAGAGATGAGAAGGGCACTCAAAGTTGAAGTGCTTAGCCAGGGTTAAATAGCCAGTATGTGTCAGAGTTAGCATATATAAAATCAGAACTTTTGGATCCAGGTCTTCTTGACTCGAAATCCAGCTGTCAATATACTATGCCATGATGCCTCTCAAACACTAACATGAAGACTAAAATGCCATACTTTTTGATATCTTTGAGAGGAGACCCAGTTGTCCTCTCAGTGTGTTCATACAACCAAAATACTATTTTCAGAGATAGGAAAACGGAAAAGGATTGGATCTGTCTGTCTTTTGTCACATTCTAAAATGACTCATTTATTTTCTATATGTTGCAAATCCACTTACTAGACTATAAAGACCCTTAAGAAAAGGCCATATTACTTTTTTCACCTTTGCATCACCAGTGCTGAGCACAGTGCTTTGCACATACAAGATTCTTTCAAAAGATTTATTAAATTAGGATGATGGATGATTGCCACTTTGCTGAATTCTTCTTTCACAGTTCAAAATAATATTTTAATTGAGAAAAAAATTCAAAAACTAAGTACAGAAAAAATAGCAAAGTTGTATTTTTGAAATCACATGTGCAATTATGTTGAGAACACTTATAAACAATTTTGAAGTATTAGTCACATCAGGGAATTTTTTAGAAGCAATCTTCTAAGATTTGCTAAGCACACTATGAAAGATGGAAATGACTCAGACCAAAATCTTGCATTGAGGCAGTTAGATGGAAAACATCATATTCTCTCAACAATCATAAAAACTGCAGTTTTAAGATGAAATGGTCAATATTAGTCAATTCTTTGGTGGTCAGAGGATCAAAATTTTAAATGAAGCTAGATCATATGGTTCTCAGGTTCTAGGTTCCAGGGAAGTAAGATAGCAGAATCTTAAACAGTATCTTCAAGATGGTGCGGACAACTGATCAAGTCTAAACACTTAGAGCACTTATTTAAGTATAGGAATGCAAGAATACTAAGGACCATCTCAAAGTTGAAGGGCTTAGAAAATTTTCTATATTACACTATGTGACTTAAAAATATTTCAAATGACTCCATGGATTTTTTGGTGTAAGCTGGAGGTGGAAAAGACAAAGAAGAGGAGGAGAATTCAGTTTGTTTTTCTAGGTTTAGTCAATAGGCTTGGGTGGGTTTCACAAGTAGGAGGGTGGATTTCAGAGGGAATAATATGGTGGGAGGCTTTTTTACATGCATGACAAATCCATCAGTTTTCATATCTGGCAGTGATGGAAGAAGGTTCTCTCTTTTATGAATTCTACTTCTTCCCATTTAACAAAATCTAAGATCAAGCAGATTTACTGACAAAGAATTGCATGATATTCTAAGATGCAATTTCATTTTGGCTGCAACCTTACTCATATAATTTCCCATTATTATAGTAGTCTTCAAGAATATCATCTTCACTGTGTAGTCACAGAAAGCCATAAGTATACTATGAAATATGAAATGAAAGTATATTATGAAAACTATGAGTATAGTTTCAAAAATGTTGTAGGTATTTTTTTCTATGTAAAGGTCTACATCAGTTTAAAAAAATGTCACTGTAAGATAAGAAATTTCTAAAGTCTTTGCTTGCATCACATGTTAGTGTTCCATCTAAAAAAAATCCACTTTGCCTCTGGAGAAATCACTCAAGTTGTCATGTTTAACTTATGATGATGACTGTAAGCCTAAATCACTAAAATTTAGTACCATTAGTCTTCAAGGGCCCAGGGTAATCGCCATGCCAGAATAAGGCATTAGCATGGAGACTTCTATGGAAGTAAAAATAGAAATATTGCCTGGATAACATGTAATTTATAATAAAAAATTCAAGAAATTCAGTTCATTAATTTGGGAACTCTGATATGTAGGTCAAAAACAAAAGTTTCAATGACACTGGAAATACATGAAAACGAAAATATGTGTTTAAATTGTTGTGAGAATCAAACAAGGTAATGTACGTAAACTGGTTCACAAATCTTAAAGCATGATATAAATATCAATTAGTTTATCATAGTTTTAATTTGAGCAATGCATATTCTCATTTCTCTCATGAAGCAAAATCCTGTTATTGCAAATCCTTCTCCTAAGAAACAAAGCAGCAAGGGGCTTAAAATAAAGGAGTCAAGAAAAAAGAAAGCATCCTATTCTGGTTGACTGTGAGCTGTGTTGTTCCACAGATCTGGTGGCTACAGCGATAGTGAATATATTGTTCTCATTACAATACAGAAAACCAATACTGAGGCTGATCAGTTTGCTGACCTTCTAAGTCAGCAGTCTAAAAGGTTCTTTGAAACAATGTTAACATATTGTTCTATTTCTCATTTAAAAACATAGTTTTCTTACTCTTTAAGGCAAGTTACTAACTTCTTTGCATCTAGGGAATAAGCATTTTCAGATATTATTAAAATAAAATCGTATTTTCAGATACACTAATAAAATCATAAAGAAAAAATTTACCTGGACTAACAGCAGTGGGTATTTTCCTTAATATAAACAGGTAAGCCTTAAATCTATGCTTTGTCTGGTAGGCAACATTTTCAATTATTTAAGCACTAGTTAATATAGCTAGTGTCAACATGATCAGCAATTACTGCCTTAATAATCACAGGGATTTGATTCCAGCTGCTCTGATCTTTGATACAACAGGGAACAACCTACAGGAAATAACTTGACATGGAAAGCCTACAGCAGGAGTAGTATTGATTCTGGGGGGGTTTTTCCTATGAACTTTCTACTACTGGCCATCAAGGCCAGAAACATATGTGACAAAATGGTACAACAGACTCCATGATCCTAAACATAGATCACCTCACAAGTTGTCTGTAAAATTACTAAAGTATGTTTCCATAACTCTTCCAACATTGATTATTCCCATCTTTTTTCATTTCAGTCAATTTGCAGGATCTGCAGTTTCAGAAGCAAACTAATACACTATTGGTGAAGCTGTGAACTAGTCCAATCATTCTAGAACGCGATTTAAAATGATGCAGGGAAAGCAATTAATCCAATTTAATCCAGAGATCTCACAGCTAGGCATATTTAGTTAAAAGGAAGTCAGAGATAAAAATGAAAGCTCAATAAACACTAAAATATCAATAGCAGCACTTTCCTAGTGGCAACGAACTATAAACAAAGGAGATTACGACCAGTGGAGGACAGCTAAAATAAATGTGGTACATGAATGTGATGGAATATCATAGCTATATGAGGATTATACAGAATATAGAGAAGCATGGAAAGATTACATGATCTTATATAATCAAAGAAACACAACAGCGATATGGTATATACAAGGACTTTAACAATGTAAATGGAAAGACAACAAAAATGAAAAGCATGTACAAATGACCAAACTTGGTCCTAAAGAAGAGGTTTTCAGAGGCTGGTCGTTATGGATATAAACTCCTGCAGTACTGCCAGCCTGGACTGATTTAATGGGTAGCGGCTGACCTGCTTTTTCCCCTTGGTTTCTTTTTTTACTCTTTGTTATAATGGATGGCTCCCTAGGTGAGAGACTGAAGGGGGAAATACTGGGGAAATAAAGGCAATATTAGAAACAAAATCATCAATCAAGTTTTTACAAATTTAAAACTGAAACAAAAAATTAGTATGTTCTGAATTTGTAACAAATGGTTTTCAAGTCTTTATTTGGAGAAACTACTTGCAGAAATCACATTTCTAATATACTACTTATTAGTATATCAATTCAAAAGCAGAAAAAAACAACTAGGCACTCAGTGAACTACAAAATAACACTCCTTCTCCCACAAATTGGGTGGTAGCCTGAAATGGCATGGCAGAGGAAGCCAGAAAGATCCAGGATCACATCCTGCCTCTAAAACTTACCAGCTGTGTGACCAGGGGAAAGTCATTTAGGCCCAGGTCTTGCTGGGCCTCAATTCCCTCATCTGCAAAATAAAGTTAATAATACTGGTCATACCTACCTCCATGAGACAATGTACATAAAGCACTCAGAAAACTGAAGGCAGCAGGTGAACGTCAGTCATTATTAAAAGGCAGCTTAAGGGAATAAAATTCTCCTAGGGGTTATTTATATGTGCCATGAAGTTGACGCTGTGTGGACAAAGCCAGGGAGTACTGCTCATTTCTAGACATTCTTTTATCATGTACTCAACAATCATTTATGGAGAATATTTTTGAGAGCTACAAGAATCTACCTGGCATAATGGAAGAAACTTGGGATTGTAGCACCAGTTGTCACCACTTAGGTGTGTGTCCTTGCCAAGCTCTTTTATAATACCTCTGTCCTGCCCATTGTACCCAAGGCAGAGCTCCCAAATCAACCTGGGATTGTAGCGCCAGTTATCACCACCTGGGTGTGTACCCTTGCCAAGCTCTTTTGTAATACCTCTGTCCTGTCCACTGAACCCAAGGCAGTGCTCCCAAATCTTTCTCCTCAATTATTCCACCCTCTCCTGACCGCTTATTTATAATAGCTGCTTTTAACTTTTGTACCATTTCCTGCACAGGCCAACCTATTCCACAATTCTTCAGGAAAAAAGAGGCCACAAAAACAACTAAATCAACCCTGTCCACTACACTGGTGTGCAAGATCCTTGTCCAGGACCCCCTAAGTTGACTGAAGTGGTTTATCTCCAGTAACTAGTCATTTGCACAAGAAAAGGATGATGAATTAAACATTACCACAATCATTTCCCACTAAGCATATACATTAGCTTAACACAGAATACACCATAAATACAAGCCTGACACAAGTAATATAGCTTCATGTGCCATGTAGTCTAATCATTAGTTTGATACATTGTGCAGCTCCCTTAAGCAAGTCTCCCAAACCTTACCCTAATAGTTACACAAAAGCAGATGCATCCTGTCAGCCAAAGGCCCCTGGCATCCTATCTTAGAAAGAGCAAATATTAGCTTGACAGGCAATACAGCCTCCTTAAGCTTTATAAGAAGCCCTTATGCATTCCAGAGCAAAGCCCCTTAGCCCTAGCAAGGATAATTATACCAACTCCATCTACCCTAACAGGATATTGTGGAGAAAGCACTTTAAAAACCTTAAAGTGCTTGAAAAATATTATATTATACCCATGTTGTAGATGAGGAAATGAAGTTCATAAAGGTTAAGTGACTTGCCTAGTGTGTCCTTTAATATCAGAGAATCAGATGCTTTATTAGCCTGTAAATGGGTTCTAAGGGTCCTAGTCCTATAATGACTCTATTTACCTTTTTTTGGTATATATACATAGCCCTGTTTTTAAGTAATCAAGTATTTATTAAGAGCCTACTATATTTAAGGCATTTTGCTATGTACTAGTAATACTAGTATAAAGAATGAAAAATTTCCTAGTAATGAACTTACATTTGTTCAATGGGAACAAATCATCTAGATTCCTATTCCTCCTGACATCAGACAGGCATGTCCCACCTTCCCCTCTCCCTTCACCTTCCATATCCCAGCTCCTGTCTTGCGTCTCTTTTAGAGATGTCGAGCAAGGCTATTTGGGGAGAAAAGAAATCTCCTAATCGTCCGGGATCAGCCCAGCCATGAAGTAATTACAGATGATATGATGGACAGTGCTTCTTTTTCCCAGCACTCAGATCCTGCTAAGTAGTAATGACAAAATTTGTTGATTTACTTACCCCTTCATCTACATACAACACGAACAAAGGTCCTAATTCTCCTCATCAGCCTAGAGATCACTGCCTATGACAGACACGAGCCTAATATGGAGTCAACACAGGGGCACTTAGCTCAGAACAGGAGCTTAAAGGATTAGACATTCAGAGCTAGAAGGGATCTTAGAAGTCACCAAGAATACCCAACCACCACCACTTGATAGAGAGGAAATTAGACAAAAGGAGTTAAGTTCCTTTCCCAGGGTCACACAGGTAGTATCTAAGTTGAAGCCTAAAGAATATGAGGGTTTTACAATCTGAGATAGGAATGGCAGAGTTAGTTCAATGGCATGGTAGTTTGGGAGAATGTTTTAGATGTAATTTATCTAAAATGTAGGGAAAAAATTTTTGACTAAGTTTCTTACACAATTTTAACAAAAAGCTAGAGAGATGCAGATGAGATGAGTATCATTAAGTAGGCTGGGAAATAGCAGAATGTCCAGGTTCATAGAAGAATCATTACTAGTTTCTTGTCAACTTGGAAATAGGCTTCTAGTAGAAAGGCTCAAGGATCTGTGCTTATCTTCGGGCTGTTTACATTTTTATCAGTAACCTGGAATGGGATAGACTGCATACATGTCAAACGTATTGATCATGCAAAACTAGAAGCCATCGTTAACAAACTGAACAAAAATCAGAATTTCATGAAGAAAGTCATAACAGGATACCACGCTGGGCTAGATCTTATGATTTGAGGCTGAAGACTAAATACCCCTAACCTCTTGACTAGATTAGTACAGTGGATAGAGCAATGAGCCTGGAGTCTGGAAGGCTTGAGCTCAAATCAAACCTCAGACACTTACTAATAAGTGTATGAACCTCAAAAAGTCACCCTCTGTCTGCCTCAGTTTCCTCATTTGAATGATAATAGCACCTATCTTCCAGGGTTCAAATGACATAATATTTGTAAAGCACCTGGAACAACATCTGGCATAAGTAAGCACTTAATAGATATTTGTTCCCTTCCTCCCCTCCTTCCTCTCCTGATTTCTAATTCTCTTTATTTTCCTCCTCCATTAAATCATCATCTATGTTTCACCCCCTAACTATGGGTTTATAAGACTCAGTCCTATGCCCTCTTCTCTCTCTATACCATCTCTCTCAGAGTTCATCAGTTGCCATGGATTCTATTAGCATCTCTATGAAGATGATACCCTATATATAACCTATTCAACCCGAGTGCCCCCCCACCCACCCAGAGCTATAGTCCCACAATGCTAGCTGATTCTGGATATTTCTCCAGACATCATGTAAGCATCTCAAACTCAACAAAGTCCAAAAGATAGCTGGCAAGAAATATTTTGAAAAACTGTCCTGAGCCCAGTCCATAAATAGAGGTCCTAAAGCCTATGGCCCTGCCCCCGGAGGGTCCACTCTGAGTGGCAGAAGATACTGCTGAGACGTGACTTCCACTCATTGCTCCCATTTCCTCACCTCCTATTCACTCTTCAGCATCTTCAGATCTATCTTCTTAACATATCACTTGGCTGAAATGGTTTTCTCCAGTCTTTTCTCAGTCTTCATCGAGCTCAATCTCCGCAGTTTTTGATATTGCTGACACCCCCTCCTCCTACATGTGTGACCACTTCTTCCTTTGGTGGATCACCATCCATCTCCCTCCCACTAAATGTTGGCCAAAATTCTATCCTGGACTTTATTCTCTTTTTTCTACTTCCTTACTCACAGTAATGTTATCAAATCCCATGAGTTCAATCGTCATCTTGGTGCAGCTGACTCCTGACTCTATATATTCAGCCTTTACCTCTCTATAGAGCTCTAGTCTGACATTTCCAAATGCCTACAAGATAGTTCTCTAGAGCATCACCAGTTGTCTCGACTCTTATCTTGCCACTGAACTCAGATGAATCTGAAGGATAAAGTAAGGCTGATGACTGCACAAATCTGCCGTACTTAAATACAAATCACACACACATCGAGACATCACCCTCATGGTGTCATTGGTACTCTCTGAGAACAAAGGTCAAACAACAACAAACTAAGTTAGGACTCAAATCCAAGACCAGTGCATTATCCTCAATACTATGGCTTATAAAAGATTAAGCAATTGTTATTCAAACAAATGATTTAGAACAGCAGATGCTGTCCACATGGACCTTTCCTGCCCCAGTGAGACTTTACAGGCAACAAATGGGACCAGATGGCCAGCTTAGCAAAAGCAATGTTCATCGCCACCATTCTGTGATTCTTTAATTCCTACATGTTGCTACACACATTTGATTTCTACTCTTGACAGGTGACTTGGCAAGCCAGAACACATCACCAGCCAGAAAACATCTCCAGAACTTCCACCTTGTGGTACTACTGGATTGATTGGTGACTATCTCACCTGGACCACTTGTTCAGGGGAGACCCAGCCATGCTTCACTTCACTTTGTACTCCTCGGCATTTTCTTCAGAATTTCAACAAATGTTTCATAGCTTTGCACGCACATACTCCCTCTACTCTCTCCACTTCTGGAACCATAATCAAAGTAAATAGTTCATTTTGCTTGAAAGGGTACATCAATCTACTCCTCTCCAGCCCAATTCAACACTGCTGTAAATTTCTGAGCCCTACTTGAACACAACACCATAATGTGTGTTATCTCATATAACAACAACTAGCATTTATATAGTGTTTACAACAACCCTGAGAGTAGTTGAGGAAACTAATACCACAGTAGTTAAGTGGTCTGCCCAAGATCACATAGCTAATAACTATCTATGACCAAATTTGAACTTAGGTCTTCCTGACTCCAGGCCCAGTGTTCTAGGTACTGTACTACTTAGTTGCCTCCAAGTCAAGACCAGGTGTATTGTCAATGTATTTTTGCATAATGGGAAAATCTTTCCCTACCATTAACAGGCCTATGTGATCTGACTGAATCACATGGAAGCCTGGGTCACAAGAGTCTGTGGTGGGACCTTGCAAAATGGGTGGAGCAGGAAGGGTGGAGCAGAGCTGAGAGGAAGTTGGACCCAGTAGTTAGAACTGAGGAAGAGAGAAGAAGCAGACAATGAGCTGTGAGTGTTCATCTGTGGGAAAGCCTTAACAGGGGGAGGGCTTAGGGATGGTAGTGCCCCCTGCATTGTACTTTTGTATAGATTTCTTTGTTACTATGATAGATTTGGTTTTCTGGTGTTGGATTCAGCTTTCTAGTGTTTAAATAAATGTTTTGCTTCTGTCTTCCATGTGGAAAGTCTGTTATATTTTGTGATTCAGAATTACACCAGCATATTCATAGCCACCAGAGGTGCTGTGAATATCACATTGGCGCTATACCAGGTTATAAAGAGTTTTGAATGACAGATTATTTTATATTTAATCCTGGGATGATAGGAAGACACTGAAGCTCATTAAACAGAGATCACATGGACAGACTTGCACTTCAGGAGTATCAATCTGACAGCTAAATGGAAGATAGATATGAAGTGGGAGAAACTTGGGGCAAGCAGTGCAAACAAAGTGTTATAGCACTCATCTCTGTATGCAATGATGAGGAGCTACACCAGAGTGGGGCAGGACCTCAAATTCAAGATGAAGAATTTGGACATCATTTAGTAGTCAATAAAGAGTCAATGCAGGTTGTCTTCTTACTTTTATGCAGATGACTCTCAAATCCACATATTCAGCCCTCATCCCTCTCCTGAGTTCCAATCCCACACCTCCAACAGCCTTCCACACATCTCTACCTGGATTCCTAGAGGCATCCCAAACCCAACATGGGCTATATTATTGTAGTGGAAAAACTTCAGAGAACTTGGGTTGAAATTCCACTTTTGATGCTTATTAAGTTGCGAAGGGTTAGGTAAGCGACTTATTATCCCCATCCTCAGTTTCTTCATCTGTAAAATAAGAGAACTGGTAAGTGAAATCTTGTTTAGCTCTTGATCTATGCTGATTGATTGATTATTAAGTAGAGAATACTATAAGGAGGATGTTGGTGTCAGATCTGATAGTAATGGTTTGTAGCTGGAAGATATAGCAAGCAAGCAAGGATATCAGGGGACCACTGTAATAATCAAGTCACATTAGATTATAAAGGTCTGAATTTTGGTAGTAATTGGAAAACGTGAAGGATGAGATAAATTCGAGACACTTCCAAGGAAGAAGCAATAAGCTCTCTAACAGAGAAAGAACAAAAAAGAATTCAAAGCAGATATAAATTCCACTCCTCCCAGTGGTTGTCCAGCTCACAAAAGACTCAGATATTTTCAGTTAATGACTATGTGCTATACTTATAAAGGAATAAAGTTGTTTACAAGGTGACTATAATTACAACAAATAACTCTATATGAATGACATGTTTCACACTGAAATGATTTGCTTATTCCCCTATCTTTTTTTTTTTGGAAGCAACAGGTTAAGAGGTAGAAGAGACAGCACCATAGATTTTTGCAAATCTTAATTTAGTAACTGCTTATGAACAGGGATCCATATGACCCTACTTCAAATTGTTTTACTAGCCTTCATCAAATTTTTTAAAAATCCTGTTTAAAAATGTAATATATACATGTAATATCTACCTGTATACAGAGTTTTATTTTGACTCCAATGAGTTCCACCCTAAATGATTCAAGGGATATAGTCAAATTATACATGACATGATTATCCATATACATGACATATATACAATCCTTAGGCCAGGGATTCTTAACCTTTTTTGTGTCATAAACCCTTGTCAACCTAGTATGGACCACTTCTTAGAATAATATGTTCATGTATAAAATAAAATACATGGGATTCCAAAGGAAATAAATTATGTTAAAGTATAACTATCAAAAAATTTTTGACATATGTTTTATTCGCTGATACATCTTTGCTTAATGGTTCTTTTTTAAACTATATATGTGTACATACATATATATATAATTTATTTTTCTGTTGTCAACATTCATTTTCTCAAGAATTTGAATTCAAAATTTTTTCCACATCCCTCCCCACCCCCCACACAAGGATAGCATGCACCCCATCCACCCCTTCCTCCAGTTTGTCCTCCCATCTATTACCCACCCTTCTTCCATCCCCTTTCCCCTCTACTTTCCTGTAGGCCAAAATAGATTTCTATACTCCACTGCCTGTACAGATTAATTTCCAGTTGCATGCTAGAACAATTTTTAACATTCATTCTTAAATTTCTGAGTTCCATATTCACTCCCTCTCTCCTATCCACCCTCACTGAGAAATCAAGTAATTCAATATAGGTCACACGTGTAACAATGCAAAGCATTTCCATAATCATTAGGCTGTAAAAGACTAACCACATTTCCCTCTGTCCTATTCTGCCCATAATTTATTTAATTCTCTCCCTTGACCTGTCCTCCCACAATAGTGTTTGCTTCTGATTATCCCTTTCCCTGATTTGCTGTCCCTTCTATTATCTTCCCTCTCCTATGCCCTTCCCCCTTGCCTTTCTGCAGGGTAAAATAGATGTCCATATCCAATTGAGTGTGTGTTATTCCCTCTTTAAGCTAAATCCCATGAGAATAAGGCTCAATTATTTCCTTTCATCTCCCCCTCTTCTTCTCCATTGTAAAAGCTCTTTCTTCCCTCTTTTATGTGAGATGATTTGCTACATTCTATCTCTCCCTTTTTCTTACTCCTAGTACATTCCTTTCAACAGTAAATTTTAGCTTTTTTAGGTATTATCCCTTCATATTCCTCTTACCCTGTGCCCTCTGTCTATTTGTACACACACACTCATGTACATACCTACACATATATAATATACACATACAAACTAAATACATATATACACACATATGTATACGTATGCACACACACACACACACACACACACACACACACACCTATAACTACCCTAATACTGAAAAAAGTCTCATGAGTTTCAAATAACATTTTTCTATGTAGGAATGTAAACAGTTCAATTTTAATGAGTTCCTTAAGATTTCTTTTTCCTGTTTAACTTTTCATGTTTCTCTTGATTCTTGCATTTGAAAGTCTAATTTTCTATTCAGCTCTGGTCTTTTCCACAAGAAAGCTTGGAAGTCCTCTATTTCATTGAAGTTCCATTTTTTCCCCTGAAGTATTATACTCAGTTTTGCTGGGTAGGTGATTCTTGGTTTCAATCCTATCTCCTCTGACTCTGGAATATCATATTCTAAGTTTTTGATCCCTTAGAGAAGAAGCTGCTAAACCCTGTATCATCCTGATTGTATTTCCACAATACTTGAATTGTTTCTTTCTGGCGGCTTGCAATATTTTCTCCTTGACCTGAGGACTCTGGAGTTTGGCTACAATATTCCTAGGAGTTTTCCTATGGGGATCTCTTTCAGGAGGTGATTAGTAAATCCTTTCCATTTCTATTTTACCCCCTGGGTCCAGAATATCAGGGAAATTTTGCTTGATAATTTTATGAAATATTATGTCTAGGCTCTTTTTTGATCATGATTTTCAGGTAGACCAGTAATTTTTAAATTATCTCTCCTGGATCTATTTTCCAGGTTAGTTGTTTTTCCAGTGAGATAATTCACATTGTCTTCTATTTTTTCATTCTTTTGATTTTTGTTTTATAATTTCTTGGTTTCTCATAAAGTATTAGCTTCCATCTGCTCCATTCTAATTTTTAAAGAAGTATTTTCTTCAATGAGCTTTGGAACCTCCTTTTTCATTTGGCTCATTCTGCTTTTTAAAACATTCTTCTCCTCATTGGGTTTTTGGACATCTTTAAAGATGTTATTTTCTTCAGCATTTTTTGGGTCTCCTTCAGCAAGCTGTTGACTTACTTTTCATGATTTTCTTGTACTGCTCCCATTTCTATTCCCAATTTTTCCTCCACCTCTCTTATTTGATTTTCAAAATCCTTTTTCGGCTCTTCCATGGCCTGAGACCATTGCATATTTTTTTTTGGAGGTTTTGGATGTAGAAGCCTTGACTTTTATGTCTTCCTCTGATGGTATGCATTGTTCTCCCTCATTAGAAAGGTCAAAAGAAAATACCTTTCCACCAAGAAAGTAACCTTCTATAGTTTTATTTTTTTCCTTTTTTGGGCATTTTCCCAGCCAGTTACTTGACTTTTGAATCCTTTGTCAAGTTGAGGGTATACTCTAGGGGCCTGTAAGTTCTCAGTTCCTCCAAGGTGGCACAATCAAGAGACAGGAATTTACTCCTATCCTGGCCTGCATTCTGGTCTGTGAGTAACCACAAGCACTCTTTTCTGTCCTGGAACTGCAAACAGGATTCCCTCTCCACAGCCACCACCAGCTCCACCATGCTAGCCAACACTCCTCCTTACCCCAAGACCACCACTTCGGCTGCTCAATTCCCCCAGGGTCCTTAGACAAGAGGTCTTCAAAAGTGGACGCTGCTGCTGCTACCACCTGGGCTATGGCTGGGGCTGGACCATGCTCACATCTCAACCAAGTGAAACAGCTTTCTTACTGACCTTTGAAGCTATTTTTGGCATTTGTGGGTTGGGAAATCTGGGAACTGCAGCTGCTACCTGTGATTCCATGCCCTGAAGCTTGCTCCAGTTTTGTCCATGCTGTGTGGCCCAGACTTGGTTGTGTTCTGCTCTGAGCTCTGAACCTTTCCTGCTGGCCTTCCAGGCTGTTTTGGGCTGGAAATCTGTTTCACTCTGTCAATTTGTCACTTCTGCTACTCTAGAATTTGTTTAGAGTCATTTTTGACAGATGTTTTATGGGCTATGGGAGGATAACTAGAGCAGGTCCATCTTTCTACTCTGCCATCTTGGCTCTGCCCCAAAATAATTTTTGAAGAAAAAATCATCACATGTCACATTAAGATCCTTTGCCTTAAAGGATCTATAGAAATTTAGTTATTCATCCAGACATTCATTTATTCAATGCAAATTAGTTTGCCAGGGGCAATATTCGGGGGGGGGGGTGTGTGCAGAATTTCAATGAATTCCCCTTTAAGGAATATAGGACAAACATAGATAAGTAATAATAAAACAGTGAATGGAAGAAGTTGGCATCAACCAGAAAGATCAGGCAAAGGCTTTGTGAACTAGATTGCTTTTAAAAGGATAGCCTAGGGGCTTTCTGTGGGCAGGGGGAGAAAGTACTCTACTGAGCTCTCCCAAAATTCCCCTCCAAAGTACTTTAAAATGATGCCTCAAACAGAATTTTGCAGTAGCAGACCAAACAAAAGGTCAGAGTGAGATATCTTCCCACCCAAGAGAACTTTTTTCAGGAAACTAGAGGGAAAAAATTGACAGCAAATTTCTCGGATAAAGACCACATTTCTCAAATATTGTGAAAATGATTTTTCTTAGTAATAATTTTCTTTTTGACTCAGAACTTTCCCCATCCCCCTTTCTCCCAAATTTCAGTTTCTTCTTCAGAAGGACATTGTGATCTAATCTATGGGTGTATCCTAGTCACTATGTTGCTCAGATGGGCCTGAGAAAATAATGATTGTCCCTATTGACAAAACAACTGATACAGAAATTGATGTCTCTTTGACCAAGATTTAAGAGACCTAAATCACCTAAGTCAGGTACCCCAATTTAGACAACCTCCCAGTGTGTTAACCAATCAGAGTTGATTGGAATCCTCTGGGAACATCTACTCTTTGAAGGACATATAACTCTGCACTCCAGGTCTCAAATTGAGCCCAATTCTAAATTGGCTCCCTTAGGGGAGAGGCCCAATCATGGACTGCAGCTCCCATCCAATGCATGCATGTGACTAGCTTGAAATAAAAACATGGACACAACCTAATCCCTTTGCCTTTTTTTAGACCATGCTCAGAAGTTGACAATATATAGGGAACTGAGCCAAATCTATAAAAATAAGAGCCATTTCCCATTTGAAAATTATCAAAGGATAAGAACAGGCAGTTTTCAAAAGAAGAAATGAAAGCTATCAATAGGCATCTGAAAAATACACTCTAAATCACTAGTGATTAGAGAAATGCAAATTCAAACAGCTCTGAGATACTACCTCACAACCTATCAGATTGGCTAACATGACAGAAAAGGAAAATAACATATTGGAGGAGGGGGAGAGAGAATGCAGAAAATACTAATGCACTGTTGGTGGAGTTGTGAAGTAGTCCAAACATTCTGGAGAACAATTTGGAACTATACCCAAAGGGTTATACAACTGTGCCTACCCTTTGAATCAGAAATCTCACTCCTAGGTCTTTATCCCAAAGAGATCAAAGAAAGGGGAAAAGGACATACAAAAATATTTATAGCAGTTTTTTGTGATAGAAAAGAATTGGAAATTGAAGGAATGACCATCAATTGGGGAATGGCTGGACAAGTTGTGCTATATGATTATGATGGAATACTTATGTGCTGTAAAAAATGATGAGGATGGTTTCAGAAAAACCTAGAAAGACTTACTTGAACTCATGCAAAGTAAAGTGAGCAGAACCAAAAAAAAATATTGTACACAGCAACAGAAATATTTTAAGGATAAGCTGTGAAAGACTTAGATACTCTGATAAATGAGTATGGCAATGAGCCACATCAGTTCCAAAGGACCCATGATGAAAAATGCTATCCATCTCCAAAGAGAAAACTGAGGAACTCAATGCAGATTGAAGCATACTTTTTTAAACTTTCTTTATTTCTCTCCTTTTTTGGTATTTCCTTTTGCAATATAGTAATGTTTTGCATGACTTCTTATATGTGTGTGTATGTGAGAGTGTGTAAATTTCAAATTGCTTGTTTTCTCAAATAGGGGTGAGGGTCAGGAAGGACAAAATTTGGAACAAACCAAACCAAAAAAAGAATCCATTTCTGTTTCTAAAATTAATAGAATAATAGTTAATAGAAACTGCACTACTCTCTGTCATACTGTGTACTTTTAAAATGCCACTTGGTTGCCCACGCAGTTGGGCAACCTATTCAAATGGAATAGGAAGATCTCACAGGGTCAGAAAACGCAATTGAAAAAATAAATTGAGTTAAATTATCTCATCAGCAGAAACAGCTCAAATTTAAGGAGACAGAAGGAATTTGGTTGAAATCAAAACCCCCAGAAAAAAATAATTAGAAATTCATGATTTACATTTATATGGAGTGGTGGCCACATAACATTAAGTTGCTTCCAGCTTGAGACTAAAATAAAGTACCTAAAAAATCTTTCAAGAGTGGTCTTATCTACAAACTTCCCCTTTCTTCCCCCTATTCAACTGGTTCAGAGCCTTCCAGTCCCTTCCCCTACAGTTAAGAAGCTAGTGTGTGTGTTCATCTTTCATTGCCAAAGAAGACCATGCCATCAGAGAAATGATGACATGACTTGCACTTGACTTTGTTTGGAGTGAGGGAGGGTTATGCAGGTCACCAGCCTCACTTCTCCTCCAGAGTCATTTGAATCCAGTGACCAGATATTCAGCAGGATGACTAGAGATGACCCAGGATGAGCCAATTGGGGTTAAGTGACTTGCCCAAGGTCACACAGTTAGTGAGTGTCAAATGTCTGAGGTGAGATTTGAACTCAGGTCCTCCTGACTCCTGCACTGGTGCTCCATCCATTACACCACCTAGCTGCCCCTAAGAAGCTAGTATGAGGGCCATGAATCAGTAACCTAAAGGCAGGAAATGTGATCATAAGTTATGTGAGTTGTTTTTACATTAATGGTGAGTGTCTTACATCCATATTCCTCTCACCTAACATTCTCTTTCAACTCTAAAGTTCAGTCTGAGTCTTCTCCTTCAGATACATTATGTGATTGTGACTGAATAGATTGGTACAGGAAAGAGTGAGGCGAACTTCGAAGGGAGAAGATTGAACGTAGGATCTTGATCACAAGGGCATCATACTTTAACCTATTGATCAAGAGAGTCTAAGCTCCTGAGTTAAGAACTATTTTGTTCTTTCCTTTGTATTCCCAACCCAGCACAGAGTAGGCACTTAAATGACTATTAAAGGAACCAGCCACAGACACATGGTGGTCTGAAATATTCTTTGAAAAGAAGCCTTGATGACACCTTACTTACACCAAATACTTATTCACAATAGATTAATGTCTCAACAAAGATTTCAATCATAATACACCCTATACTTTATCCCTTCTACTGGAAATCCCTACTTTCAAATGTGCTCTCAGAGATTCCATTTGAAAGCAAATGTCTAAGTGGGTATGTATTATATCCTGATATTGTAGGTACCATGGCCTTCAGCTGTTCAAACTACTGAATGATCAGGTAAAAGAGCAAAAAATGAAAAATGATGTGGATGTGCATTAGGCAATATGAATGAGAAAAATGGCAAAATGCAAAACAGCAAAAATAAAAGGAAAGAATATATCAGACACACAAAGCACTTACTAGCTAAAAGCAGCCCAGGCTGAAGGATATCTATCCCCTTACACATATTAGGCTCTAATTTGTCCTCAGCTTAATAAGGGATATCCCTGAAAAGGTCAAATTTAGAAGGGATAACCAAGGCTAGTGCTTTAGAACTTCAGGGTATTGCCATCGCTAAACATTCACTTAGATGATTTCAGGCAGAGAATGGCTCTGCTCTCCTACCTAAGCTTCTGGACACATAGAGGCCAGCCCTAACTAAGGAGCCACTATTTTCCCTAACAGAACACCCACTGAATCTGGCCTCTTAATCCCTTCCACTGAGATCCATTCTCAAGACCTAAAGAGAATTTACTGGACCACTTGACAGCTCCTTCATACCCTGACCTATACCTGGTCTCTCCACTGAGTTAGCCAACTAGGCAGGTAGGCAACTGTGTCTTGTCTGTGCTATTAAGAAAACAGGAGGAATTGAAGATCAGTATGTGGGTGTCACAGACAGAAGAAGTAGAAAGGGTAGACAGTAACTCAGGTAAATTGAAGTTTAAAATGATTTTTTTTTACCCACTCGCTGCCTAAATAATTATTCACCCAGGGAAAAAAATTTGTAGGAGTCTGATGGGTAGGAGATAACTTATTCCTAAAACTATTTTAGAAACATCAATAATATATATCAAGTCATTGCTTTCCCCTATCTCTGCAAGAATTCTATTCCTGTATTAAGACACCATTTCAAGTAGAAGAAGTACTATGGTTTGGAGGACATAGCACTGGATTTGGTCAGAAGATGCAGATGCACAAGATGCACATCCTTTACTAGCTATATGATAGTGGAAAAATTATTTAATCCTGTCTGAACCTCAGTTTTTTTCTAGAAAAATGTCATACATCAACAGGATTATTGTAAGGAAAATACTTTTTAAACTTTAAAATTCTATACAAATACTGGTGATTAGCATATTAAAATGGTCATTATGTCCTTAGATTTTAACAATTTGATTTTTTTTTAATGTAAATAAGTGCTATATTTTGTCAAAGATGTTTTTTTCTTCTGATTCCATTGATATAATGATGTGGTTTAGGTTGCTTTTGTTTTTACTATAATTATACGTTGTTTACCTCATGTTGAATGATCATCATATTTCTGATAAAAATATAACTTATTAAGAAAGTTTTGGGGCTTTGGGGGGGGTTGGATCTCACAAGTCATTTGGTCAACCCTATTCCCACCCCTACTTTATACAGAAAGAAACTGAAGTCATGAAAAGTTAAATGATTCACTACACACACATAAGTAGTCAGGGACAGAGTGAGATTCAAGCCCAGACCTCAGATTCAAAATCAAGTATTCTTTCTACTTTACTATGCAGCAATCTTTTTGCTATAAATTTATTTTAAGATGTGACTCAGCATTTATTATTAATGATATTGGTCTATAACCTCCCTTCTCTTCTGTATGCCTCCCTAGTTTCATGTTTGTGTGGTCATATTCGTTTCATACAAGTTTTGATAGTGTTATTTCAGTTGTTGAGGATAATTTATGTTTCAGAGAATGCTCTAAGAAATCTGTTTGGTCCAGGATTTTCCTTTCTTTTGATAATTCCTTTATAGCTTACTCACTCAATTTTAATATCTGAGATTGGGTTAAAATATCTTTCCTGTCTTTTATTGGGGTACTTTATATTTTAGCTAATTATCCATTCCATATCCATAGGGCATATAATTATATACAATAGGTTCTGATAATTATTTTTTCCTGTTTATTGGGAAATATATTTATTCATTTTTATTTTCACTCATTTGTTTTTTGGGCTGTTGTCTTCTTTTTTTTTGTATGCAGTTACCCAGCTATCTGGTTGACTAGCTGACTAGGGAGACAAAGTGTAGGTTAGGGAGTGAAAGAATTTCAGTTGGGCTAGTAGTTTCCCTGTAGGTCTTGAAAATGGATATCAATGGAAGGTTTAATGGGCCAGAACCAACAAGTATTCTATTTAGGGGCAAGAATAGGTCCTTAGTTATAAAGTCCTTTTATATGTCTTTTAGCTTAAGTTTTTTTTATTAGTCTTTTCAAGGAAAGAGTTCGGTTTTCTTTATTATTTTATAGTCCTTTTAGCTTACTTTTATCTATTTGTCTTTTAGTTTCTATGTTTTCTTCTTTTGTTCTTTCAAGTATATTAACTGGTGATCATTAGTCTTTTTTTTTTTTAAATTTCATGCTCAATTCAATTAATCTTTTTTTTCTCTCTTGATGTGTTTTAAGAAAATTTTTTCTTTGAATAATGCTTTGGTTACTCCAAAAACTCAGGTATTTTGCTTGATTATTATTTAACTCTTTCAAATAGCTCACAATTGCTTTGATGATTTGTTTTTCGACCTACTAATTACTTAAGATGTCATTAAAGTTCAAAAATTAAGTCTTTATCTTTTCCTCATATTTCTGGTATCACTGTTTTTCTTGCATTGTACTTTTAAACACTGTTGAACATTTCTAGCCTTTGACATTTATTCATAGTTTTTCTGTGCTCCAGGACATGGCCTATTTTAGTAAAGTTACCATATGATTCTAGGCATATTCTTGATGTTACCATTCAGAACACTACATCAGTTCTTCAAATCTAAGTTCTCCCACAGTTTGTTCAAATTTACATTCTTCCTTGTGTTAACCTTTCTTTTATATTTATCTGGACCTCAAATAGGAACTTTAAAGTCTCCTGTAACTATTGTGTTACTACATCTTTTTTTCAATTCAGTTAACATTTTCTCTTTTAACTTAGATGCTATATTATTTGGCGCAGCCGGGTGATGCAATGGAGAGAGTGCAGGGGGTAGGGAAGGAGGGGAAGAGAAGCGAAGTCAGAAAGAATCATCTTTTGAGTTCAAATCTGACCTCGGACACTTAACTAGTTATGTGCCTCTGGGCAAGTCTCTTGAACCCTGTTTGCCTGAGTCTTTCATCTATAAAATGAGCTGGAGAAGAAAATACCAACTCACTCCAGTATCTTTACCAAGAAAACCCCAAATGGCGTCATGAAGAATCAGACGCAAACTGAAACCAACAAACAATTAAAACATGTTATGTGGAACCTGTATATTTAATAATGATATTAAATCACAGTATATGGAACTTTTAAGCATAATAGTTTCCCCTGTTTATTATCTCTCCTGATACTATGTTTTTATTTTTTTGTCTAATAGAATACTTCCAACTCCTACTTTTATAAAATCCCCAACACATAATAAATTTTGTCCCAGTTGCTCATGTTCATTCTGTATATTTCTTTAGTTTTTACATGTATTTCTTGTTTGCAGCACATTGTTGGAATTTATTTTCTTATCCACGCTGCCATTTTCTTTTGTTAGTTTGAATTTTTCAATCCTTCACATTTAAGATTATGGTTGATAGGATTTTGTTTACCTTTTGCTATTTCTTTTGTTTTGATCTTACCCACGTAATATTTTATGTGGCACTGTATTGCTATGACCAGATCTGTATAGGCTTATTTATTGCTCTCTCCACTGCCTCCCCCAATCCTGTATCACTGTCTTGTCATGGTACTTTGAACTCTGCCATGCAGGATAATCCAAAATGGACAGGTCATAGTGGAGAATTCTGACAAAAAGAAAATCTATTGGAGAAGGTAGCATGGAAAAACATGGCAAATCATGCCAGTATCTTTGCCAAAAAAAAAAACGATGTGACAACAGAAGAGGAGTCCCCTCAGGTCAGAAGGTGTCTGACATGTTACTAGGGAGGAGTGGAGGACAACTACAAGTAGTATATTTCCAGAAAGAACGAAGCTGATGGGCCAACAGCAGAAGAGGAAGCTCCACTCCAAATGTGTCTGGTGAAAAAAAGAAAGTCCAGTGCTGTTAAGAGCAAGATTTAATAGGAACCTGGAAGGTAAGATCTATGAACCAAGGGAAGGTGGGTGTGGTTAAACAGGAGATGGAAAGATGTTTAAACATCAACATGTAAGACTTTCCAGGTTTTTCTGAAGTCTGCATCCTCATTATTTCTTATGGAACAACAGTACTCCTTTATATTCATATACTACAACTTGTTCAGCCATTCCCCAATCGATGGGCATCCCCTTAATTTCCAATTCTTGGCCACTACAAAAAGAGCTGCTATAAATGTTTTTGTACATGTGGGTCATTTTCCCTTTTTTATGTTTCTTTGGGATACAGACCTAGAAGTGGTATTGCTGAGTTGAAGGATATGCACACTTTTATAGACCTTTGGGCATAGTTCCGAATTGCTCTCCAGAATGCCTGGATCAGTTCACAACTCCACCAACAATGCATTAGTGTTTCAATTTTCCCACATCTTCTCCAACATTTCTCATTTTCCTGCTTTGTCATGTTAGCCGATCTGATAGGTGTGATGTGGTACCTCAGAGTTGTTTTGAATAGTATTTCTCTAATCAATAGTGATTTAGAGCATTTTTATATGACTATAGATAGCTTTAATTTCTTCATTTGAAAACTGTCTGTACATATCCCTGGATATGATAATTTATCAACTGGGGAATGACTTGTATTCTTATAAATTTGACTCAGTTTTCTATATACTTTAGACATGAGGCCTTTATCTGAAACACTGGTTGTAAAAATTGTTTTCCAGGTTTCTGCTTCCCTTCTAATCTTGGTTGCATTAGCCTTGTTTATGCAAAAACTTCTTAATATAATCAAAATTATCCATTTTGCATTTCATAATATTTTCTATCTTTTGTTTGGTCATAAATTCTTCTGTTCTCTATAAATAATACAGGTAAACTATTCCTTGTTCTCCTAATTTGCTTATAGTATCAGCCTTCATATCTAAATCATGTATCTAATTTTGACTCTATCTTGGTCTGTGGTGTAAGATGTTGTTCTATGCCTAGTTTCTACCATACTATTTTCCAGTTTTCCGAGCAGTTTTTGTTAGATAGTAAATTCTTATCTCAGAAGCTGGAGTCTTTGGGTTTATCAAACAGTAAATTACTATAATCATTGACTACTGTGTCTTGTGTAACCTATTCCACTGATCCACTGGCTCTTTGATCCTTTTTTGATCCTTTTTGTCCCTCAATGATCCTTCTTTTTTTTAATGGTCCTGGAGAAATATAAATAATTTATTTCAGTTTTTCTTAATAATTGTATTTATTAACCATTCTTGTATTTAGTTAACATTCCTGTTTGGAACAATTTTTCAGGAAACAAATTTTCAGGAACAAATTTCTCTAAAGCTAATTTTTTGTTTTTGTTTCCATTAATGCTTAGTCTTAATTTTGCAAAATATGTTTTTTGGAGTTTCACCTTAAGCTCTTTTCCTTTTGGAAATACCCTATTCCAGTACGGTGTCTGATTTCTCATGGCTGATTGAGAAATTTGTTTTTTAGCAATGAAATTCTAAAACATAACCTCTATATGCCTTGAAGTTTCAAAGAGGGGAAAGGGATTTTCTCTAGTGGCAAGCTGTAGAATTGTTCAATTACTATTTCATCATCTAAATTTAAAAGTTCTAGAAATCTTTCTGGTATTCAGATTTTTAAATATATGTTTCTTAGAGATTTGTGATCCTTAACTTTTGTCTGCACATTCTATTTTCTACAGCAACTGTGTTAGCCTGAATACAACTCGTGTGTCCTTTCAAAGTTGCTGTCCTTTGCTTTTCTTCCATACATATTTTTGAGTCCCATAACTGTCAATTTTCTTTTTCAGAATATTTATTACTTTGAAGAGATAATCCATTATATGTTATAAGTTATCTCCTCCGTTGTTTATCTGTTATTTCTGCTTTGAGAGTTCAGATTTCTGATCTTACTCACTAATTACTTTTTTTTTATAAGTTTCATTTATCTATTGAACCATTCTTGAATCTCTTGCTGTCATTTCATGACTTCAGGTGAATTTGAAAATTATTTTTATTATTGATGAGTCTTTGTTCCTTTTTCTTCATTGTATAAAATTTATTCGTGTTATAATATATATTTTTTAATTTTTACACATTTTTTTCCTTCTGTCTTTATGAGTTTCACTTTATGAGTTTATTTGTTTATTAAGTTTATCTTTCAACCTTTTTCTTGTATTCCCAGAAGTTTGTCCCTGGCCTCTCCCCATACTTTTTGGCTCCTGCCCCTTCGACCACACTGACTATATCCCTTTCTACTAATAAAACTTATTCATCCATCTATAGTAATCTCTGTGAATAGAAGACCAATTCTAACTAGTTTTCTAGTCTTCTTTTACTTGGGACAGAAACCTCTTCTTTTCTATCATTAAGCTGTTCTCTGTTTTGTTGGGAGAACAAAGTTGGTTGAATTCCCTTTTGTTCCAGGGTTGGTTCCTATGTTTCTTGATGGGACTGGGAAGGGGGCTCAGAATTTCTATCCTGGGAGAATCAGGAAAGGTCCTAAACTGGACCCCAAAATACAAGCTTGTGAGGCTACTTACATTGGCTGTACCTGGCACACCAGATAGACCAAGTGTAGATGTAATTGTATGGGTGTTTTAAATATTCTGGTTCTCCAATGATATTCAAGAAGGCTTTTACTTTGTTCAATGTTTTTATCTGTATCTTGTTTCATCTTAAATTCTACAGTTGTAATGTGCATTTCTTTGTTAGGCTGAGGAGTTATATGGAAAATAACTCTTCCATCTTGCTAATCATAATATCCTCATTGTATCCTCATGTTTTTTAGACCCTTTGCACAAAGCAAGAAAAAAAGGAGAAAAGGCCAAGTAAAGGCTTCAAGTTCTGGTTTTGCCACTTACTACCTATAACACTGAACAAGTTACTTTCTCATCATGGGCCTCAGTTTCCTTCTTTGCAAAACCAGGAAATTTGTCTGGATGTTCCTAAGGTTCCTTCTAGCTCTAATTCTTTATGATTCTCCAGGATACAGTCTGAAAATATCATTAAATGACCAACAATAATAACATATTAGCAAACACATCCAGACTAAACATAATCAGCATGTGTAAATGGTTTTTTGTTTCCTTTTTCTATCTGAAAAGTGGGAAGTTGATTAGAGATGAGAAAAACTACTAAGCAAGGAGGACTACCATCATTGAGAAAGGAAATGGGCCTCAAGTGATAATTCTGGAAATACAGCATCCCACTTTCCCAATCTTGCACCCTTTTTACCTTTAACTGTGTTCAGACATATAACAGCTTGCATAAATATATTATTGTTCCATGCATCTCCAACTTAGCTAAAATACTGCCACTCACTAGTGTGTGGCATAAGCCAACACCAATTTGAATTTTTGAAAATTTTTTTTTCCAACCACAGCTGTAACTGCCATAAACAAATATCATTCCTGTAGGATTAATGAAATGAAATATCATTGTAGAGGTAATAAATATTCTAAATATGCTTAGTTTTCATTCTGTTTAAAAATCTTATTCCTTAGCATTTTCTTTTTATTCTACCTCCATTATGATTATTTTTCTATTTTTAAATAACCTGTAAATTTTCTCTCTGGTAGCACTATTCCTTTTTTTATATAGAGAGGCCCAAATTGTTGGTTCCTGCTACCTATGGGAAAAATCAACTAAACCAAACTGCAGTCATTAGTCTCAGAGCAGGATTTAAATCAGGGCAAACATAAGCAGTTTGATCTAATAGTAAAGGACGTAAAAGTCAATTCCCTGTCGATAATATTCTAAGGAAAACTTTGGACCCATAAAGAAAATACAAGCATAAGAGAACAACGTAGTCAATGACAACAATCACATAAAGTGGAGGTGTCAAACATACAGATACAAGGCTCCACAACACTCTAGAATGCAACTTGAACACGATCAAAACATAATTAGAAAATATTTAACAAAGTAAATAAAAATACAATACAAGAGAAAATGTCAATTTGTGGTTTTCTAAGTTAATGTCAAATGCCATTTTTATTTGAGTTTGACATCATTAATGGAAAAGAAAAAACACTAAAAGACATGATAATTCAGATTATTACAATATTCAAATTTGACTTCAGATAAATGTTATAATACCAGCAGATGTGGTTGACAAGTCAAGTTTTTCCTTGTTTTTGGTAAAAAAAAAAAAGAAAAGAAAAAAAAGGAGGGCTCTATTTGGAGAAGGGAAAGTAGTAAGTGATAATAATTTATAAAACATTATTTTTAAAGGATACTACAGGGACTAATGCAGAATGAAAACAGTGCCCCAAAGAAATGCACAGTCAAGGCTACTTGATAAATGCTTTTTTTTTTTCAGAAAGAAGTTCTGTTTATGATGATGAATGAGAAAAGATTAAATTCCTGAGTAGTGAATGAAATCAAATTCATCCCATCTTCATTATATAAATAAGAATCTTTTTTTTGCTTGCATGCCTGTATCTGTTTGACTTTTTATTATTTATTCTGCAAATTTGACCACCTGACCTTCCCATGCAGTCATTATCAACAACACCCATGCTAAGAAAAACATCCGAGTCAGCAGCTGTGGACTGTGACCATTACTTCCCACAATTAAGGACAGATGGCCTAGCAGATGATTTTGGCAGAGTCTGACCAAATGCTAACCACCTAATGATGGCTGGGACATCACAACCATCTGATGGTAAACCCAGCTTCCCTGTGAAAATGGCTGTCATCTGTCGAAGCTTCACTCTGCAGCCATCTCTCCCCTACATCAGCAATGTTACTTGTGTGTACTGCCCCAGTCTCTGCAATTTTAGCTTGTAATTCTCCTGTTACTTCAAAGGGGGGCTCCTTTAGAGCAGAAACTGTCTTACCTTTTTATCTGTATTCACTCTGATCCCCCTGCTTTGCACACAGCAAGCACTTCATAAATGCTTTGCTTATTCATTCATTCTTAGAGATACATGATGATCTTCACCTGATATAGTAGGAAAAATGCATTTAGTAAAAAGCAAGTCCAATTCTTGCCATTATCACATAATTTTTAATTTAGTATTCTGGGAGTTGTTAAGGCAGGATAAAAACATTGCTAGGAATTAAAAAACTTAACTGGGATATGGATTAAGCTGACCAGCAACCAAGACAATGCCAAAGAAACTGATATACTCCTTTTAATAACAATAGCTAAAATACACACAAACTGAAACTTCAAAATAACTCCTCTAAATTATACTGCTGACAATCCACATCATCATCTGTGATCCTGGTCATCTCTGTAAGTGTTAGAAACACTTATTAATCCTGTAAGCCTCCTAATTTTCTGATTAAGAAACTCCCTCCTCTAAAATCCCAACCCCCTCAAACTCCCTACTGATTGTAAATGCAACTAAAGCCAATAACAGAAGAAGAATCCACACACCTGTCGCTAAAACATGAATCCAGAGCACTGCTAAAAACCCTCACAAAAGAGCTGCATCTTCCTTGGGACTCAGTATGGACAAAGTATTGATTCTGAAAAGTCAATTCAAACCTTGGAGCCAGGGAAGGCTTTATAAAAGAGCAAACAAAAAAGCTGTATCTCCAAACAATTATCTCTTTGCAACCAAAACCCTGCTTTGGAAATATGTTATTCTTGCAAAAGCAACAGCAGGGACCAAAAATTAGCTAACAGCTAGAAAGGAGTTTGGTTAGGACAGAACTGCTGGTATTATGTAACTGTATACACTTACAACTTAATAAATATTTGTTGAATGAATGAATGAAAAAGAAATTTGACCTTAGACTTGATTTCTTTTGCTATCCTTTGCAAAGGTGATTGGAAAAATAAAGGAAGGGTGGAAGGGAGGGAAATGACTGAATCAAGAAAAAAAAAATACTTTGTGAGAAGAGTGCAAAGAACCAAGGTCCAATCTGTGGTGGCACTGGCATAGTAGGGCTTCGAGGTGAACCTCTATTCTGTGTGGGGGACAGGAGCTGGACACCAGTCCTCTAGGACAGGTCACCAAAAGCAGTATCACTGGAGGGGAGGGAAAACAAGGGGGAAGGGGAAGGGAACGAGTACAGGGAATGGGAGGGAGAACATCCCTAGGGCACCTGGGAAGTGATAACCTATAACCTAGCTTCAGCCTAAAACCATACACTGTATTTCACTGCATAATCGTCATAGATTTTATACCAATTTTTTTCAAAAACAGGGGTGTATGACCATTATATATGAAGCTTCAAAGAACCCTGTAATTGTGCTGGTATTACTTTAAAAATCATTTATTACTAACCTATATCGCTGGCAGATGAACTGTACAGTCTAGCTACCAAGAAGCAAGTTCTCCCATTCGTATCACATAACTTCCTCATGGGCAGCTTGGCCTGCCCCCTGCTTCCCTGGCACCTTTGGCTCTTCGCTGGATGGAGTGACAATACTGTTAGTATTGCAGCGCTCTAAACAAATATGCTTACGTTGAACATGCACTGAGAATTCTAGGCCCAAGGTTCACAATGCACGAGAGATAAATGCATACTCATAACCCACTAGTGACTATACTGCTGCTCTGTTTACCCTTTAAGCAGTGAGACACACAGGATTATACCATGCAACTATGCAAGGAAAGGTTATAAACCAATTTTTGGACTGAAAAACGAGGCAGCGAAAGTATCTAATGGATGGTACCAAGTTATTATACTCTCCCTAAGAAGAATGCTCCTCATAAAGGCATTTGGCATGACTAACAGGGGCATTTGGACAACAAGAGGATATATATGTAGACAGTATTCTGAAATGCAACAAACATATAGGCAACACAGAACGAGGAATACAATGAAATGAAACACAGTTAAAAGGATATGTAGCATGGCTATAATCTTCTTGGAAATGACTGGAAAGAGCAATCCAGCTTAGTGGGCATGGCTTTATTAAAGCCATGAAGCAAACAGTGGGTATCAAAGATATGGTCAAAATAGCAGCAGGATCTGAATATAAAGGTTACAGCCAGAAGAGATCTCATAAGTCATCAAGTCTAACCACTCCCCTTCACTTTACAGATTAGGACACTAAGATCCAAAGAAGTTAAATAACTTGGCCAAGGTCACACAAGCAGTAAGTTATGACAAATCCTGAATTTGAAAATTTTACATATATCTGGAGGCATTAAGACCAAGTTTTTTCAAACCATATCCACTAACGATGAGCAACAGCCATCAAAAAAGTGATAGTACATAACTCAGAATGGGCACATTTAGCCCTGACCACCCAAAAGAAGATAAAAAGAAGTAAGATCACAGATAAATGATATTTCTGATAACATGAATGGCACACTTCATTACAACATTTTCCTATGACTCCTGATCACAAGTCAATAGCTGTATATTCTCCATGATGTTAGTATAGGAATGACCGATGAAAAATTTTAGTCTCAGAATAATCTTATGTACAAGAAAGTCTTGTCATAGGAATAACATTTTTAACACTAGACCACTAAACAGCAGCCTGCTTTCAGGGGAAATGGTACACTATGAAGCAAAGCCAAGAATATTGTGGCAATTATAAAATCAGTATCCAGTGTCCATTCATTTGGTTACCTTGATTAAGAACATTTTTTTTATTAAATAAGAACTTTCCCTTTGAGGGGAAAGGAACATAGAAAAGATGAAAGTGAGGGAGAAGCCAAGGAGCCAGATGCAGTATCATTTCACATTAAAAGCATACCTTCTTCTAAGGGTAAAACCCAATTATGTAGTAACAATTACTCATTTAGGGGGACTATATACAAGGATAAGAACAGCTTCACTTTTCTCATAATATATAAGATCAAGTTTTTCACCCTGATAAGAAAATGTAATGTCCTTACCACATCAGAATATTTTACTATATTTTAATGGATTAGGGGATGATGAAGATAAAGATGAGAAGAGGTATGCCTCTTGGCTGAAAAAGATCATAACTCTAAGAGGAAATGGCATTGGCTAAGTTTCCATTTTTTTTTTCCTAAACTATTTGCAAGGAGGTGTCTTGCTTGGATTTCATCCGTATGGGGAATCCGTATGCAAATCAGCCTGTTTCTCTAAAATTTATAGATGAAAAGACTTGCCTGGGATTCAGAGTGATTTCCCATAGTCACAGAGCTACATCATGTAATCAGAAGAAAGGCTTGTACTCAAGTATTCCTAATTCCAAAGATGATCCACTACCCACTAGACACCTTAGTCTGGCAGACAATGTTGAATGAATGGTATTTTTCAACACCAACTGGGGACTGGTTAGACTTGTTGATTTACAAAGTCTATTCTGGCTCTATATCTATGATTTTATGACCTTCGCTGACTTGTGAACACACAATTATAATGTTCAGATCATGATGCCATTTGACTTCTCTTTGATTCTCACCGCTTGCCCTATGGCTTTAATAAAAAAAAAAAAAAAAGCTGCCCCACCTTTTGCTTCTGCAGGTCAACCTGGACTGCCTGTTCCAGTCATTTTACCACTGTTGAATCCTATATTTATTTATTTCAGACCTGAGGGTCTCTGAGCTCCACTTAAGTTCTAACTTTATGATCCTACGATCCCTTACAGCTCTAGATCCCATGAACGTATGACAACAAAGGTTTTCTTTTACTTCATTTGAAAATAAACTTCTTTTGTTATGAATTTTAGCCTTGGAATTGAAAAAATGATGCCTCAGGCAAAGCCATGATTATCAAAGATAACTTTGTGCTGATCTAATAGTTTCTATTCAAGTTTGCAAGCTGCCCCTTTCTTAACAGTTTTTAGATAGTTTCACTGGTCTAACATGACATGCTTATAACAAGTTAGATAAAGATCATTCATTTATTTTAACATGTATGAAACAAACATGGCAGAGAAAAGCAAATATAACAAACTCTGAGATGAAATCTGGAAAAGGTTCATGCCTATTATCACCAACATGGAACAATAGGGTACATCCATCACTTGGAATTGACAGTAAACAAGAGGAATTCAACATGAAAATCACTAAGATGGAGAGCAAAATGGTCTGAGATAAGCTACAAATATCTATTTTCCCAATTAGAAAATGCTGTAAAATCAGCTATGAGGATGACTGAGTTAAGTAGAAAAAAGTAATTGGGAAACATGGTAAAACTGGAATACCTCAAAAGAGGCAAAGAGAAGCAAAGTAGTGTATATAGTAGAGGTGAAGCTACAATAGGTCATCAGCATCTAAAGGTATCCAGGATCCAGATCGAGAGCCAGAGAAGTACAGGGAGGAGACAAAGGAGAGACCATGCTAACAAAAATCATTTATTTAACTTTTAACTTAAGTAATAAAATTTTTTAAAAAGCTGATTAACCTCTGCACAATGCCTTTCATTTTCCTTATGTAAAAAATTCTAACAACCAAACTTTTGTCCAATACCACCTATAGCCCAATTTTGGAAAAGGATTTTACTCTTGCACATTTGCTGATAACATAACTTTCCAATGCAAACCAAAAGTTTAAATGATTTCACTGGTAGCTACACCAGTCAGTCATGCACAAAATGCAATGATTAATAGCAGTGTCATCCTGAGTGTACACAGGATCAAATGGCCAGGGGTATATGTTGGTAAATGTTTAACAAGTGACTCTCCGAGGAAAAAAAAATGTGCCCATGACACATTTTTAAACTTAGTCTTCATTTTTAACATTTTCTCCCTCAAATTTTTAAATTTTTATGTTAAATAGTATTTTATTTTTTTCAATTACAGGTAAAGATAGTTTTCAACAATCATTTATTATAAGATTTTGAGTTTCAAATTTTTTCTCCTTCCCTCCCATCCCCCCTCCCCAAGATGGCAAATAATCTGATATAGGTTACACATGTGGAATAATGTAAACATATGTCCAACATTAGTCACCTTGTAAAAGAAGAAAAGAAACAAAAAATGAAAAATAGTGAAAACAGTATGTTTCGATCTGCACTCAGACTCCATAGTTCTTTCTCTAGAGATTTTCTTCTTCACTTTTAAGTCTAGCAATCAATAAAACAATAACTCAAGCTCTGACCTTGCAGGTTTCCAAGGTGTAAATACTCAAGCTGAAGTTCTCACTACAAATGCCAGGCCCCTGAAAATAATGACCAAATCTTAGACTCAGAAAGGAGCCTAGCAGTTTTCTTCCCAATCCACTCCCCAACACACAGACACTCCATTCAGGAGTCTCTATAACATTCCAGAAAGCTGGTGATCCAATTTCACCTTGAAAACTACCAGTGACAGAGAGCTCACAACCTATGAAGTAGCCCATTTCAGTTATTTTTAACACTTCTAATAACTGGAAAGTTTTCCTGGAATTGAATTACAATGTCATAAGTTTCAAGTTGGAAGAGACCTCAGAGGAAATAGAGACCAACCTGAGGAAACTGAGGTCCGAAGACATTAAGTGATTTGCCCAGGATCACAAAACTTGTAAATGCCTAGAAGTAGGCACTGAATCCAACCTTTCCTGACTCCAAGTCCAAGGCTCTGTCTAATATGCTTCCACACTTCCTCCTGTTGAGGTTTAAATTTGGGTCACCAAAAACTGATGAGGTTCATGTAGAGATGTGGTTGGATGTCTCTGAAACATTTCAATGACTCAGATCGACTCCAAGCCAGTTGGAAAGATCTGTTATAGTTTGAGGTTTCACACTCTGGCAAGTAGCTAAGTCCCTTAGAGGAATTTTAGCCACCCCAGTAAGGCAAGACATACAATTTTATAGAAAATATGGTGCTGATTACACAATCAAAATTTACATAGAATATAGGAATACGATTAATATTAAAAAGGCAGGAGGAGTTTGTTAAAAGATTAGGTAATGGAGGAAGGGTCCTGGCCTCAGTGGAACTACGCACGTGGCTACCCATAATGCATACAGTTAGGATGCATGCATATATATATATATATATACATATATGTATATGTATATGTATACACACACACATATGGTAATGATATTATAATAAGCCTCTCTACATCGTAAATTTATTCTAGGTCAGTTCCTTACTATTACTGCACAGCACTACTGTAGGGTGGGCTCCTTCTACAGCTTGGTGGTCAAGCGTCCTGCTCTACATACTGGTGGAGCTGTTTTCTGATTGAGTATTGTGGCCCTGTCTAGGACTAGATGGATGTTGGGATAGTGGTTGAATACAATGTTTCTGTGGGAACTATGAGGAATAGGTCTGAGGGCAGAGCCTAGGTAGAGGCAACGGCTGGGTTCCCACGTTTGCCATTTCTGTGAGAACTATGAGTTTCAAGGACACACCTGTTGTTCTAGTGAGCAGTGAGGCATGTACGAAGAAGTTAGGACATTGGTGGGGGGTGGGGAGAGACTAGGCAGATACAATGGGTCTTCAGGAGAGGTATATAATGAAGTTAGAATATTGGGGTAGGGGGCAGCCCTTCTGGGACTCTATCACTCCCTAATGAAAATCACCAAATCTGCAACTCCTATTCTTTGATCCTAAAATCTCCCCTCTGAAATAAGATAGAATTTGTTTAATCCAGGAATTCTTAATCTTTTTTGTATCATGGACACTTTTAGGCATTTCAAAGAATTCTGTGGACTCCTTAGAATAATGTTTTAAAATTAATAAAATAACATATATAGGATTACAAATTACAAGAGGAAATCAGTTATATTGAAATACAAATTATAAAAAATATTAACTAAGCCTCTGGTCTAATTCTTTTTCTCTACAGGACAGTCTTTCAAAATTTTAATGACAACTATCCTACAGTTTCTAAATCTTTATTCCTATTAAGTTTTTCTAGTTCCTCCAATCATTCTATATGACATTATTTTCACCCTGGTTACTCTACTCTGGATACACACTAGGTTGTCAGCATACCTCTTACAATGTGCTTCCTAGTACTAAACAATGATACATCAAATATGGTACTACCAGTGAAGAGTATGCCACCTTTTACGTGGGCATTGTGCTCTGTTAATTCAGTCTAAGGAGGTATCAATTTTTGGCAGTTACCTCATTTATTCACACTGGGTTTTTTTCAAATAAGACCCTTAGGTTACATAAACTGCCAAGCAGTTAGGTCTCTTGGTCCTATGCTGGTATAGTCCAGGATTTTGCATTTATACTTATTAAATTTCATACTGTTGATTTCATCCAAATGTTGTACCCTGTCAAAAAATAATTCAAATGTTATTACCTAAGCCTTAGCTATGCTTTCCAGCTGTGAACCATCTGCCAATTTGATAATCACATATTCATATAAGTCCTTGATTTAAAATTTGTTGAAATTAAGAGGTTCCCAATGAGAGCCCAATGGTGCACCACTGGAGATCTCATGCTATGCTAACATTGATTCATTAATCAATGCTCTTGGCAAAAGGTTTCTCAAAGAGTGATAAATCCATCCAACTGTCCTGCTCTTCTTTTTAAAAATGCTTTTGTGCACAAAGACATCATAAAAGACTTTATTTATTGTTTACTTAAACCATGATATACCCTTTCTATGACATTCTCCTTGATCTACAAATCTAGGGTCCCACTGGCCTAGGCCTTGTATCCTAGAGTTAACCTGAGGAAGTGTGTGTGTATGTTCGTCCTTTGTTGCCAAAGAAGACCGTGCCATCAGAGAAATAATGGCATGACTTGTACTTGACTTTGTTTTGAGTGAGGGAGGGCTGTGCAGGTCACCAGCCTCACTTCTCCTCCAGAGCCATCTGAATCCAGTGATCAGATATTCATCAGGATGACTGGAGATGACCCAGGATGAGGCAATTGGGGTTAAGTGACTTGCCCAAGGTCACACAGCTACTGAGTGTCAAGTGTCTCAGGTAAGATTTGAACTCAGGTCCTCCTGACTCCTGCACTGGTGCTCTATCCACTACACAAGCTGAAGCCACTTGTATCAACAAAATCTGAACACTCAAGGGTTAGGGTGTACAGTACCTACCTCTGAGGGAAATCTATTCCACCTGTGAACCACTTCTATTGCTAGACATTTTCCCTACATTCATCTTAAATCTGTCTTTCTGCCACTTCCACCCACAAATTTCAGTTCTATCCTCAAGGAAAGGGGTAATTAAAGTGGAATCCATGAGTCTTTAAAAATATTTTTATAACTATTTCTACATAATTAATCCCCTTTGTAATCCTATGTATTTTATTTTATTCATTTAGAAACACTACTTTGAGAAGGGTTCTCTAGGCTTCACAAGACTTCCAGAAAGGCCCACTACCCCAAAAAAGGCTAAGAACTCATGGTCTAAAGCAAAGCAGAATAATCCAAGTCTCTCTTCTACATGGAAATACTTCAAATACTTAAAGCCAGTTAACATGCCTCCTCTGAATCTTCTTCAAGATGAACATGCCTTGTACTTTCTAATTAAAATTTTAAAAAATATTTATGAAGTACCTACTACACTGAAGGCATTGTAGTAAATACTGAGGATATAAAGACAAAAATGAAGCCATCCCTGCCCTCAGAATGCTTACATTCTACTGAGAGAATATGACATGTACATAGATAAATTACACTTATGAAATAATTCAAAGAGTGGCAGAGTATGAACTGAGAGGCATCAAAAAAGCTTCCAATACTTAATTTCTGAAAACTTGAGCATTCTAAGAAGGGGTGGGTAGCAAGGAAGTACTGCCTTCCAAGCATCAGGAATGCACAAGCCTGGGCTATGTTGAATTCAGGAAATAGCAGATCATTCTTGCTAGAAGATGGAGTATCTGAAGGGAAGTATTATGAAATATCACAGAGTGAAACAAGATAAGGCTTCTATTTTCAAAGGGTTTTTGCAGAATCCATTGGCAAACTGACAGATACAACAGCAGCCAAGAGACCTGACCTTGGTAAAACCAGAGCCGGGCTAGCTCTTTAAGAAAGATGTTGCAAAACCCAAGTAAGAGAGCACTGCCACCATAAAAGGTTACACATGAAGAAGGTACAGCCATTAATCATAGAACAAGATAAAAGTACATTCGTGAGGGAAAAGATTAAAGTTATCATTCTTTTTCATTTTTCTTATATTCAAAAATATTTCCAGCTGCCATGTCCCCTTAAATTATAAAATGCAGAAGCAAGTGAAATCAAACCTTTCCCTAGACACCTGTTAAGGTTTTGAAACTCATTATGCAATAAAATAACCCTGGAAATATCTACTTCTATGTTCCTTTTAACTATTTCATTACTGTTTTGTTTCATTTTATCACTTTTATAAAAAACTATTAATCATCCCATTTTGTGCTCTCTTTAAATTATGCAAGCAGTTTCAAATTCTTTCTAGAAATAAGTCAGATATAAATAGTAAATAAAAATAAGAAATTATCTTCTGAGTTTTGTTTTCATTCCTTCACTTGTCATCATATTCTCTTTATCACAAAGTTTATGAGACATAATGTTAATATACACACACATATATGTATATATATACATATGTATATATATACACACACACAATGCTTACTCATAAACCCTTATTGTTACTCACAAACTTTCTTACTGTTTTAGGAAAAGAAACCTATGAAGTTTGCAGACTTTCATTCTATTTGTAGACACAAGATAAAGGTCTGGAACTTTAGCAATGACATAATCTAGCTCCTTCATTTTCCAGGTGAGAAAACAAAGGTGGAGAGGCTAGGTGGCTTGCCCAAGGTTGCAGAGCTAATAAGATAGCTAATCGTTGTTGTTCAGTTGTTTTCAGTTGAGTGTGTCCCTTCATGACCTCATTTGGAGTCTAGTAAGTGTCTGAGACTATCAGACTGGTCCTCCTGACTCCAGGTCTGGCACTCTCTCCATTATAATGCCCTCAAAACAGCTAAGCTGTGATTCCACCCCAGGTCTTCTGACTCCACATCCAGCATTGTTTTTACTATAATGCACTGCTTCCTCCCACTGTTGTACTTCAATTTATTTAAGTAGAGGCAGGAGATTCAAGTTCAGCTCAGCATAAATCCTGATAGTCTTACTACACCATAAAATTATGGCAAGGTTCCATCTGTGCATGCTGTGTGAGGACCACCCTACCTAAAGTACAACAAGATTCATCCCTGGTGATGAATTTTTCAGCCTGGGAACTCTTCCTATTACATCACAGGACCTGTTCTCACACTGAAGAGTAAACAGTCTGAAGACAAACACTGCAAATGAACAATGAGTGGGGCCCAGAATTGACCAGAAAGAGGCGAGCAGGCTGGACTGCCTTTGCAAATGACCTCACCCTTCTCTCTGGGTAGGGGGAAGGAGCATCTTTTTCACAACAATCTTCCAGTACTATCGTACGACTGTAAGTCAAAAGTGTCTTATGAAAGAAAATGAGGAAGACTCTAAGATCAATGGAGCCCTGTATGAGCAGGCAACATATCACGAAAAAGAAGTCATGAAGAAGCAGTATAAAGGATGTTATTAAAGAAATGCATTATTGAAAAAGAAGATGGACTGATCATTTGGCAAGAACAAGAAACAGTTGACGGAAAGCCCACGTACTCCACTGGTAGCCTAACAATGTTAAAAGACAGTGAAAACCCCACCTATCACACTGGGCCTCATTGGAGAGCATGGAAGGAGTATCACAAAAGTAGGCATGGTATGAGAGGGGCATCCCTGGAAGAAATCCCCATATCAATAAGCTCACACATTCATTCGAGACTTTGACCCTGGCAACTCCCCATATCACAAACTTCTTCTGCATTTCTTATCTTACATCTCAATAAAACATAAATCCAAGAAACTGAGTAAATTATAAGTCTTCACTTTCATCAAATTCTGAAATTCCTAAATAGTCTTTTGTTGTCACAAGTACAATGAAGAATCTTGTGAAAGTTCAGAAATTAGGTTTATGCTTTGCAGAAGAGGGTATGATGTTTGTTTTTTACAACTACTTTTTCCACCCTTGAAGTCACGGGACCATAAGGAAATCCAAGGTAACCAAACTCCCTCTACAAATGTACTTTCTGTGTGATCATAGTCTTAGAAAGTTTCCTAGGGTACTGAGAAGAATCATATACCTAGACTGTGTCAGAGGCAGGTCTTGAGCCCAGGTCTTTCTGGCTCCAAGGCCACCTCTCTATTCACTATCCTGCCCCTACCATTATAACACATACCAAGAAACTTTCAACTAACAAAGCAGTAGGGCTGTTACAAAATTCTGGGTAAGAAAAGAATCATTTAACAAAAACAGTTGTCCCCATGCATTATCAACTTCTGGTCTCTCTCTCAGGCCAACCTGTCTATGACCAATCGGCCAAAGAAAGAAAAGTCCAAGGTCAATGTGGTTAATTCACAAAGCAACAATTCACTAAGACATAATCATATTTAAAGTACTACAGTCACACTGATTAGTATTGGTGACTTAAATGAGTGATACTATTGACATCTAAAAGGTCAAATTTAAAATTAAAAATTATTTTGACCAAAATGTTGCTTTATGACTGCATAATAACTTCATGTTTTCCTAGAACATCTAATAATTACATGGCATTTTTCTGCATGAACATCAAAGCTACTACATTAACTGACTGATTCTCACAATAACCAAATTATTGGACAGCAGATCTAATGAAGTCGATCATCCCATCTGGAAAAACAGACCTGTGAAGACTGATTCCTAAAAAGGCCCTGTAAGGTCTAGAAATCAAACAAATTTCTTGCTCCTAGTTCAGTACATTTAGACATACAATAGGACCTATCCTAGTATACAGCATAATAATATATAGTATAATAATAGTTTTTTTTAAAAAACTGGTTTTTTTAAAAAAAAGAATTTTGGACTTAACCTAATACTCAGAAAACCTCAAAATTCTATATTCTATGAAAGTCAATGCTCCATGGTATTAAGAGATTCTGAAAATCTTCAGAGAATCTAATGTTTTGTGTCTAGCATTCAGCAAGCTCTCACAAGAGAGCTCTTGATTATCCATACTAATGGAGAGGTAAAGAGGTAGAGATAATACAAAGTAGTAAATAGTCTTAAAATCATTTGTATCTTACTCTGGAGGGCAGGAAAAAGAAAAGAGGAAAACATACATGTATATGCAGAGAGACAGAGGGAGAGAGAGATACACACATGCATACATACACATATTGTTCACCTCAGCTGTGTGAAACCTTTATTCCCTTTCAATTCACGCTTGTTGTCATTCTCTTGGGATATCTGATTACAAGAGCTTCTAATTGTAAGATGGTCCAGTCAACAACCTTACATAATCCACAAAAGCTGAGGGTCATATTGATCATTGAGAATTAACTGTATAGTTTAAAAAATAATATATTCCAGCCACTTAGGCAAAAATTCATGAACAGGACTTAGAATCAGAAGAGACCTCCTAGAGTCAACATTTTCTAGACGTGGAAACTGAGGTCCAGAAATGTTAAACTGCTTGTCCAAGACAGTCAGACCTGAGTTCAAATACCACTTCAGACATTTACCAGTTGTATGATCCTGGGCAAATCACCCAACCTCACTGTTTCTTCATCTATAAAATGAGGTAGATGAACTCTAGCCTAACCTCTAAGGTCACTTCCAGCTTCAAATCTTTGTTCCTAGGATCCACAAGACAACTGCAAATTATTCAGGTTAGAAGTAGTGAAGGCCTGAATTAGCATAGCGGAAATAAAAAGAGGAGGGTAAATCTGAGCAATAATGGACACAGAATAGGACTTGA
This sequence comes from Notamacropus eugenii, assembly GCF_028372415.1. Lineage (NCBI taxonomy): Eukaryota > Metazoa > Chordata > Mammalia > Diprotodontia > Macropodidae > Notamacropus > Notamacropus eugenii. Next base: position 173,219,241 of record NC_092873.1, on the reverse strand, counting down.
AAAATGATCACATATGTGGTGAGAATCAAAGATAATAAAGCCCAAGATAACAACTAGGTTAATAAGCCTGGGTGATTGAGAAAATGTTGGTATCATAAGAACAGGAAATTCAGGAGGAAGAACAAGTACAGGGACAAAAAGATGACTTTTTTGTTAGATTGAGCTTGAAATGCTGAGGGGAAAATATCAACTGGAAATGCAAAATTATTATTAGTAACATACAAGTATATCTCACTTCAAAACACAAGCCAATAGATGTGTTCTTGAAAAGCTGTAAACAAAACAAAATATTTGAAGTGGAATTATTTATTCATTTAACTTGTTTTCTGAGTTTCGGAGAAACTTTTTCTTTCTTTCTGAATGACCTCCAAAGGGTCTTTTCTCCCTCCTCTACTCCCACTGCACTGGTTTCTTGTTCCCTGGCTGTCTTTTGTAAAGGACACTTCAAAGTATCAGGATAACTCCAGCATTTAAAGGAACTCTATGACTCATCCTTTTCAAAAGCAAACAATTCTATTGGTAAAGTGAATCACCAAGCCTTAATATGCACAGTTTATACATTAGTTTTCTAAAATCAAGGCATATCTGTAATAAGATGGCTGATTTTGAAGCGAACAGAAATCAGAAAAATCCAAATTTCTGTGACTATATTGGCCGTAACTGCTTTTCCTTGCTCACAGTAGCATTCTATTACATTTTATCATATCTTGCTTCACATAAGTCATAGTCTAGCTTCCTAATTTAGCTTGTTTGCATCATTAATAAAACTATTGATTACAGGATCTATCCTCATCTAGTCTGTTTAGATTGAATAAAGCACTAAGAAAACCACTGTTTTGCTTTGTTTAAAAAATGGAACAAAGAAAAATGCAAGGCCAAACCAAAATAAACACTGACTTCAGTGCCTGCCATTGGGTATGTACTAGGTAAGGAGGGTCAGGGATGAAGGAATTACAGTTAATATTCCAAAACGTAGATTTCGTATCCTGTACTGGTCCTCGCAGTTCATATATTACAGGCCAAACCAACATGCACCTGAGGCAATACAGTGAAAAACTGTAACTCGGGTGACAAGAAACGCAGGCAAAAACACTTGCCGGAGTTAGTGGGCATGTTTGTCAGGCTATGGTAAAAATTAAAGCCATTAAAGGTACAACCAACCAGCTTCCCCTGCCCTCCTTTGAGAAGCAGTGCCCTCCAGGTGTGCCCTGTACCTGTCAGGGGCCCACCTCACAGAGGCTCGCTGCAAAGTTGGCAGCACTTGTTCATGTTTCTAAAACAGAGCACTCCAACTTGTGAGCCACTTCTGCCCGGGCTCCAGAAGGATGGTGAAGAAACAAAAACAAACTAAGCTGTCAGAATAGAGCGAGAGAGACCACCCAGGGCTTGGGGGAAACTGACCAGGAGCAAAGGCTCAGGACGACTGGACAGAGGCGCAGCAGCCCCGGTGACGGGCACCCCCCCCCCCCCCCCCGGGCATAGACCCGGGTGCGGGCGTGCGGTGAGGACGCCATGCCGCTCCTGACACCCGGGGCACGGCCCTCGCGGGGAGGGCCCGGACGACTTCAGACCCCCTCCGCCCCGAGTGTGCGTCCGTATGCACACATGAGCACACACGTAAACACGGGAGCGTGCACACAGGCTCCTCCGAAGTGCTGTCCCTAACACGGGCCATGCGTGTGAACATCCGTGGGTCGGGAACATGCGCCTGATTCTCCAGAGCGTGGCCCCCTCGAACCACGAGCTCTAATTAGAGGACGCCAACAGCGGCGTCTGTGGTCAGCCCGGACTTTCTAACAGTCCGGCCGTCCCCTCAGGCCCCCACCCCCACCCCCGGACCGGTCCGAACCGTCTCCAAGTTGAAGGAAAACGCTGTCTGAGCACTTCAGCACCGCGCGGGGCCTCCGAGGAGAGGAGGCTGGACTCCCCCCACCTCCGAAGTCACCCTAAGAAGGGTTCTTCGTATGGATGTTTAATGGGGTCTCCCCGACAACCAGAGGCAGCACGTCTTACGCCCGGCGGCCGGGGAGAGCCAACTCCAAGGTGGCAAGAACTAAGTGGAGCAGTGGTTTCCCGGCGCTGCCCAGCCCCTGCCCCTGCCCCGGAGTCGGGCTCGGGCTCGGGCTCCTCCTCCCGCCGGGCTACGGCCTGCCTCCTCCCCAGCTCCTCCACCTGTTTGCCGGCGTCGATGCTGAGCAGGTTGGAAAGCAAAAAGAGGCGTGCTTACCCGAGGGCAGGGATCCGTCTGATTAGGTAACGGCGGCGGCGAGGGTGGCCGTGGGTGGCGGCGGCGCCGACACCAGCCTCCGACCTCTCCCGGAGCGAACCAAGGCACAAAGGGCCGGGGCCGAGCCCCGCGAGGCTGCGGAGCCGGCGGGGAGCGCGGAGCCTGCCTCTCCTCTCCGGTTTGCCGAGCCAGCTGCGCCGAGCGAGGGGCGAGCGGGAGCGCGTGCCAGCGCGTGCGGCCGCCGGGCTGCGGCTCTTCCTCTCGGCCGGAGCAGGCGTTAGCAGCTGCCCCCGCGAGGGTCCGGCTGGGCTGGCCCAGGGCGGGCCGAGCGCGGGGACGGTCACCTCCGCAGCCCCCGGGCGCAGCGCGCGCTGCCAAGGCTGAGCCGAGCGGAGCTGAGGGAGCGGGGCTCCGCCTCCTCTGTCCCCCGCCCCGACCGGCACGCACGCCCGGTCCTTAATCCCCCCCACCAACCACCCGCTGCGCGCTTTCCTTCCTCCCCGCCGGCTCCGGCTCCGGCAGGCAGGCAGACGGGTCCGTTCGGTCACGTGCGCGTTGGGCCCGGCGAGCACAGCGGTGCAGCTGCGGGATCGGCCGGGCCGCCGCAGACCCCCAACTCAGAGCCTGCCCCCGGGGCCGCTGGGCGGAGGCGGCCGCCTGACCCCCCCCCCGGGCGGAGGGGGCCGCCTGCCCCCCGGGGCCCGCTGGGCGGAGGGGGCCGCCTGCCGCCTGTGCGGACAGCCCGCGGAGGGCCAGTGCCCGACGCGTAGTAGGTGTTTAATGAAGGCTGATGGACGGACTGGCCGGGAGAGCCCCGCCGACTGAGCGTGAGTACAGAGGCCAGCGGACGCAGCTGCGAAGAGCCGTGTACCTGGAAGCGGAGGGCCGTGCGTGACCTGGATGGCCTCAAGCACTGTTCTGTACCTCAGTTCTAGATGGAGAGGTCTAGGTACGGGAGGGTTTAACCTGGGATCTAAGACCATAGTTTTTAACATGCTAACAACTATTTCAGTATAAATGGTTTCCTTTGTAAACCTGGGTTTTCTATTTTATGCATTTAAAAGCAATATTCTCAGAAGGGGTTCATAGGTTTCACACATGTAAAAAAAACTGGACTGGATAAGAACCCCAAGTTTATCCCACGCAGTTCCCATTCCTGAGTTCCCTGTCTGCCGCCTTACATTTTTAGCTTTCAGATTTATGATCTTATTTTTGTCCTCAGATATCCGTGTAAATTAGACAGGGCAGATGTTAAGGTTGTCTTATGTGGTATTGGGTAGAGTTGGAGTCAGAAAGCCTGGAGTTCAAATCCCTGTCATTGACAGTATTAGCTGTGCGATCCCCTGCAAGTCACAACTTCTCCAGGCCTCCAAAAGGGGTTGGAGATGGTCGCCAAGGCCCCTACTAGTTATAAATTCATTAGCCTTTTTTTAAAAAGAGACTTGGCATTTCATTTATGTAATAAACTTAGATTAGGAAAGTGGAATACGATTTTTAAGGCATAGGGAATAGCTTGAGTGAAGACGGTGAAGACGGTGACAATAAAGTGGTGAAGGGTACAGTCTGGGTTAAACAGGCTGTGATAAAGGCCTCATTTCTAAAATACAGAGAACTGAGTCAAATATACAAGAACACAAGTCATTCCCCAACTGATAAATGGTCAAAGGATATGAACAGGCAGTTGTCAGAGGAAGAAATTAAAGCTATCTATAGTCACATGAAAAAATGCTCTAAATCACTATTGATTAGGGAGATGCAAATCAAAACTACTCTGAGGTACCACCTCACACCTATCAGATTGGCCAACATGACAAAACAGGAAGATGATAAATATGGAGAAGATGTGGGAGAGTTGGAACATTAATTCATTGCTGATGGAGCTGTGAGCTGATCCAACCATTCTGGAGAGCAATTTGGAACTATGCCCAAAGGGCTACAAAAATGTGCATACCTTTTGACCCAGCAATATTGCTTTTAGGACTATATCCCCAAGAGATCATAGAAATGGGAAAGGACCCACATGTACAAAAATATTTATAGCAGCTCTCTTCGTGGTGGCCAAGAACTGGAAATCAAGGGGATGCCCATCAATTGAGGAATGGTTGAACAAGTTGTGGTATATTAATGTAATGGAATACTATTGTGCTATAAGAAATGATGAACAGGAAGACTTCAGAGAGACCTGGAAGGACTTATATGAACTGATGCTGAGTGAAAGGAGCAGAACCAGGAGAACTTTGTACACAGCAACAACCACAGTGTGCGAGGAATTTTTTCTGGTAGACTTAGTACTTCATTGAAATGCATGGACTTAAAAAATTTCCAATGGATTCTTAAGGCAAAACACCTTCCATATCCAGAGAAAGAACTATGGAACTGGATCACAGATAGAAGCAGATCATTTTCTTTTGTATTATTTGTTTTGTTTTATGGTTTCTCCCATTCATTTTAATTCTTCTATGCAACATGTATTTAATAGGAATGTACGTGTCGAACCTATAAAAGATTGTATACTGTCTCAGGCAAGGAGTAGGAAGGGAGGGGGGAATGAAGGAGATGAAGGGAAAAAATCTAAGATGTATGGAAGTGATTGTGGAACACTGCAAACAAATAAAATAATTTAAGTAAAAAAAAAATAAACTTGGACACAGGGTTTGCTTAGAGAATAGCAGGAGTTAAGATTGGAAAGGTAAGTTGAGGCCAAAAGTCAAGGGCACTGAATGTCAGACTTAGGAGTTTGAACTTTATTCTGTAGGTATTGGAAAGTCATTCATCTATTAATCTTTAGATCAACCTTGGAAGGTTGATTTTCGATATGTAGAGTAAATTAGAGGAGAAGGGACAAAAGGCAGGAAGAACAGTTCAGAGACTTCTGTGATAATCCATGACAAAGGTATGAAGTGCTTGCTTTACAGAGGTACTAGTAACAATAGAAAAGGATAGATAGATACGAAATAGGGCAAAGGAAGAGCTACATGGAATATTGTGTTCAGTTCTGGATGCCAGTTTAGAATGAACTTTTATAGTCTGGAGAAGACCACCTAGCATGGTAAAGAAATTTATCTATGCCACATGAAAATCAGTTGAAGAAATAGAAGGTATTTAGCCTAGAAAAATGAAAATTTAGGGGAGATTTGATAACTGTTTTCAAGCTTTTGAGGAGCTATCTGTAAAAGTCTCACTTAACAAGGGCTTAATGTACGTTAAAAATCTCATCCAAGTTTTTCCCTCTTTTGACCTCAATTTCAATTGCTGTTGAGCCAGGATGTTCAACAAAAGATCATTGTGTCTAGTTGAAAGGCAGGAAAATGAGAAAAGAAATGGAAATTCATGGAAGCTGCCACTGGGGTGATTACCACCCACTATCCACAGTCTGTCAGCAACTTCTTTCATATGGCTCTTGCAACAAATCCTCAAAGACCTTACTATGGCCTATGATGACATTCTTTTATATATCACTAATTATAAACCAATACCCCCACAACATGTACCAGTAAAAGCTGCTAAAAGTCATCATATTTTGCCCCTATCGTAAATAATTAAATACTTCTTGTATTTAAAGACAGTTTGCAAACTTGGACATAGGAATTATTTTTGTCCTTATTATACAAATCAAGTATACTTGATTTGTTACTAGGAAACATTTTTCTTATAACATCCAGAGTTTATCTAAAAGCCAGAATTTTAAAGCAGAAGTTCTTTACCTTTATTGTGTCATGGATTCCATTGGCTATCTAAGTGAAACCTATGCATTCCTCACAATCAATGCCTAGCATGTTTTTAAATGCATAAAATAAGATGCATGGGATTACAAGGGAAACCAATTAAATTGAAATATAGTTATCAAAATATATTTTTAAAAGTTCATGGACCCTAAGTTTAAAAACTTGAGTTTAAAAACTTGAAGAAATTTAACTGTCAGGTTCTACCTCATTCATACTGCTGCCAAATTGATGTCTCTAAGGCTTGAGTGGGTCCAGTGATATTGATCTGCTATTGCAGAAGGTTCAGTGGCTCCCTATTGCCTCTTGGATAAATATAAACTCAATTTGACATTTTATGAACATCATTATCTAGCTCTAGCGTACTCTAGGTTTCCAAACTTCCTTCACGTTACTCCTTTTTTTTTTTTAAAGCATTTTAAATTATAGGAAAACTGGAAAAGAAGCTGTTATTGTAATCCATTATGGGATATTAGTGCTATCTTTGGTTTTTTTTGTCTTCGTTAAGCGAGAAAACAGAGAAGTTGAAAAGGCCAGCAGAAGCCTTTCTGCAGTTATGTAGAAAGTGTCCCCAATTTAATTCCTAGAAAAGGGAGGAGTGGAATATAGCAATATCCTCAACACCCCCTTCAAAAACTGCCACAAAAATAACAAAAAGAGGCAAAATTACTAGAAACTTTGAAAAGAAAAAAATTAGGGGGGTGGGAAATGAAGATAAACAAAAGAAAAATTTTGACCCTGTGAAAAATATATTATGAGTTTAAAAAATAGTGGAAAAATTCCAGGAGAAAAATATACAGAAATACCACCAACAGAAGTACCAGAAACAAAACTAAAATTGTTTCAAGACTTAAATGCATATTAAACATGTGGAAGAAATTAAAGGGACAAAAGAAATTAACAAAAGCATCAGAAAACAAAATAATTATTAAAAAAACAAAAGCATCAGATGGTGTAATAGATAATGAACTAAAAATAAGTAAAATCTCAGATCAAGATAATCATAAAACTCAATAGTTTAGAAATATCCATGGAAAATATAAACAAAACAGTAATAGAAAAGAGGTTTATTTTACTATAGAACAGAGTGATAAAAACAACAGAGGAGACAGGAAACAAATCCAGTAAGAGTTATAGAACTGGAAAAAGATTTGGAATGCTTGCATTCAAAAGTTAGTAATTAATGAGCAAAGCAATGAAAGAAAATATAAGAATTATTAATCTTGCCAACACTGAGAAAAATATGACTACTTTATTTCAGAAAATTATACAAAAACTTCCAAGGAAATTTTTTTTAAGGTACAGATTGCAAAACAGCACTGTAGTTGAGAACTCATTACCAGCCAGCTAGGCCAGTGACTGAAAATGATGAAAGATTGTGGCTGCCTACACGTCCCCCACACACATATCTATCCTGAGCAGTTCAGCCGAGCTGGGAAGCGTTATAAAGCAACTACAACAACAACATTTGTTAAGTACTTCCAGTATCCGAGGTATTTTGCTATAGGCTAAGGGTTTAAGATTTAGACAAAACATGGTCCCTCCTTAAAATAACAGAGCCTAGTAGGGAATAGGATGCACAGAACATCATGCAACATAGTCATTCTCAAGTGTATAAAAGTGGTGCAAATAATATGCCATATGAGTGTCCAGCTGGGTCATTTCCAACTGGATAACTCCTCAGAAGGTCTGCTGTGATCCTACATTCAAGATGGAGTGTCTTATAGCTGGAGATTTCTTCCTTGCAAAAAATTATTGTTTCAACTAACTGTTTTAGTTGTCTTTGGGATTTTCCAAGTATATCATCATATCATATGCAAAAAGAGATAGTTTTGTTATCTGATTCTGCATTCTGGTTCCTTCTATTTCTTTTTCTTCTCTTATTGCTATTGCTAGGATTTCTAGTACAATATTGAATAATATTAGTGACTAATTAGTGAATAATATTGAATAATGTTAGTGACAGTAGACATCCTTGTTTCACACCTGATCTTAAGTGGAAGGTTTCTAGCTTATCCCCTTTACAAATAGTGCTTGCTGATGCTTTTTATCATTTTAAGGAAAAATTCATTTATACCTATACTTTCAAATGTTTTTAAGAAAAATGAATGTTGTATTTTATCAAAAGCTTTTTCAGCAAATGTTGATATAATCTTATGATTTTTTACTTTTGTTATTGATATAATCAATTATGTTAATAATATGTCATTAAATCATCCTTGTGTTCCTGGTATAAATCCTATTTGGTCATAATGTGTAATCTTTGTAACATATTGTAATCTTCTAGTAGTAGTTTATTCAGGATCTTTGGAATTTGCCTCTGACTTCCTGTGGTGCCCTGAATTTGGTTCGCTTAATCTTGGAATTGAATACTTACTGTGCTTGTGCACAGTAGACTAATCATTTTCCACTCCCCATGTAAAACACATGCTGGAGTGGGAAGTAGGTGATAAGGGGATAATGGTACAGATTTACAATAGCCTTACTGTCCAATTCAAGTAGAGTGGGGAGAAATTAGGTTCTTCACATTTTTACAGTACTCTGAATGCATATATGAGGACAAATCCATACCTTGAACATTTATTAAATAAATTTTTACTAAGTACCCACTATATACAAAACATTTGGTTAGCCACTGTGTATACAAAGATGTATAAGATACTGTCCCTATCCTCAAGATACTTACAATCCTATAAGAAAGATAAGACTTTTTCACAGATGAATATAAAACAAATTAAAATATAACTGAGTAAGAAAAGTATAAAGTGCTATGAGATTAGAAGGATAAATTACTTCTAGTGTTAATATTTAATACACTGGAGAAGATTCTGGTGATAATTGCCTTTATTTTTGGTAGGACCAGACAGTGCCAATTCAGACATCTTTGTACAGTTTCCTTTTTTGAAGATTTTCATGCAGTTGTCTATCTTTGAAATTGGGTATTTCCTTCAAGTAACATCCCATACCAACTATTAGTGGGAGAGATTACTTCTACAAGATCAGGGATTTAAAACCCTCTGACTACGTTAGACAAAAATATATGTACCTATTTACCAGGAACAAAGCAAATTATGTAGCATATGATACTACATATGTTCAAAGGACAGCATTTCAAATACAGAAAAAATGATATGAGAATTGGAAGTATTCAAAGACATAAAGAATTCCTAAGAAATAAATAACTCTAGGTTATTATTGAAAACCAATAATAATAACAAACTACACAAAAGAACATAAATCCCAAATTTTATCTTTGTCTAGAGTTTTGTGAAATTCTAAAATCAAGGAATAATCAAATCACAAAATATGTTGTATAATGAAAATGGCACTGGATTAGAAGCCAGGGTACCTGGATTCTATTCCCAGGTCTGCTGTTAACTCCTTACCAGACTTTGGGAAAAAGCACTTCACTTGTCTTGGCTCTAGTTTATTCTCTAGAAAGATTTCTTGGGAACAGTGTGGAGGCTGAGCCAAGATAGTGGAGTAAAGGCAGGTACTCACTTGTGCTCTCCCCCAAACCCCTCCAAATACCTTTTTTAAATGACTCTAAACAAATTTTAAAGCAGCAGAACCCACAAAAAAACAGTATGAAACAAACCTCCAACTTAAGACAACTTGGAAGGTTGGCAGGAAAGGTCTATGGCACCAAAGAGAGGAGCAGGTCCAGAGCAGGCAATGCCAGAAGAGACCTGGCCCCAGCACACCAGAGGCAGGCCTTGGGAGTGACTGAATTAATACTGACAGTTGCAGCTACTGCTTCTAGAGCTCTCAGTCCACAGACAGTAAAGGGGTTGTATAATTGGCCAGAAGGAAATTACAGAGGTCTTTTTACTGGCACTGAGGCAGGACTCTGACTTGGATCCAGGTTGCAGTCCTGGGTGGCAGACCAGAGTGAGGAGGAGTACTCATACAACAGAGCTTGGAGCTGGCAAGAAGGTGGGGGATGATTCCCCTCACAGTTACAGGGGAGAAAAGAGTGCTTATGATCATTCACAAACTAGAATATAGGCCAGGACAACAGTAAACATCTCTCCTCAGATCATACTGTCTTGAAAGAACTGAAAACTTATGGGTTCCTAGAATTATCTCTGAAAACAGCTATACAAAAGCCCTGAAGCTTGGAACACTATACCCTCTATGCTGGAAGCACAGACCTACTTTAACAAAGAGCTTAAAATCAGCTGATAGGCTTGGAAAATGAACAAGCAATGGAAAAAAACTCTCAGAACTGAAAGTTACTTTGGCAACAAGGAAGACCAAAACACACACACTCAGAAGAAAACAACAAAATCAAAGCTTCTACATCCAAAGCCTCCAAGAAAAATATGAATTGGTGTCAGGACATGGAAGAGCTCAAAAAGGATTGTAAAAATCATGTAAGAGAGGTAGAGGAAAAATTGGGAAGAGAAATGAGTGATGCAAGAAAATCATGAAAACAAGTCAACCACTTGGTAAAGGAGACCCAAAAAAATACTGAAGAAAATAATGCCTTAAAAAACAGACTAGGCCAAATGGTAAAAGAAGTCCCAAAAGTCAATGAGAAGAATGCTTAAAAAGCAGAATTGGTCAAATGGAAAAGGAGGTCCAAAAGCTCACTGAAGAAAATAAATCCTTAAAAATTAGAATGGAGCAAATGGAAGCTAGTAACTTTATGAGAAATCAAAAAACAATAAAATAAAACCAAAAGAATGAAAAGCTAGAAGACAATATGAAATATTTCATTGGAAAAACAACTGACCTAGAACATTCATGATCAAAAAAAAAGAGCCTAGACATGATCTTTCAAGTAATTATCAAGGAAAATTACCCTGAGATTCTAGAACCAGAGGGTAAAATAGAGATTTAAAGACTTCACCAATTACCTCCTGAAAGGGATCACAAATTGAAAACTATAAGAAACATTACAGCTAAATTCTAAAGTTCCCAAGTTAAGGAGAAAATATTGCAAGCAGCCAGAAAGAAACAATTCAGGTGTTGTGCAGCCACAGCCTGGTTAATGCAAGATTTAGCAGCTTCTACATTAAAGGACTGGAGGACTTGGGATCTGATATTCCAGAGGGCAAAGGAGCTAGGATTATAACCAAGAATCACCTAACCAGCAAAACTGAGTATAATCCTTCAAGGGAAAAAATGGATATTCAATTAGATAGAGGACTTTCAAGCATTCTTAATGGAAAGACCACAACTAAACAGAAAATTTGACTTCAAATACAAGACTCAAGAGAAGCATTAAAAGGTAAATAGGAAAGAGAAATCATAAGGGACTTAATAATTTTAAACTGTTTACATTTCTACATGAGAAGATGATATTTGTAACTCATAAGACCTTTCTCATTCTTAGGGTAGTTAGAAGGAGTATTATATAGATGGGGGGCACAGATGTGAGTTGAATATGAAGGGATGATATCTAAAAATAAAAATAAGGGGGAGAGAGGAATGCACTGGAAGAAAGGGAAAGGATGAGGAAGAATGGGGTGAATTATCTCACATAAAAGAGGCAGTAAAAAGATTTTACAGTGGAAGGAAAGAGGGAGAAGGTGATGGGAAGTAAATGAAATTTACTTTCCATCAGAATTGGCTCAAAGAGGGAATAACATACACGCTCAATTGGGTATGAAAATCTATCTTACTCTATAGGAAAGTAGGAAGGGAATGGTATAATGGGGGGAAGTGATAGAAGGGACAGAAGATTGGGGGAGGGGGTAGTTGGAAGCAAAACACTTTTGAGGAGTGATGGTGAAAGGAGAGAGCAAACAGAATAAAATGGGTGGGGGGAGTAGGATGTAGGGAAATACAGTTAACAATAGTAACTGTGAAAAAAGATTTGAATCATATTTCTCTGATAAAAGGCTTCATTTCTCAAACATATAGAGAACTGAGTCAAATTTATAAAAATAAGAGCCATTCCCCAACTGATAAATGATCAAAAAATATGATCAGTTTTCAGATGAAGTAATGAAAGCTATCTATAGCCATATGAAAAAATACTCCAACTCACTATTGATTGGAGAAATGCAAATTAAAACAATTCTGAGGTATTACCTCAGACCTATTAGATTTGCTAATAGGACAGAAAAGGTAAATGACAAATGTTGGAGGAGATGTGGGAAAAATGAAACTTTATGCACTGTTGGTGGAGTTGTGAACTAATTCAACCATTATGTAGAACAATTTGGAACTATGCCCAAAGGGCTATAAAACTATGCATACCCTTTGACCTAGCAATACCACTATTAGGTCTCTATCCCCAAAGAGATAAAAACCAAAAAAAATAATTACAAAAATATTTATAGCTGCTCTTTACTGGGGGCAAAGAATTTGAAATTGAGGGCATGCCCATCAACTGGGGAATGGCTGACCAAGTTGTGGTATGTGATCATGATTGAATACTATTGTGCTATAAGAAATGATGAGCAGGATGCTCTCAGAGAAGCCTGGAAAAACTTGCATGGGCTAATGCAAAATGAAATGTACTATGTGCAAAGTAAGAGGAGTATTGTGAGATGATCAACTGTGAATGACTTAGCTATTCTCAGCAATGCTACAATCCAAGATAATTCTGAAGGACTTATGATGAAAAATGCTCTCCATCCCCAGAGAAAGAATTGCTGATGGCTGAATACAGATTGAAGCATACTTCTTTTTACTATATTCTTGAGGTTTTTTTGTCTTTGTTTCCTTTCACAACATGACTATTGTGGATATGTTTTGCATGATGACACGTATAATGTATGTTGAATTGCTTGCCGTCTTAATGGGGAGAGGAAGGGAGAGAATGTAGAATTCAAAGTTTTAAAAACAAATGTTAAAAATTGTTCTTACATGCAACTGGGAAAAATAAAATACTAAAGAAAACTAAAATTACTTTTTGAAAAAGTGAATGGTTTGTATTTCCAAAAATGTCCTTTGTAAAGAAATCTAGCATTTTCTTAGGAATAGAGCTTTGACTCCTAAGTCTTTTTCTTCTCTCTTCTACTTCAGAATGATTTCGTGTTGGTACTGGATATGAGGATTTATGAGCTGGAGGCAGAAGTTTGAAGAAAATAGGAAAATGACAAAGGAGAGGGATTTAAAACTTCAAAGGTACAACCATACCTACCTGCAATGAGTCGCGATACATTTTCTGACATGGAAGAAAGTCAGAAATAAATATGTGTTAATTGAATTATAGTAAATTTCTATCATTACAAGTCCTCAGGAGGTGTATTGAGACAATTCAATTGGATAAAGCATGAAAAGTCCACTGGATTTGGATATGAAAAAAGGGAATATGTCTAAAGTGCTAAAATGCAAAGTGGAAATTGAAGGGGAAATACTCCTCCTGATACCTCATGATGAGGAAGTAGCCAAATGCTGGCTGGCATGTCACTTTTAAATAGCCTTCTTAATGTAAATTCTATCACATAAATTGTAATTTCTCATAATCTAAGTGTGAACATTATCCAACTGTAATTGCTCTCTTGCTATTATCTTCAGATATTTTATTTAAAATAATTATCACTTAATTTAAAAAAATTTTAAAGAAAGAAAGATCTTTTGACCGTTCAGCTCTTATCAGTTCATGGTTCTGTGTTGGCTTAAATGAAGACAAAATAGTCAACAAGCACTTATAAATCACAAACATTTATTAAGCACTAATTATGTGCTAAACAACATGCTATGTTCCCAGGAACTGGGAAAACAAATAGAAACAGAAAGCCCTGGCCTACAAGGAACTTACATTCTAAAGAGGGAAGATGATACATAATAGGAAACTGAAAAATGAGAGTGGGATGAAGGAAGATAGTGGGTCAAGTCCAAAGAATGAAGAGTGGAGGCTGTACAGGAATAAAGACATGGTGCATCTGGACACTTTCCTTAAAATGGAGATTCTGGGGAAAACCAGCAAAGGAAAGGGCTGCAGAGGTGAAGTATACTTCCAGTATGAGAAGGCCAGGGGTGGAGTGACTTTCCAGGATGAGAAAGCTGTGGTGGAATGATGGAAAAAATCCAGAGCTGAATAGAGCTCAGAGAGAAATAAAAGTATTATGGCTTTTACCTTTGGGACAATTTACATTTCTGGCTATTGATAACACTCCATGCACAATAAACAGTGGTTTACATCATGTGATAGTTGTAAGGGTTTTAGAAGCATAGATTTAAAGTGGGAAGTGACTTTAGAAATCTTCTAGTCCAACTCCTTCCTTTTACAGATGAAGAAATTGAGGCCCAGTTAAATGATTGTTAAATGACTTGCTCAGTGTTCTATTCAATTCAATAAACCTTTATTGAATACTGACTGTGTATCTCATACAATGCTAGGAGCTATGACAGGTAAGAAAAAGATATGATACTTGGCCCCTACTCTCAAGAAGCTTATCATCTTACTGGGAAAATACAAAACTAACATACATGAAACTGGAAATAATACATGGCATTATATCATATAATTTATTATATTGAATTATTATCAAGTGCTAAAATGTTTTATGTACAGAAACAAAAGGAAGAGATTCGTGTATATGACAACTTTGAGGGACAGTGGAAGGCAAAAACGTCCAAGGGATAAAACTTAGAATTTATTTTTGCACAGTATAACTTGAGTTGGAAAACAGTGATTTAGTACAACTTTTTTCCCATGCCACATTTCCTTTTATCACATCCATGTCTTCTAATATCACTTGAACACTTAAAATGACATCAAGCTCTCTATCTTAAAAAAGAACAACTTTATTTTTGAGATGCTTTAAATGTTAGAAAGTTAGAAATAATGTTAGAAAACATTCCTTTTAAGCTAATTTGCCTGCCAGTACTTCTACCCAGTGATGCTTGTCTTACTCTCTAGAGAAGAAGTTCTTGACCTTTGTGTGGGTCATGGAGCCTTCTGACAGTCTAGTGAAGTCTGTGGACTTCCTTCTCAGAATAATGTTTTTAAATACGTACAATAAAATACATAGGATGTCAAGTGAAATTTTGCTCGAATTTGTCATTTCTAAGTGGCAAATATTGAAACAGTTCTCAAAACATTTTTAAACATTCAAGGATCACTGCTCTAGAGTCACACCAAATATACTTGATTTCCTCTTTCATATACCAGCTGATGAAATATTTGAAAACAGTTATACCTTCTATTTTTCAGGCTATGTATTCCCCTTTCCTTTATTTCTTCCTTACATGACATATTTTCCAGCACTGTCATTCTCTTCTGGAAGTACTGAAGTTTGTCAATATCCCTCTCAGGATATGCTACTCAAAACTAAAGTCTATACTAATATATAGGTCTAATCTAGGGAAAATACAGAGAAGATGACCACTTCCTTTGGTCCAGATATTATAATTGTATTGTGTTCCTTTGTGTGTGTGTGTTCATCCTTCATTGCCAAAGAAGATCATGCCATCAGAGAAATGATGACATGACTTGCACTTGACTTTGTTTTGAGTGAGGGAGGGCTGTGCAGGTCACCAGCCTCACTTCTCCTCCAGTCATCTGATTCCAGTGACCAGATATTCATCAGGATGACTGGAGATGACCCAGGATGAGGCAATTGGGGTTAAGTGACTTGCCCAAGGTCACACAGCTAGTGAGTGTCCAGTGTGTGAGGTGAGATTTGAAATCAGGTCCTCCTGACTCCTGCACTGGTGCTCTATCCACCGCACCACCTAGCTGCCCCTTGTGTTCATATGGAAGTGAGTCAACGCCTCCATATCACTCTGTTGGCTTATAGTGAGTCTAGGGTCAACTGAAATGCCAAGTTATTTTTTCCCATAATCTGTTGTTAACCAGGTATCCCAGAATATCCCTTCCCAGTCACAACAGATTACACATGTCTAGCATTTTAATGCAGTTTGCAAACTTTACATTTATTTTGAAGTTTCATTCCAGTGTAGTCACCCAGGAAGATAATTCCTAAACTGGAAAATACTCTTCACCATATCATTGGCTGTACGACCTACCCAGACATCAGCCTAGATGTCTTTTTTGGTTTCCTGGCTTCATTATACTTCAATATTAGTCTACACTCAGAGTAGAAATATGTGCATGTATTTACATACACAAGGAAGTCATCATCCCAAACACACATAGACTCAGTCTCCTGCACACAACAGATAGAGGAGGAAATACAAGGTACAACTTTAGAGTTCTGGAAAAAACGCTGATGGTAGAATTTTAGGCACCAGTAGGAAACCTGTTTATGTGTATATAAATGCACATAAATGTCCTGAAATCAAAGGCTTACCTTTAAGGAAAAGGTGGGAGGAGATTTTTTATTTAAAAGCCATGAAAGTCAGTTTTTCCTAACCTGTTGATTAGATATTGGTCTGGATTGGGCAAATTCAAGAATGCCTGGAGCTTTTTAAGTCCAGAATGGCATATTTCAATCAAACAATAAAAGTTTATTAACTGCCTACTGTTTGTCAGACACTGTGCTAGATGTTTTGAACACAAGTACAAAAAAAAATTAAACAGCTTTTTTTAATTGAAAAAATTTTAAATGAAACAATAATTATAAAAGAGCACTTTACTCCTCAATATAAAACATTATAAACCCAATGTTAAGTAATCACTCAGGTGAGTCTACTGTCTTATAATTCTAAACAGGTCTAGGCATGCTTTAACATGCCCTAAAATCAGAAAAAATAAACATGGTTACACATATCACAGATTTTCAACAGGTCCTCTCTGTATCTTTTATATTAACATTAGTGAAGTATAACTGAGTGCAAACCTATGTCTTTCTCATATCCACATGGACAGCTACAGTCAAGAAAATTGAAGGAGTCCTATTCCTTTTACTTTCCTACTTATTTCTTCTTGTCCTGACTCTAATATCTACTTGCTTTTTCCTCCTCTATTCTTTTCATTCCTCTTAATTATCAGATTAACTCCTGGGATTCTTGGAGGTATAAACCAGAATATTTCCCCAACCTTAAAATAGACAAAATTTCTACAACCCACCTGATTTTCCAAGGACCTTGTGTATTTGAAGTTAGTCTGGTCCTAATATCAATTCAATTTAAAAGCGTTTATGGAATTATTCCTGAATGATTGTCATTGTGTGAGATACAATTGAGGTAGAAATTGCAGTCTCTCATTTTGAGAACCTTATAGCCCAACTGCTTATATAATGGGGTAAATGGGGAAACAAATGCATTAAAACAAGAGAACAATTCCAAAACAATATAAAAGGGTCTAAAAGACTGTAGGTTGGGTTACCAGATTGTCCAAGGAAAAGATAATCTGTCTAGGTCAGGAACTGATCAGGACTAAGCTTCCAGGCCAATCTAAATGAAAGTGAGCCTGAGAATATCCCACACATTTACAGACTGGGTGAAAAAGTACAATAAAAAAGAACTAGCCAATAAATGCTTAAATGAAACCAATACTATATTAGGATCAGGCTAACTCCAAATTCATAGAATCTTTGGACAAAGAGGTTAATTGTGGGACTGAAGAAATATGAGCATAGTCCAGAAAAAGATTATTGTGGAATAAATTTAGTTAGGGAAGACTTCATAGAGCAGATAGAACTTGAGTTGGGTCCCAAAGAAAGTTCAGGAGTTATTTTGATGGTGAAAATATGGGTGGACATCTATAATATCATAGACTTAGAGTTGGAAAGGGATCTTAGGGTCATTGAGACCAAACTCCATGTTTTTCAGATGAGGAAACTGAGGCACAGAGTCACAGAGTGACTTCCCCAGAGTAAAAAAAAAAAGCAAATAAGTGCCTGAAACAGGTCTTAAACTCAGTTTTTCCTATCTCTTACTCCAACACTCTCTCATTATACCATCTAATGCATCAGAGAGGACGATAACATAAAAAAGAAAAGGAAGAAGGAAATAGTGCTTTGCACGTAGAAAACTCTTGAATTGAAATAGGTATGGCTGAAGATGAGGGTTTTCATCAAGGAGTAATGAGAAATAAATGTGACCAAGTAACAGGTTGAGACAAAGCTTGGAATGCTTAACTAAAGAACTTGTTCCTAATTAAGCTAAAAACCAGTAATAAGAAAATTTAATTAAATGCCACTGACTATATTCAATCAATCAAAATTAATTTGGAAAAACATGAAATAAAAAAAATCAACTTAAAATAGTGAGTTGGTTCATTGTTTGTTTTTATTTAGAATATTCAAATTTAAATTATTTAATATTTAAATTAAGGAATATGCACTTTTCCTTTTGAAGTGGGAAGTTCAAGACTTTAATTTGTCCATAATCTCCCTTGTGTGACTCCTTTTTCTACTGGTTCAAATAACAATCCATTGACATTCTCTTGTTACATGCAACTATTATTCATGCCTTTCCACAAATATGCAAAAAGGATCCATTTCATGCACTGCAGGTCTTTGTTTGGTCCTTTCACTATTTCATAAATACCAGGGTAACAACCAGATTTTTCATCTCATATGTCTCATTCTCACTCCATGACTAGTCCACTTCATTTTAGATTCAGACATGTCACTGATAATGCATTTTTGACAATTCTTGTAAGAAAACAACACCGGCAATATTTTGCAGCCTACATATGCCCACTGTGCTTCTTTCCATTTTCTTTCCCTCACATGATCAGATCTATGCTTAAGGAAAATTATTTTGGTCATTGCATGCATGATGTATGAACCTGAGCCAGTGGACAGATACTGATATCTTTGACAGAAATAGTTTGGAAAGTTTAGAAGAGGGAAGGTATGGTAGAAAAGATCAGTTCTGTTTTAGACATATTTAGTTATTAGGCAACCAGTTTGTGATGGGGCACTGAAATTCAGGGAAGATGTCTGGGGCTAGATTTATAATTAAAGTCATGGGAGCTAATGCAGTCACCAAGAAAAAGTATGTAAAAAGATGAGAAGGGTCTAGGACAGAGGTTTGAGGAACATCCACAGGGATAAATAGCAATGTCTCTATTTGGGAAAGTAAGGTGGGACAGGGAAGGGCAAAGCCGGGCAGGGCACAGCAAGTCTGAAATCAAAGAAATGGCAACAACAGTTTAAGCAAAAGACCTCATTGGCATATGAAGACAAAAGAAAGATACCTAGGTGATTGAGAGTGTCTTAAGGGTAGAACCATGAACTCCACTTAGAAAAATGCTTGTTATAAACTCACTACCAAGGGGGATATAGGTAGAGACTATCACTGATACAGGCTCATGACGAACTCACATGGATTTCATATAGAATTCCAGAACCAAAAGGACAATGAAAATCTAGGACAGACTATTTAAAAATAGCTCTTCAGACCAATGAAAAGGGACACAAGAAATCTCTTTCAGAACCTATCTGGGAAAATAAACTTTCTCTCTAGGTGGATAATTCCTCTCTAGGAAGTTGGAGAGATTTAAGATTGCTAATGGTACAAAAGCTTAATTTCACAGACACTGGTATTCTGGTAGATTTAGAAAAGTGAGTGAAATTATGGAACATCCTTAATTGATCAATCATTTAATCAATAAACATTTATTAAGGGCCAGCCACTGTGTTTTAGAATTAAGCAATTTAAAATACAGGTTCATATTGAGATGGATAGGTTAATTGGTGACCATTAATATCCATGGCATAGTTGGTCTACATTCCAGATCGTAGTTTAAAGACAATGAGATCATACTTTGATAACTGTTAGATTAAAATTCTGAATTCAAAAAGCTTGAAATGACAAAATTAGGAGATAGAGGCATGGAATTTTTTTTCATATAGATCAGAAGTGTCAAACTCGCCCCTCAAGGGTCATGTGGACCCCACAAAATTCTTGAATGCAACCCACACCAAATTAAAATGTAATTGGGAAAGGTTTAACAAAATAAATAAAAATCAAATAAAACATAATGTTAATATGTGCTTTTCTAAGTCAATATGTAGCCTGAGGGATCCATCTCCATCTGAATTGGACACCACTGATATAGACAGAGATGAATACAACTGGACTCATTGGATTAGACTGATGGAAAGTTTTGCTTTGTGTTTTTATTAAGACTGATTTATTTTAATAGTATGTTAATAGGTTTTTTGCATTTTCATTTTGGAAAGTAGTATAGAGTTGTGGTATTGTTAGTGTTTAAGAATGGCAGTCTTCATTTGATTCATTCACATGTAGGGAATTTTGAGGGCTCTTTTTCAATAAGAGACTGTGTTGTTAAGGGAAGAAGCCTCAGGACCTTCTTCCCTTCAAAAGCTATATGTCCCCTAAAAATATGTTTAGATCCTTGGCTTTTTATTCCTTCTTTTCTGTTCTAGGTGCAGGGAATATAAATGTCACAGGACATTTAGCCACGATTATCTAGGAGTCAGAATCCAAGCCAGGTTTTATAGGCAACACAACGTCAATGTTCAAAGAAGCAAGGAGTGACCTTCAGGACTGGCCTTCAGGATCCCTGCCCAGCATAAGTGCTTACCTGGCAGCAGTACCATATCTAGGCATGAATTTGGTAAGAACAATGATATGTAAGAATTGAGCCAAATGTTGAGACTATTCCATTAGAGACTGAGATAGCATGGGGAAAATATGCCCCTGATGTACTGGGGGAAGTTTGTTTATTTCTATTTGTTCTGGTTACAACTTTGAAGTAAATATCTTTGGAAAAGATTTTTTAAAAGGAAAAAGAAAACAGCTATCTAGAGGGTGAAGCACGTATAATATTAAATCAGAACTACAGTGTGGTATAAACATTTTTCTGTGCTACACAGAAAATAGCGCTCTTCTTCTAGTTAATGATTGTCTGAGTATTTAAACATAAATGCTCTGGTATGTCAAGAGTTAATTTGGTTTTGGTAAACAATATTTCAGACATTAGAAAGCTGAAATCCTATCAGAAAACAAAGCTTAAAAACAGTACAGTTCATAAGAACTGGGAAAATTTGAAATGTAATAAAAATAAAATATTCTATTTCATACTTAATAATAAATTTGGTGATTTTCTCATAGAAATATGAACTGTCTATTCAAGTGACTGCCATCTTCTCTTTAAAGTGTTGGGCTCTTTTTTTTTTTGAGGTAATTGGGATCAGGTGACTTGCCCAGAGTCACACAGCTAGTAAGTGGTTTTGAACTCAGGGCTGCTGCTCAATCTACTGCATCACCTAGCTGCCCTCTCTTTAAGATTTTTAACTTTCTCTGTTGATGTCCTGTGTTAGGTTCTAGTCTAGCCTTTCAAAATGCTTAGAAGTCCTTATCATAAATGTAGGCCATGCCAGTACAGGAGGGACTGAGGAGGCATTGAGGTTAAGTAAATGTCAGCCTGTTTAAGGAACCTATAGCAAGCAGTATTAGATAAATTGTGGCACTTTTAAAAATATGTAGAATTTATGAAGCTTGTACAGAGAGGCCACTCAGAAATGCCACTGAAGACCACTGTACTGGAAATGTTCAGGTCATTAAGACATAATGCCTAGGCTGACTCCCTAGCCATGGCTGCTGTCTTTTCTTTTTTAAACATCAGGCAGAACAATTATTATTACGTTTTGTTTCTTCTTTAGTTTCTATTAGCTACTTTAGAAGAACTTGTTCTCAAAAAATAATAAAATTTTTAAAAAGGCTTTGTTCTGCAAAGGCAGCCCCTGTTTATACTTGAGATAATCCTTACTCAACAGCATGATACACATGATTAAAATGAGGAGTTGGTTTTATAGCAGTCTAAAGCTGGTTAGTGCAGAATTGTCCTTCAGGAACCCAATAATACATAATGTTGAAAAACCAATCAAGAAAGCAACATACATGAGGGGATTTGTTAATATACAGGGTGATTTCATTCAGATGACTAAATGCTATAATTATGAATATGATCTTGTTATAGTAAAAATGGTTCAGGATGAATTGAAAGTTGCTCTACTGCAAAAGCAAAATTGAAAACACTTATAAGTAAACTGCTGAAATACTTAATAACAATATCCTCTTAGCCATTAATACACCGCTGCTGAAGGGGGAAATGAGGTGTTGTGTTCAAGGCGTAGGCCAGTGTAGTTGGGTCATGGAGTTTATGGAGGGAAATAAAGTGTAAGAAAGTTGGAAAAGTAGGAAGGAGCAAAAGCTTATATTTGATCTTGGAGGTAATAGAGAATCAGTGGCATTACTATCCTCATCAGTGAGTGAGATTGGTTAACAGGTTGAGGCAGTCCAATGAGAGAGAGAATGCTCTGAATGAGGTTCTGTGGACAAGCCGAGAGTCATTCACAGTGACTCATCAATAATGACTTAACAATCTATGTAATAAGTCAGAATACTTATGGCCCTGTAATTGTGCCTGAAAGTTCTCAGTCTGGGAATAAATGACTCACAAAATACCTTCCACACCTATGACCCCATTAAGGGAGTGCTTAGCAACTTACAAGGCTGCATTCAAATCCTGAGGAGGATATAATTTAGGATCAGGTAACCAGTGATAAAGTACCCAAAAGAGCCTACTCCATTCGAAATAACCATCCTTCAAATAACACCAAATATTTTTAATGAAACTGGAAATCAGGGCACTTTCTGACCTTTACAACCACCCAGTTGCAATGGACACAAAAATGAGAGATGAAGAACTGATGCTGAGTGAAGTGAGCAGAGCAGGGGAACATTGCACACAGTAACAGGAAGACTGTGTGAGGGCCAACTTTGATCGACTCAGCTCCTCTCAGGAATGCAGTGATCTGAGACAGTTCCAAAAGACTCCTGATGCACATGCACACATATTCTGTCCATGAAAGGAGAACATATGTCCAAAGAGAACAGACTAGGTTGATTCCCCACCCTCCCCCTACAGTCCCTAACAATATGAGCAGGGTAGTAACTGTACACACAGAAAGATTCATACTTCATTTCAAAAGCCCCAACCCACTCAGGGGTCTACTAGGAAATTTAAACAAACAGATGACGTGAAACTAATAGGAGACTGCCCCATGACCAGTGAGGCATGACAATGGAATAATATGGACCACTGAAATCAGAGTATGTTCTGAGTTGTTGTAGCGCCAATGCAATATCCAGAGTGCCTACAGTGGCCAGGAATATCCCAGCACAATTCTGAATTGCGAAATACAATTGACTGCCCACGTGGAAGACAGAACCAAAACATTTATTCGAATACCAGAAAGCCAAATTCATTATAGTACCAAAGAAATCCATCCACAATAAAAATGCAGAGGACATCCCCAAGCTTTCCTTCTGTCAGGTTTCCCACAAACCAGCTCTCTCAAACAAATCCCAGACAAGATCTCCCATTCACTTCCTGTTCCACCCGATCAACAAGCTCCACCACAGGCATCATGTGACTCGGACTTATGTGACAGGCTTCCATGTGACCCAGGCAGGTCACACAGGCCTCTTAAGGGATGGGAAAGAGCTTCCCATTTCATTAAAAATACATTAACAATACATTTGCCGAATAAGGAATAAGGAATGAGAGGCAGGAAACTTAATTCTAATTGTGCCAGTCTGGGAAGCAGCAATGGCTGGTCTCCAGGTCAGTTGAGCAAGAGACTTGAATATATCCTGTGAGCTGGGGCTAGAGCTAGACCATTGCAATCAGTTTTGACCAGCTCACAATATTTAAAGTTTCATGGTTGAGGGTCTTTAACCTCTCTGGAATGGAAGGCTCAATTATTCTTCCTTGAATTCAGGGGAGACATATAAATATGAAAAGCCAAAAACTATATGGGGGGTCCATGAGGCTCAGGAAGAAAAAGGAAAAGTTAGAGTCAGCAAGTTAGAAAGTATGTTTTATGTTTAATCATAAGATCTTTAAAATGAAAATGGGTTGGGAAGACAGCCCATAAGTATTTTCCAAGTCGGTATAGAACAAAATAATCTATTCTCTGTGTTTTAAGTCAAAAGTCTGTCAGAGACAGTTTTTAAGATATGAGCTCTTCTGCTTGGAAAGAGGCTAAGAAAGGCAGAATTCCCCCTAATAATTAGAATGTTCTCTAACTCTAACAACTTCCATCTTATATTTCACAGTAATTGTGAAACAAAAGATGAAACCACAGCAAATTAAATTAAAAAATTATAGCTTAAGATTAGAGTTTTTGATTTACAAAACATTAATGTTAATACCAACAAACCATTGGAGAAAATATCTTCCTGAAACCAACTACGCCCTCTTTAATGACTTCCTAAAGTAGGACTTAAAGTTTCATTAGTATGGGGAACTTCCTCTACCAGTGTATACTGACACTTTCTTTGCAATTTATAACATTAGAGAGTTGGTTAGAACACTGAAAAAGTAAATGACTTGTCCAGGATCAAACAGCCAATATGTGTTTAGGTGGGATCTGAACCTAGCTCTTCCTGACTTAGAGACTGGCTCTTTTATCCATTAGATCACACTGCCTCTCTCATAATTATATTTTCTCCCGCTACCTTCAAGAAGGTAGGAAGAAAAACACCTGTGCCCCTAAAATCTCTAGTTTCTTACCCGAAACTTAATAATCTTTGTCAAAGCTTATTATGTTTCTTCAATAATATGAGTCATCAGATTTGACAAGTTTCAAAAGATTCTTTTTCACATCTCAAATCTATAACCCTATTGGTTTAAATATAAACTCCAGGAAAATAGCCCACCTCTTTATTATCCATCTCATGTTGATATAAGATTGTCCAGTATTCCTCACCAACCACCACCACATGTGTGTCCTTTTGTTGACCTGTATTGGTTGTCTCTCTCCTGTTGACAGCATGTGGAGATATATGCTCTGCTAATAAACTGTACATATACTTATTTTATAGTTTCTAGTGTCCCAGAGTCCTTATTCCCCTCCTTCCCTTGACTACATTCTCCAGTTCTCCATTCTCCTCTTCTCCAATCTCCTGATATAGTTAGAATCACCTCTACTTCAGATCCTCCTCCTTTCCTTCCTTTTATCCTTCCTTTTTTCTTCCCTCCTTCCTTCCTTTTTTCCTTTCTTTCTCCCTCCCTTCCTTCTTCCTTTCCTACCCTCCTTCCTTCCTAACACAAAGTTTCATTTACTGTGCTAAGTGCTAGGGATACAAACACAATAAAAATACAAAAATAATAATGATATTGTCCTTAAGGAGTTTACCTTTTAATGGAAGAATACAACATGACAAGCGGAGCTAAAAACTGAGGGGATGAGGGGAAGGAAGGCATATGTATATGTGTGAGCATGGTGCTGAAGTCTGGAAAATCAGGAACACCTCTGGGAGGGGAATGAAAGTTGGCTTCAGACTCTAGAAAGAACTTGCCAGTGAGAGAAGGGGGCTGCCATGGCAAGAAAGATGTTCCAGGGTGAGGAGACCCCAGACACTGAGAGAAATTCCAGAGTCCCATGGCAGATCCTACATAGGGCAAAAAAATAAATTAAAAATGAACAGACATGGGAAAAGCTGCCACTCTCTACGCTTATAAGTCAATTGCTTGTCTGAATATGTCTTCCTCTGTAGAAAAGTATCCTTAAAAGCATCCCTACTCCTTTATATGTTTTAATTGTACGTATATATAGATCTACATATCTTAATAGATATATATTTAAGATAGATGGGAAAGTAGACATACAATTCAGTAATTTCTGATGTCTTTTGGGCCAACTTTTTTTTTCACGGGAAGGGAAATAATATCATCTATAATCTATTTTATTCACTAATTCCTAACTAAAATTTTTTCCCATCCAAGTTTATGACCCCCTGAAACCTGTTCACAGACCCCCCAAGTTAAGAACCTTGACCTTAATAAATTATCTTTGTGAATTGTTGTGAACCTTTTCTAAACTTATCTAGGGTCATTCTTGGATGATAGATGCTCCCAGACTGGTATTTAGAGGTTTTCCATCTTAGTGAGACTTGCCAGAGCTTGTACTCCATTGGCATAAGTAGGGAAGTAACCACATCCCAGAGAGGTGTTAGACTAGGACAATAGTGGAGGATTTAGTACATGTAATCAATAATTAAAAATATTCTATATTTTGGTTCTGTATTATGACCAGTGAAGGGAAAGAAACATATATATGGAAAGATATATATATATATATATAGGCATATGAAAATACAGAAAGGGCAAATGAGGAAAGAAGATAAGACAGGTTTAGAAGGGTGTGACTTTATTAGTTCTTGTCAAACTTTGTAGTTCCTTTATCTGAAGTATTCAGGAGTAAATGATCACCTGTTATCACTACTGCCCTTAAAAATGATAACAGTTCTTCAGCAATTAATTACTTAGTATTTACAGTTCTTCAGTTGTTTCTGTCAAACTTTCAGGCATCACATCAATTCTTGCAGAAGAAGAAATTATTAGTCTGTCAATCCTATTTATTCAACACTCACTGAAAGCCAGGAACTGTGCTAAGTACTGAGGATACAAAAAAGGCACAAACGTCGTCCCTGATTTCAAAGAGCTCAAATGATTTTTTTTTTTTTTGAGGCAGTCAGGGTTAAGCGACTTGCCCAGGATCACAGAGCTAGTGTCTGCAGCTAGAATTTGAACTCAGGTCCTCTTGCTTCCAAGGCCAGTGTTCTGTCTAACTGTGCTGCCTAGCTGCCCCAAGGAGCTCATATTCCAACACAGGTATAATACTTTGGTAAAAACATATGTATTTGGTAAGAACCCAAAGATCCCTTCAAAGGCCCAGATTCTGACCAGAGATTTTTCCATCTAAGTCACAGATAACAGGCATCCATTAAAGGTTCTTAATCAAATCAAATGACCTCTTTGGACCTCAGTTTTTCCATATGTAAAATTAGAGCACTATTTTATTGGTGGAGGGTTGGTGTTGGAGTCAGAAATTTACATTCCAGTTCTGCCTCTGATACACATTTGTTATGTCTCTTTTCAACTCTACTACTATATGTTACAGGGAGTGGGGAGAGTTTCCACACCAAGAATTCCCCATGTGGAAATCATGTTTCTGAAGCCCTGCCCTCCTAAAAAATTAAAGGATTTAACTAGAACTTCCCTTCCATCTCTAAATTGCTATGTTATTCTTGAATAAATGTTTTAAGAACAATCAGGCAATGGAATGCCAGATAGATCAGAGAAGAGATCAAGGAGGGAAAAACGGGAAGCCAGTTAGAATCCGTTGTAGTTATTCAGGCACATTCTGGGATTAGATTGGTAGCAAAGAAGATGGAAGGTGAAGAAATTACTCCAGGGCCAATGTGAAGGAAGGATCCAGCTTCCTCCTTTGATTTTTCATTTCAGAAATGAAAGTACAGAAAAATGTCAAGTTGGCATCCCTGCTGTTATACCAAATAAATGCAGGAGCCCGTTGATTATCCTTTAATATAAAATAATTTTGGTTTCATTGATTGAGTGTACAAAATGTTGGCTTCCCTGATGTTTACAAAAATATTAGGCTCCACAGAGGAAAATGTAAGATAACAAAACAAAACTGATTTTCAATTTTAGAATGAGCTTAGAATGTAAATGGGGGATTTACAAACTTCAAAGCCTACAATGAGAATATGAATGAAAATAATTATAAGCAACTTCAAATGCCTTTTCAGCAGCCTGCAAAAGCATTAGGAGAATCCAGTATATCAAGTCACAATGAAGGACAGTTAATAGGATTAAATCAGATATTGCATCACAGCAGGGGATTGTTGGGGAACATACACAGATCCAGCCCACTATAGCTTTCAGTAAATAAGCATATGGCTCCCTTTCTAAATATTGTCTTTTGTTAAGTCATGTTTTATGAAAGAAGGTCAGGACCACAAGGGACAGCTGGTAAATGTGCTCAGTCCCTTCTGTGCCATTGCTTTGTTGCTGCAGTGGCAATGCAGTGAAATCCTGGATCTCATTACCAAGGAGAATCTGTTTCCAGGTCAGCTACAGCTGTGCTCTTGTGTTGATTACGGGAGATAGACAACAAGTACAACCTCCCCTTTGTCTGGGCTCCTCTGAAGTGTTTGCCTTCAAGCATTCTTATAGCAAATACTTCTTTTGTGTTATGTGGATAGATGTTGATATAGGTATGAGCATATGTTTACATGAAAACATATAAATAAATATACGCTCAGTCCGCTGTATACATACACATACACCCATATGACTGATGCTTGGTAATATATGCACAAGACCTGCTCATCCTTTAATAGACTCTGAAATCAGAAATAATGAAACAGATATAAAACAGTCTCAAATACATACAATTAAAATCTGTTTTCAAATTAAAAACTCTTACTGAAAGTTAGTTTGACAGATAACTTATAAGCCCTTCCATAGTATTAGATATCTAATTGATCTCTTCCTTTTTAATTATACTTCAGGGAAACAAATACATGTTGTACTTACCATGCATAGTAGCATCTGTAAAGAAGTTATTGATGGCAAGGAGTTTAGTATGTAGGAAATATATGACCCTTTTCTGACATCCAAAAGCAACACTATCTCGAAAAGCCAAGATCCAACTGGCTTGTTCATCATTAGAGACAACAAATAACCCTGCGGTTTTTCCCCCTTATTCCTATGTTGAAAGAACAGGGGAGAAGCACAATATCTTGATACAAGTGGCCAGTGGGAGTACAGTTCTCCAAACTACTTTCTGGGGTTTCCTATCACATTCTACTCGGGGAGAAGACACATCAAGCCCTTATGCCCTATTGGGACAAGGCTTAGGCTGCTCTGGGTGAGGGGATATGTTTCTCTGAATCATATTCAGTCTAGGAAGAAGTATATTATAGCTCTATATGGATGCCAGCATGAGCAAGGAACAAGGAAGCGAACCACTAGATCACAAACTACTCCCCAAAGCAAATATGCCCCCAGAAGACAGAATTACTAGTTACTAATAGCTCTGAAGACAATGAATCCTTTACTATGTGCTAGAAGCCTTCTTCTATGAAAAAAAATGTTGTATTGATTTCCTTGTTTTCATAGTAGTCATTTCTGTATATACTAACTTATTTACATCTCAGAACTGAACTATCCCTTCCAAAATAAAGAAAATTAGTTAAGCAAAAACAATGGATAAAATTACCATAAAAGCATATTTTTTAGTATTATAAGCCCTTACCTGTCTGTCACAAGGGTAAGATTGTCATTGACTTAGACTTTCTCCCCCATTTTCAGTTACTCGCAATTCAATCTCATTTTACTGATATTTTCATTTCCATTGTTATTGTCACTGTGTATGATGTTCTTCCGGTTTCCATTTCAATCAATGTTATTTCCTATAAATTTTTCTATATTTCTCTAAATTTATTATATTTATCATTCCTTAATGCATAATAAAATCATACTGATATACTATGATCTGTTCAACCTACTTTACAGGTCAATCAATAGACAACAACAGTGTTTCTGGTTCTTGCTACCACAAAAGTGCTGCTATTATTATTTTGGCATAAGCTGGACTTTTTGTTCTATTTCAGAATTTTTTGGGTGTATGCTTGGTAGTGAGTTCACAAATAACTGGGGTGGGAGGACTTTCCACAGGAAGTAGCCTTGAAGCTGACATCTGAAGCAACCTAGAGACTCTAGGATGCAGGGAAGGTATTCTGGGCTCAGGGAACAAACTGAAAAGTCATATGGAAACAGGGGGTAAGAAATAGCATTTTGGGTTCAAGGAAAAAAAAACTAGTAGGCCAGTTTGGTTAGAATGAAGAATGTATAAAGAGAATAAAAATGAAATGTCTTGAAAGATTGGAGCCAGATTGTGAAGGAATTTAAATGCCAGGAATAGGAGTTTGTATTGTATCCTAGAAGCAATAGAGATTTGCTAAAGATTTTTGAGTAGTAGGGTGACATGGTCAGATCTGTGTTTAGTAATAATGATTTGGTACCCCTGAGAAAATGGATTGGAGAGGCAAGAAACAAGAGATGGCAGGGGAATATTAGGAGTCTGTTTTAATAATCTAAGCAACAGGTGAACTAAGATGGTATCTTTGTGAGTGGAAAGAAGGGAACAGAGTAGAGGAGTATAGAACTGCTAAGATTTGGCAATGATAGGATGTAGCAGTGAGGAAAAGGGAAGAATATATTCTTTGATTGTGAAATTGAGTGACTGATGGGAGGGAAGGCCCTCTTGATAGAAGGAGAGATGTAGGGAAAAAGTAGCAGGTTTAGGGGAGATGATAAATTCTGATTTGGACACATTGCATTTAAGAAGCCACTAGTATTTTAAGAAACCAACAGATGCTGGACAAGAGTTCAGGAGAGAGAATAAGATTGTATATACAGATTATGGAATCATCTACTTAGAGATTATAGTTGAACCCGTGGGTAGTTGGTGAAATAACCAAGAGGAAGAGTGTAAATAGAGAAAAGAAGAAATCCCAGGACAGATCTTGAAAGGGGGGCCACTTATAGAGGTCAGAAGATACTAACCAAGCAAAGGGGCCCGTAATGGAATAGTTAGAAAGGCAGGAAGGAAACTAAACCATACAGTGTCACAAAAGCAAAGGAAGGAGAGAGTACACAAATGGATAGCCAACAGTGCCAGAAGCTTCAGAGAGATCAGGTGGAATGAAGTCTGAAAAATAGTCACTCGATTGAGCAGTTAAGAGAACTTGGTAGCCTCGCAGAATGGTGGGGTTGCCAGGGACAGAGCAAAGAGGGGGAATGTAAGGAAAGGAAGACAGGGAAGCTAGTCCTGGATAGTTCAAGCTGTCTGTAGACAAGGAATAATAACCAAATAATCAGAGCCCAGGATCTATCTGCCACAGAATTATACTGGATACCTTATTGGTCACTATATGAATTTTTGTTCTCTTTTCCCATTTCTATTTACTAATATATTTTTCTTATTTACTTGTTTAACCTTCAAAAGTTTTGAGAACCTTCAGCCCTTCAAGAAGAAAGGAGCTATAATGCCCTGTATATATAATATCCATAATGAACCCAGTTTTCTTCAACTAATATTTAGTACCTTACAGAAGGGTGAGTCAAGTCCACAGTGACTTGTAACCTATAAAAGAAATCTCTCGATACTACCCAGAAAACCAAAATCCAGACCCCATAAGGATACAGCTGAATCCTCCAGTTTTTTTCCTGTTCTGCTCTGAGCCATACCCCCTTTCGGTGGGGTGGCTGCCCAGAGCAACCCTCAGACAGAACAATGCCAAAGAACATCATTCTTTTGGAAGTAGACCTCCACTGTGTTAAAATAGTACTGAGATGCCAAGAATGCTTTTGCTCTGGCTTGTGGTTCCCTCCTGCAAGGATTATAGGAGATCTGGCTTCAGCAAATTTCCTTTTATGGGTTTGTGTTTTTAACAATTGATACAGAAAAAAAGGAATAGTCTGGCAACTCATCCTACTATGCCACTGGCTTAGATGTGCTATAGGCCAAACCATCTTTCATTTAAGCTTATTGTGATAGAGTCCATGTCTTGCTGATGAAGCTAAATACAGAAATCCTACCTTTGGCTCCCACCACTATAGCTACAATGATGCTCTTTTTTATGTTTGATTAAGCAACATTATTCTCCTACCCTGCACAAATAAGAGTATAAATTGTCTTAAAGTTGGCCCTAAGGACACCCAAAAGTCCATATGTAGTCTGGAGACAGAGAGTATGTGGTCACTACATGGTGCATGGCCACATGTGGCATATAAGGCTTGATTAATGCTAAGATGCATATAAGTTGCCAAAGGCACAATCCTTCAGGGCTAGGGCCAAACCAGGGACAGATTGTGAAATGGGCAAACTTGTTTGGGGCATCTTCTGCCTCCTTTATCTGGCCCTGTCTTCCCTTTCCCTGCATTCATCTTCTCTCCCTCTTATTCTTCCAGTTCCCAGGGCCTCCCTTGATGCCTCACTGAGGCCAGGGAAGAAAATAATTCACTTTGATGAGACCTAAAATGTTACCTTTCCCAAGAGACTTTGCATTTCTAAAGGAATCATGAGAGGAGATTTAAGCAAAGAAATAACCAATAAAGTCAAATTCTGCAGGGCACATATTTAGTACTGAGTTTTTTGTTTGTTTGTTTGTTGAGAGGTAGAGAATTTCCTGATATCCTCAAGTCATACCACCTAGCCAACTACTAGCTTTATCCACCTGTAAGGCTAACCCTGTCCTGGGGGATTGGGGGTGGGGGAAGGGAAGCCCATTACTTTTTATGTCATTTCAGAATCTATGCTTACTTAATGTCATCTCTCCCTCACAACTCTTCCCGTGACAAGAGGACCTGAGACCTGCAGCTCGTATGTGAGTAAAATTCTTATGAATTAATAGATTTGGAGGTGGATAGTATTGGAACAAAACTGTCAAACTTAACTGTGGGGAGAGACTTACTAGTCAGTTGCTCTGTCTTGTCAGATCTGTCCCCAAAGCAAGTACCTTACATAGACAGTGCAGTAGTCAGACATATAGAAAAGAGAGACAGACACTTCCTGGTCTCACAGAACTCATGCTCTGATTTGGAATAACACTTGTCCTCTCCCCATATGGAGCTGCTGCAAAGGAGAGAATTCAATCACCCATGGGCTACATTAATAGAAGCCCAGGATCCTTAACAAAGGTGATGGTAGTTCCGTTGTCCTTTGCCTGGTCTGATTATGCCTTTAATCTTATGTTCGGTTCTGAGAACTACATTTTAGAAAAGGTATTGACAAGCTGGAGTAAGGGGGATAACCAAGGTAACAAAGATGCATTAAGTTATGTCTCAATAAAAGGATTTGTTCTATGAAGTTTGGACTCAGTCCAAAGGCCCCACTCAAGAGCCCAGAAAGCCACATGTGGCCCCATGGCCTCAGGTTCCCCACCCCTGACTTCTGCTTTGTTTTAAAAGAAGGAGCTATTGAGCAAAGCCACAGTGAGGCAGATTTGAACTTGATGAAAGGCAATACTTCTTAACAATTAGAGTTGTCTAAAGCGGGACTTTGGAGTATATTTCCTGTCTCTGGAGTTTTTCAAATAGTGCTAGATTGCTGTTTGTCCTTTGTTCTTCAAGAGGACCATGACAGCAGGAAGATGATGCCATGACTTGCAAGTGAATTCGCTTTAAGTGAGGGGGCGCTGTACAAAGTCACCAACCTCACTTTCTCCTGGGAAACCATCTGGGCCCAGTGGCAAGGTACAGATCAGGGTAATTGGAGGTGGCCCCAGATGCAGGGGGATACTGGATAATCATTTATTGAAGGTGCTGTAGAAAGGATTCCTGTTTCAGGTACAGGTTGGAATAAGCAATTTCAGGCATCCTTTCCAACTCTGAGACTGCATGATTCTGAGTAACTTCTGATAATTTTCTGAGTAAATTCTGATAATTTTACTGGATTTCAA
Organism: Notamacropus eugenii; assembly: GCF_028372415.1. Lineage (NCBI taxonomy): Eukaryota > Metazoa > Chordata > Mammalia > Diprotodontia > Macropodidae > Notamacropus > Notamacropus eugenii. The sequence continues at coordinate 173,186,163 of NC_092873.1, read as the reverse complement.
CAGTTTTGATATCATAAACTGAAGGTGACCAAGCTTTGGCAGCCTTGAGAGATACTTCCAACCACAAACTGCTAAGGAAAGGTTAAGTTTTGGGGTAGGAGAAACAACAGAACAACCAGGCTACAGAAAGAATCCTTTCAGAAAACTTCTTTCCCTCCTCTGATCTCAGTAAGCTTTTGCTATCTATTATCAATGCCTTGTATTTTTAGTTCTTTTTTATATTCATTCATTTAACAAACAAGTATTAAGCTCCTACTATGTGTAAAGCACTGCACTACATTCAGGGTAAGCAGTGATTTATGTAAATTTTTGTGTGAAGAGTATGGCCATGTAGTTAGATGGCTGTCCTTAGAGCTAGGAAGACCTGAATTCTAGGGCTGATGCTAACAAAGGCTCTGCCCTAGCTGCTTAACCTCTCAGTGCCCTAGGCAACTCTCTAGACAATAAATTGCTGTGACAGAGCAGACCTGCTTGGTTACAGAGATTTTCTTTATTCAGGGAGTTCTTTAGATCAATGAAATCACTGATTTCAATCTTTTTGTGATTCCTGTATCAGGCGTCCCTATGACAAGAAGGCCCCAATCTGATGTTTAACAATCTCATACTGAAGCCTCTCTCCTCTGGACAGTCCCATCAGCAGACACCAACTCCCTGACTTACAAACACACTGCTCACAGTGTATAGCAAGAGGCAATAAAACCAACATCTGTCAATATTCCACAAGAGATAAAAATCATAGAAGTCCAAAGTTTAATGATGTTCTAGAGTGAACATTCCCTAATGGCATTTACAGCGCCTAGGGAAAGTTCAATTTTAACAGGGAGAGTGGCTGCTCTGGCAACACAAAAACCCTCCACTGGGTATGGGCAACCCTGGGGTAGGAGCTCTTAACCAGGGGTCCATGAATTTCAGGGAAGTCCATAACCTGAAGAGGAAAAAAAATCAGTCTTAATTTCACTAATCTTTGGTTTCCTCTGTAATCCTATGTGCTTTGTTTTATGCATTTAAAAATATATTTCTGAGAGAGGGTCCACGGACTTCACTAGACTGCCAAAGATACTGATGGCACAGAAAAAGTTAAGAATTCTTGCCTATGGGGTCCACATTATGATAGACATTGGGGAGGGCAGTTAGCTAGTATAATCGGTTCAACGTAGCCCCTTGAACTCTGTTGTAATCGCTTAACCCAGTCAAACAATAAGCATTTAATAAAACAGTATAGAATAACTGTGATAAGTGCTGAGGATTCAGAAACAAAAACCACAATGCCCGCTTCTATCAGTCTCTTTATCTGGTAACAACTTCCTGACCATACAAAGCTACCCACAGCTCAAACTGGACGTTTACTTGAGGATACTGGGTGTCCTGATCTGACCATTGGTAATAGCTTTACTTATAATGTGGTGCCAGATGAGAAAGTTTCCTCTTCTTGAGGCTAACCTGCCAGTTTGGGATTCAACCTCCTCTATATACACAAAGGATTATTTGGGATTATGTACATGTGCTTCTTCTCAACAAATAACAACACTTTTCATCACCCCAACTCACTTCCTCTCCTCTTCTCCTCTTTGGATCACAACTTTTACCCTGGGTTGCATAGGAGTTGTTGATTACATCTAATTTAAAGTGACTGAAAGCCCACCTCAATAGGGTGTCCTTTTCCCAAGGGCCTATTTCTCACTTGTTTGGGGCTGGCATATCCAACATTGTGTCAAGAACATAGAAAATTGATAAGTTTCCATCTGATGAGTTCCTCAAAACTCATCAGTAATATCAGAAATATAATATATATACATATATATTTGTTAGGAAGTGACAAAGGATGACTTGTATGAAAGACATCAGTGAAACCACACAGGAAAAGAAAAAAGGAATAAGCCATAATGAGAAATATTTGGACAGCTTTAGTACTGCCCTAGGATCCAAGAAGCATTGAAAGAATCAATGTAATTGTGTAGATCCTCTTTGGAGGATTTAAGGGAGGACATGGCTAAGAATCACGAAGGTAAAGGTAAAGATGGGCTATGATGTTTACAGGTAGAAATGACTACATCTCTGAGATCATATGATCTCAGGTAACCATTTATCAAGCACTTAACTAGACAAAGACTATCTTGAGCGCAAGGGATGCAAAAAACAAAAAATAAAACCGCACCAGTTATTAAAAACAATTATTGTTAGTGGGAACTAATGCCAACAATTTATGAATTTTGGCAGGAAGTCATAGAAATGTGTTTTAATGGCTCATCTCTTTGTCTGAGGATGGGGTCAGCTAGTTAGATGTTCCTGTTGGAGTACCTCTACTTTTAGTTTTAACTTTTATATTCTACCTATATGCAAAAAATGAGAGGAAAGTATAAAATATTTCTGTGATGATTCATTGGAAGCCTCCTGAGATTCCTGCAGATATTGCCTTTCAACTCAATTTCTATACTTCTACCCCTATCCTCCCCCCACCCCCACTTCCAACTGTGACAGAATCAAAATAAAACAAAACAGAAACCACTGGAGAAGAATTGCTACTAGTGTCCTAAACAGAGAAGGTCATGATAGGGGAAATGCATTTATTAAATGCATACTATTTGATGAGGCCACACACTCAAAGGGGACTTAGGTCAACTAAGATTTGTGTTTTATTCACAAGTCTTGATTGGAAGTCAGAATGATAGAAGAAACCTTGGACCAGTCTGCCACCTTCAGGATATTTTCCCAAATAACCCAAACAGAATGATTCTGGACCCCATAGTTAATGAATACTAATGTGGAAAAATGGCAACATAATGGATTATGGAAATTCATATTTTGGTAGCACTTTTGTTGTTATTAGGAATTCACAATTATTTAACAATACAACTAAACATTTTTAATCCAGAGTCCCAAAGGGGTGAGGGAAAGCAAATTAAAGCTATTAGGCAGGAAAAAATACAAAACAAAAATAAACACCACCATTTTCCTCTAGACATAGCTGATTATTCCAGTGGAAAAGTCATCTGCAACTTTTAAAAATATTGCTTGTTTCTTAACATGTCCCTGTTTTTCTCACATTGATTTTTTTTCTACTTCGTAAGCTTACAAATCTCTTAGCAGTTCTTTTATTCAAATAGAAGTATTGTAATGAGACATGAAGTAATTCATCAAAAAAGCATTAAGTGCCTACTGTGTGAATATCATCACTGTGTTAGGTTAGAAAAGTTTTAAAAAATAAAGAGGCTTCTGCCTTCAAGGAACTTAGTCTAGTGGGGAATGAGACACTAATGAGTCATGACACATAGTATTACATAATATGTATATTAGAGAGACAAAACCAAGTGATAGCAAAGTAACATAAATTAGTAAACATTTCCCCAATCTATATCTACATCCTTATCAAATGAGATAATCAAATCATCCTTATCAAATTAGATTTGTAAAAAGCACTTAGCACAGTGCCTGTCACATAACTTTTTATAAGTACCTATTCCTTTCCTTTTTTTCCTTACTTCATTTTCAGTAAGAGAACAGGAAATGCTGAGAGAAGACAGAGACAGAGATACAGAAAGACAGGAAGACAGAGAGAGAGAGAGAGAGAGAGAGAGAGAGAGGAAAGTATAAAAACAATTAAAGAGTTTGGGGTTTAAATCTCTGAACCTGGCACTGCAAATGAGCAAAAACAAAGTAGAAAAAAATAAAACCTGAAGGCCTGGAAAAGAACCTAGGAAGGAAATAGAATTAAGACTAAGAAATTAAGCGAAGAAAGGGTTCAGAATGATAGTCATCCAGATCTATGTCTGGAAAGGGAACTAGGAAAGGAGTGAACTAGAGAAATAAAAGAGTGAAGAAGTAGGGCATCAAATAGAAAGCAATTTTTAAAATTTTATTCTTTAATAAAAAGTTAATTTTCTCAACCCCTATGGGAAATGATGATAACATTTGTATAGCATTTACTATGTGCCAGGCACTGTGCTAAGTGCCTTACAACAATTACCTTATTTGATCTTTACAATAACTCCCCACCAGGTGCTGTTATTATGCCCATTTTACAGATGAGGAAACCAAGGGAAACAGGAATTAAGTGACTTGCCCAAGGTCAGATACCTAGTGTCTGAGGCTGGATTTGGACTCACAAAGATAAATCTACTTGACTCCAGGTCCAGCATTCCATTTCTTGCTCTCACCTGAAAAGAAAAAGAAAAAGCTTTGGTAAAAATTTATATGTGTGTCAGTTTTTTAAGAGGTCAGTTTGGGAATGTGTTTCGCTTGACCATATAAATGTATAAAGTATATACATGTGTATACATAGTTACCCGATGTATAAACCCATGTCCTGATATATATACACACATATGGATACATGTATGTACACATGACTACTGCTTATATTTGCATATGTATAATCCTTGCATATGTATACTGGATAACATGTATATTATATATATACTAGGTATATATGCATAAAGACTATAGATTATATATTATGTATATGTATGCTACATATGCTGTATATGTATATATAGATACTGAATATGCATAATATATGTATATAGTTATGTATTGTCAAGCAAAACAAATTCCCAAATCAATCTCAAAAATGTCTATTAGAATAGAAAACTATGTGTCAATCAGTCAGTCAACAAGCCTTTATTAAATACTATGTCAGATTCTGTCATAGGAGCTGGGATTACAAAGAAAAAGATTTCAAGGGTTCCAGCTTTGGAAGAACTTACAGTGTGCTGGGGGGGAGGGTTGGATTTGGAGGAGTCGGGGACCTTGCCTGGGTTCACACCTCTGCTTTGCCACTCATTCACTACCCTCTGACCTCCAGAAAGTCACCGTCTTTCTATGGGCTTTGGAGGGGCTTGTACTGAAGGACACTTCTTAACACTTTTTAATAGCTGTGTCAAGGAAAGAAGGAAGATATAAAACCTTCTTCTGCACCTCAATCAAGAGTCATTTCTTTCTTTTTCAATTTAATTTATGGAATAAAACAGCCATTTCCATAACATACAGTAAAGATCGTACAGGACACTGCATATCTACTATGCACAGCTTTCAAATATGGAACAAGGTGATCATGTAAGTTCCTTTTGTTCCTCCCCGCCCTAGAGATGGCTACCATTAGACACAAATGGGTATACACATATGTAAAATTATTCTGCACATACTTCTCTTTATCACTTCTTTCTCTGGATGCAGTCTTTCTTCATATGTTCTTTATACTTAATTTGAGTGTTTATAATGGACAAAATAACTTATTCGCTCAAAGTATTCTTAAAACAATATTGCTATATACAATAGTTAACATAAATCATTATTTATGTTACAACAACATAAAAATTAACATAATTGTTAACACAAAACAGTTAACTGTATGCAGCATTCTCTGGGTTCTGATCATTTCTAGGGCATTTCTAAGATGCTCACAACCTCTGGGCGTGGAAAGGAAGGAGATGTCACAGTGGGAAGCAAGGAAGGAAGCAAGCTGCTTCCGAGGCGCCAGGGGGCGCTGTCGGAAGTGCCGCTTTCTCATTTCCGGGTCGCGTAGCCCGGCTTGTTCAAGGCCCGCGCATGCGTACTCCGCAGTGCCCGGCTGGTTAGAAAGGTGACTGCCGGGAGCGCTCCACGTGCTGGCGGGTTCCGAAGCTGGGGCATCATGGTTTGAGAGCGAGATGGGGGCCAGGGTGACCCGCGCTTTCCGGAACTTCAACCTGGAAAACCGGGCCGAGAGGGAGATCAGCAAGGAGAAGCCGTCTGCTGCCCCCATGCACCCCAGAACCAGGACCCTGATCCTGGAGGAAGTCCGCCGTGAGTAGTCCCGGAGGGCAGCCGTCCCAGGGGTGGGGGTGGGGAGACGCCTGTCTGGTCGCGGAGCACAGCTGCAGTGTCGGTGGCGTTGGATTCAGTTCTGTTCAGTCCAGTAGGTGTTCAGCAAGCGCCTACTGTGTGCTCCCCATCGCGCCAAACGCTGCGAATACCCACCTGCCTCCAGGGAGTTTACCATCCCATGGGGGAGGCGGCGTGGAAGTAAATATGTACCAAGAGGCCGTATGCAGGATAAATAGGGAATAATCGAAAGAGGAAAAGCCCCGGGTTTGGGGAAGGCTTCCTGTGGATTGGGGTGGCAGTCGTGGTAGGTCCTAGATTTGGGGCCAGAAGGGCTCTTAGGGAGTGCTGGGCTCCCCACCCCCACGCCTTTTCTTTTTGAGAGGTAGAAACCGAGGCCTGGGGAGGCTGAAGTAACCTGCCCAAGGTCACCCAGGTGGTAAAGCGTCCGAGGGATGGATGTGAACCCCGACCCTGGAGCCGGTGCCCTTAAAACTGCCCCCGCTGACCCGGTAACCGTGCCCTTGTTTTGGTTGGTTTTGTCTTTTTCAAGTTTGGATACCTGTTTGTTCCTTTGTAAACCGGCGTGTTTTTGTGTGCCTTAGAAAGGCGTTCTCAGAAGCGGGCCGTAGGAGGATTAAGAGAAGCCCTTGACACTAAAAGTTAAGTGTAGAAAGGTACCCCCCAGCCCCACCTCCACCCCGGGTCTGGTCAGCGACCTTGAGCTTATTTTATTTCCCGCAGGGGGAAAGGCCGGATTCTTCTGTGAACTGCAGAAATCTTAGAGGAGGGAAGTTTGAAACACCAGATAAAAGTTGCGGCCCAGCTTGCTTAGGAAGGTGTAGCCATAATGACATTGAAACTCCGTCCCTTACCCGCCCCTTTAATGTTACAAATCCTCCGCTGGAAAAATTAGTTGATCTTTGGACCCTGTGCGTTTGTCCAATCGCAGAGATTCGGAGTGGTGCATGCTAGGAAATGTAGTTCCCAGTCCTCTAGCTTGGAGTTTAACAGCGATGCTTTTAATTCCAGTTTTATAGACTAATAGCTAGGTCTAAGGAACTGCAGAGGTCATCTTATGCAGGCCCTTTGTTTTACAGATGGGGAAACTGAGACCCAGAGACTTGATCTCGGATTCCAGGCCAGCACTTTTGTAATTATTTAGGTTTCAGTCAACCAGCAAGCATTATTAAGAGCTCCATGTACTAGGCACTGTGCTTAGTGCTGAGTATACAAAGACAGAAAGTTTCTTTGACACTTAGATTTTTATATCATAAGTATTTAGAACCTTTAAATGATTCAAATGTGGATGATATACAACTATGTGAGAAGCAAATCTTCGCATAAGTTAACCAGTTATGTTATATTCCATTGTGTTCTATATTATCATATATCATTATATGCTAATGATTATATGTTAATGATATGTAATGATCATTATATGATAATATGTAATATTATTTGGTACATTATTTCTATGGAATTTGACACAAGTACTGAACTCCGAGTCTGAAACACTATTTTGAGTTTCAGATTTTCTTAAGAATTTTTGTTTTTCTCATTCAGTGGGGTTTTTGTGTTTGTTTGTTGTGGGAGAGGGTGTTGGTAGAGAGTGTTAATAATGATGGCTGTATGTGTGTTCATCATTCGTTGCCAGAAGAAGATCGTGCCATCAGAGAAATAATGACATGACTTGCACTTGACTTTGTTTGGAGGGAGGGAGGACTGCTCAGGTCACCAGCCTCACTTCTCCTCCAGAGCCATCTGAATGCAGTGACCAGATATTCATCAGGATGACTGGAGATGACCCAGGATGAGGCGACTGGGGTTAAGTGACTTGCCCAAGGTCACACAGCTAGTGAGTGTCAAGTGTCTGAGGTGGGATTTGAACTCAGGTCCTCCTAACTCCTGCACTGGTACTCTATCCACTGCAACACCTAGCTGCCCTTCAATGATGACTGTATAGTGTCTGAGTAGATACATTGCCTGGGTTTGTTTTGGTTTTGTTTGTTTGTAATTGTCTCTCCTTTCTTCCTTTCCCTTTAGGCCATCCAGAATTAGAGGAAATAGTTAAAAGAAAAGATGATAAGCTGCTCACGTTGTTAAAAGAAGTGTATGTTGAGTCCAAAGATCCTGTTCCACATGTGCGGGTAACTGTCATTTTTTATTTATTGGCACTTTATATAACCTTTGAAGGCTCCAGATTGTTATATTTAGTTCCAGTCTCTGCCTGTTCCAAATGCACACCTATGGAAAATGTGGTAACAAGTAACTGCTATAACAAAGGACTTTACATCTGTGTGTATGCCTCTGAGTATAGCAGCAGCTCTTTGTTCCACAGAACCCTCAAGAAAGAGTTCTAGGGAAGAAAAATAGCAGTTCGCTTCATCATGTTCAGAAATTTAAAAAAAATTTATAAAAACATTGGTTAGATATAATTCTCATAATTCAGCTGTTTCAGATTACCTTGTCCTTGTGGGATAATTAGTAGAGACTCCTTGATGGAAGAGAAAGAACAATTTTCTCTTCTGCTTTTCCTATCTTTTAGTTCCTTACTTAGTCCAGCAAAAGGGAAAGGTGATGCTTTTATCCCTGAAGGTTTTTTTTTCCCAGCATTGGAACAGTCAGGTGCTCAAAATTATTTGGAGGGTCACATGTATTGAGAGTGATATGCACATACATAAACGTATACACATGTTCTTGATGTTTGTAAGCATTCATATATGTATGAACCTATGTGGTATACATGTATAACCTTTTTTCTTCTATAGTAATATTCTATTTTTAGCTTTGGTAATGCAGAGAGGACAATCGTGTTACCTCTTACCTATTAGCAATACTTTATAGCATGATTTCTTTTTGATTTTTTTTTAATGGGAGAAAAAGTATACACTGGTAGTGGATGGTGCCAGCCTTGGAACCAGGAAGACCTGGGTTGCAGTCCTAAATTTTGACATATATTGGCTCTATGACTTCTCTATATTCTAGGTAACTCTCTAAGACTATAACTTGTAGAGAAGGTACTGGCTTACATTGGTAGAAGTTTCTTCATCTGGGAGTTCCCTGTACCAGCAGAGTCACAGATCCAGTCCTTATACAGTCACTAGGGAGATAGGCCTAGAACCGTGTTCTCTTGTATCTCATTCTGTGCTTCCTTTTTCTGCAGCTGTATCTACCCTTGCTCTAAATGACCTTATTTCATTTTGTGTCTCCTTATTGTTTTTTCAAAGTCCTTTCATATGTCTTCTGATCCTCACAACAACTCTCTGTATGGAGTGGGTGGGTAGATGGGTAGATAGGTAGAACAAAGACTGTTACCTCCATTTTGCAGATGGCGATATTGAGGGAACAGGACAGAATGGCCTGGTCAGGGTTGTAGAACAGGCATATGGCAAGCCTGAGAATTGTTCAATCATCCTTTCCCTGGTCCACTCCTTTTTCCACTATATTATACTTTCCACTCTACTATACAGTGATGGATCTGGAGGTATTAAAAATCAAGAAGTAGGAATGGTTCACTCAAAATCACTTAGACATGTTTCCTCATCAGGATGAGGCATGGTCCAGATATATAGGAAATCCAGGTAATTCAAAGAGATCTTTTTAACAGAGACAGTGTTATAGAGAAAGCACACTGGACTAGAGGTTAGAAAACCTCATTTTTAGTCCTAATTCTATCATTAACTACTTATATGATCTTAGAAAATTCAGTTTGCCTATGTGAGAGCCTCAGTTTCTTCCTCTGACAAATTAGAGTAAAAACACCTATGTTACTTTCCTCGTGACTATTGTCTAGATCAAATGAGTAAGGAAAGTGTTTTACAAATCATAAAATATTGTATATATGTTAGTTATTTTATTTTAAAAATTTAGATGGATCTGTTAGCTTTCCTTCCACTGGTGTAAGAAATCCTTTGCTTTCCCATCCTATGTGATTTTTTTTTACCATGTGCTCCCATTCAATTCTTCATTAAAAATCCACTCATATTCTTTATTTTCTTTAAAGTACTGATAAAGAGTCACACCTTTGTTCTCATTCTTCCTACATGACTAGCCAAACTTATTTTCTATTCATCCATGTAGTCGTTGATGTCTTTTATGCCAATTCTCATAAATATATTACCACTGTATATGTATTTTAGGGCCTGTTTTGATTTTTTTAAGGTTTTTGTATTTCAATATTTTGAACCATATATCTTCACTGTGAAAATATTTGTATGAAAGAGCTGCTTGTTTTTGTAGTGATTAGCAGTTTAATACCATAAAAAATGCCTCGTGTGTTCTCAAATATGATCCAACTCATCTCTTCTAACTATTCAATGCAGGACCCAACACTGTCTTATCTATAGCACATCTCCAATATATGTGTTGATTAATGAACTTTCTCTTTGATAGATGGATGGATATTATGTTTATATAGACACATATTCATGTATATATTTTGATGGACTCACCTCCATTTTTCCACTCCCCTACCTTTCTTAATATCCTTATTTTTTCTCTTTTTAGAAAAGTTGATCTTCCTTGCTATAGCTAACCCTCTTCTGTCTCTTTTATGACCTTGTCTCATTAATGTTTATCATCCTCCTTACCTTTCTGTCCTACCCTTCCCCCATGCTTCTTCAGTTTCTGTTGGCTTTGAGCTCCTTTAGCCTAAAAACTTTAGGTTTGCCCTAGCCTTCAAAACAAAACAAAACAAACACTATATTTCTCACACTATAAGGTTATTCCTTTGATCCTGCCTTGTCTTCAAGATATCATTTGATCTTTCTCCTCTTCCTTGCCAGACTGTTAAAGTAAGTACTCTCTGTGTGTTGCCTTTGATTCTTTATCACCCAGCACCCTTTTTAATCTGAATTCTTGTCCCACAGTTCTTCCGAACCAGTTCTCTTCAAGGACAGAATTATTTATTATTACAAAATCTAATGGCCTTTCCATTATTTGACTTCATTATGGAACAGTGGACAGAACCCTCTTTCTTGATGCCCTCTATGACACGGTATCCTCATGGTTCTCCTGTTCATCTGACACCCATTTCATTTCTCCATTGCTCCTCCTCAGCTTCTTTCAATGTGTGTAAACCCCACTGAGTTTACTGACTACATTTCTTGCTCAAAGATGAAGCCTTAAACTAAATTCACTCTGGAGCTCATAGACTACAAGTCCCTACCCATTTAGCACAGAGTAATGACTACATAATAATTATTTCTCTTTTACCCAGGAACTCAGGGTCTTCCCCTCCCAGACTGAATTTTTTTTTTCTATTAAAGGGATCAATCCCTTGAGTAACTACTTAAAGAACCATATTCATTGAATGGGTGTATCTTACTCAAAGTGACAATGTGATAAGACCTTAGCCTGAAAGGGCCAGGGTCTCCTATTGCATCCTGGGCCATCTCCAGTCATCCTGAGGAATATCAGGCCACTGGACCCAGATGGCTCAGGAGAAGAAAGTGAGGCTGGTGACCTCGCACAGCCCTGCCTCACTCAAATCAAAGTCAACTACAAGTCATGTCATCCTCTTGATGTCATGGTCCTCTTCGAGAATGAAGGACAAACACAACAACAACAAATGTAAGTATTTCCAGAAGACTGATATAGGCCTTCTCTGTTCCTTTGGAACTTCGTCTGCTCTAATGGCTTCAGTTATCACCTTTGTGTAGATACCTCCCTGAGTCCCTAGTCCTATATTTCCTTGGTTTTTTCAGATGGAGACCCCTTTGCCCATAATCTTAATCTTCACATGTTTAAAACACAACTCATTTTCCCCTAAACCTCTCTGCTCCAAATTCCTGTTTCCTTTACTGACCCTAGAGACAAGGTGGCAAGCTAGCTGATCTTGCAGACAGGAAGATCTGAATTAGAAATCCCAACTATGACAGGTACTAACCATATGACCCAGGGCAATTCACCTCAGTGCCCTAGGCAAATTTCTAAGACTTTTTAAGTTACTGAGAAGGTGCCAACCTGCAATGGCAAAAGAAGTTTCTCTCCTGGAACTCCCAGGTCCCATCTCTCTGCCTATCTCTGATGCCACCATTCAATTGGTGACCCTGAATCAAGGCTCTTTGATTCTTCTTCCTTACCTTGTAAAGCCAAAGTCACCAAACTCTGCTGTTTATACCTCTGCAGTTCTCACACCTATCTTTCTACCCAATTACAGAAACTTCATTTAGGCCCTCATCTCTCCTTACTTAGACTATTATAATTGCCTCCTAATGGGCCTTTGTTCCTTTTATCATCTCTCTGATCCATGCTATATAGTCCTACCCTTTTATACTATGTTGATCATGTCACCTCTGTACCTGAAAAACTTCAGTGACTTCCCTTCCCTACCAAATACAATAGGATCATAGAAACATTTAGGTTTGAAGGGAAGGTCATTTAATCCAATAGCCTTATTTTATAGTTGAAGAACTGAAGCCACCTGAAGTTACACAGGTTACAGTAAGTGCAAAGCCAGAGTCTGATATAACCAGATCTTTCAGTTTAAATATAGTACTCTTTACAGAAGTGCTCCAGTCTCAGCCTTCAAGGTCCAGTTCATCTCTAATCTGCTTGTCCAACTTCACCACATGCTGCTCCCTTCCTGTCTGTATTCTGGGTTCCAGTCCAGTAGGACTGCCCTTGGTCTTCTGTTCTTACCCTCTTTCTCATTTCTTTGCCTTTTTTTTGCACTACCCCTACCCTACACCCCAATTGAAATGAATTATTTTGATCTATCTCAGTTCAAGTCTCATCCTTCAAATACCAGTTTGAATGGCACCCATTCCATTAAACTTTCTCTGGCTTTCCTAGATAAAAACAACCTTTCCTTCCTTAAGTTTTTCTTATCACTTTGTAATGATCTTATTCTGCCTTGTATAATGATTATTTGAATTGAATTTTCTCCCTATTGTTTATTCCATTCAATAAGCATTTATTAAGTGCCTACCAAAACAGGCACTGTGCTAGGTAGTGGGCATACCAAGTCAAAAGTCAAGCAGGGCCTACCCTTCTTTCCCAGCCTTTCTATTTCCACCCCCACAACCCATCATCTCCAGCTGGAGGGAGACGATATGAACACAGATAAGTAAATACAAAGTAATTTCCACAGATGAGATGAGAGCACTAGCAACCAGTGGGGATCAGGATAGGCTTCATGCAAGACACGGCACTTGAGCTGAGCAATGCAAGAAGTTAGGAGTGATCTGCGGCGAAATGTGGGGGGAGGCCACCCCAGGCTTGGGGAACACCCATTGCAAAGACATAGATACAGAGATAAAAGATGGAATGTCCCGTAGAAGAGAGAACAACTGCTCTCTTGTGTGAAAGAGAGTAATAGGCAATAAGCTTAGAAAGATGGGCTGGACCTGAATGCCAAATAGACAAGTTTGTAATTTATTTTAGGGATAGTTGGAAGCCACTGAAACTTCTTGAGCAAAAGTACCCTGGTTGGGAATACTGATTTGTAGCTTTGTAGGGTATAGATTAGAGAGGGAAGTTTTATATGCACTATTACTTCTTGTATACTTTGACAGATCTCTGCTCTCGTAGTGTGGGTAAGTCCTGCAATTATGCTTGCTCTTGGTGTGGAAAGAACCCAGAGTTGTTAAAGACCTATGCTTGAGGAACATATACTCTGGCAAATCATCTGTGTGTGGTCCAAAGGGCAGGTTACTAAATTTAGAGTCTTATTACCAGAAAGTAACTATTCCTTAAGGCATGGGTTCTTAACCTTAGGTTCATAAATTTATTTTTTAAATATATTCTGTCAGTTATTAGTCAACAAACATATAATGGGCACTATGCTAAACACTGGACAACTGTAATGGGGAGAAAAAAGATAACCCCTGCCCTCAGAAAGCTTACATTCTAATAAGTGAAGACAGCTCATAAATGGAATCTGAAAAGGGCATTGGGAAGTTACCCTGAGTAGGGGCATGAGGGAGAAGGGTCATTGCAGCCTAGTGAGAAATGAGGGCCTGGGTGCCCCCCTTGAGTGGAGGTTCTAGGAGCAGTCACCCAAACCGAGTGAGCTTGTTGACTTAGAGGGTAGCAGGTGCAAAAGGCAGTTTTGAGGTATGAATTCGAGGGCTGAAGTGATTTTCCAGGATGAAGACATAACTAGAGCATTATGAAGAAGTAAAAGGTGAGGAGGGGGACGTTTTTTGTCTGTGTCTATGTTTATCTGTCCATGTATTTGTAACTGTTTTTTAACATAATTGGTTTCCTGCTTAACTATGTATTTAATTTTATGCATATAAAAGCATTATTCTGAAGTTGATATGCATCAGGAGCTTGTCAAAGGGGTCTATAGTGCAAAAAATGTTAAGAAATCTTGCCCCTAACATGTGGAAGGATTATATAATGGATTATTCATACTGATGAAATTGTAGATCTTTTGAGAATTTGAAGTCAATTTAATATTTTTTCATCAGAATGTATATAACATCTGCCAGTGCAGGCTCAGTGCCTCAGTTTTTTAGAAAATTGCTATAGACACAAAAATACTGCCAACCTATGACTCAGCCTTCCAATTTAGCTTGGCTGGTACTTGTACTCAGACAGTAGATGTGAAGTGCATCACTGGGCCCACACTTGAATTCTCTCCACTTGGTAGACAGAGTTCAAGGTCCAAAGGCTTAGTCTTCACAAATGGGGGAATCAGAATGAGTAGGACTTTAGTGAAGGCTAATATGATACAGTCTTTCACTGAAACCCTGTTCTGATGCTTCATCATGGTGTAGAGCTGACCCTGGATTCTTGAAGACTTTGTCTGTGGAACGCAAACTGACCACTTTTGCCAAACTGGCAAGGCTTAAAAAAAAATCTAATGATAAACTGCATGTTAGATTTTGAAGGCCCAGTCTCTCTTAAGTCCAGAGAGGCCTGTCATCAGGTTGGCAGTTGGCTGAAGCGGGGGATAGGATTGTTGAAGAAGACAACCTAATGAGGTACAAAAGAGTTATGATCTGCATCATGGAGGAAGCATTTATATCAACACAATGTATAAGCATTCAAGTAACATATAATATAATAATGCTGTGCAAGGCAGTGTGGTATAGTGGATGGAGAGCCATCCTCAAAACAGACCTGAATTTAGGTTTCAGCTTTTCACACATGTACTAGGTGGGTGTAACTCTGGGTGAGTCAGCCTTTTAGAGCTGTAGGTAGCTCTCTAAAAATATAAGCTGCCGAACTATTATTGATCTGCATTGGAAGAGGGAGATTTCTTACTGGGAACTCACTACACCAATGAAATCACACATTTAGACCAAAAAAAGTTATAAGATTGTGTGCAGTATAATAAAGGGAGAGACAAGGTGAAATATGCTAGGTAATTCACACCTTTTCCACCACCTCCTCTCAGATGGAGATGGTCTAAAACCCAGAGCCCAAGAGTCCCAGCAGTAGTGGATCTCTCCCCCTATTCCCCCTACCAGTTCTATTAGCTGGGCCCTCTGAGCCACCATCCACTTGTAGAAATGTGACTTGGCAACACCCTGTTGCAGATGCTGAAGAGACAGAAAAGAATGTTCTCACCTCTGGTCCTTGGCATTGTCCAGTGTTTCAACATCAGAAATGGAAATGGTTTTAGGAGTGAGAACATAAATAATATGCATTATTACCTTGTAATTTGCCCCTGCCCCCTAAGGACCACTGGGCTTTTTATCTGAAGTGCATCTGAAACCTATATATGTTTACCCCTGTTTGTTAGTCAGTAAAGTCAGTGAACATTTATAAAGCACCTACTGTTGGCCAGGCATCCTGCTAAGTGCTGGGGATACTAAGAAAGGTAAAAGAGAGCTCCTTTCCTCAAGAAGCTCACAGTCTAATTGGGGAAGAAGACATGAAATGAAGCTAGAAAGGAGTGGGGAGAGGGTACTGGGGCAGGGAACATGATGATGTGTGGGCAGGATATGATGAGAACTTGCCCTGGGTACCCTTAAATGGAAGGTCTGGGAGGAGCTCTCTCTCTACTCTCCAGGGGCAGAGGCTGCTGAGGAGAGAGAAGTTTCAGGGGTTGATGGTCTTGTAGATGAAGAGTTACCATAGACTGGGTGGGGAACCTGCAGCCTCGAGGCCACATGTGGCCTTCTAGGTCCTTGGGTGCAGCCTTTTGACTGAGTTCAAGTTTCACAAAACAAATCCTTTTATCAAGAGGATTTGTTCTGTGAAGTTTGGATTCAGTCAAAGGGCCACGCTTGAGGCCACATGTGGCTTCAAGGATGAAGGTTCTCTATCCCTACTATAGACCTTGATGAAGTCCCAGAGGTTAGCCAGTGGGAATGTGAAAGCTTTGAGAGCAGGGACTGTCACTTTTTGTTTGTTTGGCCAGTGCTTAGTCCACTGTTTTGTGTAATTAAGTGCTTAGTATATCCTTTTTCATTCATTTATCTATTCAGAGTATAGGATGGATCCACCTTATTCTGAATTCAGCCCTGTGGTAGGCATGATTCACAAATTGTTCCGTTAACCTGAAGCTTCCATGGTTGTTAATTGTGTTTAAATTTCTATACTTGGCTTAAAAAAATCAACTTAACAAGCATAGAATTTTTTAAATTTAATTTCTTTTCAGTTTTCAACAATCACTTCCATAAGTTTTACATTTTCTATCCCCTTTCCTCCCTGCTTCCTCCCTGAGATGGTATGTAAACTTATATGGGTTCTACACATATGTTCTTATTAAACACATTTTCCCATTAGTCATATTGCATAGAAGAATTAAAATGAATGGGAGAAACCATGAGAACAAACAGAACAAAACATAGCACAAGAGAAAATAATCTGCTTCATTCTGTGTTCCAATTCCATAGTTCTTTCTCTGGATGTGGATGGCACTTTGCATTGAGTCCTGTGGGAATGTTTTAGGTCCTTCCATTGCTGAGAAGAGCTAAGTCTATCAGAAAACAGTCCTTGCACACTGTGGCTTTTACTGTGTTCTGTGTACAATGTTCTGGTTCTTCTCCTTTCACTCAGCATCAGTTCATCAGTCTTTCTAGGTTTTTCTGAAGTCTGCCTGTTCATCATTACTTATAGCACAATAGTATTCCATTATATTCATATACCACAGCTTGTTCAGCCATTCCTCAGTTGATGAGCGTTCCTTCAATTTCCAGTTCTTGGCCACCACAAAAAGTGCTGCTATAAATATTTTTGTACATGTGGGTCCATTTCCCATTTTTATGATCTCTTTGGTATATAGTCCTAGAAGTGGTATTGCTGGATCAAAAGATAAAGCATAGAATTTTTAATAACAGTTTATGTAAAACGGACTAGAAGCTTTCATTGGACTACATGCAAAGAATCCAAAATGAGAGGTAGCAGCCCAAAAAAAAGCTAATGTAATTTTAGGCTACATAAGTAGAAATGTAGTAGACAAAAAGAAGGAGGTGATTACCTTACTGTTTTCTTTTCTGCTCAAATGACATCTGGAAATTTCTAGTTGCCACTTTTCAGATAGGACCTTGACAAGTTAGAATGTGTCTTTTGTCCTTCGTTCTCAAAGAGGACCATGATAGCAAAATGATGACATGACTTGCAGTTGAGGGCTGTGCAAGGTCACCAACCTCACTTTCTTCTCCTGAGCCATCTGGATCCAGTGGCCTGATATTCCTCAGGATGACTGGAGATGGCCCAAGATGCAGCATAAGACCCTGGCCCTCTTAGGCTAAGGTTTTATCACATTCTCACTTTGAGTGAGATACAGCCATTCAGTGAATAGGGTTCTTTAAGTAGTTATTGGAGGAATGGCCCCTTTAATAAAAAAAAATCAAACAGGGAGGGAAAGACCCTCAGGGTTCCTGGTTAAAAGATAAACAATTACTATGTAGTAGTTACAGTGCAAGCTTATGACATCTGAAGATTATTTGAGGCCTAAGGGGGGAATTCCCTGGTTTCAGAGGCCTAACTTTTTCCTACCAATCTTCCCATGCTTAAAAAGCTCACTTCTATATATCATCTTGAGGTATTAAGCAGTTGCCTTGCAACTCTGTGAGGTAGATATGGGTTTGTGTGACTAGTTTATTCAGCTCTGTTAATTGAAAGAGTGTTGAGTGTAGAGCTAAAGTACTTTGGTTCAAATCCTGCCTCTATGACCTTGGACAAGATGGTTCACCTCTGTGAACCTGTTTCCTCATCTGTAAAACTTTGGACTAGATGGTCTTCAAGGTTTCTTCTACCTCTAAGCCCTCTCTTTAACTCTGTCCTGTCTGGGCCGCAGCGTCTATGGCTGAAAATTGACGAATTCTGATTAGATGATCTCTAAGATATTTTCAGTTCTAGCAAAATTGTAGTTTTAAGTGAGGCTGCGAAGTATATCTTGCTCATAATAAGCTAAAGGAACCTATAAGTTGGATTTGTTATTTGTTGAGTCCTTTTAGTTGTGTCCTACTCATCGTTGACCCCTGTTGGGAATTTTCTTGGCAAATGACATGGGAGTGGTTCACCATTTCCTTCTCCAGCTCATTTTACAGATGAGCAAACTGAGGCAAATAGGGTTAAGTGACTTGTTCAGGGTCACGTAGCTAGTAAGTGCCTGAGACTGGATTTGAACTTAAGAAGATGAAGATGAATCTTGCTGATTCCTCTGTCCACTGTACCACCTCACTGCCACAAATTAAGGATATAGTAATGTAATATTTAATGATGGTCTATGTTTTGTTTATAGCAGAAATTTAGCTAAAATATTGTAAAAGAGGTAAGCTATGGACAATTACATGTTTTCCATGCTTCTGTTATCTTAAAATACCCTAATTAATGCATTTCATCATGCTTTGAAATCATTTTCAAAGAATAACTCCCCTGATGTGTTAATAATAATACGTCAATTTAAAGCAACTTCATTGGGACAGAAATAATTTTTATACAAAGTTTGTGCATATTTGAATTCTAATATCTGAAATTTCAGAACACTTATGATTTAGTTATTCATGATTTTGTAATTTCCCATAATGACTTTCAAAATTAAGTTAAACAAATGTATTTGTAGATAATTGGATTTTATTAAGTCATTTACTCTTAAGTCTTTTTTGTTTATCAACTTATCTTTTTGCGGCATTTATGATCATATGCAACAGCAATTGTGATGATTATAGATTCAAAGAATTTTTGAAGCTTTTAGAAGGGATCTCAGAAATCATCAAGCTTAATGCCTTCAAGGAAACTTATTTTACCTTGCAAGAGTGAATATACCTGAAAGTTGCATCTCATCAGTACCCTCTGCCACGCTGATTAAACCCTCTGGATAAGGGGGCAGGACCATGGGCTTCAGGACCTCTGTTTAAGGACTGGGCTCAGCACAACTTTTCTTCACATTTCCCACCAGCTATCCTACTTTTGGACGTTGTTGAGTTTGAGATGCTTACCTCATGTCCAGTGAAGAAATATCCAGTAAGCAACTAGCATTGTGGGGCTATTGCTCTGGGGAGAGTCTAGTGTTGAATGGGTAGATATGGGTATCATCTTCATAGTGGTGATAATAGAATCCATGGCAACTGATAAGCTCTGAGAGAGAAGATAAAAGGGCACAGGATTGATTCTTGTAAACCCATATTTTGGGATCTGATGATTTAGTGAAGGAGGAAAATAGAGAGAATATAATGTCACAAAAACCAAGAGAGGAAGGAGAGGGGAGGAAAGGGAACAAATATTTATTAAATGCCTACTTATGTCAGACTCTGTGCCAAGTGTTTTACAAATATCTCATTTGACATAATTCCTAGTATAAATCCCACTTGGTCATAGTGATATCCTTGTGATAGGTTGCTTTAATCTTCTTGCTAATCATTTCATTCAAATTTTTGCATCAATTCGTTAAGGAAATTGGTCTGTGGTTTTCTTTCTCTGTTTTTGCTCTTCCTGTTTTAAGTATAAGCACCAGATTTGTGTTGTGTTATAAAAGGAATATATCTTCTTTGCCTTATTCCCCAAATAGTTTATGTAGTATTGGGATTAATTGTTCTTTAAATGTTTGGTAGAATTCACTTGGAATCTGTCTGGCCCTGGGGAATTTTTTCTAAGATGAGTTATGTAAGTATTATATTTCCTTTTTTTTGTATTAATCTGGGAAATTGATATTTTTGTAAATACTCATTTTGCTTATGATAGATTGTTGGGACCTGGACCCCCAAAACCCTAAGACCATGCTTTTGGAAGCAATGCAGAATCCCAGCAAGGTCCTCCCCACCCTTTTAGAAATTTTTTCCTTGTTATAGGCTTGAATCTGTAATTCCTTTATCAGAACAGACACAAGGATATTGATCCAAGGATCCAAGAGAGTCCAAGGACTCTCTCTTTGGCACCAGATCTCCAAGGACCAGCCTCTGGCAGCTAAACAAAAAAACTCTCTCAGTGTCTGGTATCAGCAGTTATCTCTGCAGATTCCATATATTTTCCCATCCATAGATCACTGGCACCTTCCTTCAGAGCACATGAATTATTTGCTTATGCTGATGACTCCCTAATCCTGCCTGCCCATCCCCATCACCTAATTAGCATACTTGGCATCCTTTCTCTGTCCTTCTTCCATATAAGCTTTAGCATCACCCCCATCAGGTTGAAGGTTCCCTAAGGAACCTTGCTTGCTTCTATTGGTGTCACAATACATTTTGCCACTTGACTGGAAGATGGTTTGAATGTGTGAAACAACTCTGCCTTGCACTCTGACATTTTGGGGTCCTAGCAACTCTAAACTGCCTCAGCACCCCCAAATCACATCATTTAGATCGTCAGATTTATTGGCATATAATTGGGCAACATAACTCTTAATAATTATTTTAATTTCCTCTTCATTGATGGTGAATTTACCCTTTGACTTTTGATACTGGTAATTTAGTTTTAAAACTTCTTTCTTTTTCAAAATCAAATTAACCAATGATTTATTTATTTATTTAAATAAAATCTGCTTTTAGTTTTATTTATCAATTCAATGTTTTTCTTTCAGTTTTATTAATTTCTCCTTCAGTTTTCAGGATTTCTAATTTGGTGTTTAATTGGGGATTTTAAATTCTGTTTTGTTTCTACTTGCCTGACCAATTTATTGACCTGGTCTATCTCAGTTTTCTTGATGTATGTCTTTGGAGATACAAATTTTACCCTAAATATGGCCCTGGGGGTGTCCCATAAATTTTGGTATGTTGTCTCATTGTTGTCATTTTCTTCACTGAAATTGTTTTTATGATTTGTTCTTTAGGCTTAGATTATTTAGTTTCTAATTTCTAACCTATTTTTCCATGACCCTTTATTGGATATATGCATTATGACATGAAAAGGATACATTTAATATTTCTGCTTTTCTGCATTTGATTGTGAGGTTTTTCTGCCTTAATACATGGTTAGTTTTTGTGGAGGTGCCATGTATCGTTGACAAGAAAGTATGTTCATTTTTATTCCCACTAAGTTTTCTCCAGAGGTCCATCTAAAGAGGCCTTTCTAACACTCTTTTTACCTCCTTAACTTCCTTGTTTATTTTTTGGTTATATTTATCTAGTTCAGAGAGGGAATAGTTGAAGCCCCGCATTAGCATAGTTATGCTGTCTGTTTCCTCCTGTAACCCATTTAACTTCTTGTAAGAATTTGGAAGCTATACCATTTGGTGCATATAGTATTGATATTACTTCATTGTCCGTGGTACCTTTTAGTAAGATATCATTGCCTTCATTTTTGCTTTTGCTTTGTCTGAGATCATGATTGCTACTCCTGTTTCTTTTTTTACTTCAGCTGCAGCATACTAGATTCTGCTGCAGGCCTTTGCCTTTACTCTGTGTGTGTCTCTCTGCTTCAGATGTGTTTCTTGTAAACCAGAATTCTGGTTTACAGATCAGGCTATCTACTTCTGTTTTATGGGTAAGTTCATCCCATTCACATTTACAGTTATAATAACTAACTGCTTATTTCCCTCCTTCCTATTTTCCTGTGTTTATCCTTCTCTCTCTCCTCACAGTTGTTTTACTTCTGACTGCCACCTTCCCTAACTCTCCCTCCTTTCTGTCAGCCTATCCTGCTTCTCTTATCCCCATTTCTTTCTATTTCCATGTAGGGTAAGGTAGACTTCTATACCCATCTGAGTATGTATGTTATTGCTTCTCTGAGCCAATTCTGATGAGTAAGGTTCAAGCATTGCCTGCCACCACCATCCCTGTCTTCCTCCTCACTGTAATAACTCTCGCACCCCTTTTACATGAGATAATTTATCCCATTGTATCTTTCCCTTTTCTCCCAGTGTAATTCTCTTTCTCACTCCTTAATTTTGTTTTTTTTGGATATCATCCTATCAGTGAATTCACAGGCACACCCTTTACTTGTGTATACTTCTAATTACCCTAATAGTGTAGAGTTTTTAAGAGTTGCAAGTATCATCTTCCCTTCTAGGAATATAAGCAGTTTAACCTTATTTGAATTTCTTATGTTTTCTCTTTCTTCTTTACCTTTTTATACTTCTTTTAAGTTGGAAGATTAGATTTTCTGTTGAGCTCTAGTCTTGTCATTAGGAATGCTTGAAAGTCTGCTGTTTCATGGGTTATCCTTTTTTTTTTTTTTTTTTAACCCCTGAAGGGATTGTACTTGATTTCTCTGAGTAGGTGATTCTTGCTTGTAATCCTAGCTCCTTTGCCTTCTGGAATATCATACTCCAAACCCTTTGGTACATTAGTGTAGAAGCTGCTAAATCCTGAGTAATCCTGACTGGCTCTGTGATATTTGTTTCTTTCTGGCTGCTTATAGTGTTTTCTCCTTGGCCTGGGAGCTCAGAGTTTGACTGCTGTATTCCTGGGAGTTTTCATTTTGGGCAGGGCAGTTTTCCTTGATAATTTCTTGAAATAAGCAGTCTCGGCTCTTTTCTCAATCATGACTTTCAGGTAGTACAGTAATTCTTAAAATTATCTTTCCTGGATCTATTTTCTAGGTCAGTCTTTCCAGTTAGAAATTTAAAATTTTTCCACTACTTTTTCATTCTTTCTATTTTGTTTTTATTGTTTCTTGATTTCTTGTGGAGTCATTTGCTTCTTCTTGCCCAATTCTATTTTTAAGAAATTGTTTTTGAGAAATCATTTTGTTCTGTGAGCTTTTGTACATATTTTCCATTTTTTGTTCTTTCCTTTACCACTTGCTGAATTTTTTCATGATTCTCTTTCTTGGATTGCTCATATTTCTTTTCCCAATTTTTTCTTTCACTTCTCTTGTCTTTATTTTTATTTTATTTTTTGGGGGGGAGGTGCTGTCACCAATTCATATTTTACTTGGAGGCTTCAAATGTAGCCATTTTGCTGTTGCTGTGCTCTTCTAAGTTTGTGCCTTGACCTTCCCTGTTACCACAGTAACTTTCTATAGTCAGATTGTTTTTTCCTCATTTTCCCAGCCTATTCTGTTAACTTTTGCTTTATATTAAAGTTGGGCTCCGCTCCTGGAATAGAGAGGACATTGTCTCAAATTCTTTGTGCTAGATCTTCAGACCTTGCTGCTGGCACTTGGGATCAGGGCTTCACTGATGGCCATGAGGTATATCCTGAACTGGCTGGCTTGGGCACCACCTGTGCCAGACTGCACTCCCCTCACACTCCAGTGAAACAGACCTTTTCTGCTGACCCTCCAGTCTGTCCTGGGCTGGAAAACCACTTTACCATTTCAAAATTAGTTTTGAGGCATTATTCCAAAGATATTTGGAGTTTCTGTCTTTACCATTTTCTTTGCCTTTTCAAAATATTCTTAAAACATAGGGCCAACCATATTACTTTTCCTATTAGAAGATGTTCACTTGCCTCCAGGATAAAATACAGTGTCCTCAGTTGGGGACATAAAGCCCTCCATAGTCTGCCTTCCTTCTACCAACCACTTAATAAGAAGCAGTGTCATGTAGTGGATAGTATTATCACTGGAGTCAGGCAACCTGGCTTCTAATCCCACTAACTTTGTGACCCTGGGCAAATCTCTGAGTTTCACTTTCCTCACCAGTAAAATGATGGAATTAGATTTAATGCTCTCCAAAGTCTCTGCCAGCTTAAAATAAAAGATATTGTGATGAGTAAGTGGGGGGAAAAATTTAGTGCTTTCTGTGTGCAAAGCACTGTGCTAAGTGTAGGGGGATGAATAGAAAAGCAAGATAGGAACTCACCTAATGGAGGGGAAGCAATACTTATAGGTGATTTGGGTTCCTTTGGATCCTTAGGGCAGCAATGCAGAGGTCATCCATCTTCTTTAATATTGTTTGTGATGACAAAAATGGTATCACTTTTTGATGTTGAATCATTTGATAGTGCTAAGGACTTTTGTGGGGGAAACTTTCTTTTCCTGGTTTTTAGTAGCTGTGGCTGACCAAGTGGTATATCTCCCCACAGGGTTTAACACTATGATAATCCTATGAAACTTTGCCAGATATATGTCATATACTCCTATTTCAGTCAAAATAGCTTAATGGTTTTTCCCCATATTTGAAATCTCATTTCCTACCTCCATGCTTTTGAAAGGGCTATATTTTATGCGTAAAGTACCCTCCCTCCTTCTACTCCTTAGAACCCTTTACTTCCCCCATTATACCTTCTCAGTGAAGCCTTCCATTTCCCCTCTTCTCATCCCAATCCATTAGCACTCTCTCTTTTGCTAGTCTTTTATCTAACTCATCCCATGTTCTATCCCTCAAAAGAATGATAACTCCTTGGGAGCAGTGACTATTTTTCATTTTTGTCTGTTCCTTCATTGCCAAGCATAGTACCTGATATGTAGTAAGCTTTTAACAAATGTTTGTTGAGTTGAATTACATTCCTGAGAGAATGTTGTGGTTTAAAATATGTGCTTGTGCAGCAGGGAAAGGTTCTGATTGAGAAAAAAAAACTGAAGTTTTCCAAACGTAAAGCAGCCCACTTCCTCCTCCTGTATCGTCCATCTGCAGCGTCCGTCAAAGATGTGTGTACTGATAGAAAAGCTCAGTGAATTGCCCATTTAATTGCAACTCATAATCTAGATCATGTCTTCTTTACCTCTGGGACTTTCCCTGTGTGGATTGATGTGCCTATCATCTGTGAGAGGCTGTGGGATCTCATTAAAGAGGCATCCACGTTTTTTAGGGATGATGTCAGTAGAAGAGGTTAAAAATCAGTTTTTCAACCTGGCTCACTGAAAAATAGTATTTTTTTTTAAATTTGTTTTATTCTGAACTGAAACACTGAACAAAATGAGCATTTCATATACAACACGATAACAGGTAAAATGCATATTGATCTTTAAGGTTACTAAAGAACTTTACCTGTATTTCATTTGGTCCTTCTGGTGTCCCTGTAAGGTAGGTGCTATCATTTTTTTCCTCTTCTACAGATCAGGAAACTGAAGCCGACAGGTTAAATGATTTTCCCAGGGGTTATATGGCAAGTAAGTACTTGAGGCTCGATTTGAACTCAAGTCTTCTGGGCACCAAGACCAACACTAACCATGTGCTACCAAGCTGTCTGTAGAACAGAAAAGGGGGATTGTACATGATGATACTGTGAATCTATTATGTACTGCTTGCTTTCCCTTTTAAATATTGGAGTATGATCCTATGTGCCCTTGCAGCAAAATGCACTTAACTTTGTAATCTTAAGTATCAAATACATAATAAATTCAGCATGTCACTTTTATAGCTATCTCGCACATCTGCACTTGTTTCTGATCTCTTCTGTAAATTTTTAGAAGATGCTTCAGTGACCCATGAAAGACTGTTTTATGATAGCAGCAATTGTTTACCAGACTCTTAAAGCTGACATTTACCTGCAGATGAGGGACACTTATAAGACAAGTATCATTTCAGTATTTGCCAGGTAGAGAGGGGAGGACCACGACAAAAATCAGGGGGAAAATGACCATCTCCAAATGTTTATATAATTGTTGGTATAAGATAGCTGTCCCAACTAATGACAGTTGAAGGCATGGAACCATGTGGATGGATGTTCACATTCTTCTTGCAAAATAAACTGGAAGACCTGAAAAAATTATAACTAAATAGAAAAATGACTTACAAGCATGTTTAATAAATATCTCTTGACTGACTGTTTTAGAGGAGCAGCTGTGTTAATTTCATTATACATTAAATTTATAAATGTGCAAATAAGACCTAAAAGTATCCCATATCAGGCAGTTTTAAAATGGAATTTCTCTTTTTTACTGTTTTTTTGGTCAATTTTTTTTAACACACCAATTTTTTCTCTTCCTCTTTCCTAGCACCCAAAAACAACAATAAAAGAAAACCCTCAACAAATATGCATGGTCAATCCAAACACATTCCCTCATTGGCCATCTCTAAAAATGTATGTCTCATTCTTTTTCAAAGTTGTTTTTCTTTATGATATTGTCCTTGTATATGTTATTCTGGTTCTGCTTACTTTGCTCTGATCAGTTCATAGTATTCTTCCAATTTTCCTCCAAAATTGTCTGTTTCATTATTTCTTATGGTACAGTAATATTCTACACATACTGTAATTTGTTCCATTCCCCAATAAGGAGGATATCCCTTAGTTTTCAATTTTTGGCTAACATAAAGAGATTTGCTATAACTATTTTTATATATATAGATTCTTTATTTTTCTTTTATTTCTTTAGGGTAATTTAGGCTTAGTAGTAAGAGGGTTATTATTGCATTAAAGGTATGCTAAATAATTTTTGATGTGTGGTTGCAAGTTACTTTCCTGAATGACTGGACCAACACTTCACCAACAGAAAATTAATGTGCCTTTTTTCTTGCAACCTCTCCAATATTTGCCATTTTCCTCTTTTGTCATTTTTGCCCATCTGTTGCTGGAACCTTAGAGTTACTTTAATGTGCATTTCTCTAAATATTGATATCCTTTTAAAACTATAGTTAATAGCTTTGATTTCTTCCTGTGGAAACTGCCTAAGTCCTTGACTATTCATCAGCTGGACTGCTCATTTATCAACATAGTTTTTCCTTATTGTTACATATTTGAATCTTCAGTGAGACCTTTATCAGAGAAATATACTGTGAAGACTTTCACCTCAGTTATTAGTCTGCATTCTGATTATGGTTTTGTTTGTAAACAACAAAACAAAACTAAACTGTAATTTTATATGATCGCAATTGATCATTTTTACCTTATAATCTCTCTCACTTGTTTGGTCATGAGCTCTTCTCCTGCCCATATGTCTGAAAGGTAGTTTATTCTTTGCTTCTCTAATTTGGTTATGATGTCATCTTTTATATCTAAATTATGTATCTATTAGGAGTTTACCATGACATACAGTGCCTGATGTCTGCTAGACTGCTTTCCAGTTTTCCCAGCAGTTTTTGTCAGAGTGAATATTTACCCCAGTAAGTAGTCTTATCAAGCACCACTTTACTCTTTTTGTCTAGTTCTGTTTTTTGGGGTGCTTCATCTGTTCCCTTGATCAAATTCTCTATTTTTTATTTAGTAGTGTAGCCCCTTTCCCATTTTTTTTATTACTTCCCATGAGATTCTTGATGTTGTCTTCTTTCAGATGAATTTTTAAAATTTCTTCTGTTTCTGTATAGTTATTCTTTCATAATTTGATATAGCACTGAATATACATAGGAAATATTGTCAGTTTTATTATTGGTGCTACCTATCCATGAGCAATTAAATTTTTCCAGTTACTCAGGTCAGTCTTCATTTCTATAAAGAATGTTTTGTAGTTGAATTCATATAGTTCTTTTGTGTGTCTTGGTAAATATATTTTCAAATATTTTATATATTCTGCTATTACTTTACATGACATTTTCTTTTCTAGCACCTCTGCTTGGTTTTGTTAGTAATATGCCAGTGATTTACGTAGATTTATTTATTTTATATTTTGCAACTTTGCTGAATTTGTTTTTGACCCATTCAGTTTTCATATACAATTTTAGATTTTGTTCTTTGAATACAGAAAGGTTATGTTTATTGCCATTTCATAATAAAGTTCATAATTTAAAAAAAAAGATTTTCAGTAACTGGAAGGGAGAGAAGGAGGCACATGGAAAGAAATGGTCCTGCTCCAATAATGGGACTAATCAGAATAAATGGTGTTAATTTAGTTGAAATAATAAAACTAAAGACTAACAAAAGAAACATTGGATTTAACATCTTATAATGAGAATTGTGGTTTTGGAAAGGGAATGAGATAAAAGAAAAAAGATGGCCATCTGACAATCATGAAATTACTTCAGTTCATGGAGTAGCTTGTTAAATATATACTGTTCCAAGGACTGTGCTAGATACTAAAAATACAGAGATAAAAATAAGCAACCCCAGTCCTCAGTTGAGGAATTACATTCTACAGGTAGGAAATAACACATACACAATTGTACAAAGTATTTTTTATAACATTTCAGGGGACAGAGAATATTAACAACTAGGGTTCTCGGGTAGGGGATGAGTTGTGCAGGAATATGAAGAGATACATAAAAGTAGAGTGTTTTAGGCATAGGGGAACAGTTTGTACAAAGGCACACAAGTGGGAGATAGCTGTGTATGAGGATAAAAAGTATGAAAATAGATGATTCCCTTCTCTCCCTTCCTAACAGATCTTTGTTTTCCTGCCCTAGGTGAAAGATGCCAGTATACCTCAGTCAACAGAACTCAGGCTCCTGAAGGGCAATCACTTTAACCTCATGGCTTCCCAGAACATTCCCAAAGGTAAAATTTCTGTGGTGGAGGCTCTCACGCTGCTCAACAATCATAAACGTTCTCCTGAAACATGGACGGCAGAGAAAATAGCCCAGGAATATTATCTAGAACTGAGAGATGTCAGATCCCTTCTCACGTTCTTCATTGCTTTTGATGTGAAGGTCTTTCCCGCCGATAACACAAAGAAAGCTATATCATCTAAGTGAAAGGAGCCATCAGAAGCATGTTCCACCGCGCTTCCTATGTCCACGCCCGTCCTCTTCCTCACCTCCTGATGCATTAAATTATGTTGTCATTTGACGAAGTGAATACAGTTCCCTCGTTGTGACTGAAAACTTTTATTTAATGAGTAGCTAATTGTGTCAGGCTGCTGGCTGAGCAGGAAATGTTTTGATGGTATTTTGTCCTGCTGTGTTCTATCATGTATGTGTCCAAATGAGTGGTGAGCTGCTCAACATCGGTGTGTTCTTTAGAAGTGGGAAAGGCAGGCTGTTATTTTTAGGTATACCGTATGACTACTTCTGAAATGGTCACAGTCTCTTGGGATATCTGAGACTCTTTTTAGAATTTAAGAAGAAAAATTTTGTCTTCCAATTCAGGTGAATTCCCTGGGTTGATAAAAGAAGAATCTTATGACTGTGGTATTTAGCCTCACAAGAATGATACTTGGAAGAGTAATGAGATAGCATTTCAAAGGCAGAGAAAGAGAACAGAGAACCAGGATAAAAATCAACAAAAAAGAGAATATTATGCTTACAAAATTACCTTTTATGATTGCTCTGTAGGAAGGAAGAGAGAAAGAGAGGTTTAGAAATTCTGTTGATAGGGTTTTTACATGTAATGTTTGATTTCTAAATTTTTTTTAGGACTCTAAAACCTGTGACAAGTATTTAATTTTAGGTATACAGAGTTTGGCTAAGGGAAAGATTTTGGTGTGGCATTTAAAAGCAGTAGCTGAAAAGTAACCACATCTGGATTTAACCTATAACGATAAGAACTTTTTATTCTGGAAGGTGACCTGGATTCTAGATCCCAGTCAAATAGCTGTGTGATCTTGGGAAAATCACTTGAGTGTCTTGACCTCAGTTTGTGCCTCTCTATAATAAAAGGTTGGACTGGATAATCATCCCAATAACTGGCATATATAGAACACTTTAAGGTTTGTAGAACACTGTCCATGTGCTATGAATAATAATCTCTAAGGTACTGTCTGAAACTGGTGAAATTAAGGCAGGGAATGAGGAAATGAAAGATGAAATGAATGAAAGATGTTCTTGGAAAGTTTAATATGGTGGAAAGAATGTTAGACTCAGAGTCAAGAGAAACCTGGGTCTGAATCCCACTAGTAAGTGAGGCAGGTTTCAAGATGAAACCTTCCTGACTCCAAGTCCAGTACTCTATCCACTATAGTCACAGTGACTCCTAGAGGATACATGTGGAGGGGAACACTAATTACTCTTTTGAATTCGGGGATCCCTTCAAGATCTAACCACAGATGACAGTTCTCTGAGTTCACAGAATATTATCTGGAAGCAACTTAGAAATTTTCTAGTTCAAATCCTCATTTTTACAGATAAGGAAACTAAGGCCCAGTGACTTAACAGTCCACAGGTAGGTCTGATTCCTAGGCCAGTCCCCATTATATGAAGAAACCAGGCAGAAGGGCAGGGGGGTTGTGGGGTGTAGTAAGCAAGTGACGTGAATCTTTTGCCAACATTCATTAGTCTTCTGTTCTTACTGCGTGGGGGTGATTTCCGTCATGAGTCCACACAGGTTCTTTAGGCACACAGTATGGAGGAAGCTTAGAAACTGGGGAGTAAATTTATTTTTGGATGCACAAGAGGTAGTGCTAGGAAGAGGGAACCTAGATGCAAATTAGGAATTTTTGATAGGAAGTTTCCAAGTGCATATTCCAAATGGCCCTTATTGTTATATTGTATTTGGCATGACTACTGTTTTGAAAAATAAGATAGCTGTAGCTATAAAAATTGCTTTTAAAAACTCATGTCTTGGGTTTATACCAATTGCATTCTCTACTCTTTAATTGCCCATTCTGTTCTGTATGAGCCAACCTGCGAATCTATAAATAACAGCATTGGTTTAACACGTGATGACTTCTTTCCAGGCAGCTATAAATACATCTGCTGCTGCTATATGTTAAAAGTAGTTATTTTATTATCTTTCTAATATCCATGAAGGAAAGACATTGGTATGGACTTTGGTTGCCTTATGTTATTTTAGCAGCATGAAATATCTAGCAGTGCAGCAACTCACTGCATCCTCAAATTCTCTTTCTGATTCATTTCCATTTTGTCTCAGATTCAGAACTGTAATGTCACCATATTTTTTTTCAGGCAGGCACGATTGTAATTAAAACTTATCATGCACTGGTAATAAATACGGTGAAAAAAAGCAATAAAAATTGGCCACATTTAAGTGACCTAAAGGGATTAAAAGTAATTTCCCTACCCCCTTTGGGATTGTTTCGAGAATTCTTTTATGCTTTATTTTTTGTCAGAGCACAGCAAATCCTAGGTTTTAGATTGCTGGCATGCTTAGTGCCATATATATTTGGTGCACTTATATACTAGGAACTGCAGAAAAGGTGTTTATTTTTCCTACTTATGTGCTTTCAAGTCCCAATATAATGCCAGATCATGAAAAAACAGTGAAAATTTACCTGGAGGTAGGTGTCTTGGAATTTTCCACTACCACTACCTAACCTGTTCCAACTTCTGGCATATACCTGTTTCTTCTGGGGATAAGGTACGGAGGAGAATGAGGAGGGTATTACCATAAGACAAGGGAAAGGCTCCTGGAATTGGCCCCATTCTGTATGGGATGCCTCAACCAGGTGTACTTTCCAGAGGATTTTTCAAGATCCTAACTTGGGGCTTGCCCTATCTGGAGAAGCACTATTCTACCCAAAGTATTGCCCCCTTTAAAGCTAGAAAATTTGTCTCCTAAAATTTTGGGATTTGCTTCTAGTTCTAAATTAAATTTTTTAACCCTGATCCTGTTTTAGAAATATCAATAGAGACCAGCATAGCCAAAAGCAGATGGAAGTTATTTCTCCACTACCCATTCAATGTTGATTCCCCAGGGAAGTGAGTGATGTTCATGGGGGTGGTGATATATCATCACCAACTCTACCTATTTCACTTTGAATAAATAATACCTCATTGAATATCAGATTTGAAAGAGATCCTAGAGGTTGTCAGGAACCCAATAGTGTTATCAATTAAGGTTGACAAGAAGTGGTTAACAACCCAATAAACTTCCTGATCTTAAGGATTAACCAAAAATTTTTGCTTAATGGGAAACTGACTACTTTGTGAGGCCACCCCTTCCAATTTAAGGCATGTCTAAATGTTAAGGTTTTTTTTTCCCCTTATATTGAGATGAAATCTGTCCTGTAATGTATGCTAGTATCTTAGTTATGCTCCCCCCAAAAATCTAATAATTCTTTTGCCATAGGAATCCTTCGAATATCTAAAAACAATGATCATGTTATCCCTTAAGTTCATTCACTCAGCTAATCATATGATAGGGTTTGGGGTCCCCTCACCATCTTAACCTTCCTCTTCTGGACGTAATAGGATTTGTCACTGTTCCTCTTCATTGATGATACCCCAAATTGAATACAACATGTGTTCCAAGTGTGCTTTGGCAGATGCAGCATGGTTCCTGGCACACTCACTAAAGTGCACATGAGCCATTCACTAAATGTTTTTGATTGATTTGACTTGCACAAATGACCTCCCTTGACGTTGATACTGTGCCATTAATGTAGCTGAAAACTGAGTTAACCTTTCTGATGTTATGAAGAACTACAGCCGCAGTAGTAATAGCTAATATTTGTATTTCACTTTATGTGTGTGTGGTGGGGGTATATATACATATATACACAGAAACACCTACACATATGAAGGTGTCTCAAAAGTCAGTGCCATTTTAAAGTTAACTATTTTAAAACTGCACCAAGACTTTTGGGATACCCTGTCACTGTAATTGAGCCGCTCAACAATCCTTCAAGGTAAGTCCCCATTCCCATGCACAGGATCACACAGCTAGTAAATGTCTGAGACAAAATTTGAACTTAGTCAGATGAACAAGCACTTACGTGCCAGGAACTTATGCTGAACCCTGGGGATACAGTTACAAGTGAAAAGACAACTCCTGTCCTCAAGGACCTTACATTCTAATAGGGGAATAAAATACATAAATGGAACTTGAAAATCAGGGCGTGAGAGAGAAGGTACCTATGCAGGGCATGCTGGCGCAGTGTGAAGCATGGATAGGTGATAAAGTCTTCCTCAAAGTGGAGGTTCCAGGAGGAAATCATCAATAGGAGATGGGATAGAGGGGCTTTCTGACCCCAAGTCCAGCCCTTTATCCACTGCCACCTAGCTAGTTATCCCAGAGGTAGGAACATAGGACCTAAGCTTGATGGGACCTCAAGACCATCTACGCCAACCCCTGCATTTCACAGATGAGGATTGTGGAGTGGAGAGTGGGGAGGGGAGGTCAAGGGTGGGGGAAGGAAAAGAGTGATAAAAGGAAAAAATGTACATGGAAACTTTAAAAGCAATAGCAGGTTGTACATAATCAGCAGTTTCGTGAACAATCATCTTTTTTTATTCTGTTGTGGACACGCTTGTTTTATTTAATAAATTTAAAAGAAAAAAAGACTGTTCTCTTGGAAATACTACTTTTAAAGAATAGCACCGAGAGTTTGACTGTGCCTATATCGCATAAAATAAATGGAAAATTCAGTATGAAAAAAGAAACTAAGGCCAACCTAAGGAGATTAAGCAGCCAAGTACCATTTGCTCTGAGTTACCGCCTCCCCCAAAGATACTGTACTCTCAAGGCTAGTCTGAGGAAGATACTGTGTAAGTGATAAATCCTTATCCAGGAGCTTGGTTATCATGACAATCACACTGTGGGAACTTCTCCATTATACAGCCCACACAGGAGAAAGTAGGTGAGAGACAGACAACAGGCACCGTAGTTTTCCACAAAAATCCTGAGGTGTGGGACATAAAGACCTGTCTGCATTAGGGGATCTTGGGCTATTTGGTACAGGAATGGTGTCCTGAATACTCCTGAGTTGACAGGGCTCACCTTGCACACTAGAGTTCAGGATGCTGGGGTTCAATTGGCTGTATGACTGCTTTGGCTTAAGGCATACAGTCAGTGTACAGTCAATTGATATGTGACCCCACATGTCCTTGCAATAAAATCCCCTTAACTTTGTAACTCTAAATTTCAAATAGTCCCTTCCTACATCACATAGTTTCAACCAGAGTAGTTATGCCCCAAGCAATCCACCTCCCATCTTAGATTGTTGACATATATTGAGTTTACAATACACTAAAACCACCAGTGTTAAAAAAAAAATGCTGCCAAATACACCAAAATATTCCTAATAGCACTTTTTACAGTAGGAAAGAAATGAGAACAAAGTAGATGACCATCAATTGGGAAATGACTAATAAATGGTGATACATTAATGAAATGATTAATCTTATTATTCCAGCTTGTTGGGAAGTTTTAAATTCTAGATTCCCTGAGGCATTCTATTCACTATCCTCCTACGAAGAAGCTAGGTGGTTCAGTGATTACAGTACTGGACCTGATGTCAGGAAGAACTTAAGTAAAGACCTCAGACACTTCCTAACTGTGTGACCCTGGGCGGAAATCATTTAGCCTTTGCCTTAGTTTCCTTAACTACAAAATGGGAATCATAATAGCACCTATCTCCCATGGTTGTGAGGATGAAATGAGATAATATTTGTAAAGCACTTGGCCCATAAGAGGCACTTAATAAATGTTTATTTCCTTTCATCTTTGTGTCATCTACAAATTTGACAAGCATGTCTTCTATGTCTTCACTGGTTATAACGTTATAAACAGAATGAAAATGAGGATTAAGAACTCATATGTCTTCAGAGATCTTTCATAGCTCTGTAAATCCATCCTCTGTGGCAAAGTTCATTCAGTCATTTATGAATCCACCTAAGTGTACAATCATCCAGCCCACATTTCTCCATTTTGTACACAAGGCTATTATGAAAAATTTGAATTATAGAATGTTATAATTTTATAGCTGGAAGGGATAGTCAAAATCAACTATTCCAGCTGCCTTTTCTTACATATGAAAAAACTGAGACCCAGAGGAATACATTTCTTGTTATTATAAATGGGCCCCCACCCCCACCCCCTTGGTCCTCCTCCCCATCTAGAGTAAGGCTCACTCCCAGCCTGATAACAAAACTGAAGTCCAGAATGAAAGAAGAATCTTTAATTACTGTCCTTACAAGAAGAGGGCACATTCTATACTATGAGAGAAGTGTTCACCTTAAACAAAGAACAAAACTTGTGAAATCAGAAAAGCTTTCATTAGTTTTTACATTCATTACCCCTGAATGAACAAGGAGATCCCAAGGAAGGCCACTGGGAGGCTACAATTTGTTCAGACCAATGCAAGCCCTTTTATACTGTTCCAAAATTCAAATCTTACACCTCACCATCTATTGGCTAGAAGGAGCCTCCTGAACACCTCACTTTGTGTTCTCGTCTGATAGGTTTCCCCTCAAACAACTCATCAAGCCTGCACGCAAGTTTCTGATCTTCTACCTGACCATTCTAGGTCACAGCTCTGATTAACTGCTATCACATAAAGCTAGGAGGAGTTTTAACCCCATGGAAACAGAACTCCTTCCTTTGTTTCCTGCATAAACTTAAAGCTTTGTGTAAGTGTGTTCATCTTTCACTGCCAAAGAAGACCGTGCCATCAGAGAAACGATGACATGACTTGCACTTGACTTTGTTTTGAGGGAGGGAGGGCTCTGCAGGTCACCAGCCTCACTTTTCCTCCAGAGCCATCTGAATCCAGTGATCAGATATTCATCAGGATGACTGGAGATGACCCAGGATGAGGCAACTGGGGTTAAGTGACTTGCCCAAGGTCACACAGCTACTAAGTATCAAGTGTCTGAGGTGAGATTTGAACTCAGTGATTCCTGCACTGGTGCTCTATCCACTGCACAATGGGAGTGAAAGATCTTCCCTGCCCATTAATAGGCCTCAAGGGAGCCCATTGGGGGAAAAACTTGTTTAAAGGGAGAGTTTGCTTAGGGTAGGTTTGTTGGCTTGAAGGCTTTCACACCTTTTGTTAATTAGACACTGCAGCACAAGGGTTGTGATGCCTTCTGGCTCTAAAAAGTGTATATATACTCTGAAGTGAGGTCTTGCTTTGAGACTCACTCTTTGGAAGAAGGTTCATGTGCCAGATGAGACTGGGCAGACGTTAAGGAGCACCTCCCCCAGCTTTGAAAACCCAGATGTTGGCGCTTCTCTCTCTGGTAACTATGTATGTATGTAATAGTCAGACAGTTGGAAGCCCTGTCGGTCTTTATTTCTCTGCTTGTATTTTCTCTGTTGGTATATGTAATTAAAGTAGATTGCTGACCCCTCAAAAGTTGCTTTCTTTTTAGAAAAGCAGATTCAAGAACCTGTGTTGACAGGCCATCCTGGGTATGCTAGGGTGCTTGTTGTTACAAGAGCTTATGTGATTTCCACTGTGTGGTATAGAATCACAACAGGGGCTTCTATCTTCTCTTTCAAAAATTGTATGTGATTAAGTAAATTGAGTAAAGTAACTGAATGTGTATATAGAAGGAAACAATTTGACTAACCATATCATTGAATGTCTTCTTGGCTTTCCCTGAGGGGCATTCTATTAGTGTTTGTCATTCTTTTTCACATAACTGCCCTTGATATTTGTACTCAAGAGATTAATTAAAGAATTCCAGGAAACCACCATGAGTTGGAGATGAGCTTCAAATGAACTTTTCTTTCTTCCTTCCTTTCCTTTACTTACAGTTGATTCTTTGAATGACCACAATTATATGATCACTGCAGAGGTTCTCCTCCTAGAGGAGACCCCAGCAAATGTGTCTCATTTCCCTCCTCTGATGGAATAAAGATTTTTGCTTATAAACACTTTGGTTTTATTTTATTTTTCAGAGTTTAACAGTTGTTGCATAATGTCTTTGGCTTTTTGATCATTTATTTTCTGGGTTTGATAGTGAGTATGTAGAAGAGAATCTAATGCTAATGGCCCATCTTCTCAGAACTCGTAGTTAAGGAAAAAAAAACAACAAATCTAACTCTAACCTTTGTGCATGCATCGAAATTTACTACATTGCAAACCTGGTCAGCTGACACAGTAAAGAAGTTTGAATAGACCAAGATTTATAAGGGCTGGCATGACCTAGTAAAATTCAAGGCTGAGTTGGAGAAGTAATGATCTCAGGGCAACTCTACTAACCAATATGTCTTATCTATTCACCTGTATGGCCTTGGCCAAGTCATTTAATCTCTCCAGTCCTCAAGGTTTTGCTTCATAAATTGAAGGGATAGACTAGTCAAGGTTGGGGAACCTGTGGCCTCAAGGCCACATGTGATCCTCCAGGTCCTCAAGTATGGCCCTTTGACTGAATCCCTAACATGTAGATCAAACCATTTCACTCT
Source organism: Notamacropus eugenii (assembly GCF_028372415.1). NCBI lineage: Eukaryota > Metazoa > Chordata > Mammalia > Diprotodontia > Macropodidae > Notamacropus > Notamacropus eugenii. The sequence continues at coordinate 173,149,234 of NC_092873.1, read as the reverse complement.
CCTATTCAGTCAACATCAGTGGCTCCCTCCAGGATCAAATAGAAATCATCTATTTGACTCTTAAGGTCCTTTATAACTGAACCCCTCCTACCTGTCTAGTTTTATTACAACTTACTCCTCTCCACATACTTTCTGATCTCTGACTCTGGGCTCCTTAATTTCCTTGAACAAGATAGTCCGACTCCTAACTATATGCATTTTCACTGTTAAAGCTTACAATATAGTTAAAGGAGTCTGGATTAGAACTGAAGTCTCTTGACTTGAAGCCCAATGCCCCTAAACTGCCTTACTAAAGTTGTTATTTCTCATGTCTTTAGCATGTCATGGTCCTCTTGGAAAACGAAGGATGAACACAAATTGTCAGTAGACCAAGATACCTCAATGGGGACCCAGCTAACTGAGTAACTCTTTCTCTTCCCTTCCCCTCCTCTCCCCTCCCTTTCCCTTCCTTGTCCTCCCCTCCCTTTCCTCCCCTCCCCTAAAAACTTAGACCCTGTGCACTCTGAAGCCCATGGATTGAACAAGGAAGGGTCCCTGCCCAACCTTCACTCAAACAGCTGGTTTTGAACACTCCTGGCTTAGAATGTCAATAGTAACAGTTTCTCTTGGAAACAACAACTCTGAGGCTCCTGCCTCTCCCAGCATGAATTGTCAATTTTCTCTTTTCTATTAAAGGGACGATCCCTCTGACTACGTTTTTAAGAGGCCTGTTCACTGAATGGGCATTTTCTCACTTTAAGTGAGTACCTAAAAAGACCTTAGCCTAAAAAGCCAAGGTCTCCCATTGCATCCTGGGCCTTCTCCAGTCATCCTGATGAATGTCTGGTCACTGGATCCAGATGGCTCAGGTGGAGAAAGTGAGATTGGTGACCTTGCACAGCCCACCCTCACTCAAAACGAAGTCAAGAGCAAGTCATGTCATCATTTCTCTGATGTCATGGTCCTCTTTAAAAATAAAGGACAAACACAACAATACAATCAAAAAAATAAAGAGGATAAAGAATTCTTTGTTATGAGGGATGACTTTCTGGAAGGGGATGGGGAGGAATATTTGGAGATATTTAGGTAGTATAAAAATAAAAAATATCAATAAAAACCTACATTTAAAACAAAGGAACTAAAGTTTGTCAGGCATGATTTGATATTAGTCAACTCATTAATTGTAGCTTCTGTTGGAACTGTTTTCCTTGCTAAATATTCCCAAACCAAGCATGCATTTAGTCAACTGTTTTAGAACTTTGAAGGGGTTTAGCGTCAAGCTCACTGGTCTATAATTTGCATAATTTGGCAGACAGAACAGTCAAAATAGAGAAAATCTTAGTTTAGGATTTTAGAAAACAATGCAATTAATTAAAAAGTAAAAACTAACCCCTTTTACTGGGCCAAAATCAACTAAAGTTTAAAAAGAATAGTACATTTTAAAAATAAAATTCAAAAACACTGAGTTCCAGGCAAGTATATCATAGACTTGAGACCAAGAAAGAACCTTTGAGATGGAATAGTCTACTTTCCTTGTTTTACAGGTGAGAAAACTGAGACCTTGAGAGATAAAGGGATTTACCAGTGGTCATACAAATAGTCATCAGCAGAGCCAAGATCTGAAGCAACATGTTTATGAGCTTCCCATGACAGCATGGTTGCTTCTAACTTCCTCTTTATATTTTCTCATAAACTTTTTGAGGTATTACTGACATCCATTATCTAAACAAGATGGGGTCGTGAACTCAAAAATCAATTTCTCAGAGGTATAAATGTGTGTGTTCATCCTTTGTTGCTGAAGAAGACCATGCCATCAGAGAAATAACTTGACTTACACTTGACTTTGTTTTGAGTGAGGGAGGGCTGTGCAGGTCACCAGCCTCACTTCTCCAGAGCCATCTGAATCCAGTGACCAGATATTCATCAGGATGACTGGAGATGACCTAGGATGAGGCAACTGGGGTTAAGTGACTTGCCCAAGGTCACACAGCTAGTAAGTGTCAAGTGTTTGAGGTGAGATTTGAACTCAGGTCCTCCTGACTCCTGCTCTATCCACTGCACCACCTAGCTGCCCCTTACTGGTTCTATGAATGACCTCAGGAGAATCACTCACTGTCTTTGAGATGCATTTTTCTCATCTGTACGAGTAAGATGGACTAGATGACCTTTAAGGTAAAGGTCAGTTCTAAAGCTATGTAGCGATCATCTTCAGAAGTTAAAAGCAGGCAAACTCAACTTGTAATGTTGAGTACATGTAATAGGAAGGGGCAAAAGGGGACATTGGACAAGTTTTATACAAAACACCTGCTAGGGACACTGTACTTAAACAGTCTTCTGCAAGTTGCCTTCCCTATTAGAAGGTCAGTGACCTTGATTTTGTCTGGCACATAGCAAGCATTTGATTTTAAAAAATGCTTGTTGCCTAGAGAGATTACCCTCATTGCCTTTTTCATGAATCTTCAGGGTACTGGTCTTGCTTTTGGATGGCATCTGTGATTTCATCAGGGTATGGAGCTCCTAGGTGATGAAACTCAGGCAATTGTCCAGAGCAGAGGGGTCAAACAGTAAGCTGTCCTCAAGACTCCTGCCAGTCTCCCTAACCAGATCAAAATGCAGTTGGGAAGTATTTAACAAAACTAATGAAAATACAATATGTGAGTGTCTCAGCCAATGATGGGGGTCTTCCCACAGTGATCTTTCTGGACAGTTTTGTGGCCCCCATTTCTATCAGTGTGACACTAGTGGTGTAGTGCATGGAGAAATGAGGCAACATGGCCAGGGCCACCCATCCAGTGTGTATTCAATTTGAACTCAGGTCTTTCTGGCTCCAGAAATCCCTTCCATTAAGCACAGCTACTTCTACCCATCCTCCTCCTCCTCATCACTGTTATTGTCATTTAAGGTGTAAAAGCATTTTATGCAGGTTATCTCATTTGACCCTCACAACAACAGGAAGAAGCAAAAAGTCATTCAAAAGGGAAAGGAGAAAGGCTGATGCCAGTAAAGAAGAGAATAATCCTGCCAATTGTATACACCAAAACAGTCAAGGCACAGAAAGCTGATGGCTTTCAAGATGCGCCCCCCCCCCCCAAATTGTGTGAATTGTTGGCGTCTGTGTGCTTTTTGAGACAGTACAATTTAAAACACTATTTTTATTAAGTTTTATAAAAATACAGACTTTTCTGGTCTAGCACAGAAAACTAGATGATTGGTGTAGTCTAGTCCAATTAAACCTCTTTCTCTAAAGCATGGTTTCTTCAACTGGAATCTGTGGACCCCTTTGATTTTAAACATTGTATGAATTTGTTTTTAATATTTTTATAACTGTTTAAACAGAATTGACTTCCTTTGTGATCCTATATGTTTTATGCATTTAACAACACTATTCTGAAAAGTCCATAGGTTTTATCATATTGTTGAGGAGGTCCATGACACAAAATGGTTAAGAGGGAGAAATGATGACATATAAATGGGGGTAAAATGACCTGAGTCCCCAAGTATAAGTCTGTTCCTTGATATCAAAGGAATTCTGCCAGTACGTGTGCGCATCTTTGCCTAATTTACTTGTTGCTGGAATATTCTAAACATGCTAGTATTTGAGCTCTTTTTGCCATCTTAAGTATAAAAACACTTCTAGCTTTAATAGCCATGGTTACTCAGATCCAACCTGCAATTCTGAAATTGAACTGCCAGATGGCACAGTGGATAGAGCACTGGGCCTTAGAATCCAGATAGACCTGAGTTTAAATCCTGCTGCTAACATTCATAAGCTTGTCATTCAACCTCTGTTTGCCTCAGTTTGTGACACTGCAACCTGGGCCATCTCTAGTCATCCTGATGAATATCAGGCCACTGGATTCAGATGGTACAGGAGAAGACAGTGAGTTTGGTGACTTTGCACAGTCCTCCTTCACTCAAAGCAAAGTCAACTGCAAGTCATGTCATCATCTAGATGTCATTGTTCTCTTCCAGAATGAAGGACAAACACAACAAGCAACCTCAGTTTCCTTATCATAAAAACAGGGATAAATAATGGCACCTACTTCCCAGAGTTGTTGTGAGACTCAAATGAGATAAGAAAATTATGAAGTGTTTAGTATAGTGCCTGGCATATGGTAAAGTACTCTATCAATGTTAGCTATTGTTATTAGGGCAGCTAGGTGACACAAGGAATAGGATGCTGGGCCAGGACTGAGGAAGACTCATCTTCCTGAGTTAAAATCTGTCCTCAGACACTTACTGGCTGTATGGCTACACAAGTTACTTAATCCTGTTTGCCTCAGTAAAACTAGCCGGAGATGAAAATGGCAAACCACTCCCGTACCTTTGTCAAGAATACCCCAAATGGGGTCACAAAGAGTTGTACACAACTGAACAACAATTATTACCATTGTTATTCTGGGTAAAACTGTTACCTATAACTACCCTATGTAGTCCTTTAACTTATAAAGACTAGAACAAGTATTGGGGTAGCCTCCAGAAACCAATTAATACATGTGTCTGTGGTACAGGAGAAAGATTGCTCTGGAATCAGAGTATTTGAGTTCAAATTTTGACTCTGATGCTCCCTATGTGTGTCATCAGAAAAAGCTTGAGCAGGTCACAACCTGAGTTTCCTCATCAGTAGAATGAGATGGTTATACAAGATAATCTCAAAGGACCCTTCCAACTGTACTAGCTGGTGTGTAGTTTTAAATGTTCTCAATAAGCCCCCTAATGAAAGACAAAGAATGTGATACTTTGCTTTTCTTTTTATTAAAATCTAAAGCTGTATTCATTCAATGATCCCTAAAGTTTCTTCTGGCTCCAAAAATCTATGAATCTCTCTATTCAGCACAGATGTAATAATATTGAAAAAACCCACATAAGAATGCTTGCTTTATTGCCTCTAAAAACTCGTTGCTTTAGGATAGCAGGTATGAAGCAACTTCAGCTTCGTGGAGAGAAATAATGTTAATTATAAGAAGCACTTAACATACATGAAGTGCTTTATAAAAGCAGAGTAACAGTGAGTTAGGTGGAGAGCTTTACTCTCATCACAATTAGTTAGTCACTAATTATATAAATCTCCAGTCCTCTGCACTGCCTGGGGCATTCTATTTCAGGATTCTAAAAATGAGATTATGTCCTGAAAGCATAATGTGAGGGAAATTGATCTCAATGAAGAACTTTATCAGGCAGTCAGAAGAACAATCCTGAAATAACATTGTAGGGTGATGCTCTTTTTTTTTTTAAAGATGAGAAAAGTAAAAACTGCGTGATTCTCAACTGCTTGAACTATACAGTTGAGGGTCTAGTTTTTTGAAGAAAGCAAGACAAAGGTCTTTGTGGGGTCAATTATATATGGAATAAATACCCAGCTGGGATGAAATAGCATTCACCACCGCCTGGAAGCTGGAACTCCATCCCTTGGAATGAAATGAGATGAAAAAGCAAAGCTTTGATCAGATAGTTACTATTGATGAGTCTGGGGGTGCCATGTAGAAGGCAGACTTTGAAAGAGATGGTTTATTTGTAATAGAGAAGGAACAGCAATAGAACGTAGCAGATGAGATTAAGTCATGCGAGAATCAGCTCTGTTCTTTTAATGAGGACAATCAAGGATCACTGTCTCCTTTCCCCAATGAGTTAAAGTTCTGGGAAATCCTTAGAGTTGTCCCAGGACAAGTACTGGTGTGTGTCCTTAGTTAGGACCTCTCAGGAAGAAAAGATTTCTCCCTGTAGGTCTTTACACTGTAAAAAACAAAAACAAAGACAAAAAAAAAAACTGGGAAAACTTGATTATCAACCTTTCTATTTAGAAAGGGAGAGAAACCGGAGGAGGGAAGAGCTTGCCTAGGGAAACCTGCCTGTGTGGTGGATTAACAGAAAGAACGATGCTTGCAATGTTGGTAATGAACATCTTACTAAATCTTGCCTTCTGATATTCCTAATGGCAATGTTCCAAATAAATACCTTGATTTTGTCTTGGAGGAGAGTTTATTATGTTTTGTGAACAAACCCAGAATACATATGCATATTCATAGCAGCTGCTATGGGTATCGCATTGGCATTACAAGTAGTTAACCTCCCTTTTGGGACCCAATTTACCAATCCAAGTGGGAGTTAGGAAGTAGCCTCTGAACATGTGCTACAACAAAATGACCCATCTAGAGTTGTAAGGGATCTTAGAGGCCATCTAGTCCAACTATCTCATTTATGGTTGAGAAAACTGAGGCCCAACAAAAGTTAAGTGACTTTGTTTAGGTCAGAATTGGGAGAGCTGGTTCAGATTTGAAAGAATTCACTTAGACCTTCTCTTTAGCCAATGGGAGCTTTATTGAAGCAAAAGCACACAGACCTGAGATTTAACAAGGAGTTAAACAAAGGCACTGATGTAGGAAAAGAACCAGATTTATATAGACATTAAGCTATACAGCCTGTAGGATGATGTAATTTTTAGAGTTTCTAATGGGGGTTGGAAATTTAGGGATAGGATGAGGAAGATGGATGACACAAGATAAAGGAGACAGGGGAAATTTTAAGACCCTGGATGGGGGGAGACAAAGTATTTTATGGTCCAGGATAAAGGGGGAAGTTTTATGATATTTCAAGATAAAGGAGAGAGACATTAGGATGCCTTAAAGTTAGAGAATAAACTAGGGGCTTCACAAAGTACTGGAAAAACAACCCTTCATATTATTTTTAACCCTTAGGGCACTTTTATGTTCATGTCTACTTGCCCAAGGTCACACAGGTAATGAACAGCAGAGCAAAATTTGAACTCTGGTCCTGTGACTACATTTTCAGTACTCATTACTGTACTGTAGTTCAAACAACAAATATTCGCTGTATGTCTGTGGGAAGGATGTGTCTTTTCTGAGTGTGCCCAAGTAGTTCTTTAAGATTAAAAGTTGACTTTACACAACTTTTTATAATGGATACCACATTGCTTGCCTTCTCAAGGGGTAGAGGAAGGGAGGGAGAGAGATTGTAAAACTCAAAATTTTAAAAAATGAATATTGAAATTTTTTACAAGTAATTGGGAAATATTTAACAAAATTAATAAAAATATATGAAAATTAAAAACTACAAGTTGCAAGGCAGTTGCTTATTTGCACTGATAGAGGGAGCTTGTGTACTGGTAGTTGTTTAGTTTATATCAATGAAATTAGAGGTCTGGAACAAAAAAAGTTGTAATTCAATTCTTTCATCTTACAGATAAGATAACTAAAGGTCAGGGAGAGGAAATGACTTAGTAGAAGTCATACATTACAATATTGGAATACTTATATTCTTTTATTTGACAAATGTTTTAGCAAAATAGTTTTCTTTAGCTTTTATCAGTGCATTTCAAGATCGGTATATCCACAACATAGAATTCTAGAACAAAATGTAATATGAATCGTGTTATTTTAGGATATGTATTTTGAAGCAAATTAAGAAAATTATCTCTAATTTCTACCAAATGTTTTGCTGGTGCTTTTTTCTGTGAAAATAGAGAATATTTATCTACTGTATAATAATTCGCAATTCTATTGTAGTTGAAATTAAGATAATTTTCTATTTCTTTCATTCTCTTTCTCTTTTCTTTTCTTTGTTGTTTTTTCTCTTGTCTTCCTATTCCCTTCCCTTCCCTCCTTCCTTCCTTCCCTCTTTGTTTCTAGTATATTATTGAGTGAAGTGGAAACTAAAGCTGCTACTGAGATAATTAGATGAAAATCAACATAAAAGTGTGATACTTTTAATTAATTAGCAAATTAATGGTGCATAAATATCCCTGCCACATACATGCAGGTACTACACACACACACACACACACACACACACACACACACACACAAACGCATGCACATGCACATGCGCACACACACACACACACACACACACTACTCTACTCTTGGGGAGTCATTAGACAACTTGAGGCTGTCTAATGAAAAGCTCTACTTTACTTCTCATCCTCAGTCTATTCATTCCATGGTATCTATACTCGGGCTCAAACTACTATTGCCATTGACATTGTCCTTCACTCTCCAAGAGGACCATGATATCAAGATGGTGATGTCATGACTTGAAAGTGAATTGGATTTAAGTGAGGAAGGGCTGTGCAAAGTCACCAGCCTCACTTTCTCCTCCAGAGTTATCTTGGTCCAGTGACAAGATATAGATCAGGATGACTATTAATGGCCCTACTGACACTGATAGTGCCAGCAAGAAAAAGGTAGCTCAACTACTTGGTGTTAAAAAAAAAATCCTCGTCAAAGGAACTAGGACTAAAACCAAGAATCACCTACCCAGCAAAACTGAGTATAATACTTCAGGGGAAAAATTGGTCTTTCAATGAAATAGAGGACTTTCAAGCATTCTTGATGAAAAGACCAGAGCTGAAAAGAAAATTTGACTTCCAAACACAAGAATGAAGAGAACCATGAAAAGGTGAACAGCAAAGAGAAGTCATAAGGGACTTACTAAAGTTGAACTGTTTACATTCCTACATGGAAAGACAATATTTGTAACTCTTGAAACATTTCAGTATCTGGGTACTGGGTGGGATTACACACACACACATGCACAAGCACATGCACACACACATAGAGACAGAGTGCACAGAGTGAATTGAAGAGGATGGGATCATATCTTAAAAAAAAATGAAATCAAGCAGTGAGAGAGAAATATATTGGGAGGAGAAAGGGAGAATTGAATGGGGCAAATTATCTCTCATAAAAGAGGCAAGCAAAAGACTCATTAGTGGAGGGATAAAGAGGGGAGGTGAGAGAAAAACATGAAGTCTACTCTCATCACATTCCACTAAAGGAAAGAATAAAATGCCTACTCATATTGGTATGAAAACCTATCTTACAATACAGGAAAGTGGAGGATAAGGGGATAAGCAGAGTGGGGGGGGATGATAGAAGGGAGGGCATGGGGAGGAGAGTGCAATTTGAGGTCAACACTCATGGGGAGGGATAGGATCAAAAGAGAATAGAAGTAATGGGGGACAGGATAGGATGGAGGGAAATATAGTTAGTCCTATACAACACAACTATTATGGAAGTCATTTGCAAAACTATACAGATTTGGCCTATATTGAATTGCTTGCCTTCCAAAGGGAAGGGGTGGAGAGGGAGGGAGCTAAAGAAGTTGGAACTCAAAATGTTAGGATCAACTGTAATGTTCTTACCACTAGGAAATAAGAAATACAGGTAAAGGGGTATAGAAAGCTATCTGGCCCTACAGGACAAAAGAGAAGACAGAGACAAGGGCAGAGAGGGATGATAGAAGAGAGAGCAGATTGGTCATAGGGGCAATTAGAATGCTTGGCGTTTGGGGGGGGAGGGGATAAAAGGGGAGAAAATTTGTAACCCAAAATTTAGTGAAAATGAATGTTAAAAGCTAAATAAAAAAAAAAAATGGAAAAAAAAATCCTCACATTAACAGCCAACTCATAAGGACAACTCCCATAGGCTTTAAGGGTAATGGAGCACTTCCCTTTTAACTACCATATAAGGGAGGTAGTACAAGCATATTGTCCCCTTTTGCCATATGAGGTCATTGAGACTCAGAGGTTATCAGAATGACAGAGCCAGGAGCAATACTCTAGTTCAGCATTCTTCCTATTTATTCATTCCCTCCTCCCTTGAATATCATTAAAACAGAGAGGTATGGTAGTTCAACCTTTTTTTCTCCCTTCTCACTTAAACCACCCCCATCCCCAATCAGACAGATTCTTTTGTCACTTTTCTACGTCAAGGCTGCCATTGATGTTGCCAGAAGAGCAGAGGGAGAGAAAGATGAATAAGAGGACCAGATTCAAGAGATACTTGCTTCTTCAGAACCTCATAACTGGAACTCTATATAAGATCATCAAAGAGGCAAATGCAGCAATGGCTATTTTCCAAAAGACTAACTGTAGCCCTGAGGTCAGTGGGATGATCTGGAACATCTTTGCTTGCTACACAGACAGTTATCAACAGTATATCAAGAATATCAAGATACTCCTTAGGAAATGTCAACTTTTCTCATTGGTTTCTACTCCAGGAATGAGGAAAACAATTGAGTACACTATGACTCAATCTCTCATTCATGCCAAGCTAGGTTTGACCAGAGTTAAACATCTGAACACCTACTTCGCAACTTGGTCTAGGTTTAGCCATGTTCTAGTATTCTTTTTTCCCCCAATTTATTTATCTTTAGTTTTCAACATTCACTTCCATAAGTTTTAAATTTTCTTCCCTTCCCTCTCCCCTTCCTCTGCAAGATGGCATGCAATCTGATATGGGCTCTACCTATCAAACACATTTTCACATTAGTCATGTTGCATAGAAGAATTACAATAAAGTGGAGAAACCATGAGAAAGAAAAAAACAAAACAAAATAAAACAAAAAAGAAAATAGTGTGCTTTGCTCTGCATTCCAACTCCATAACTCTTTCTCTAGATGTGGATGATGTTTTCCATCAAGAGTCCTTTAGGTCCTTGCATTTCTGAGGAGGGCTAACTCTATCAAAATCAGTCATCACACACTGGCTGTTTCTGTGAACAATGTTCTCCTGATTCTGCTCACTTCACTCAGCATCAGTTCATGCAAGTTTTTCCAGGATTTTCTGAAGTCCATCTGTTCATTGTTTCATATAGCACAATGGTATTCCATAACATTCATATATCACAACTTATTCAGCCATTCCCCAGTTGATGAGTATGCCCTCAATTTCCATTTCTTGGCCACCACAAAGAGAGCTGCTATAAATAATTTTGTACATGTGAGTCCTTTTCCCATTTTTATAATCTCTTTGGGATACAGCCCTAGAAGTGGTATTGCTTGGTCAAAAGGTATGCACATTTGTATAACACTTTGGGCATAGTTCCAAATTGCTCTCTGGAATAGGTGGATCAGCGTACAGCTCCACTAACAATGAATTAGTGTTCCAACTCTCCCACATCTTCTCCAACATCTATCATCTTCCTGTTTGGTTATGTTAGCCAATTTGATAGATGTGATGTGGTACCTCAGAGCTGTTTTGATTTGCATCTCCCTGGTCAATAGTGATTTAGAGCATTTTTTCATATTTCTATAGATAGCTTTGATTTCTTCCTCTGAAAACTGCATGTTCATTTCCTTTGACCATTTATCCATTGGGGAATGACTTGTATTCCTGTAAATTAGAAATGAGACCTTGGGGGTGGAGCAAAGATGCTGAGTAAAAAGACTCACATATACTAGCTCTTCCTCCACAGCCCATAAAATACCTATAAAGAAAGACTTTCAATGGGTTCTAGAGTAGCAGAAGCCACAGAACAACAGAGTGGAGGAGATTTTCAGGCCAGGGTGACCTGAAAGGCTGACGGGAAACTTCTGTCACACTGGATGAGCAGCAGAACCTAGCCCAGCCTTGGCGCAGCCTTGAGGGTGAAATCCCCAGTTGCAGTAGCAATGGTTTGCAGATCCCTCAACCCACAGGCACTAAAGGTCAGTAACAGGGTTTTTTCAGCTGGCCAAGAAAGGAGAAGGGCCTTCTCATAGCTCCAGCCTCAGGCTGTGTAGCAGAGGCCTCATCAGGTGGAAGGCATCAGCTTCCACAGCAGCCCCTATGGCAGCCCACATCCATTATTGGATTGTAAAAATGCTGGGGGCACCAAGCAGCTGATTCTTACCTCAGCTCTGTGTAGAGGCCCTGCCCCCACCTAATATTCCTGGAGATTTAAGCAGCTGATCTTTATCTCACACTGAATGGTGGCCCTGCCCCTGCAGCTTATCTGAATCTCAGCCCCTAGTGCTGACTTTGCAGAACTGGAGGCCAGGTGGCTGTGGAGAGGAAACTCTATTACAAAAATTTCTTTTTGCTCCCAGACCAGTGTACACACTTGACTCCGTTCCTTGGAGGAACTGAGATCTTACAGACCCCCAGAATATACCGTACCAACCTCTTGACAAAAGACCCAAAAGTCAAGTAATTGGTTGGGAAAATGCCTAAAAAAGGGGGAAAAAATAAGACTATAGAAGGTTACTTTCTTGGTGAACAGATATCTTCTCCCACCCTTTCAGATGAGGAACAACAATGCTTACCATCAGGGAAAGACATAAAAGTCAAAGCTTCTGTATCCCAAACATCCAAAATAAATATTCAATGGTCTCAGGCCATGGAAGAGCTCAAAAAGGATTTTGAAAATCAAGTTAGAGAGGTGGAGGAAAAATTGGGAAGAGAAATGAGAGAGATGAAAGAAAAGCATGAAAAGCAGGTCAACAACTTGCTAAAAGAGACCCCAAAAATGCTGAATAAAGTAATACCTTTAAAAATAGGCTAACTCAACTGGCAAAAGAGGCTCAAAAAGCCAATGAGGAGAAGAATGCTTAAAAAAGCAGAATTAGCCACATGGAAAAGGAGTTTCACAAGCTCATTGAAGAAAATAGTTCTTTCAAAATTAGAATGAAACAGATGGAGGCTAATGACTTTATGAGAAAGCAAGAAATCACAAAACAAAACCAAAAGAATGAAAAAATAAAAGATAATGTGAAATATCTCATTGGAAAAACAACTGACCTGGAAAATAGATCCAGGAGAGACAATTTAAAAATTATGGGACTACATGAAAGCCATGATCAAAAAAAGAGCCTAGACATTATCTTTCATGAAATTATCAAGGAAAACTGTCCTGATATTCTAGAACCAGGGGGCAAAATAAATATTGAAAGAATGCACCAATCACCTCCTGAAAGAGATCCAAAAAGAGAAACTCCTAGGAACATTGTAGCCAAATTCCAGAGTTCTCACGTCAAGGAGAAAATATTGTAAGCAGCCAGAAATAAACAATTTGATTATTGTGGAAATACAATCAGGATAACACAAGATCTAGCAGCTTCTACATTAAGGGATCGAAGGGCATGGAATAGGATATTCCAGAAGTCAAAGGAACTAGGACTAAAACCAAGAATCACCTACCCAGCAAAACTGAGTATAATACTTCAGGGGAAAAATTGGTCTTTCAATGAAATAGAGGACTTTCAAGCATTCTTGTTGAAAAGACCAGAGCTGAAAAGAAAATTTGACTTTCAAACACAGGAATCAAGAGAAGCATGAAAAGGTAAACAGCAAAGAGAAGTCATAAGGGACTTACTAAAGTTGAACTATTTACATTCCTACATGGAAAGACAATATTTGAAACTCTTGAAACTTTTTTTCAGTATCTGGGTAGTTGGTGGGATTACACACACACACACACACACACACACACACACACACACACTCACACACACACAGAGCACAGGGTGAGTTGAATAGGATGAGATCATATCTTAAAAAATGAAATTAAGGGGTGAGAGAGGAATATATTGGGAGGAGAAAGGGAGAAATGGAATAGGGCAAATTATCTCTCATAAAAGAGGCAAGTAAAAGACTTTTCAGTGGAGGGGAAAAGGGGGGAGGTGAGAGGGAAAACATGAAGCTTACTCTCATCACATTCCACTAAAGGAAGGAATAAAATTCACACTCATTTTGGTATGAAAACCTATCTTACAATACAGGAAAGTGGGGGGGAAGGGGATAAGCAGGGTGGGGGGAATGGTGGAAGGGAGGGCAATGGGAGGAGGGAACAATCAGAAGTCAGCACTCTTGGGGAGGGACAAGGTCAAAAGAGAGAATACAAGAAATGGGGGGCAGGATAGGATGGAAGGAAATATAGTTAGTCTTACACAACACGACTATTATGGAAGTCATTTGCAAAACTATATAGATACGGCCTATATTGAATTGCTTGCCTTTGCAATGGGGGTGGGGGGGAGGGGAGGGAAGGAGGGATAGCAGTTGGAACTCAAAGTTTTAGGAACACTGTTGAGTATTATTCTTGCATACAACTAGGAAATAAGAAGTACAAGTAATGGGGTATAGAAATTTATCTTGCCCTACAGGGCAAAAGAGAAGATGGGGATAAGGGAAGGGAGGGATGTTAGAAGGGAGGGTAGATTGATGATAGAGGTAATTAGAATGCTTGGTGTTTTGGGGTGGGGGGAGGGGAGAAATGGGGGAAAATTTGGAACCCAAAATTTTGTGGAAATGAATGTTGAAAACTTAAATAAATAAATTTAAAAAAAAAGAAATGAGAGACCTTTATCAGAAACACTAGTTATAAAAATTCCCAGTTTTCTGCTTCCCTCTTAATCTTGGTTGCATTGACTTTCTTTGCACAAAAGCTTTTAATTTAATTTAATGTTATCAAAAGGATTCATTTTGCATTTCATAATGTTCTCTATCTCATGTTTGGTCATAAATTCCTCCATTCTTCATAAATCTGACAGATAAACTATTCCTTGCTCCCCTAATTTGTTTATAGTATTAGCATATTCTAGTATTCCTGTGATTTGATGGAAAAGTTCATGTGCACATTATTCATGTCCTTCAAATTTTGTATTATTATTTTTTTTATTTTTTGAGGCAGATATATGGCTAAGTGGATAAAATGCTATAACTTGAATCAAGAAAACCTGATTTGAAATATAGCCTCAAACATTTGCTAGCTGTGTGGCAAATTATTTAATCTCTATCTGCCTCCAGTTCCTCAGCTGTAAAAGGGAATAATAATAGCACCTATATTCCCAGGGTTATTGTAAAGATAAAATGAAAAAATTCTTGTAAAGTGCTCTATAAATGCTGCTATTATTATTATTATTATTAATGTCTTTTAGCCAACATATTCCCAGTCTAAAATTCTATGATGCTTCCTCTGATGACCCTTTAAAGAAAAATGTATGACATCACTGTCCTTCAAATCTCTTCAAGCTTCTAAAAGTATTAAATATTTAATTTGTTTATTTCATATCAGGTAGTTATACAGGATATATATATATATATATATATATGTATATATATATATATATATACACATATATATACACATATAGGCTTATATATATATATCCTAATTATATAGGATAGTTGCATTTTGTAGGTGATCCTATCATGCCCTATGTTCAATTTTATTAGGGCCTTTCTGCCAACTATGTAGTACATTTTTGACAATTGTATAGAATGTGGGACAAAATTTTATTATTATTTATTTGGGAAATTTTAAAGTTTTATGGTTTAAGGTATTATGAAATTGAACAGCTATACCTTTGCTCTTAAAACTTTTTAGGTCATATCTGTGATTTATTTGATTCATTTAAATGATGTGGAATCCATAAACATAACCCTATTCCTATAGAGTAATGTGATCCACCTTGCAATATGATTTTTAGGAATAAGCTGTAGTAACAAGCAAAAACTACTAGGATTCTCTAGGGCAGCTAGGTAGTGCAGTGGATAGAGCGCAACTGCAGGAGTCAGGAGGACCTGAGTTCAAATCTCACCTCAGTCACTTGACACTCACTAGCTGTGTGATCATGGGCAAGTTACTTAACCCCAATTACCTCATCCTGGGTCATCTCCAGTCATCCTGATGAATATATGGTCACTGAATTCAGATGGCTCTGGAGGAGAAGTGAGACTGATGACCTGTACATTCCTCCCTCACTCAAAAACAAAGTCAAGTGCAAGTCATTTCATCATTCTCTGGTGCCATGGTCTTCTTCGGCAATGAAGGACAAACACACAATAGGACTCTCTGATTTAATGTGCTACAATATTCTTTAGACATTTTTCCGGCTTGAATACATTGAGGTATTTTTTTTTTTAATAATGATGTATTCTAAAGTACTCTGGAAAATTCTGTCTGTGTGTGTGTGTGTGTGTAAATAAAATTTGTTTCCTCTGTTCTACATGAGTTTTATAATTGACAACCACAATGGAAACATAATTAAATCTCAGCTCCATAGAATAGATGCTGGAAGGGCCATCACAGGCCATCTAGTACCACAATCTGTACTGGGATCTTTAATGCAGATGAAGAAACTGAGGCTGAGTTAAGATAAATGACAAGCCCAAACTTGCTTTGCAAAGAGTCTCCTCAGCTTCACAGAACACACTTTGAATAGCGTACTTTTCTGTTTCCTTTTGAGGACTTTTCCAGGGGGTACACGTGTAAGATAAGCCATTCTTTCAAGGCAAGGCAAGATAAGGCAAAAATCGTCAAGCTATTATTAGATGCCAGACCCTGTGCTAAACTCTGGCAATACAAAACAGGCACAAAGAAAGACAATCCCTTCCCTTAAGGAGCTTGAATGATAATAGGATTTTAATGTTATTTATACGATTTTATACATAGTACATTTATACTATTACACATTGTAATAGCAGAGGAATGAGGGCACCTGCATATCTGGGGCATGAAGTCTAGGAAGTGAGAATTGCAAAAGGAACTGAAATTAAAGTTGGCTAGCCTGGACCTTTCTCCAAAATGATGACACTGAGAAGAATTTGCCAATGGGAGGAAGGGGTGGGCATGGGAGCAGACCACAGGAGGATATTCTGAAGGGGTGCTTGGGTGCTTGTGCTTGGATCCCAATTCCAAGAGACCCATTTCTCCTTAGTTTCAAAACATTGTCCTCGACAGTTTTCTCCCCAGCCCAAGGACACTATGCCTAGCAGTAACTCATGAGTGAATCCAGGAAGACAAACTACCTTTACCCACAATTACTCATGAGCAGGCCACCAATAAAATAAACTCTTTCCCCATCATAAGAACAAGCTGAACTCTGAAGAAATTTTTCTTGCAAAAACAAGACTGTCTTGTTACCATAGAATTTTCATGTATTGATTTCCAATATCATATTCAATCCAGAGGTCAAGCTGCATGCCAACTCTCAAAACTATCTTGCTACAGACCAAAAGTACATCCCTTGGAAACTGCTTCCCTTGGTTTCCAGTAGTGAATGATACCAGTTACCAAGGTTGTAAGTTATCACCTAATTAGCATATCTGCCAGATAATTCACTACTTTTCCTATATAAGCTTTAGCGTCACTCTGGTTAAGTTGCAAGTTCCTTAAGGAATGCAAGTTCCTTGAGGAGCTCTGCCCACTCCATTGGCGTTACAATAAACCTTTGCCACCTTGACTTGAAGAATGCTTGAGTCTGTGAATTCATTTCAGACCACCCTCTCCTGTACTCTGATCTTTTGGGGGGGGATCCCTGAATCCCCCTCCCACTCAAACCTCAATAATTCCACTTTGAGGAGGCTCCAAGAGCTAAGGATGGTTCAAGGGGAAGACTGCAGCTAGGATATGGTGTCGAAACCTGGAAAATCAGAAGCACAGTTTCCACTCTGCAACTGATTCCATTTAGAAAAATGACAATTAGCCTTTGTATTCGGTTACATTCACTTCTTTAGAGGAAATTAAAATTACTTCTGAAAGTTTCTTCTTCAATACGTTTAACTATATTGGCTTATTTTGATTTCCTGCTAAAAGCGAAGGTTGTTAATGCAGCTTGAGATAATTGTTTTATATGATATATTTGTATACAGTAAGTAATTGGCAAGGGAAATTCACTGAACAGTCACAGTCCCAAGGAAACTGGGCTATTTGTCAAGTGTGTGAATGAAATACCAATGATTCAAATTAACTAAGAAAAATTACTTGTTTTTTGTTTTTGTTTGACAGAAAGTAGAATCTTGTCTTTGTTTTTCTGTGAAATATAACCATATTTATTTTGAATACTGTGTTTTTTTTTTAGTCTTAGTGAATGACTGATGCCAGAAGACTTATGAAGGACAGATGGGTGGTTAATGGGACTGATATTAGAACCAACTGATATTTGCCATTCTGCAAAAGGATGAGTTTTTATTATTTCTGTCAGATCTTACATTTCATGGTTACTGCCATCCCCAACATCAATATGTCAGGATCCACCTGCAATCAGTTTCTCCTTTTGCCCTGCACTGCTCTCTCTTGCTTAAACCAACTGTAGCAGCTTTGTTTATACTCATGCCTGTAGGGCCCAATTACTTACATACAAAAATATCTTGCTGGGAAATAGGTAAGGAACACATGAATCAGACAAGGCTTACCTCACTATAAGTTTCCATTGATGATTAACATCTCTTTCATGATTATTCATTTATTATGATGATTTTTATCACTCACTTGATTTCTCAGATTTCTGACCTTTGGTAGCTATTTACCCCTTGTACTTTGTCTTGATGCCCTGCATATTTGATCTTACTCTTCTTCCCTCCTAGCGTCCACCCTTTCCTTAAACTTTGGCTCACCCACTTGGACCCTTTATTAGAGTCAGAACCAGGGCTACAAAAGATTGAGTTTTCCTGGACCCTACGCCTGGGTAGGTGGAACACAATGAGGAGCCCATTTGTTGTGTTGTAAAGGCTAGCAAGTTTAAAATTATACTTTTAGGTAAGCAGTAATAATTGGCATTACTACTATTTTACCCTTAAATTGAAATACTTTTTTTAATAGTAAAATTCTACTCATACTTTCATGAGGGTGGGGAGGAGACAGTAGTGGGTGGAGGAGAGAGGAATTTTTGGACTTTATCTGGAGTTACAAATGCCTTGACCCTAAAACATAGTTCATAAGCTTTCCCTGATGTATTTACTTTTAATAGCCAAAGGATATAAGGTTAAAGCAAGGACATTTAATGAAATAGCATGGTAAAAAAAAAAAAAAGCAACAAAACATTTTCACATAAATCTGGGCATGCTTTCCTGTAAATATAGCACCAGCAAGAAGAGTGGCCACATGTAGAGAACACATATGACCAAAGAATACTTATGGACAGAAACACAAATAAGGTTCATATGTGGCCAGGACTCCTGCATGGAGAGGTGTAGATGCTGGCATGGTCTCAGAATATCTGCAGGATGTTACTCAATCAGACTTGAAGGTTCTCTTGCCAGTTTCTACTCTGCCAGATTCAGTCTTCATTGCCTCTAGCTTCTGTCTGGACTGGAATCCTTGGGTCTCTCCATCAGGCAATGTTGTGATTTTTTAAAAACTTAAAACCTATAGGCTTTTCCAATCTCTCTTGGAAATGGCAAAAGTCCTTGCCTGGGAATCTGCAAAAGTCTTCTTCTTTTATTCCTTCAGTCTCAGGCTTCTCAACTTTCCAGCACTAGATTTTCCATCTGACTCCTAATCTTTTTAAAACCAAGTCCTTCCAGCTAGTTAATACCATTGAGCTTAGGCCTTTTTTCTTTTTCCCCCCTCTCTTGATGCAGAGATTGAATCTTTCTTTCATAGCCCTCACTCTAGTTTATGGCAAGCATTCCATATCTCTCAATATTCAAAGTCTGAAGGCTAAACTAGAATAGAAGCCAGGTGATGGTTAGTAAGTCTCTTCCTCTCTTCCAAGTAGATGAGTGGGAGGTAGAGAGCCAAGAGACCAACTAAGTCCTGGAGGCAGGGTCTTTGTATCTGCTACTAGCTTAATCACATTTCTAGCCTTTTCACATGCAAATGATGCCAGCAAAGGCCTGGAAAGGGACTTGTCCAAGAAGTAATATTGTTATTCCTGGGTTTTAGCCCTCTTCCTGACCAGATCTGTGGGCTGGCTAGTTGTTTCTGTTTCTGTCTTTCTATGCTTCTGCCTCTGCATCTCTCTGGTCTCTGTTTCTCTCTATTTTTCTCTCTTTGTATTTGATCTGTCTTGATCGATCGCTTCTCCTTCTCCTCTCTCTATTTCTGTCTGACTGTCTGTGTCTCACAAATACACACACACACACACACACACACACACATCCTCTAGTATGATATTTTTACTGATTCATCTAATGTAATCTCCCTCATCTACCTTACTCTCCACATCAAAATATATCAGCATTTATAGCTACCCTCTGTATCAGCAAGGACCCTGGCATACACAGGAGGGCCTGCTGTTTCAGGTACTTAGATCTGGTTTTCTAAAAGAAAAGCAAATTTTGAGGGGTCAACAATCCACTTTAATCAAGCACATATAGTTCAGGGGAAAAAGTCAGCACCCTAAACTTCAGAGAAAATACAAACAGAAATTACAAGCAGAAATTGCAAACAGAAAGACCAATGGACAGGGATTCCAACTGTCTGACCATAGACAATACATACATCATTACCAACCAGAGAAAGAAACACCAATATGTGGGTTTTCAAAGCCAGGAAGCTTCTTAAAAAGGCTGCCCAGATTCTCATCTGGCATAAGAACCTTCTTCCAAAAAATAAACCCCAAAGCAAAATCTCACCTTAGAGTATATATACTCTTTTCAGGGTTGAAGGGCATGATCCTTGTGACCCTGTACCTCATTAGGAATTAACAAAAGGTGTCTGAAGTCTATTAATGTGTGGAGAAGATCTTTAACTCTTCTCCCCCATCACCATTAACTTTACATTAACCTTACACCCTCTCATCAAGTCTCATAGACATACACCTTACTCCTTTTCAAGATTTACTTTTCCTCAAGTGCTCTGAATCTACTTGCATCCTCTGGGATCTTTTCTCCTCTATGTTCCCTTTTCTCTCTTGCATTTTCATTTGCTCCTTCTGTCTCTTCTGAATCCCCTCTCCTGGCCTATAGATGTACTCATATTTTCATTCCCACTATGTGGGATGGGTCTTGAGACCCCCAAAAATAATCGATCAGAGACTTATCTTAGGAAAGGTAAAAAGGAGTTTATTTGACCACCCTATCCAATTTGTCTTTATGACAATACACTACTGTCGTTCTCCTGCTACTTCTCTGTCTTTTTTTTTGATCTCCAGTAACTTTTCTTCATTGTCCTCCCTGACTACAGAAAGTCTAGTCTTATGACCTCTGATCTCTGTTCTTCTCTATTTCATTATACTTTCTTTGGAGAATCATCTACTCTTACTCAGCTATCATTTCTTTGTTAATGATCCTGAAATATCTATCTCTAGCTCCAACCTTTAGAGTTCTAGTCATAATCTCTTAACTACCTGTTGAGCACTTTCACTTAGGTATCTTGTCCTCAGCCACACTTCAATATGTCCAAAATCAAGCTCATCATATTTTCCCCAAACCACCTTCCTCTACACTTCTTTATTTCTGGCAATGGTATCACTATGTTTCTTAGTCATATAGCTTTGAAAAAAGATTTCAATCAACCTTTCTTCCAGCTTCTTGAGAAAAAGATTTCAATCAACCTTGCCTCCAACTTCTTTCTTGCTTTCAGATCTAAGTAGTCATAATTCCTATCCATTTTTGCTGATGCCTCTTAAATTTGTTCCTTCTTTTTCATTTCTTCTGCTACCCTTTATCATCTCATATCTAGAATGCGTATAGCCCTTGAACCACTCTCCCACTAATCTATCCAATTTAAAGATAAACTTCCTGAATTATTACTGTCATCAAATCCTTTCCCTGCTTAAAAACATAAGATCATTTCCCAGGGAAACTCTAGCATGCAAACCTTTCTTCCACTACTCCTAACACATACCTCCTAATCTAGCCAAGCTCTACATAATCTTTCTCTCTCTCTCTCTTTGTCTGTCTGTCTGTCTGTCTCTGTCTCTCTCTCTGTCTCTCTGTCTCTCTGTCTCTGTCTCTGTCTCTCTGTCTCTGTCTCTATCTCTGTCTCTGTCTCTCTCTCTCTCTCTCTCTCTCACTCACACACACACACACACATACACACACACACACACACACACACACACACACACACACACACACAGACCTGCAAATGCTTTCTAGATCTGCCTCTGATGAAATGATTTCTAAAAAGTCCTTCAAATGATCCCTATACTCCACTGTTCAGGTCAAATCCTACCTCCTCAAAGAAAGCTTCCTAACATACTTCAGCCCATGGTGATCTTACCCTTCACTGAAATCAATAAACAAATATTTATCAAATGCTGGAGACAGAGTGACCAATTTCTGCCCTCAGAGAGCTTACAATCTATGGAAGAGAGATATTATGAATATATGTGTATATATCTATATCTATATCTATATAGATATAGATATATAGAAAATAGGAACAAAACAAATTTTGAGGGATAATCATTATAATCTGGGAGAGGGTAGGAATGTTTTCATGAAAATAACACTTGAGCTGAACCTTGAAAGAGGAGCTAAGGATTCTAAAAGGTGGAGGTGAGGAGGGAGGACATGCCAGATATTGGAGACATAAATTGCAAAGGTACAGAGATGAGAGATTGTGATAGGAATGCTAACTGTTTTATGTAGACTGGATTGTTTTCTGTTTAAGGGAGCATAGAGGCCATACTCAGGATCTTTATTGGTTTCATTTCCTTGCTGTCTGATGCATAAAAAGGCCAGTTGAAGACAAGGGTTGTCTTTTATCTCTTTTGTATCTTTAGCACTTAACACAGCCCCTGCCACATATGCTTAAAAAATAATGACTGATTGATTAAATTGTGTAGGAGGTTTTGTCAAACTCCTAGTACCTTTTAGGCAACACCTTCCTGATGTAGTGGGGTTGGTTGCCAAGATAAGTATGAAAGCTATCTTCTCTCCAAATTTAAGAAATACTTCCTTTTTACCCTTTGTAATGGATAAAGTCATTTTTTTATTGCATTTTCACTGACCATGAGTGTCTCATTACATTCAAACTCTAAATCTGAATCTTTAGACTTGTCTAAGGTAGGACTGGGCCAGAATAGAAATGGAGTGTCATGTGTAAGGACAATTTAACTAAACTGCAGTGTACATGAAGAGGAATAATGTATAATAAAATTTGAATAATCAGATGGGACTAGGTTATAAAGAGTTTTAAACAACAAACAAATAAGTCCTTATATGATCTTGCAGGAAATAGCCACTGAAGTTTACTGACTAGATAAGTAACATGATATTTTTCCACAGTATATAATACCTTGTATTATTAGTTAATATTTTTATGTTTCTTTTTTAACTAAATTTTAAGTTTGGGTGTTTCAAACCGTTCTGTATCTCTAAAGGGCAAGATAGAGAGATGTATATATGAGTGGTATTCAAAAATATTTGTGGAATAATTCAAACATACTTAGTACTGTCATATTTTAGCCAAATTATGCTCAGTATTTCATATTTTTAATTTTTATTTGATTCTTTGCTTTGCCTTGCCATTCATATGGGAATATCCTTTTTTAATAATGGATTTTTAGTAGGCAGTTGTAAGCTAATGCATATTTGATGGCATTCAATGTTCTTTTCTTTATAAAAACATCTCTTGAAATATCCACATGTTCATAAACTAATATGCAAAGTAATCATTCGGTGCTTTTTTGGCAGTTAGTTAGATATGGCACCCAACTTTCACTCTTTCAGTATTTAACAGTCATTTATTAAGTGATTCATGTGTACAAAATACTGGACCAGGAACTTGGAAAGATACAAAGTATAAACAAGACTTGTTTTTTACTTTACAGAGCTTACAGTTTGGTAGGTACAAATAACATATAAAAAATTGGAATACAAAATAATGCTTTAAGTGTATAAAATCTGGAGGAAAATTAAGTGGAATAAGATTAAAAAAGAAGGACCAAAGTTCATAAGATGAGATTTAGTATCATAAATGCTATGTATGAGTTTAAAAAATTAACTTTGCTGATATAGGATAGCAGAGGTATGGCTGAGATAGGAATTTTGGGGAAAAAACTCTGGGAATTGGTGAATTGTAAACTCAGTATGTTTCAAGAGTCACAAAAAGGTAATGCAATCTTGGGCTACACAGCTGGGAGGTGATAGTTCTGTTAGACTTTGACTTTGTCAGACTGGATTTGTAGTACCGATGTTCTGTTGTAGGTGTCACATTTTAGAAAGGATTCTGGTAGGCTAGAGAGTATCCAGAGGCAGGCAAGCATGATGGTGAAGGGCCGCAAGATCATGCTATACAAGAGCAGGATGAAAGACTTATGGATGTTTACCTAGGGGAAGAGAATACTGGAAAGCTCATGATAGATTTCTTTATGTAATTTGTTTTTGTCTTTTAAAAAATAATAATAGCTAATATTTATATAATGCTTATTATGTACCAGGCACTGAGCTAAGCACTTTACAATTATTATTTTATTTGATCCTCACAAAAACCTTAGGGGGTAGGTGGATTTGTTTCCTGTAAGCGCAGTACCCTCCACCTGCATATGCCTGATCACTTAAGCCAGATGACACCTCCTGTCACTAAACTGTGGTATGTCAGCCCTGGACCTGGCATTGACAATGCTCCAGATGCCAGCTAAAGAACTGACCCCTTGAATGAGACCTCCTGGAGCAGGGACAGCTCTATGTCTAAATTCAGCAGGAAGTAGTTATAGAAGAAGACACCTTTGCCCCCTACACCAAGAATTTAGACCCCATTCATTTGAGGGGGAAAGGATGGGGTGTGTGTGCTGAAGCCCTACCCTAAGATATTGTTTTATGTGCTTCTTTTGTGGTATCTCTGTTATATTGTTGTAAAATTCTGTTGATACCAGTTGACCTATGTAACAGATAAGAAGGATCTGGGGGCTGAATGTATTGTTAATGTATTTTTGCTTAATTTGAAGATCTTTCCCACCCATTAATAGGCCCATATGACCTGCTTAAATTGCATGGTAGCTTAAGTCACATGAGGAGATTCCTGGGATGGAACAGGAAGGTTAGGGTAGATGTGGGAGGAAGTTGGCGAGAGTGGTTAGGGAGGAGGAGAGAGGACACAGGCAGGCACAGCTAGTGTTGTGAGTATTTACTTATGGGAAGGCCCTGCCAGAGGAGTTGCGGGGGGAGGGGGGTAGCAGGGGGAAGGGGAAGACTTGGGAATGGTGTTGTCCCCTGCAGCGCTAATGTGTATTGACTTCTCGGTTACTATGATGGATTTGACTTTCTGGTGTTGGGATTTGGCTTTATGGTGTCTGAATAAATGTTTTTCTTCTGCCTTCTATATGGAGAGTCTGTTATACTTCTCAATTCCTACCTACATTGGCATAGTCATAGTTGCCATAGGTGCTGTGCTTATTGCCTGGTGGTACAGTAGGTGCTATTATTATCTCCATTTCACAGTTGAGGAAACTGAGGGAAACAGAGGTTAAATACCTTGTCCAGGGTTACAGAGCTAGTAAATGTCTGAGGCTGAATTTGAACTCAGGTCTTTATGACTGCAGCCCTCTACACTGTGCCATCTAGCTATGAACTTAATAGATATTAACAGATAAGATTATTTCCACATGTGAAAAATAGAAAAAAAGCAAATTAATATGAAACATAGAAAAAGCAAATTAATAAGAAGCTATGAAATTCAATTATCTATGACTTGATTTTTTTTTTGAAGCAATTAGGGTTAGTGACTTGACCAGGGTCACACAGCTAGTAAGTATCTGAGGATGGATTTGAACTCAGGTCCTCCTGACTCCGGGGACTGTGCTCTAATCACTGTACTGCCTAGCAGCCTCTATAGATTGATTTTTATAGCTTATTATAATAATAGCTAACATTTATATGCCACTTACTATGTCCCATGCACAATGTTAAGTACTTTACAATTATTATCTCATTTGATCCTCACAACAACCCTGGAAGGTAGGTGTTTATTATTATCCCTACAGATGAGAGACAAACAGAGATTAAATGACTTTCCCAAGGTAAAAAGGCTAGAGTCTGATGTTAGATTTGAACTTAGGTCTCCCTGACTGTAGGCTTTATGCTTTATCTACTGTGCCATTTAGCTACCTTTAATAAAAATTAGCAATCATTCTGTTTTCCTGCCTGTCCATGTTTTTTTCTGAACTTTTTATTTTCTATATATTTTACAAAAAATTTATTAATATTCTTTTCTTTCTTTTTCATATTCTTTTCTGGTGGCAGGAGAGAGCATCATTTTTATTTTCCCTGCCCCTTGCAAACAAAATAAATGAACTATTAATAAAAAAAGAAGTATAATCCAGCAAAACAGATCTATCCTTTGACTGTGTCAGAGAATTTATGTCTCATTCTGTATCTCTAGTTCATCAAATCTCTGTCTAAAGATGGGAAGTATGATTCGTTTTGGTCTACGATGTTATGGTTGATCAATATATTGGTCAGAGTTCTTAAGTCTTTCAAAGTTTTATTCCTTTAATGCATGGTTAATGTATCAATTCTTTTCTTGATTTTTTTTCTTTAAGTAATTTGAAGGTCTTCCAATTACTCTTCAGGTATCTTACTTTTTTTCCATGTTGTTTATATGATGTATCTATGAGAATATAAGTTACTTGAGAAACAGGGACTGTTTCAACTTTTCTTTGTATTCTCAGTGTTTAGCACTTAATAATTCCTTGTTGAGCAATTGGACTGTTTGACTTGGACACAGATGGCAGAGCTAGAAGCAGTGGGTGTGAATTGTAGAGAGATAGCGTTAAGCTTCAAGGAAAGAAAAACTTCTAATGATGGAACAATTCAAAAGTAGAACAGGTTGTCTGGGGGAGGTAGTGGTGTCCCATCTACTTAAGGTCTTTAACAGAAAATTAAACAGTCATTTGTTGGGTATTATCGATTCTTCTTCTGATACTGGTCAGAGTAAGTGACCCTGAGGTCTTTTTCAGCTCTGAGGTTCTCAAGTGCCAGATGGCAGAGAGCCTAGAATGTCTGTCTAAGAAATTAGAACTTAATTCAGTGGGGAGTCATTGAAAGATTCTGGGCAGAGTAGGGCAAAATTATTAGTCAATGGTTCCTTCATATTGGCTTCATAAGTTTCAAAACACACCAAGGTAATTTTCTAGCATGTATAAAATTTAAATAATTTTTTTACCCTTTCCAAAGACTGTAGGCATTTGCATAAACTTCAGATGTGCAAATAATACTAATTCTCTTTCCATTTCTATTCTCAGTGACAACTTTGATGTATATCTTTCTATATAAGCATTAGTGGTTTTGAGTTTTTGCAGTTGACACAAGAATATTAGAAATTGAGATGTTGTGAAATTTACTTGCCTGGGGATAAATTAATACTATTGCCCTGAAGAGATAATACTATCATTTAGGGGAAAAAACCAAATTAAATGGGATTGAGTTAGTTAAGGAATTCTGATTTTTCAGAGAGACTTGTATTTTTATTTAGTATAGGATTTGCTTCCCCTAAGCAGAAGGTGGGCTACTATGGAGTAGCAGAGTGTCCTTCCTGTAGAGAAGCCTTAGTGGGTAGATGCCACTGGTCCGATAGGGCAGGTAGGTGGCATAGTGGATAGAACACCAGGCCTGGAGGCAGGAAGATCTAGGTTCAAATCTGGCCTCAGACACTTACTATCTGTGTGATCCTGGGCAAGTCACTTAATTCTTATTTGCCTCAGTTCCTCATCTGTAAAATGAGGACACACTGGAGAAAGTAATGGCAAACCGCTCCAGTATCTTTGCCATGAAAACCCCATGGACTTTGCTCATGGGGCCACAGAGTCAGAGACAATTGAATGGTTGAGCAACAACCACTGGCACACATGAAAGATGTGGCAAAGGGGAGTACAGTAAACTTAAAAGGTTAAAGAATAAGGTTTTTGTTCTAGTTTCAAAGAGATTTCCCTATAAAACGTATGCCCACACTACATTTAGGATTTTACTTTTGGACTCCTTTATGGTATATGAATAAGTAGCCCTTGCCTTTGGGGCTTGTTGTCCACTGATAACATAATTAAGATTGATTTATGCCTAATGTAAGTGTGAACTGCATTGTAGAACTTGACTTTGGCCTAGACTTATCCTTGTCCAACTAGGTTTGTAGCTGACACAGTGACACATGATAGACAGAGCTAAGATGGAGATATAAGAAAGACGAGTCCTTTGGGGGTGTGTTTGTAGGAAAAAACCTGCTTATCTGAGCAGCCCTCTGCCAGGAAACCTATTGGACCCCAAGCTACCCATGGAGGAGAGCCAGTGGTAAAATAGTAGATTCTGGAGGATGAATAATATGAGCCCAAGACAGCAAGGCATCCCTGGTCAGTGCAATAGCAGCAGTTGGAGGCACTTGTAGAGTGGTAGGAACTCCCAGACTAAGCCCTTTTGGAGAGCAAAAGGGAGTTCCTGAATAATGCCAAGTTATCAAACCAAACAGAAGACCTCTAGTATCAAGTAGAAACTGGTGTTGTGGTATAGAAATGGAGTCATGATGTAGAAGAGGAAACCTAGACCTTGCCTTACACTAATATTGTCAGTTATATAGACTGTTTGGATCTCAAGAAACAAGTTGACTCTAGCAGTTCTCTTTTTTGGGGACTTTTAACTATGTTAATGCTTTAAGTGAGGAGGACTGTTCTTTGGGGATATTTGGCTCACTAGAGAAGGAAGTCTTAACTAGATTGTTTATGGACTTGTGTGAGAGTTCCTTGGGTACTGTCTTTTTCTATCTGGTGATATAAAGCCTTCTCCCAATGCCTCTTCATAGTATAAAGGTGACTGTATATATGAAGGCTATGTAAACAGAATACAAACTCTGGTAGGTCCTACCATCCCAAAGACTTTAGTAGCATTAGAAAAAATCATCACCATCACTAAAAATGATGAAAGAAAAATAAACGAACAAATGAACAACCCCACCCTGACCCTGCCAAAGAATTTCATATAGTATACTTCATTTGACTACCATAACAACCCTGTGCACATATTTTATTTTTTAAAGGATAGAGTGAATAGAATGCTGGATCTGAAGTCAGGAAAACTCATCTTCCTGAATTAAAATCTGACCTCAGATACTTACTAGCTGTGTGAGCCTGGGCAAATCACTTAATCTGTTTACCTCAGTTTCCTCATTTGTAAAATGAGCTGGAGAAGGAAGTGGCAAACCACTCCACTCCCTTAATCAAGAAAACCCCAAATGGGGTCATGAAGAGTTGGACATGATCGCCTAGACAACCAAATGGTGTAGTGAGTGAAGAGTTGGTCTTGAGTCCAAGAAGACTTGGGTTTAAGCTTTACCTCTGACATATTAACTACTAACTGTAGGGAATCATTTAGTGTTTCAGTGTTCTAGGCAAATCTCTAAATCTCATTGTAAAGAAGGTCCCAACCTGTATTAGCAGAGAGATTTTTCTTATCGAGGGTGCTCTATATTAATAAAACTATAGGACTAGCGTTGATTTCTAACAACCCTTTGAGGTGGATATTACAGGCATTATTATCTTCATTTTATAGCTTAGGAAACACCTGCTCAAAGAGGTTAACCATTCAACCCTTGATCACATAGTTAGTAAGGGTCAAAACCTAGTTTGCCTATTGATGAACTGTGTGTCTGTCATTTGAAGAATAATCTAGTTAAATGTGGGGAAGATTGTAACCATAAGTTTGGTCACAATAATTCACACAACAACCTACTAAGGCTCAAGAGAATTTTGTTCTTTATCCATTTAGGTAGTACCCATACCAATGAAATGGAAAAGCTTTCAAAGTATTGGAATGAGTCAGCCAGTGTTTCAACTGGAAATCTGTATTCATAATGGAAAGTCTTGAACATTGGGTCATAGCATTTTAAAGCCAGAAAGAACCATCGAGATCATCTGCTAGTCTATAATCCACATTTTACATGTAACCAGAGTTCCAAAGCCCATTTGCATGGGACTTCTCTTATTAGTAAAGATTAATCACTCAGTACTCCATGCTTGGCTGAGGGGTAGAGTTGGCAAGAGTTTACAAAAAGAGAGATCCTGGTCTTCTGACTTCTAGCCAAAGAAGCATAGGTTCTAGGTTTTCTTCAGATCCCTGAATAGAGAGAAAGACTTGGAGAAGAAGCTGGCATGTAAAGGAGTCAGTATCTCAATCATGTCCCTATCCCTAGAGACTTTGGAGCATTCCATTGGGTGAGATCTGGGATTTTTCTCTCTGTTGAACTAAGATATCTTGATCCCAGTAGAAGAGCTCATTCACTCTGTGTATTGTCTGGTATATTCTCATCTGAGATCCTTTCTGATTTCTGTTTTGCTATTGACTTGGATAATTATTTTCCTTTTGGTATTTACCATGTGTGTACATTGTAGAACTGGTGTTTTGCGGGAAGTTAAGCCTTGGACAAGTAGCTTGGAGTTCTCCTTCCCCATTAAAGTATAGTAATCAAGAGCCTAGACTGAAGCTAAAAAATTGGAGGATGGATTGATATAATTGTAGACTGGTATCCTTTCTCTGAAGAAAATATAATAACTAGCCCAAACCCCTATTTTACCTCATAGCAGGATCAAAATTTTCCTTGGAGAAGGGTAAGCAGAGGAAACCACAGAAATATCTATGCATGCCTTCTTTCCAACCACATCTAACAGATATATATGGATACCCATAATCTACATGGCAAAACACATATACTATTCCCTATATACAGATGATTTGAACTAGAAAGGGATTTATTAAGTTTACAAACATACTAAACTCATCGTCATCAGGAAGATGAGTGTCCAGTGAATGAGAAACAATAAATATTCATTTGCCTATTTACGTAAGCAAATGTGTAAAAATGGATACATTGCTATGATCCATTATTGTTATTGAAGACAGGGTTGGCCATTACATTCTAGTCCAGGGGTGAGGAACTTCCAGCCTCAATCCCATATGTGGCCCTCTAGGTCCTTAAGTGCAATCCTTTGACAAAATCCAAAGTTCACAGAACATATCCCTTTGATAAACAGATTTGTTCTGTAAAACTTGGACTCGGTTAAAAGAACATATCCAAGGATATAGAAGGCCACATGTGGCCTTGATGCCACAGGTTCCCCACCCTTGTTTTAGTCCATAGCAGTTATGGGCTAAATTGATGCTATTACAAGTATACTTTGTGAAATAATAACAACACATATAGCAATATAAAGGGTTCCAAAGGGCTTTTCTCACAAGTTTTTTCTTCCTTCCTTAGGCCTCTCACACCACCCTATCCAACCTTTATCATCTGAGGACTTTGCCTCTTATTTTACTGAGAAAACTGAGGCCATATGTTGTGAGCTCTATCTTCTACCATTCTATTCATCTCAAAATCCCGTGACATGATCATTGTCTCTCTCCTCCTTTCCTCTAGCTTTTGACAAAGAAACAGTTCTTCTTGTCAAGGCCAACCCCACTATGTGTATTTGATCCCATCCCTTTCTATCTTGCCCAGCAGATTGCCTCCTTAATTATTATATTTCTCAAATCTTCAACTTCTCCTAAACTCCTGGTTCCTTTCTTATTACCTTGGAAAATGCGCTTCAGGATCTTTCAATACCTTAGGGCCATTGGTAAAATCAGCAGTTATCATTACTTTGCAGCTGAGAAGGAATGTAATATAACAGAGGAGCAGTGGAATAGGGGTCAGGAGATGTGGGTTCAAGTCATCTGAGAGAGAGATTCACATTTTAACTGTGACAATCTAGTGGTATTTTTCATAACAAGCACTAAATAGTACCTCACACACATATATGTAGGTACAGATGGTACACATATATTTTTAAAGTGTATTCAATATATTATACGTATATATGCATGTGTGTGTGCATGTGTGCATATATGTGCATATTTATATACATATACATATATAATATAGAAGTTAAGGCTCAACCACATTCATTTGTGGGGATGGTTACCTTTTAGTCTATTCATTCTTATCATTGAAATTTCTAGGGTTACATAAGAATATATTTCATTATTTCCTTAATAATTTCTAAAACTACAGCCTTTATCTCTTTATACAACTTCCACTGACCTGTGGAACCCCAAATCATCTCATAGATTTTTTTTCAAAAATATTTTAAAATAGTGTCAATAAAGTCTACTTTCATGCAAAAAACATTCAGCACATATTATTATGACATTCTGTGTGTCAAGGCACGGGTTTAGGTAATAGGGAAACAATGATGAAGTAAAACAGTCAGTGTATATCAGGCAGAATATAGGTACCAAAGACCTTGCACAGCCCTCCCTCACTCAAAACAAAGTCAAGTGCAAGTCATGTCATCATTTCTCTGATGTCATGATCTTCTTTGAAAATGAAGGACGAACGCAACATGTGATTGGGTAACCCAGTTCATCCTCTCCCTTCTGTCCTCTTCTTCCCTTCCTTTGGGGTTTACTTGCCAGATGTCCTTCCTTCCTTCCTTCCTTCCTTCCTTCCTTCCTTCCTTCCTTCCTTCCTTCCTTCCTTCCTTCCTTCCTTCCTTCCTTCCTTCCTTCCTTCCTTCCTTCCTTGTCATACACTCTGAAGGCCATAGGTTGGACAATAGGTCCTGCCCAAGCTCCACTTAATGGCTGGCTTAGAGTGATTATCAATAGTAGCAGTCTCTCTTGCACTCCCAGTGTGATTTAGTTATTTTTTTCCTTTTGCTCACTGAAAGGGCCATTTCATGACTACTTCTTTTTTTTTAATTTAATTTTTCATTTTTAACACAGTTCACATCACATAAAACAATTCCAACTTTTAGTCAGGTGATCCTTCTTTTGAAAGCATTTAAAATATAAACCACAAAAGAATTTTTTTTAAACATTAACCAACTGAGACACAAATATTTACTTATGCTAACTTCACAAGCTCTTGACCTAATTGTATCCACAGTATTACTAAGAATTAAAGGACCCTAACTTGTTGTTGGTCTAAAGTCCTAAGCCTAATAGCTTAATTTTAGACTTAATTTCAGATGTTCCCCTACCAACAATCTATACTTTAATAGATCTGGCATTAAGTTCACAAACCTTTTGACTATAGGAAATTGCCACTAAGAGTAGGGACACTTCAGGGAACCAATATTTCCCCAACTTCATGTCAGTTACAGGTAGGAGTAGATTGTCAACTTACATTCAGTCAGGCTTAAGGTCTGCCAGGTGTCAGTGGGGAAATTGAGTGAGGAGAATCCTACCTCAGCCCAGGCTGAACAGTTTCTCTCCCACCCTTCCCATGAATAACCATTTTTCAGTTCATACCAACATCTCACAGGCTAACTGGCACCATGGATTGGAGACTTAGACCGCCTTTCTTGCTATCCATACCTGGACTTAGACTCAGAAGAACAGTCACTTGTCCCATCGCATCTTAAAATAGCAAGTTCCAATAACCAGGTTTCAAATATGACTATAATTTCACTTTGGCTAAGGAACATCTTTTAGGCAGGTCTTAAGTGGCTTACATGCCTTTCTATACATGTTCTAGTTCGTGATTAAATGGCAATCATAAAATCAAATTTACCATTAAAACCTTGACTTTTCCATCAATACCAAATTTTACCCAAGATTACACTTCTCTAGGAAATTTAGACTGAAATTCTTTTCTCCAAACTAAAGATGTCATTGATTAATTCTCAGTAATTAATTCAGTCTATTGTTTTAATACTAACTGCTTTTACCTCACTTTGTAACATGTCCAATTTTTCTCCCCATCACTCCCCTCCTCCCACTTCCCAATACCTTGGATTCTGATTACTCTTTCCTTCAATGTACCCTCCCTTCTACCCCATCCCACCCTTCCCTTATCCTCATCTTCTCTCTTTTCTTGTAGGGCAAGATAAATTTCTATACCCCATTCCCTGTATTTCTTATTTCCCAGTTATATGCAATGAAAATTCTCAACATTTGTTACTAATACTTTGAATTCCAACTTCTCTCCCTCCCTCCCTCCCTACCAATCCCCACTGAGAAGGCAAGTAATCCAATACAGACTAAATATGTGTCATTTTGCAAAAGACTTCCATAATAATCATGTTGTGTAATACTAACTATATTGCCCTCTATCCTACTCTGTCCCCCCATTATTTTGTATTAATTTAATTTAATTTTTTTTATTCCCTCATTTGACCTTGTCCCTTCCCAAAAGTGTTTATTTCTAGTTACTCCCTTCTCTCATTTGCCCTCCCTTCTACCATCCCCCTCACCCCACTTGTCGCTTCCTCCCCTACTTTCCTGTGGTGTAAGCATGTTATTCCCTCCTTCAGCCATAGTGGAGAGAGTAGCTTCACTTTTCCCCTCTCCCCTTCTCCCTTTTCTCCTCCACTGAACAAGATTTTTCTTATTTCTTTTATGAGTTGCAGCTTGACACGTTCCATTTCTCCCTTTCTTCTCCCAGTATTTTCCTCCCTCACCCCTTAATTTTTATTTTATTTTTTTTTGTGTGTGTGGATATCATCTCTTCTGATTCAATACATCCTGTACTTTCTGTCTATATATGAGTATGTATGTGTGTATGTACAATCCGTCCACCTACGCAAATACTGACAAAAGATTCAAGAGTTATAAATATTTTCTTTCCATGTAGGAATGTAAACAATTCAGCTTTAGAAAGTCTTTTATGATTTCTCTTTTCTGTTTACTTTTTCATGCTTCTCTTGATTCTTGTGCTGGAAAGTTAGATTTTCTATACAGTTCTGGTCTTTTCATCAGTATGAATGCTTCAAAGTCCTCTATATCATTGAATGACCATTTATTCCCTTGAAGTATTATACTCAGTTTTGCTGGGTGGGTGATTCTTGGTTTTAATCCCAGTTCCTTTGACTTCTGGAATGTCCTATTCCAAACCCTTCGATCCCTTAATGTAGAAGCTGCCAGATTCTGTGTCATCTCGATAGTATTTCCACAATTCTCAAATTGTTTCTTTCCAACTGCTTGCATTATTTTCTCCTTGATCTGGGAACTCTGAAATTTGGCCACAATATTCCAAGAAGTTTCTCTTTTTAGGTCTCTTTCAGGAGGTGATTGGTGGTTTTTTTTCAATATTTATTTTGCCCTCTGGTTCTAGAATCTCAGGGCAATTTTCCTTGATAATTTCATGGAAGATAATGTCTAGGCTCTTTTCTTGATCATGGCTTTTAGGTAGTTCCATAGTTTTTAAATTGTCTCTCCTGGATCTATTTTCCAGGTCAGTTATTTTTCCAATGAGCTGTTTCACGTTATCTTCTATTTTTTCAAACTTTTGGTATTGTTTTTTAACTGCTTGGTTTATCTCATAATCATTCATTTCCCTGAACTCAATTCTCTCTTTCAGAGAACTGTTTTGTTCAGTGAGCTTTTGAACCTTCTCCTCCATTTGGCTAATTCTGCTTTTCAAAGCCTCCTTCTCCTCATAGACTTTTTGGACCTCTTTTTCCAATTGAGTTAGCCTCTTTTTAAAGGAGTTATTTTCCTCAACATTTTTTGGGTTCTCCTTTAGTAAGCTGCTAACTTGCTTTTCAAGCTCTTCTATTGCCTGAGTCTGATTTAAATTCCCTTTGGAGGCCCTGGAGGCAGGGGCCTTGACTTCCTCTGACAGTATGCCTAGTTCTTCCTCACCAAAAGGATGGGAGGAGACACCTGTTCACCAAGAAAGTAACCTTCTATGGTTTTATTTTTTTTCCCCTTTTTTGGGCATTTTCCCAGCCAGTTACTTGACTTCTGAGTTTCCTCTCCACAACCATCTGGCCTTCAGTTCTTCCAATCCAGCACTAGGGGCTGAGATTCAGATGAGCTGCTCCAATCCCCAACGGCCTTTAGGCAGGGGCAGGGCTGCTATTCAGTATGAGATTAAGATCAGCTGCTCAGGTAGGGGCAGAGCTGCCACTCAGGGCTCAGTTCCCTCAGGGGCTTTACAATGAGGCCTTCAACAATGGATGTGAGGCTTCTACCTGCCTTGGGAGCCCCAGCCTACTGCTACCTCTGCTACTGCCACCTGAGGAGGCCTGAGTTATGGGGACAGCCTGCTCCCTTTTTGGCCAGCTGAAAAAACCCTTGCACTGAGACCTGTGGATTGAGGGATCTGCGCTGCTGCTGGATATTCCATTCTTGAAGACTCCTCCTGGTCCTGCTCCTCCTGGTGCCTTGTGGCCAAGGCTGGGCTGGGCTCTGCTCTGTGTCCAGTGTGACAGACCTTTCCCGTCAGTCTTTCAATCCACTCTGGGCTAGAAATCTCCTCCACTCCATTGTTCTGTGGCTTCTGCTGCTCTAGAATTTGTTGAGAGTCATTCTTTACAGGTATTTTATGGGCTGTGGGGGAGGAGTTAGTGTATGTGCATCTTACTACCCTGCCATCTTGGCTCTGTCCCATGACTACTTCTTAAAGAGGCATATTCACTCAATGGATGTTACCTCCCTCTAAGTGAGTACCTGAAAAAGCATAGCCTAAAAAGGCATAGGTCTTCCATTGCATCCTGGGTCATCTCCAGTCATCCTGATGAATATCTAGTCACTGGATCCAGATGGCTCCAGAGGAGAAGTGAGACTGGTGACCTTGCACAGCCCTCCCTCACTCAATACAAAATCAAGTGCAAGTCATGTCATCATTTCTCTGAAGTCATGGTCTTTGAAAATGATGGATGAACACAACAACAACAAATCAATTAATCATTTCAGTTTCTTCGATATTATTAATTTAATAGATTGTATTAACTCCTTTTCCCATAAGTACTTGCCATCTATATCAAAATCCCTATTTTCTAGTCCTAAATAAATATTAAAGTTACTAGGTATACTATTTATTAATAATTTAATGAATAATATCACAAAGGCATAAATACAGTGTTTTAGTTGTGAGAAAGATCATAGACAAAGCCACTTGTAATCTTCATTGTTACACTTGACTTCTCACTTCTGGAACTCAGTCTTACCTTTCAGTTCTCAAAATTATAATTGAAGTCTCATGAATGTTCTTATTTATTCTCAACACAAATGCTAAACTCAGTTCTTTCATGGAATAAGATTTTTTTCCTCCCTTCCTTCACAGTTT
Source organism: Notamacropus eugenii (assembly GCF_028372415.1). NCBI lineage: Eukaryota > Metazoa > Chordata > Mammalia > Diprotodontia > Macropodidae > Notamacropus > Notamacropus eugenii. The sequence goes on along the minus strand of NC_092873.1, from coordinate 173,112,833 downwards.
CTCTCCCACCATAATAGGCAATTCTCTAGACTACAGTTAAACTCTCTATTACCCTCATAGAATCTTCAAAGAATTCTCTTTATACTGTTTCCTATTAAGGAAGAAGTAAAACAGTTCTCTCAGGAATGCAATTTTCTTTAATTCCCTTCTCTCTGCATTCTTATAGTTTCTTTACAGCATCACTATTACAAGTTTCTCTACATTGTCAGTTTTAAAATATCACTTTCTCCATAAAATTCCTCATAGAATGGCTAGAAAAGTACAATTCTTCAAATTTCTATTACCTTATTTTTATTTATTTTTTAAAAATACATATGCTTTATTTTTCAGTTCTCAGCATTCACTTTCACAAGAATTTGAATTCAAAATTTTCTCCCCATATCTCCCCATCCCCCACCCTAGGACGGCGCCCCATCCACCCGTTTCCTCCAGTTTGTCCTCCCTTCTATTACCCACTCTTCTTCCATCTCCTTTCCCCTCTATTTTCCTGCAAGGCAAAATAGATTTCTGTACTCCATTGTATGTATATCTTAATTTCCAGTTGCATCCTAACACAATTTTTAACATTCTTTATTAAAGCTTTGAGTTCCATATTCTCTTCCTCCCTCCCCACCCACCCTGATTGAGAAAACAAGCAATTCAATAGAGGTTATAGATGTGTAACAATGCAAATCACTTCCATAATAGCTGTGTTGTAAAAGACTAACCACATTTCCCTCTGTCCCATCCTGCCCTTCATTTATTCCATTCTCTCCCTTGACCTGTCCTCCCACAATAGTATTTGCTTCTGATTATCCCTTTCCTCAATTTGCTGTCCCTTCTATTATCTTCCTTCTTCTATCCCCTTCCCCCTTGCCTTCCTGTGGGGTAAAGTAAATTTCCATATCCAATTGAGTGTGTGTTATTCCTTTTTAAGCCAAATCTCATGAGAGTAAGGCTCACTTATTTCCTTTCATCTCCCCCTTTTTCCCATTCATTGTAAAAGCTCTTTCTTCCATTTGCTGCTTTGTACCTCTCCCTTTCTCTTACTCCTGGTACATTCCATTCAATAGTAAGTTATTTTTTTTAGATATTCTCCCTTCATATTCAGCTCACCCTGTGCCCTCTGTCTCTGTCTCTATATACACACATGTACATATATACATATATGTATACACATATACATCCATGTACATATATACATATACATCCATGTACATATATACATGTATACACATAATACACACATACCTTTATATATGCACATATATACATATACATATATACATACATATATGCCCTCTAACTAACCTAATACTGAAAAGGTCTCATGAGTTACTAATAACATCTTTCCATGTAGGAATGTAAACAGTTCAACTTTAATGAGTTCCTTAAGGCTTCTCTTTCCTGTTTACCTTTTTATGTTTCTTGTGATTCTTGTATTTGAAAGTCAAATTTTCTATTCAACTCTGGTCTTTTCATCAAGAATGCTTGGAAGCTCTTTATTTCATTGAAATTCCATTTTTTTTCCTGAAATATTATACTCAGTTTTGCTGGGTAGATTGTAGGTTAGGTTTTAATCCTAACTCCTTTGACTCTGGACTATCATATTTCAAACCCTTTGATCCCTTAGAGTAGAAGCTGCTAAATCCTGTGTTATCCTGATTGTATTTCCACAATACTTGAGTTGTTTCTTTCTAGCTGCTTATAATATTTTCTTCTTGACCTGGGAACTCTGGAATTTGGCTACAATATTCCTAGGAATTTTCCTTTGGGGATATCTTTCAGGAGGTAATCAGTGAATTCTTTCCACTTCTATTTTACCCTCTGGTTCTAGAATATCAGGGCAGTTTTTCTTGATAATTTCTTGGAAGACAATGTCTAGTCTCTTTTTTGATCATGGTTTTCAGGTAGAACAATAATTTACAAATTATCTCTCCTGGATCTATTTTCCAGGTCAGTTGTTTTTCCAATGAGATATTTCACATGGTCTTCTATTTTTTCATTCTTTTGGTTTTGTTTTATAATTTCTCGGTTTCTCATAAAGTCATTAGCTTCCATATGTTCCATTCTAATTTTTAAAGAACTACTTTCTTTAGTGAGTTTTTGAATCTCCTTTTCCATTTGGTTAATTCTGCTTTTTAAAGCATTCTTCTCCTCATATTTGGACCTGTTTTGCCATTTTGGTTAGTCTATTTTAAAGGTGTTATTTTCTTCAGCATTTCTTTGGGTCTCCTTTAGCAAGCTGTTGACTTGCTTTTCATGATTTTCTTGCATCACTCTAATTTCTCTTCACAATTTTTCTTCCACCTCTCTTATCTGATTTTCAAAATCCTTTTTGAGCTCTTCCATGGCCTGAGACCATTGCATTTTTTTTTTGGTGGTTTTGGATATAGAAGCCTTGACTTTCATGTCTTCCTCTGATAGTATGTTTTGTTCTTCCTCAACTGAAAGGATGGAAGAAAATACCTTTTCATCAAGAAAGTAACCTTCTATAGTCTTATTTTTTCCCCCTTTTTTAGAGGCACTTTCTGAGTCCTACGAGTCCTTCATCAAGTGGAAGGTATACTACCCTAGGCTTTAGAGGTTTTGTGCAGCTGTTCTCTGATACGTCTGTATCAATCTATAAGTTCTCAATTCCTCCAGAATGGCACAATCAAGGGAGAGGAGTTTTTTTCTCTCCTGGTCTGTACACTGGTCTGTGAGCAATCACAAGCACTTTTTTCTGCCCTGAAACTGTGAGTAGGATTCCCTCTCCATAGCCGCTATCAGTTCTACCACACCAGTGCTCCTCCTCACCCCAGGACCACCACTCAGAACTGAGACCCAGATTAGCTGCTCAATTTCCCTGGGGTCTTTAGGCCAAGGGCTCCAAAAGTGGATCTTCTGTCTCAGTGACTGCCCCTACCCTGAGGCTGGGACTGGGGCATGACCCAAGTGAAAGAGCTTTCTTACTAACCTTTGAAGCTGTCTTTGGCATTTGTGGGTTGACAAATCTGGGAACCACAGTTGCTAGTCATGATTATGCACCCTGAAGCCTGTTTCAGTCCTTTCTGTGCCATGTGACCCAGGCTGAGCTGTGCTCCTCTCTGAGTACAGTGTGCTACACCTTTCCTGTTGGCCTTCCAGGCTATCTTGGGTTGGAAATATGTTTCATTCTGTCATTTTGTGGCTTCTGTGACTCTAGAATTTGTTTAGTCATTTTTTACAGGTATTTTATGGGCTATAGGGGGAGAGCTAGAGCAGATTTCTCCTTCTACTCTGCCATCTTGGTTCTGCCTCCCTATCACCTTATTTAAAAAAACAAAAACAAAATTCTATTCTTATCTTTTGATTTTCTATCATCTATGTTTCATACTGTCTTTCTCTCCTTCCCTTTCCAAAAGAACCATTCCTTATATTATAAAAATAAAGGAAGAAAATTTTAAATGGTACATAAAACCGTCCAACATATTTTTAAAAGCCTGACTTTACATGCAACATTTCACTCTTACATATTTCCAGCTCGTCAAAGTAATAGGGAAAAGTTGCTTTTCTTCTATCTTCTTTGAAGCCAAGAACAATAATAAAGCAATTCCAAACTGAATGCTTTGAAATTATAATGAATTAGTGAATATAATATATTAATACTATAATGATAATTGATAATATACTGGATAAAATAATGAATTGTGTCTTAAAAATATAACAATGATAATTTTATGATATAGATATGTAAATATGTGTGCTTATATATGTATACACACACTGTACATATATATACACTTGTATACATACTCACACATATACTCAGACTTCACTGATCTAGAATTTTGTACTTTGACCTCAGTTGTTGGGCTAATGAAGCTTCTAGGAAAAATGCCCTCCCTAGAGAAAGGGTTTGTTATGCAAATGAGCAGGGTAAACAAAATAATTTCAGGCATGTTTAGCTTACTGAAAAGAAGACACTTTTAAAAAATGACCTTGCCAAATATTTATCTTATTTTCAGATTAGACTTTGAATCCCCTCTGCTTTGAATAGTTACACAAACAATTCACTTGTGTACTTGCAAGTAATCCAACTATATTTATTTTATTTCACAACTCAGGTTTTCAGTAATTCAAATACTCCTCAGTCTAATTAGTCTTCATTGACATGGTTTCATTCCAACTCTATGGCAGGCAACCACCTAAGTGGGCAACTTTAGCTAATAGACGACCTGGACCTTATTCTCTTCATCCATAAAAGAAAGAAATTGACCTAGACAATATTTAAAGTCTGTTCCACTATGCCCAAAAGATTGTAAAACTGTATATATCCTTTGATCCAGCAATACTACTACTAGGTCTATTTCCCAAAGAGATTGTAATAAAGAGAAAAGGACCTGCATTTACAAAAGTAATTATTGTAGCTATTTCTGTGGTGGCAAAGAATTGAAAATTGAGGGGATGCCTCAACTGGGAAATGACTGAACAAGTTGTGGTATATGAATGTAATGGAACACTATTGTTCATAAGAAATGGTGAGAAGGAGGACTTCAGAAAATCCTGGAAAGACTTGCATGAACTGATGTTGAGTGAAGTGAGCAGAACCAGGACAACATTGTACATAGTAACAGTAACATTGTTCGATGACCAACTTTGTTAGACTTGTGTCTTCTGAGCAATGCAATGATCTAAAGACTCGTGATGGAAAATGCTATCCATATCTAGTGAAAGAACTATGGAGTCTAAATGTAATTTGAAGCATATTATTTTCACTTTCTTTTGTTTTTTTTCTTTCTCATGGTTTTTCCCTTTTGTTCCGATTTTTCTTTTATAACATGACTAATGCGGAAATGTGCTTAGTATGATCATACATTATAACCTATATCAGATTGCATGTTGTCTTGTGGTGAGGGAGATGGAGGGGGGGAATTTAGAACTCAAAATCTTATAAATGTGAATGTTAGAAACTTTAACTAATTTTTTTTTAAAAAAGTTCTTTGCAAACCTTAACAAAAAAGTGTGTCCCAGCTCTGAAATTCTATAATTAAGTGTTTCAATTTAACAAATATTTACAAAGTACATACCATATCTAATGTTAGATAAACACTTAACCACTTTGAGCCAAATTGCCCATAAGAGAATGTAAACTCTTGGAGAACACAGTTTGTCGTTGTTGTTGCTACTATTGCTGTTTTTTGTTTTGTTTTTATATCTCCAGAGCCTAGCATAGTGCTTGACACATGTTAAGTACTTAATAAAATGATCATTGAATTTCATTGATGAACTTGTAAAATGAGCAGTTAAGACTCAATGAATTCTGATCACCCTTTTAGCTCTGATATGATGAAATTCTGTGGTATTAAGCTAGTGACTTGGTTTTGAAAATCCACACAAACATTAGAGTACTTGTGCGGATGCACATGTATGTGCACACAAACAAATTTCCAAAATAATAAAATCCTTGGCCCAATTTATTTGGTTATTTTTATTGATAGCTTTTAGAAATTGTTACAAGATTTTGTATCTTTGACTTCGTATTTCAAAAGGTGATATTCAGTTTCTAGTAAACATACGGTTTATAAAGGGTAGCTAATTGGTACAGTAGATAGAGCTCTGGACCTGGAGTCAGGAAGATGTGTTCAAATCTGGTCTCAGACACTTATTAACTGTGTGACCTTGGCTGTGTGCCCACTCAAATGACTTAACTCTGCCTCAGCTCTCTCACCTGTAAAATGAACAAGAGAAGGAAATGGCAAACCACTCCAGTATCTCTGAAAACCCCAAAATAGGTCAGTTAGGTAGTTCAGGGGATACAGCACTGGTCCTGGAGTCAGGAGTACCTGAGTCCAAATCTGGTCTCGGACACTTAGTAGTTGTGTAACCCTGGCAAGTCACTTAACCTCAATTGCCTCAAAAAAAGAGAGCTCCAAAATGGGGTCATAAAGAGTAGGACACTGAACAACAAAAAGGTTATGAATGGACTAAGGATAAAAGATATTTGAGGCACAGAGTCCCAAGTAGACAAGTTTTTTAGGAAATGTTACATTCAAGTTTCCTTCTAGCCATCATATTTACATCTAATTTCTATTTCCACTATCCATGCTACGTTTTTAGTAATGGTTGTAGTGAATAGAGAAATGGTCTCTAAATGAGGATATGAAGTCACTTTTACTTTTTTTCCCTCTATAGTTTCTAGTGAAGAATGTGGCAAGAGAGATTTTTAGGGGGCGGAGCCAAGATGGTGGAGTAGAAAGACGCAAATACAGAGAGCTCCGAACCCACAACCCATACAACATCTGTATAAAGTAACTCACGGCGAATTCTGGAGCAGTGAGGCCACAGAACAGTGGAGTGAAGGAGATTTCTGTTCCAGAGGGACCTGCAAACCTCTCGCAAAAGGTCCATCGCGCAGCAGACACAAAGCCCAGCCCAGACCTGCCGCGGTGGCGGCACCGAGAGGAACAGATCCGAGCAGGCTTCAGGGATGGGATCTCCAGCGGCCGCACAAGTCCCTCCACCCACAGGTGATGGGGGTCGGTGAGAGAGTCTCTTTGGCAGGTCGAGAGGGGAGTGGGGTGCCCCCATAACTCAGGCCCCCTTGGGAGGCAGAAGCTGAGAGGCAGCGGCAGATCAGGGCTCCCCAAGCAGGCAGGAGCCTGGGTCCATTGTTGAAGGTCTGTGCATAAACCCCCTGAGGGAACTGAGCCTGAGAGGCGGCCCTGCCCTGACCTGAGCACCTGAACTTAATCTCACACTGAATAGCAGCCCTGCCCCCGCCAAAAGCCCTAAGGCTGGAAGCAGCATTTGAATCTCAGACCCCAAATGCTGGCTGGGAGGATCAGGAGGCAAGGTGGGTGTGAGGACAATATTCAGAGGTCAAGTCACTGGCTGGGAAAATGCCCAGAAAAGGGAAAAGAAATAAGACTATAGAAGGTTACTTTCTTGGTGAACAGGCATTTCCTCCCTTCCTTTCTGATGAGGAAGAACAATGCTTACCATCAGGCAAAGACACAGAAGTCAAGGCTTCTATATCCCAGCCCACTCAATGGGCTCAGGCCATGGAAGAGCTCAAAAAGAATTTTGAAAATCAAGTTAGAGAGGTGGAGGAAAAGCTGGGAAGAGAAATGAGAGACATGAAGTCAAAGCATGAACAGCAGGTCAGCAACCTGCTAAAGGAGACCCAAAAAAATGTTGAAGAAAATAACACCTTGAAAAATAGGCTAACTCAATTGGCAAAAGAGGTTCAAGAAGCCAATGAGGAGAAGAATGCTTTCAAAAGCAGAATTAGCCAGATGGAAAAGGAGATTCAAAAGCTCACTGAAGAAAATAGTTCTTTCAAAATTAGAATGGCACAGATGGAGGCTAATGACTTTATGAGAAAGCAAGAAATCACAAAACAAAACCAAAAGAATGGAAAAATGGAAGATAATGTGAAATATCTCATTGGAAAAACAACTGACCTGGAAAATAGATCCAGGAGAGACAATTTAAAAATTATGGGACTTCCTGAAAGCCATGATCAAAAAAAGAGCCTAGACATCATCTTTCATGAAATTATCAAGGAAAACTGCCCTGAGATTCTAGAACCAGAGGGCAAAATAAATATTCAAGGAATCCACAGAACACCGCCTGAAAGAGATCCAAAAAGAGAAACTCCTAGGAACATTGTGGCCAAATTCCAGAGTTCCCAGGTCAAGGAGAAAATATTGCAAGCAGCTAGAAAGAAACAATTCAAGTATTGTGGAAATACAATCAGGATAACACAAGATCTAGCAGCCTCTACATTAAGAGATCGAAGGGCATGGAATAGCATATTCCAGAAGTCAAAGGAACTAGGACTAAAACCAAGAATCACCTACCCAGCAAAAATGAGTATAATATTTCAGGGGAAAAATTGGTCTTTCAATGAAATAGAGGATTTTCAAGCATTCTTGATGAAAAGACCAGAGCTGAAAAGAAAATTTGACTTTCAAACACAAGAATGAAGAGAACCATGAAAAGGTGAACTGCAAAGAGAAGTCATAAGGGACTTACTAAAGTTGAACTGTTTACATTCCTACATGGAAAGACAATATTTGTAACTCTTGAAACTTTTCAGTATCTGGGTACTGGGTGGTATTACACACACACACATGCACACACGCACACACACATAGAGACAGAGTGCACAGAGTGAATTGAAGAGGATGGGATCATATCTTAAAAAAAATGAAATCAAGCAGTGAGAGAGAAATGTATTGGGAGGAGAAAGGAAGAAATTGAATGGGGCAAATTATCTCTCATAAAGGAGGCAAGCAAATGACTCATTAGTAGAGGGATAAAGAGGGGAGGTGAGAGAAAAACATGAAGTCTACTCTCATCACATTCCACTAAAGGAAAGAATAAAATGCACACTCTTTTTGGTATGAAAACCTATCTTACAATACAGGAAAGTGGGGGACAACGGGATAAGCAGGGTGGGGGGGATGATAGAAGGGAGGGTATGGGGAGGAGGGTGCAATTTGAGGTCGACACTCATGGGGAGGGATAGGATCAAAAGAGAATAGAAATAATGGGGGACAGGATAGGATGGAGGGAAATATAGTTAGTCTTCTACAACACAACCATTATGGAAGTCATTTGCAAAACTACACAGATTTGGCCTATATTGAATTGCTTGCCTTCCAAAGGGAAGGGGTAGAGAGGGAGGGAGGTAAAGAAGTTGGAACTCAAAGTGTTAGGATCAACTGTCGAGTAATGTTCTTGCCACTAGGTAACAAGAAATATAGGTAAAGGGGTATAGAAAACTATCTGGCCCTACAGGACAAAAGAGAAGACGGAGACAAGGGCAGAGAGGGATGATAGAAGAGAGAGCAGATTGGTCATAGGGGCAATTAGAATGCTTGGTGTTTGGGGGGGAGGGGATAAAAGGGGAGAAAATTTGGAACCCAAAATTTTGTGAAAATGAATGTTAAAAGTTAAATAAATAAATTTAATTAAAAAAAAGAGAGAGTATTTTAGTCTGTGACTTTGCCTAGTTATGTCACTGCCATCTTTAGTGGATTGAGCAATACACTTGGGATCAGATTATAGTATTGTAGATTGAGAACTGGAAGGGAATTTGTTGCGTTTGTCCTTCATCCTCGAAGAGGACAAGATGATGACATGACTTGCATTTGACTTTGATTTTAGTGTGTGAGGGCTGTGCAAGGTCACCAACCTCACTGTCTTCTCCTGAGCCATCTGGGTCCAGTGGCCTGATATTCATCAGGACAACTGGAGATGGCCCAGGATTGTGTGTATCTCACTCAAAGTGAGAATGTGATAAGACCTTTACCTGAAAAGACCAGGTATCACATTGACTCTAATCTATTCTGTTGATTAATTTCTCTTTTTCTTACTCAATTCCAAAGTGGTTTTGATAATAAGAGAATTTAGAGACTAGTCCAGCCACCTCATCTTTCAGGTAAAGGAATGAAGGCCCAGAGAGGTCAACTGATTTAGGCAGATTCATACAGGTAGGAAATGTCTGGGTTGGGATTCAAAGCCAAGTTTTCCTGAATCCAAGTCTAGGACTCTATCCACTATAACATACTACCTTTTTGAGGTCTGTATGGATTTGAATTTCATCTGCTCTTTACTAGAAAAGTGACTTAGATAAACTACTTAACCTTTCTGAGTCTCAATTTCCTCATTTGTAAAATGGGTTCAATAGTCTCAGTACAGACCTCACAAGGATATTATGAAAAATGAACTTTATTATCATTATAAATACTATACAAATGTATGGAATAATTGAATATTCCCCAATAAAAAATATGAGATGTCCTCAAACCATTTTTTGTTGTTGTTGATATTTAAGATAGAAGCCAATTTAACACATCATTTATTTTCACTTATCATTCGTATATTGGTGATGACTTCATAAGAGAAGCACATCTTGTTCCCAGAAGGATTCCAGAGGAAACTGAAGTGACACAGACTTATTGCCCTACACCTCAGTACAACACAATAATGTTATCTATGTATTTCTATTTTTACACTATAATGAGGACACTCAATCTAAAATTGCAGAAAGCCCTGAGCAGTTACATTTCAGAGTTCTGCTTAAACTTAATAAGGGATTTAAATTTTCCTGAAATCAGACTGGTACAGTGCCTATTTCAAAGTGGTGTGGAGCTTGTTGCTGTGAGAACGGAATGTTTATTTCTCCTTGTAACACTAATAATAAAAAAGCCTTCAGGCTGCCAAAACTGATGGCAATTTTTCACTAGATTGGAACAAACACTTCAAATTGGAATGAGTTGTAGGACTTGATGAAGAAAACAGAATTAGGGGTAGGGAAATTGTCATTTGGACTGACCACACTTTGAATTTACTCAAAAAAATATAAGCAGAGATATTATGTTGAAGAGAAAGGGGTGTAGATGTGCCCCAATTTTTCAAAAAGTAGTTTAATAGCTAAGCCGAATTGGTGGGCACCAGAAAGTGACACTCAAGATTGATTTTTGAATGAGCCAGAACAGGAAATGCTCAAGTCCTTGTCTGGGTGAGTTCCAGAAGCCATCTATTCAGATCATCTGGATCCTTGCCATTTTCTAAAGTAGAGGGGAGGAGAAACTTCTAAGGAAGACAAAGTAAAAGAACTCAAGTTCATGGCTTAGAATGCTCACTTTGTCATCTACTCCACTGGACACCTCCATTCGTCTCATCCCATGTCTTCATATCCTTCTGCTAAGGATCAAGTCTCATAAAAAGAGACATGGATACTGAAGAAACATGGTGATGAGGGCCATAACTAAGGTGTTAGATTATGAACAGAGAGAAAAGCTCAAATGTGAGAGATGTGGACATAGAAATGACAAGATCTGACAACTGATTGGATAGGTAGGATAAGGGAGAGTGAAGAGTATAATATAAGACCAAGGATATAAACTTGAGAGACTGGAAAAGTAGTGTTGTCTTTGACAGAAGTAGTAAAGTTTGGAAGGAGAGATGATTTGGGCAGAGAGAAAATGAGTTCTGTTTTGGATATGTCAACTTTGAGATATTTCGAGGACATCATATTTGAAACATCCAATAAGAAGTTGGTGGTGCAGTTGTTAAGGGAGATACTAGGGCTGGATATATACATGCAGGAGTCATCGATACAGAGGTGATAAACTCATTGCAGCTAAACAAGACACCAAGAATGGATGTACAGAGAAAGACAAAAGAGGGCCCAGGACAGAGCTTTGGGGATCATCCCCATTTAGAGATGGCAGAACAGTGACTCTTGAGCTGGTCTGGTCTCCAGTGAGAGGATGAAAGTATTATAGAAAGAAAACTTTCCTTCAGAGTGGATCTTGGTTATAGTATTTTAATTTTGGTCAGAGCAACTTTGTGAGGCGTATGTTGGCATTGACTGTGTTTTATGCATTTTGTGACATTACTCTCAGTTGGATTAGACTCTAAGACCTTAAAATGTATGCTAATTTTATGTGCTACATAAACAGTAACCCTCTTGGGAAAGAAAACTCTGAACCTCAGATATTTACAGCTTACTTAGATTGTGAAGAGGTGTCTGAGTTGAAAGCTGTCTCGATTGCCTACAGCATCAACAAAGCCACACTATTCCATCTTATTTATCTTTTGCCAGTCCAGTGTTTCAAAAGCTAAATTGATCCTCATTTGGGTTTCGCTGATTTGCACTGAGATAGTAGCATGATCAATGTGATTATTTACTGTTCCTTGAATTTAGGTAATCAAAAATCAGAGAATAAAAATAATTCCCATGTGCTAGTCAGGCCGATGCATGTGGCAAGTTCTCTCTAATGAACCCAATCTAAAATGACCAGATGTATAATTTAATTTCTAAGCCCAAATGAGGTGTTTTCCTCTAAGAAAGAATTGTTTTCTTCTCATGAATTGCCTAATGGGTTTGTATGTGTTTGTGTGTGTGTGTGTGTATGTGTGTGTATATATTTAAAGGGATAAAGAGAACATCCATCCATGTTGGCCAGAATTCAGTCATTCTGCACAACCACAACACAGGAAAAGCATCTTTAGCTCTGACTACAGTGTTAAGAAACATATTTCTTAGTGCGACATTGAGTGGTTAGCTATAGATTCCCAGCTGACCAAAGAATTTCCATAGAGGTCAAAAGTTGTGATTCTGCGGCATTGGACAAAGGGCCATTTCAACAGAGGGGTAAAAGTGTTGCCAGAGAATTTGGGCTCTGTTGCTAGGTGCAAAACCCATTCTGAGTATGATGTGCTCTATCATTCAAGAGCAAAGCAGTAGTATATGCCTTTTAGTTACCACAGTTTCCATGCAGGGTAGCCTTCATGACCTCTCAAAAACAAAACAATTAAGCTTCATTTTATATGCACAACTTAAATTATCAACCTAACACGTATGGAAATGCTATCTTGAGTGATTGCTTAAATGAATTTTACACTTCCAGAGGCTGAAAACCTTTTGGATGATTTTTGCTTCCAAAGGATTTTTTTTTAATGCTGTCACAAAGACTCCTGGTATTAGAAGAGAGGAGTGGTATGGGTCAAATCTTTTGAAAACTGTAGATTACGTCTCAATGGGAAACTGATGACTTGTTCTTTTCACAACTAAGGTGAGATATCATCTTCTAATCTCCAGAAGACTCTGACTGAAATGAAGAATAGGAAAAAAAATGCCTAAGATTTCAATAGCTTTTATGTGGCCATACTAAGAATTTTTGACAGAAAATAAAAATGCTGAATCTTGTGTCCTTATTTATCCAGTTGACAAAATTATATTGTTCTATTTTTCTTATTAATTTTATAAGTATAAACAGACACAAACATTTCTATATTGAGACATCAAAAAATGAGAGCTGTGACACCATGAATATTGCATACAGAGTTTTAAAAAAAATGTACTAAATTTAACATAGTTCCAACACTGTTCTGCTTGTCTGTCCCCTTCTGAACTTCTTTGTGCTCTCTTCTGCCTCTGAAAAGGCCTTCCTTGCAAAAACTATAATAAAGCAAAAACAATTTCATACATGAGCTATATCTAAAAATACGTTTCATTCTGCACCTACAAGTTCATTATCTCTCTACCAAGAGATGGGAAGCACAAATCATCTTTAGTCTTCTGGACTGATCAGTCATTGCACTCAAAGCAGATGTGGTATATGGTCACCATCCCCACACTATAACTATCTGGTCATGGGTGATGTAGAATAGTCACCAATACTATGTAATGGTTTCAGACCTCTGATTTAGACATCTACTCATTCTCTGGGTTGATTCTTATATTCCAATTTACCCTTAGTCTGGAAAGTTTAGCTTCTTAGGGATAGACCACTACCACATGGTTACACTCAAACTCTCTGGTTCTTAGGGTGACCCCTTCAAGAGGAAATTTACTCTTGCTCCTAACACTCTAACTCTTTGACCTGATAATTCTGGAATTTGGCTACACTGTTCCTTGGTGTTTTCAGTTTGGGATCTCTTTCCCAACGTGATCAGTAGATTCTTTCCATGACATTTTACCCTCTGGTTCTAGGACCTCAGGGCAGTTTTCCTTGATGATTTCTTGGAAGATGCTGTCCAGGCTCTCTTTTTGATCATGGCTTTCAGGTAAACCAATAATTCTTAAATTATTTCTCCTGGATCTAGTTTCCAGGCCAATTGTTTTTCCAATGCTGTATTTTACATTTTATTCTATTTTTTTCATTTTTCTGGATTTTGTTTGACTGATTCTTGTTGTGTCTTAGAGTCATTACATTCCACTTGCCCTATTCTAATTTTTGACGAATTGTTTTCTTCAGTTAACTTTTATACCTCCTTTTCCATTTTGCCAATTCTACTTTTTAAGGTATTGTTTTTCTCAACATGCCTTATTTCCATTTTGTTAATTGCATTTTTAAAGGAATTGTTTGATTTTTCTTCTATTTTTCTAATTTGACTTTTAAAATCCTTCTTGAGTTCTTCCAAGAAGTCTTTTTGGGCTTCAAACCAGTTCACATTCCCCTTTGAGGTTCCAGATCTTGGTACATTGACAATGCTGTCCTCATCTGAATTTGGGTTTTGATCTTCCTTGTCCTCATAGTAAGAATCTATGGTCTTTGTTTTTCTATGTTGCTTTTCACTCATGGTGTTTGCCTTTTTCTTGGGGCATAGGGGGCACTGTCCCATATTTTTTGTGCTGGGGCTAGGGGCCTGGTTACTGACTTTTTGTGCTGGGACCTCAGGTGCTGGAAGCTGGAGTTCTGATAGCTTACCTGGTGCTGAGTTGGAGCTGGTGGTGGCAGTTGGTGCGAGCTGAGGTCAGGTGGGGTTTTTATGCATTTCCCCAGGGTTACAGTGAAGCTCATAGGGTGGGAGTGATCTGACTGCTAGAGGTCTCCTCTTCATCTAGGGCTGTGCTAGAGCATAGGTAAGTTCAAACACTGGTGAATACCCATATGCAGGCAAAAGTGGTGGTTCTCCATGCTGGCTTCTGCTGTTTCCCCTGTCTGTGTTAAGGCACATGGCGGGGAGAGGTATTTCAAGGGGGGGATGGTACCTGGTGCTGATGTTTGTCTGCTTGTTTCATCACTCTGGGGCTCAGGATCTCCTGCTGGTCTGCTGAGGTGCAGCTTGCCTCTGGCTTGCTGAAACACCTCCTGTCCTGTTCTGGTCTCCTTCAGTCACAACAAGAGGGACTTTTCCCATTAATCCCCCTAGCCTCATGAGCCAAAACACTGCTGCACCCCATCTTTCTGTTGGCTCTACTGTTCTGGGACTTTTCCTGGGGCAGTATTTTCTGGGTTTTTCAAGGTCAATAAAGGAGGGTGAGAGTGACTTACTGCTTACTCCACCATCTTGGCTCCCAGGAGTGCTCACATTCTAGCTCTTAAGACATTACCAATGCATTTCTACTTATACAACCAGCCATTCAATCAGTCAATTAACTAGCATTTATTAAATACTCATTATGTGCCAGGCACTAGGCTAAGTATTTGGAATATAAAGAAAGACAAAAGACAGTCCCTACTCCCAAGAAGTTCACAATCTAAAGGGAGAGACAACATGCAAACAACTATGTACAAAAAAGACATACACAGAATAAATTGAGGGTAATCTCAAGGGGTGGGTACTAAGATTTAGGAGGATTAGGACAGGCTTCTTGAAGAAGGTAGGACTTTAGGGGCAACTTAAAGGAAGCTAGGGAAGCTAAGAGGCAAAGACGAGGAGGAAGAGTGGTCTAGGAATGGGAGACAGTAAAAATGTCTGGAATTAGGATATGGAATGTCTGTCTTTTGTGAGAAAGAGTAAGGAGGCCATTGTCACTGGATTACAAAATACATATATTAGAGTAAGATGTAAAAAGACTAGAAAGATAGGAAGGAGCAAATTTATGAAGGCTTTTAAAAGTCAAACTTGATTTTATATTTGATCATGGAAGTAATAGAAAGCACTAGAGTTTAGTGAATGGGTAGGAGAGGTAATAAGGTCCTATGTATGTTTTTGGAAGATCACTTTGGCAGCTGAGTAGAAGATGGATTGGAGTGAGGAGAGAATTGAGACTAGTCAGCAGGTTAGCTCAATAGTTCAGGCATGAGATTATGAAGGCCTGCACTAGGATCACAGCAGCATCAGATGAGAAGAAAGCATATACAAGAGATGTTACAAAGGAATAAATGACAGGACCTGATCGTTGATTGAGTATGGAGGGTAAGAGAGAGTGAAGAGTCATGCATGACACCAAGGTAAGCCTGGGTGACTGGGAGGATGGTGGTACCCTTGACAGTAATAGGAAAAAGTTATAAGAGGAGAGGATTTGGAGTGAGAGGAGTGGAAGAAAATTACTTCAGTTTTGATAGTGTTAAGTTTAAGATGTTTAAAGGGCATCTACTTTGAGATGTTTAAAAAGTAGATGGAGATATGAGGCTGGAGGTCAAGAGGTGAGAGGTGAGAGGTGAGAGTCATTTGCATGATGATAGTAACTGAAACCATGGGAACTGATGAGATCAAATGGAATAGTATTGGGGAAGAAGAAAAGAGAGCCCAGAACAAAACCTTGGGGGATACCAACTGTTAGCAGATATGATACAAATGAATACCCAGAGACAGAGAAGAAGTAGTCAGACAGGTAGGAGGAGAAGCCAGAGAGCAGTGTCACAAAAACATAGAGGGAAGAGAATATCAAAGAGAATTGTGTGATTGACAATACCAAACACTACAGAGAGGTCAAGAATGATTAAAATTGAGAAAAGGACATTAGATTTGTCAGTTAAGGGATCCTTAGTAACTTTCAAGAGAGCAGGTTCAGTTGGGTGATTAATCAGTTCAAAAGTCAGATTACAAATAAGGAAGAAAAAAGGGAGAGGAAAGGGAGTTGGAGGCATCTATTGTAAACAGCTTTCTCAAGGAGTTTAACCATAAAAGGGAAGAGAGATTTAGGATGACATGTAGTGGGGATGGACCAAGAAAGTGAGGGATTTGGAAGATGAGAGAGAGAGGAGCAGGTTTGTAGGAAGCAGAGAAGCAGCCAGTAGAAAGAGAGATATTGAAGGTGATGGAGACAGTGGGAATAGGAGAGCAATCTGCTGAAGCAAATGGGTCATAATGGGATCACTTGTGCACGTGGAGGGGCTTATCTTAGCAAGGAGAAGGGCTATGTCTTCATGGGAGAGGAGATAGTGACAAAAGGTGTCTGTATGATAGGAACTGAGGAAGAAGGGAGAAGAGATAGATCTTAGTGAATGGCCCCAATAATTCAGCACAGGAGGTTTTTCCAATGCTGAAGTCCTTCCTTACTTTACCTTGACATTTCAAGGATGTTGGTGGAGCACTCTGAATGTCCACTTGTACCTTAGCCCTTGCCACAGGACTAGCTCACCTTCTCTTTCTGTGATACATTTCCTTTTTTATATCCTTTAATTTTGCTCTTCTTCAGAATTCCTTATTGATTACATGCCACAATCTTCTCTCATCCACTGTCCACCTCTCTGTGTGATACTACATTCTTTTAAGGCGGTGGTGTTGTATATCTTGACACTATATAGCCACATTAATAAAATATGGGTTGGAAAGATGACTTTTGCTTTCATGGGATGCATGGGATGAGCAGAAGAACTTTGTAATTTCTTGGTAGCAATTCAGTCCACTTTCCTCCTCCATTTCAACTCTGAGCAAGATTATTGTCTGTGTATGTCCCATATAGACATATCAGTTGTTGAGTGTCTACCCAAATAGATGTTGAAATCAAACAAAATCAATTCTTTGAGAACCAGAAGGGAAATAGTTAACTGAGGAAAACATCATTGCAGCAAATTTCTCCAATGAAGAAATCCTATCCAAGCTATGAGTTATCATATAAATTCCTGGGTGTGTCTTGTTAGGTGAACTCCCAGATGTCTTATGACTTCCGTAGTTATTTTGAAAGGAGTTTCCTCTTTTTTTTTTCTGTTTTATTTTGATGAAGTGTTTTTTCTCCTTTCCTTTGCTTCTTAACTTCCTTGGCTTCCTTCAAGACAGTTCAAATCCGACTTTCTGCAGGAAACTCCCCACCCCTAACTCCTCCACATGCCTTTTCTTTGACATTTTTTTCTAGTTACAAACTGTATGCATACGTATATATGTGTGTGTGTGTATCTATATCTATATATCTATATATTTATTGTTGTTTGCATGTTGTTTTACCCATTCAAATGCTAACTCCACGAGGGCAGAGACCATACTTTACTCCAGTCCTTTGTATTCTCCAGCCCTTCTCGCAACACCTGGCACGTAGTGAATACTTAATATGTGCTTACTGATTGATCTTTGCTGGGATGTGTGTGGGAGAGCTGGCTTCCTCTGTGTTCCTTCACAATGTGAGTTTGTGTGTGTGTGTGTGTGTGTGTGTGTGTGTGTGTGTGTGTGTGTGTCTGTGTGTGTGAGGGGAAAGGCTGTGGAAGAGGAAAAAAAATCTTCTGAGTCTTGGTCAATCACAGACACACTTCTCCCTCTCCCACTCACAGAGGGCCCACAGAGAGGACACTTTCAGACAGTTCCTGAAGTGTCTCCTTCCCAGGTGCTGAGGCCACAGGAAGGTAGCAAGAGGATTCTTCCAAAGGCAAACCCCTGGGGTCTATTCCTCATCAGATCTTGGTGGTGGAAGATGCAGATAAGCCCTTGATAAAGAGGAAGTTTTTTGTTTTTAATTCAGGATGGGTTACTAGCTCAATAAAAATGACTTTATTGTTAAAAATGTTAGCTTTCACACCATGGCAACACCTTATTTTGGTATAATAGTATTGGAGCCCTTCTTAGGCCCTGAGACCCCAGACCTATTTATAGTTGAGATAATGAAATTGTCACAGTTTGGTAGAGCATATTCCAGAAATCATACACCATATTTTCTTGGCTCCCTCCAATTGTTTTGGTAGGAAAAAGAGGGGAAAGTTTACAAAATAGTTTATATATTTATAAAGTATTTTATAAACTGTTTATAAAGTAAGATGACCCTCAGAGTAACTCCTCAAACCCTTTCCTTTAACATGCTAGATTGTCTTAAAAGTTACCTTATGAAAGCTGTCCCCACCCTGAAGCCACTGATCTTCAGTCATCAGCCCACAAATATATTGCTATCTTGACATACTCATCATAAAATCCTTTGAATTCTTTTGTCCTGAGTTTTGTCTTGTTAATCAGAGTAAAAGTCCAAATAAAGAATTTTCCTTTCAGCAATGGTATGTTTTAAAGATTGGAAACTATCCTGAAAAAGTTAAGAACCATGTCAAGATTTTAGGTCATGGGTAGACAATTGCATATTTTTTCTTGATCTTAATTTTTATAAATTTACTATTATTTGCTACTTTTGTAAACATGAAACTTTAGGTTCACTTGTGCATATTCCCAAGGATTTATAGTTGTAATAAGTAATAGCTATTCATGCAGGAGAGGTGGGTCCCTTAACTGTCAAGATGTATAGATAAGGGAATTTCTTGGCCATAGATCCAAAGTTTATGTAAACAAGATACTATTCAGTTAAATTTAAGCCTCAGATCTTCAGCTCTGCATGAAATAGGTCTTGGAGAGAGTCAGAGCCCACATATAATAGTAAGGCTCTTTGATATATAAAGAAGGATCAGAAGTCTCTATCTTTGGATTCCTGCCTTTGTGAACTTTAGTTTCAGCTGTTGGCACTTATACAAGTGTTATCAGCAATGATCCAAGCTTGAGAGTGTAGTCCTATGGGAACTTGTCCCCAGTTAGAAGTTCCTGGAGGTCTAGTGAGCAGTATTACTTGGCTATGTTCTACCTTGCCAGGAAATTCTGACCTACTGATCACACCTCAAAATTCATTCTAATAAATTTGGCTTTGGAGAGTTTGGGGCATGAGATATCTTTATCTTCTAGTGTAGGCATTGACATTAAAAAATAATTCACAAATTAGAAAGTATTTATTGCTAAATGGTAGGGGAAATGGACAGAACAAACTAATCTTTCCTCCCTTCAGAATGTCCCTCTGTCCCCTAATACAGAGTCTCAACTAAGTCACCAAAACTGCAAGTATTATAGCAGAGCTAACCATTGCAAAATTCCATGGTTAATTAGAATGACTAAAATTTGCATAATAGTTGTGTGTTTTGGGAATTCACAGAAGTTTGGAAGGAAAAAATATTCCATCACATTTTCAGAGTAACAATGTCAAATAGTAGAAAACATCTTTGATTGATGCAAAAAATATATATTGAAGGTATAATTGTGAATAAGGCTGGGAAGGTAATGTGGTGTGATCCTGTGCCCCAGGGTGGTGGGGCGGAAAAGCACCAACATCAGGAACTACCCTAATGTTACTAAACTGTCCACACTTTGATTCCTAAGCCTATACCCCAAGGAAATCAAGGAAAGAGGAAAGGGATCCACATGTAAAACAATATTTAGACAACAGGCAAAATTCTTTTTGTAGTAAAAAATATTTATGAAAATTCTTTTTTCCCAGATTGGAAATTGGGGGTGCCTAATAATTGTGGAATGACTAAAGAAATTGTGGTTTATGAATGGGATGGAATATTTTTGTGCCAGGAGAAATGACAAAATGGCCGGTTTCAGAGGAAACTGGAAAGATCTCGAGGAACTGATACAGGAGAATTGAGTATATCTAAGAGGGCAACAATGGCAACAACTTCATGAAGAAAAACAACCTTGAAATACTTAAGAATTCATATCAATGCAGTGACAAACTATGAGTCCAGAGGACTGAGAATTAAAGAGAATATTCCACATCCCGCTAGAGCAGCAACATACTTAAAATGCAGAATAAGACATTTGTTTTTGGACATTGGCAAGGCAGGGAGTTGTTTTGCTGGATTATGTATGTTTATGATGGAGGCTTTATTTTGGATTTTTCTTTTTAATTTGGGGGGGGTCAATGGAAGGGTGAGATAAAAATGTTTGTAAAAAATAAATAACAGATCTAAAGAATGAAAGAGAGTGACAAGACAACGAATACTTTAAGCAATTCTGGTATAGGTTGAAAGAAAGCAAGAACTGTAAAGTGGTATGGAGCTTAGCTAATTAGAGAAATAACTATATCATTGATAAGATTTTTGAGAAATAGGGGTAATAACTGAGCTCCGTGTAATGTTTTCTTGTATTCTTAATGATGGTTGCATAAATAAGATGAATTAAATGGAACCTATTCTGTGTCCATTTTGTCGCCACTGGTGATAGGAACTGAGCCACACAGGGCAAGTCAAGTCAAGAAGTATTTATTAAGTGTGTCAGGAACTGTGCTAAGCACTGCTATTAAAACAACTCTGTTTGAATACAGATTTTTGTGTTTTATCTAAACCAGACAGTCTAGATTTAACATTCCCCAAAGAAACTGCTTTTATTAGTGGCATAAACAACTGCTTGAGACTTTGATTATCCTAAATTCTGCATCATGTATCCATGCATTTCCTTAGCGCCTATCATCATAGTGTTTCTGGGAGCTCAGAGAAAGAAGTTACACTGGAATGCAAATTATGACATTACTTTCTACATCTCGCTCATTCCGTTAATAGAGGAGATGTGAGATCTGAGAAACCGTATTTATTTAAGGAACTTTAACTTTTATTTATTCCCTACACTAAAAATGTGTATTTTTTTCTTTTTTCATACCTTATTTGTAACTACCATAGTGTATTTTATATCTACCTATGAACAGCTAATAATTTATAGTGTTTTAAGGTTTGCAAAGCGCTTTAAATATGTTACCTCATTTGATTCGTTTCTTATAAAAGTCCTGTGAGGTAAATGTTCTTATACACATTTTACAGATAAGGAAATAAAGACCATGACAGATTAAGTAATTTGCCCAGTATCACACAACTGCTGTTTCAAGCAGGATTATTATTATTATTGATAACTAGAATTTTGTGTGAAGCTTTCAAGTCTACAAAGTACTTTACAAATATTATATCATTTGATCTTCACAATAATCCTGAGAGGTAGGTGCTATTATTATACCCATTTTATAGATAAGGTAACTGAGGTGAAGAGAGGTTAAGTGACTTGCCAAGTATCATACTCAGGTCTTTCTGACTCCAAGGCTAGTGTTCTATTTATTATGTTACCTAGCTACCTTACGTATGTGTATATGTATCATCAATCTGTCTATCTATCTATATTTATATATTTCAATAAGAAAAACTGATAAAAATAGCTGGTTACTTTTAAATTTTCACAGAAACTTCTTCATATTGTAGAAGAGAAGATTATGGAGGGGGTGGATTTTTATCTAGTTTTGTGTTTCTGGGACAGTTTGCATGGCTCTTTGCCTATTTACAACTTTGGCTTAGGAGCCAAAAATCTGTGGTTCTTCTCCATTCCCCTTCCTCTTTATAAAGAAAGAATGTTGGAAATCTGATATTTCATCCTCTTCTTTTTTAGAATGTGGCAGGTGGGCCTGGTAGCTTCACAGCTGTGGAGAATATGCATGACGCAGTGATCCAAAGGTCAAATGTGCTTTGCAGAATCAAAAGAGAGTAGAGAACAAATGACATGCAGGGCTATAGCCACATGGAGCAACAGCATTTGGGGTCACAATCTTATTTGGAGATACCTCTGCCCCATCTGGAAGTGTCTCCCCTGATCCCCTACAAGGCACCTGCTTCCTTAAATAGTTCTATATCCCCCAAATATTTTTTTCAGGTCCAATTAGTACAATATTCCTTCAGATCATTCTAAGAGAATTGTAGCATTATCAGGAACATGGAGGAGGCATCTGGGCTCAGAGAAGATAACGCATGTGAAGTACTCTTAAAAACTTTAAATGTTTTGTTTATTCATATTAGTTATTATTTTCATTATTAAGCCCCCTACCTTCAGAAAAGTGAATGTTGAAACCAGGGTGGGGAAGCTGAGGCCTTGAGGCCAATCTGGCCTTCTAGGTCCTTGAGTGTGACTTTTTGATTGAGTTCAAGTTTTGCAGAACAAATCCTTTCTTATTAAGGGGATTTGTCCTGTGAAGTTTGAATTCAGTCAAAGGGCTGCACTCAAGGACCTAGAAGGCCACATGTGGCCTTAAAGCCACAGGTTCCCCATTCCTGGTCAAAACCATTCAAAGAAAAGAACTATATGTTTTTGTTTTTAAGACTTCCCATGGTGGAGACATCCCAGTTTCTCTCAGAGCCCTATGGCAATGTTCAGTCAAAATACAGTCCCAAATGTTGTTCTGCCAAGTAGGTTTAAACAGCAGTCTAGTTTTGTTTAAACCACCTCAGTGGCAAACATATAACTAATCTAATTCTACAACAGAGAAAAAAAATCGATCTTTGGCAGGTAGAAAGAAAATTATAATGGAAAGCAAAAAATTATTCTATTATACACACACATATTTATGTATGTATATATACTTAGTGGAGGTTTGTTCTCTAATTTCTGAACACACAAAGTTAGAATCCTATTATTCATAGATTCCTATGATCCCAGGTTATTAGAGTTGAACAAGATCTCAGAGATTGTCTAGTTCAAATCTCTCAGTTTACAAATGGGGAAACTGAGTCCTAGGGAGGAGAAGTAACTTATCTAAGGTCTCATAGTAAGAAACAGAACTGAGAATGGACTTAGGTCTCTTGAGTCTCAAACATCTACTAGCACTACTATCACTTGAAAAAAACATGAATAACAAACTACTATAAATGTATAGCTTCGGAAAGCAGCAACTAAACTGTTCTTCCAGTCATCTTATATCAATACATCAATCATCTGTAATACAACAGCTGCTTGGTAGATAAGTCTTTGTAAGAGACCGAACCTCAGAGATTTTAGATGATTTGCTGCTCTCAGAGACAGATTTGAAACCTTGCTGGGCTCAAATTCCAGCTCCATCATTGAATATTGTACTGTGTGACCTTGGCAGATCACTAAATAATTTCAAGTCTTGGCTTCCTCATCTATAAAATGGGGAGGTAGGTGTTTGAATAAAATCAACTTTAAGGTTCCTTCCACTTCTAAGTCTATGAATCCTATGATTTTCTGGACATGTATGAGAGTTATATGGGGTCAACAGACACAGACAAATGACAAATGAAAAAATTGTTGCCTAGAGAGATCAGATAATTTCCTAAAGGGCAATCAGGTAGTGTGTAGCAGAGCTGGAATTTGGGCCTAGGTCCTCTAACTCCAAATCTGATGCTCTTTCCATTAGACCTCTGTTTTTCCTGGAGAATTTTATATAATAAAAACATTGTAGTAGGCTTAAAAATAATTTTCTAAAATACATATTCAAACACTAGTGCGATATTAATACCAAGGATTTCTAGCAATTAGTGCTGCCCATAAATGGAATGGGTTTCCTTCTGAGATTGTGAACTCTCTGTTACGGGAGATATTCAATCAATGCTTAATTGTGCTTGTTTCTGCGGAAAACATTTACATAAATGATCTACTGAAGATATTTCATTTGCACGTGGCTTGGAATGTCAAAACATTTCCCCTCTGACACAAAGAATTGCTGTACTGGAGGGCCCTGTACTAAGAGGTTGTACTGGATAATTTCCATGATCCTGTCCAACCTGAAGATTGTTTGATAAACACTATAATACTTATGAAATATTTTTAGTGGCTCACTGTTTTATAGTTATCCATTTTTGTTGAAAATCTGATCAAATAAGGTATCTCCTGTGACTCCTCAAATATTCCCTAGCTAATTCTATGGGACATTTCTGCTGATCACTGCTCAGGAGACTTTTGTTGGCCCTGTGTGTCCTTAAAATTGCCAATTAACAGGATTGGCACAGACAGAGCTTGTTATTCAGTCATACTGGCAGAATACTATTTAAAAACAAACAGTCTGTATCCTTTCGGGTTGATCTAAAAGTAGGAAGGCTATAGTAGCAATGTGAAAGGGTAAATTATTGTGGAAATCTTAAGATCGTTTTAAAACTCAGAAGAACAATAAATGGCGTCTTCTTCAGACCTTTCTCCTATGAGTATAAGTACCCTGGAGGCTGGAGATGTTTTGCTTTTCATAGTGCAAACTGCTTTGAGACTCTCAGACTAGCTGACAAGATTGACTCAAATTTATCTTAGGCATGTTATATAATTCTAAATACTGAATGGTACTTGATATTATGTATACAGAAACCGATAGCTGTTTGTCATTGAATACAATAATAGCTAATGCTGATAGAATGTGTACTATGTATCAGGCACTGTGCTAAGCATTTTATAATTATTATTTGATCTGATCCTCACAACAACCCTTGGAGGTAGGTAGTATAACTATCTCCATTTTACAGATGAGGAAACCAAGGAAAACAGGGTTAAATGACTGGGCCAGGGTCACACAGTAACTGCCTGAGGTCACATTTGATCTCAGGTCTTCTTAACTCTAGACCTGTACATATCTATGCTATATAAATGTATAATATCTGTGGAGGAGACACACAGAAATAGAGAGAGAGAGAGAGAGAGAGAGAGAGAGAGAGAGAGAGAGAGAGAGAGAGAGAGAGAGAGAGAGAGAGAGAGAGAGAGAGAGACAGAGAGAGAGAGAGAGAGAAAGAGAGAGAGAGAGAGAAAGAGAAAGAGAAAGAGTATAGATATATGGTCGTCTATAAGCATTTTGTGGAATTTTGAATCATTTTCTATCTCTGACACAAATTTGTATATTAGCAATGTTCTAAAGTTAGTTCAAGTTCTCTGTGATGCATGTGGATTTTCTTTTTCCTAATCCTAGGTCCCTCCTCTCCCCAAGAAATGTACAGTATGACCACACTGAAGCTAGATTCCAAATATAACTAGGTAAAGCTTCTCCATGGGTGTGTTGAAACTAGCTTGAATATGCTTGAGAAATTTTCAGTGTGAGCATTTATACCTTAGAAATCAGCAAACACTACAAATCAGGGGTTGATTTATTGTTTTACTGATTGTCTAGATGTAAGAAAAGTGATGGATAAAATGTAAATTAAACTTTAAAATATGTCACTTTTTCAGAGGGTTGGTTGTTAAACATTTACCAGAATACTCCCTACAACTATCCAAATGTCAATAATCTCTGATGCTTGTCTTTCTTCATTTTAATGGTCAGATCCTACTTTGCTCCTTAAGTATTCTGTTTTTAATAATCTCCTGTATTTTAAATATAAAAATGTTATATGTTCAGTGCTTAGTAGTACAAAATAAAATGTAATACACACACAGAAGCATAATGCAGAGTCCCAAGGAGGTATAAGTTTTTTCCAGCTGGGAGAGTCAGAAAAAAAGACTAATGAGGGGAAATAGTGCAAATTCCATTTTGCTAGAAAAATAAATATATGAAGATAAGTGATACAAGATAAAGCTAGAAATATAATTTGAAGTTAGTTTGAAAAGAGCATCCTTGACTAATCCTTGACTAAATCCCTGAGTAGCAATAGAGCTAACCATTGAAAGATCAGTAGGATTTCAACAGACATCAATGCGTTGCCATCAGTATGTTGTCGAAAGAGCACTGGACTTAAATTCCAGAGACTCAGGTTCACATCCCGGCTCTGACACTTAACAACTGTACTCCCATGGTCCAGCAATTTAACCTTCCTTATCTTCAGTTTTTCTCTTCTGAAAAATAGAGATAATAATATTCACACTATCAAAATCATAGCGTTATTGTCAAAAAAGTACTTGGTGAACCGTCCTAAAGCTTGGGCAATTTTAGGTTGATTTAAGAGAGAGAAAGTATCCAAGGTAAAGGAGATACCACAGTCAAAGGCACCTCTGGAATATTATATTCACTTCTGTGTACTAAATTTTAGGAAGAACATGAATATGTGGACAAATATCTAGAAAAGAGCAGCTAGCATTTTGAAGGGCCTTGAGATCATGCCACATAAAGCCCATGTCATATGAAGATCAGTTTAAAGAACGAAGGATTTTTGGTTTGAAGAGGAGAAGATTTAAGGATGACACAGTAATTATTATCAAGTATTCAAAAAGCTGTTATATGGAAGAGCGATTAGACTTGACCCCAAAAGGGAGACAGGAATCCTATGGATAAATATGACAGGGAGCCAGATTTAGATAAGCAAAATCTTTCCAAAAGTGAAGGTGAAATGGGCTGCCTTGGGAGGGATGAGGATAGTTGTTTTCTTCTCCTCACATACGGTAAACATATGTGAGGTCTTAAAGTAAAGGTTGGGTGAAATCTCCACACATGTGCTTTGTATATTTTATATGAGTGAATGTGTGGTAGTAGGAAATGTTTGGATGAATTGGGGTAGTAGTGTAAATTCCATTTTGCTAGAATAATAAAGGAGTGAAGATAAGTAATACAAGATAAATCTAGAAACATAAGTCAGTTTGAAGAGGGCATTTAACCCCTGACTAAGAATATTGGGATGGGTAAAAAATGGAAATTAGACAGAAAGATGCCCTCTGTCTATTTTTCTGAGGGCAGGACTGGGTGAAAATATAGTTAGATAGGTTCCTTTTCCTTCCTCTGTCCATACATTCCCTAGCTCCCTTCCCACCAGGCTTTGTTTGCCTGATAGCACCTCCCTTAAATCTGGACTTATTGCTTGGGGGGCCCAGAATTTAAATTCAAACTCCTGGAAACACTAATTAGTGACTCTGGTCTTTGCCCGCCTGGTTCTTATTTAGGCTGAAACCCAGGTATTGAAATGCCAGGTACAATAATTAGAAACCAAAGAGTACATCATGTTAACTGAAGGAAAATGTGTGATGATTTACGGGGAAGGCAAAAATGAGCTCTGGTCATCCTGAAAATGTGAACTCTATGTGATTGGGAGCTCACACAGAGGACATTGATTGCTAATGGAAGCATTTGACTAGGCTGAAGCTGGGCTCCAAATATAACTTGGAAAAGCTTCTCCATCGGTGTGATAGAACTAGCTTGAGTGAGCTCAGGAGAGCTGATTGTGAAATTTTCAGTGTGATTATTTATACCTTGGCAATCAGCAAACACTACAAATCTGGGCTTGATTTATTGTTATTTGATTGTTTGGAAGTAAGAAAGTGATGGATAAAATGCTGATTGAATTAAAAAATATGTCATTCTTTCTGAGGGCCAGTTCTTAAACATTTACCTCCCATCTCTATCTAAATGTCAATAGGTTTTTGGATGCTTGTCTTCATTTTAATGCTTGGATCCTACTTTGCTTCCTAAGACTAGTTAGTGTAGTCAATAGCATGTTGACAGTGGAGTTGGAAAAACAGATTTGGAATTAGAGGACCCAGGCCCAAATTTCAATGGAGTAAAGTAGAACTCGTCATACTTCACATATTTACTAGCTATGTGACTTGATCTCTCTCTGACTTTGTCTCTTCATCTGTGAAGTAGTCTCACCTTAGGGGCAGCTAGGTGGTGCAGTGGATAGAGCACCCGGGCAAGAGTCAGGAGGACCTGATTTCAAATCTCACCTCAGATACTTGACACTCACAAGCAGCGTGACCTTGGGCAAGTCACTTGACCCTAATTGCCTCATCCTGGGTCATCTCTAGTCATCCTGATGAATATCTGGTCACTGGATTCAGATGGCTCTGGAGGAGAAGTGAGGCTGGTGACCTGCAGAGCCCTCACTCACTCAAAACAAAGTCAAGTGCAAGTCATGTCATCATTTCTCTGATGGCATGGTCTTCTCCAGTAACGAAAGATGAACACACAATCTCACCTTAAATAAAGTGATCAGTTCCTTTCTTGCTTCTAAGGATACTAGTGTTTTAGAGAAATTATTTAATACTTTAATACTTTTGAGAATTTGGGGTAAAAAAAACCAAAACCTTGCTAAATGCTCTCCCAAATACAAGACTTCAGAAAAGTATAACATTTAGGTTTAGCGCTTACTTTAGGCAGTATGGGGAACCATCTCACCAGTGTCATCCACCACCTATTCTCTCCTGTCATCCTGATGTCCATAGGGGAATTAGGGAAAAGAGAATAGCTTCATTATCTTGACCCCTCAAATCTTCTGGGGGAGTTTCTGTTACAAGAGGGTCGATGGGAATTTCTACTTTGAAGTCTTTAGTGAGATTCTACTGGTTATCTACCTAGTTACAAATATGTACAGTATCTTTCTCATATATATGTATATATATATGTACGTTTATATGCATACAATAAACAAATTTAGTGTCTCTGTGTTGCCTAGCACAGTAGTGACAAATTCAGATAGAAACAGGAACCACTAAAACTGTACATAAGGATCCCTGGGGGCTGCACTTTACTTAGCTTTAAAATATATTATTATCCATGTTTTATAATTTTTTATTTTTGTTATATTGTTCCCAACTACATTTTGATCTGGTTTAGACCCCACTTGAGAGTGTTGTGGACCACATGTGAGCTGAAGGCTGTTTGACACCTCTGAGTATATTTTTAATGTTTATTCTTATATTTAATTACTCCAGGGACCTGTGAGTTCATTGGCTGGATACTCCTTTTACTGATGAAAATTAAAAGTCCTAGATCTCTCCAAACTTCTCCACACTTAGCCCTGTCTTAAGACAAGAGGTGTGCAATCCACTAGGGTCACTTCTATAACAGGATAAGACATCAAAATAGGATTTTAGTAGAAACTTTTGGTTTTGAATTATATTATTATGAATCAATGTTAAATGATATGTTCTTTCCATTTATATTGTTGTAGTCATCCTACATATTTTTTCATTATTGTTCATTTCACTTTCTGTCAGTTATGTAAATCATTTCATGTTTCTCTATATTCATAATTGTTATTTCTTAAAGCACAGCAGTATTTTATTACAGTCATTTACCATATTTTTTAGCGATTCCCTCAAGTGAGCATCTACTTTAAAGTTTTACTACCTCAAAAAGTGTTTCTATATTCAAATTATCTCCTTTTTAGTCATATTGGGAGGCCATGAATTCAATTCAAATATTTTGCCATTCTTTATTCAGACATTTTTGAAATTCCTCTTATATATTGCTTTCAGAGCCTGGGTCACAGTCTTTTGCTTATTCTTAGTCGTAACAAATCATTCTGTGAAGACAGATTTGATTCTGAAAATCATTTGGGACCAAGTTTAGTTAAGAAGACTGGTGATGATTAAATTTGGCTCCACAAATCTTTTGGCAATTTCCAAAATCAAATATTCTGTAAAGAATGAAGATTTTCTGAGGGGCAGAGCCAAGAGGGCAGAGTAGAAGGATGGACCTGTAGAAACTCTCCCCCCATAGTCCGTAAAATACCTGTAAAAAATTACTCTAAACAAATTCTACAGCAGAAGAAACCACAAAATGGCAGAGTGAAAGAGATTTCCAGTCCAAGACAGCCTGGAAGGTCAACTGAAAAGGTCTATTTTGCTGGCTCAGAGCAGAGCACAAGTTAGCCTTAGCCACACAGAATGGACAGGACTAGAGCAGGCTTTAGGGCATGGAATCATGGGTAGCAGCTCAGGTTCCCAGATTTCTCAACCCACAAATACCAAAGATAGCTTCAAAGATCAGTAAGAAAACTCTTTCACCTGGGTGAGAGGGGAGTGTCATCTGGCCCTGGCCCCAGGGCAGCAGCAGCCACTGTGACAGCAACCACTTTTGGAGCCCTTGGCCTAAAGACCTTGGGGGAATCAAATGGCTGATCTGGGTCTCAGTTCCAAGTGGCAGTCTTGGGATGAGGAGAAACTCTGGCATGGTGGAGCTGGTGGTAACTGTAGAGAGGGAATCCTACTCACAGATCCTAGGCAGGTAAAAATGTTTGTGGCTGCTCATAGAACAGAGTGCAGGCCAGGAGAGGAGTAGCTCCTCTCCCTTGATTGTACAACCTTGGAGGAACTGAGAATTTACAGTTCCAGTTGACAAAGCACTCAAAAGTCAAGTAACTGGCTGGGAAAATGTCAAAAAATGGAAAAAAAATAAGATTATAGAAGGTTACTTCCTTGGTGAGCAGGTATTTTCTTCCATCCTTTCTGATGGGGAAGAAAAATTCTTACCATCAGGGAAAGACATAGAAGTCAAGGTTTCTGTATCCCAAACATCCAAAATAAATATTCAATGGGCTCAGACCATGGAAGAGCTCAAAAAGGAATTTGAAAATCAAGTTAGAGAGGTGGAAGAAAAACTGGGAAGAGAAATGAGAGAGATGTAAGAAAAGCATGAAAAGCAGGTCAACACCTTGCTAACGGAGGCCCAAAGAAATGCTCAAGAAAATAACACCTTTAAAAATAGACTAACTAAAATGGCAAAAGAGGTCCAAAAAGTCAATGAGGAGAGGAATGCTTTAAAAAGCAGAACTGGCCAATGGAAAAGGAGGTTCAAAAGCTTATTGAAGAAAATAGTTCTTTAAACATCAGAATGGAAGTCCAACTTAAAATACAGATGAGGGAACGAATTAATACTGAAATGAAAATTGTTCTTAAATTCTTTTTTTTTAAAAAGGAAATTGACCTGTAGGCTTGAAGCAGTCCAATGTCCAGATGTTGTGGTGGCACCCAAAGAAGTTGAAAAGAAGCAAACCGTGAATGTTTCAATTACTCCTAGGTAAAGAGTCCTCCTTATCAATCTTTCAGGATGCCAGCCTGCTGCTGAAGGTTACTCTATAATACTTAAAGGGCAACAGCAACAAGTAGCACAATTTTCAACTATTTGCCAGAGTGTGAATAAATATAGAAATCACTGGAAATCACAACATTTGGATAACAATGTCAACATGCCAAAATCTGGAGATGAAGAAGGCTGGAAAAAATTTTGTCTGGGTAAAGGGTTATATACTGAAACATCTGTTGCAACAGCCACAGGTGAAAATCCAGGAATAGACTATGTGCAGATTGGGTTTCCTTCTTTGCTTAGTATTGCCGGCGTGATGAATCAGGCAACAATAACTAGTGTCCTAGAGTACCTGATTAACTGGTTTAGAGAAAAAAACTTTACACCTGAATTGAAAAGATGTGTTAGCTTCTCTTGAAAAACCATTATTACCTGAAGCTCATTCATTAATTAGGCAACTTGCAAGAAGATGCTCTGAAGTAAGATTCTTAGTGGAGAGTAAAGAAGATGAGTGAGAACCTGTTTTGAATTTATTAATCTGTTTGGTGAGCAGGTATTTTGATCAGCATGATCTCACTGATGAACTATCTTGATATAAAAATAGTCTGCAATAATAGAATACTTGTGATATAAAAGAAATGAGCAAAATTACACCTCTTTGCAAGGTAAATAAAGGCAGGTTTCATCAAAATTTCAGTGTTGTGTAAGAATCTTAAATTTGATATCTGTTACTGAAATTGATGTCCACAGAAAGCTCAATGTCTTGTTTTAAAAGACTAAAGTGACTAGGTGGTATGTTACACAGTCAGCAATTAGTTTTGCTCAAAAATGTCTCCAATTACAAACCTTTCAGAAAGATTAAAAGTCATTCAGTAAGTGAAATGGCTTGTATAAGAACCTTTTTAAAGCAACAAAACATTTTATTAAGTTCTTAAATAATGAATGCTGAAGATATTTGGTAGAAATAAGTTTTAAATTCCTTTTGCTGGAAGTGAGATTTGGATTTTGAATTCAAATTCTTGTAGAAGTGAATGTTAAGAACTGACAATATACTAAAAAAGAATGAAGGTTTTCTACCATTAGAAATATTCAGAGGAATATTCAGTTCTGAAAATAATTCGAAAAGAGATGTTCCAAAATGATAGCAATGTTGGAATAAGTGAGGCCTCCCAAGGTGACCACTTTGAGGGAGACAGCATTGAGGAAGTATGATTTCTGGTATATTTATATGTTAAAAAAAGTTTAAAAAAATCATTTTATTACTTTTGATTCCTAATGTCACACATGTCTTTTATAATTAAAAACATTTTGAGTTTCCCATAGCTCCACCCTCAGGCAGTGGCCCGAAGAAGCCACATTGAGCAGGTGGCAGGAGTACTCACAGCAGCCCCTACAGCAGCCCAAGACCATTGCTGGATCGTAAAAACCCCTGGGGGCACTGAGGGAGCTGGTCTTTTGTCTCACACTGAATGGTGGCCCCACCCCCACAGTTTGACAGAATCCCCCCCCCCCTGCCCCCCCCAACAGTGCTAGCTTGGCAGAACTGGAGGTCAGGTGCGGGTGGAGAGGAAACTCTGCTAAGACACAAAAATCCTTCCCTGAGCCCAGCCCAGTACATGCTTGACTGTGCCACCTTGGAAGAACTGATATCTTACAGGTCCCCAGAGTATACCCTGCTCTTGACAAAGGACCCAAAAGTCAAGTAACTAGTTGGGAAAATGCCCAAAAAAGGGAAAAAAAATAAGACCATAGAAGGTTACTTCTTGGTGAACAGATATCTCCTCCCACCCTTTCTAATGAGGAAGAACAATGCTTACCATCAGGCAAAGACATAAAAGTCAAGGCTTCTGTATCGCAAACATCCAAAATAAATATTCAATGGGCTCAGGCCATGAAAGAGCTCAAAAAGGATTTTGAAAATCAAGTTAGAGAGGTGGAGGAAAAACTGGGAAGAGAAATGAGAGACATGCAAGAAAAGCATGAAAAGCAGGTCAATATCTTGCTAAAGGAGACCCAAAAAAATGCTGAAGAAAATAACACCTTGAAAAATAGGCTGACTCAATTGGCAAAAGAGGTTCAAAAAGCCAATGAGGAGAAGAATGCTTTCAAAAGCAGAATTAGCCAAATGGAAAAGGAGATTCAAAAGCTCACTGAAGAAAATAGTTCTTTCAAAATTAGAATGGAACAGATGGAGGCTAATGACTTTATGAGAAACCAAGAAATCACAAAACAAAACCAAAAGAATGAAAAAATGGAAGATAATATGAAATATCTCATTGGAAAAACAACTGACCTGGAAAATAGATCCAGGAGGGACAATTTAGAAATTATGGGACTACCTGAAAGCCATGATCAAAAAAAGAGCCTAGACATCATCTTTCATGAAATTATCAAGGAAAACTGCCCTGAGATTCTACAACCAGAGGGCAAAATAAGTATTCAAGGAATTCACCAATCACCTCCTAAAAGAGATCCAAAAAGAGAAACTCCTAGGAACATTGTGGCCAAATTCCAGAGTTCCCTGGTCAAGGAGAAAATATTGCAAGCAGCTAGAAAGAAACAATTCAAGTATTGTAGACGTACAATCAGGATAACACAAGATCTAGCAGCTTCCACTTTAAGGGATCAAAGGGTGTGGAATATGATATTCCAGAAGTTAAAAGAACTAGGACTAAAACCAAGAATCACCTACCCAGCAAAACTGAGTGTAATACTTCAGGGGGAAAAAATGGTCTTTCAATGAAATAGAGGACTTTCAAGCATTCTTGATGAAAAGACCAGAGCTGAAAAGAAAATTTGACCTTCAAACACAAGAATCAAGAGAAGCATGAAAAGGCAAACAGCAAAGACAAATCATAAGGGACTTACTAAAGTTGAACTGTTTACATTCCTACATAGAAAGACAATATTTGTAACTCTTGAAACTTTTTTCAGTATCTGGGTAGTTGGTGGGATTACACACACACACATACACACACACACACACACAGAGCACAGGGTGAATTGAATAGGATGACATCATATCTTAAAAAAAAGAAATTAAGTGGTGAGAGATAAATATATGGGGAGGAGAAAGGGAGAAATGGAATGGGGCAAATTATCTCTCATAAAAGAGGCAAGCAAAAGACTTTCCAGTGGAGGGAAAAAGAGGGGAGGTGACAGAAAAACATGAAGCTTACTCTCATCATATTTGACTAAAGGAAGGAATAAAATGCACACTCATTTTGGTATGAAAACCTATCTTACAATACAGGAAAGTGGGGGAGAACGGGATAAGCCAGGTGGGGGGGATGGTGGAAGGGAGGGCAGTGGGAGGAGGGAGCAATTTGAAGTCAACACTCTTGGGGAGGGACAGGATCAAAAGAGAGAAAAGAAGCAATGGGGGGCAGGATAGGATGGAGGGAATTATAGATAGTCTTACACAACACAACTATTATGGAGGTCATTTGCAAAACTACACAGATTTGGCCTATATTGAATTGCCTGCATTCCCAAAGGGTGGGGAGGGAGGGATGGGAAGAAGTTAGAACTCAAAGTTTTAGGAACAACTGCTGAGTATTGTTCTGCAACTAGGAAATAGAAATACAGGTAATGGGGTATAGAAAGTTATCTTGCCCTACAGGAAAAAAGAGAAGATGGGGATAAGGGAAGGGAGGGATGTTAGAAGGGAGGGCAGATTGATGATAGAGATAATTAGAATGCTTGGTGTTTTGGGGTGGGGGGAGGGGAGAAATGGGGAGAAAATTTGGAACCCAAAATTTTGTGGAAAGGAATGTTGAAAACTTAAATAAATAAATTTAAACAAAATTAAAAAAAACATTTTGAGGGGCTGTAATGACCTAATTTTATCATAGTTAGGGGATAGTCATTATCACACTAAAACTTCATTTATCTAGCATTGTCAGAAAGGAGGTGTTCTACTTGCAGTTCAAGATAAATGAAACTTTGCCTTTTTAAAATGCTGACACTTAAAAAAAAGTTTTGACAGGAATCTTTGTGAAACCTACTCTATAGCATCCTAACCTTCTTTAATGGATAATGCTGAGCCTAGCTGAGCCTTTCGTTGATGACTCAGGCTTGGTGTTCTGAAAATTACTGTACTTTGCAGTAATCCAGATCTACCTCTGCTTTTTTCCCTTTTCTGCCTCCTCCCTCAATGCCAGCTGTCATTACTTCTTCTATCAACCCACCTGCTTCTAACAACCCTCTTACCTTCTTTCTTTCTAAAGTTACTCTGGAAACTGGATACTTAGATTGTTAAGAACTACATATTAAATAAAGGCTGCTGATGTTCTGACAAGGAAAACAGATTTAGTGCCAGGGTCTGGTGATAAGCTATTTGGGTTCCTTTTTTTCAGTTGTAATTCAGGACTGTTTTCTGAAGAGTTGAGGTTGTTAAGAAACTGACCACTTAAATAAGTGGGATCATTGTTAATATTGCTGTTGATAACAACTATTCCTAATAGCTCCTGGCCTGAAACAGCTTCTTTTTCTGTATTTTCATAGAATCTTCTGTTGGAATTATCGTTTGGGTACTCTATAGAATACGAAGGCTTTGCAGGGGAGGATAGCTGTTGCGGCTGTAGGGCATGCTGCTGCATTATACTCTACCGATTAGGTACTCATGCCACATCACTATGCTGCAGCCAATCTAACGTACCATGATGCAGTACAAACTCTGCCAGTTAGCACTGTTCATTGTGGTTAATCTCCAGTAGCATAGACCCCTGTAGCTAAATCAATCATAGGTATTGATTATTACACAGACAAGGCTTCTCAAGCTTTTCTGAATCCTTCCCATTCTCATGGCACAATAATGTGGCAAATAATAATTCCAAGAGACAAAGTTTCCATATATTAATGATCAATTTATTAATTAGGCTTGTCAATTATCAGCAAATTGATTGTTAGTGGTCTCTCAGTAACCAAAGATACAGGGTCTTGGATCATCATAAAGATTTACATTCTAAAGATTTCATCATAAAGATTGTTTTTCGCTTACAGGCATTAATACGGAACTAGATTCCTTAGCCATTTTCTGGAAACTATTTTTCTATGTGAGCCACAATAAAGAAATGGTGATTTTAAACAGAGAAAGGAATATTACAGGCCAATATTAATAATCAAATGAAGCAGCATTAAAATTAATTTTCCTCAGTAACAAACATTCATATACTATAAATGATAATACTAGAGATACAGAATGAAGCTAATTTATTTGTTACAAGGTAGGACTTAAGGGTGGTAGTACAGAGAATGTGATTTGGCAGGTAGTGATAGAAATGCTTATAACATTTAAAAACTATTCTATCCTACCCCAAAGACCAAGGAAAGCGGAAAATAGCCCATATGCACAAAAATATTTAGAGCAGTTCTTTTTGTTGCAGCATAGAATTGGAAATAAAGATGGATTACAAATTATGGCATAAGAATATAACAATACTATTATACTGTGAAAAATGACAAAAGAAATGGGTTCAGAGAAAACTGTGAAGAATTAAACTGATAAATTGATAGAGTGAAGTGAGCAGAATAGGAGATCACTTTTACAATAACAACAGCATTGCAAAACACAAACAACTTAGAAAATCATAAGAATTCTGAATAGTGCACTGTTCAATCAAAATTCCAGAGTACTGATGGTGAAATACGCTGTCTGCTGACAGAGGTGAGGCATTCAAGATGCAGATTGAGGCATACATTTTTAGTCATTGCCAATGCAGGAATTTGTTTTGCTTCCTTCTTTTAAAACAAAGGTTTTGTTTCTCCTTCTTCCCTTCTTTCCTTTCTCCATTTCTTTCCTTCCTCTCTCCCTTCCTTCCTTCCTTCCTTCCTTCTTTTCTTCCTTCCTTTTTCCACAGGTAGTTGTTCATCCTTTGTTTTCAAAAAGGATCAATGACATGACAGGGTGATGTCTCGACTTGTGCGTGAACTGGGTTTAAGTGAAGCAGAGATACTCGAAGTCATCAGCCTCATTTCTCTTTCAGTTGTCAAAGTCCAGAGGCAGGACAAAAGTTAAGGTGACTGGCAATGGCCTGTATCTTTGAAGCCTGACCAAGTTCTAAGAGCTCCACAGAGCCTGCTTCAGCTGTCTTCCTGGCTGTTGGAACAAATTGCTTTCATCCACTCATTCCTGCTGGGAGAAGTCTTCATATGCTTGGGGTAGGCATCTAGATTAACCTCAATCTAGTTTAGCCTCTCTGTTGAAATGGTTTTACCGGGGTGTGGCTTCTGTGCATACTACAGCTTCTTGGAGCCACAGGTGGTTAGAAGGGAGAGGGAAACTAGGGATAGGGTAACTTCCTCCCCCCAAAAAAAAGAAAAAGAAGAGGAAGAAAAGAGGATGATTTTTTAAAAAAAAAATTCGAATAACAGCAAGAACCCTGAAAGAATCACAGAATAAGACAGTTTTCAAAGTTACATGTTGAATTTATTATATATTGTAACAGAAAAGCAAGGGGTATATAACAGAATTATGTGCTTTTATGTACAATCCTTTATTTTTCTTTTCAACTTGTACATGGAAATACCCATTTTATTTGGTGTTTATTAAGTTTAAAATTTAAAAAGAAACAGCCCCTGCTGAAGCCCAAAACAGCAAAAACAAAAATCCTAGAGAAAAAAAAAAACAAACAGAATTTTAGAAGGGTACACAAATAGGACAGTTTTGTCATTGCTTTATTAAATTTATTAACCACTTGTAGGTCAAAAAAACCTTTGCTGGTCCTTCATTTACGAAGGCAAGTAGATATCATATTGACTTGTTTCTCTTTTTAAAAATATTTCTTTTAAAAATATTTTATTATGGACTCATCAGTCACCAACAAACAAATATTATATATGCAAAGTAGGACAAGAAGGAATAATGTATATGAAACTGGAAAATTCTGTGACATTTTTAAAAAGTATTAAACTTTAAAAGTATTAAATATTAACAAAATTGCCTTGTGTCCCCTTCAGGACCTTTTGTTTTCTTCTGTGTATTTCTAAAATCTGTTTTTACTGATGCTTTTTGAGTTGTTTCTGCAAGGAACAATGGTCAATTTGCCCTCCATATGCAATCAGTTGCCTGCCTCTCTGAGTCTAGGATTTGTAGCCACAAAATAAAAAAAATGAAATGACTCACAGACTGATTAAACTTGAGACTTTGGCCTAATTAGCTCCATGATCCAAATGGAATGGGCTAACTAGCACAAAGTCTTTTTTTTTCTTTTTCCTCTTTCTTAACCTTAATAGATTACTTATGCTAATAGAAGTGCACATAGCAATCTGTCCTAATGCCAAATAGGCCATGTTGGTTGGTGTATAAATTGTGTTCTTTAAAAATAGAAATACACTTAATAAGTCACTCTCACTCTCACTCTCTCTCTCTGTCTCTCTTTCTCTCTCTTTTTTGTGCGCACATATTTCCATATAGGTAGATAGAGAGATAGATATAGTATTTCCAATTATGACAGAAAACACATCATACATCCTTACTTATGCAATAAATCAACAAATCCCAAATTAGAGCATTTTATTACCTTGGAATAGTTGAGAAAGTAACTACAAGAACACTGATAACTTAGTAAATGACAATTTGGTAGCATAGGGAGGGGACAGAGTGCTAGACTTGGAGTCAAGATGACCTGAGTTCAAATCCAGCCTCAGATACCTTACTAATCTGTGTGACTTTGGGCAAATCACACAACCATTCTGTCTCAGTTTCCTGTCTGTAAAATAAGAATAACAACAGTGCTTACCTCTCAAGATTGTTGTGAGGATAAAATGAGATATCTGTAAAGTGCTTTGCAAACCTTAAATGGCTATATAAATGTGGATAGTTGGCCTAAAGAAGAATTACAGTTGTGGAGGAAGTGGGGAAGGAAAGAAAAGGTAGTTCCCTGTTCAAGCAGAAGATGGATGGAATGGAGTGAGAAAGCATTGAAGTCTTTGTTATATGCCAGACACTGTCCCGTATGCAAATATAAACAATTAGCAAGACAGTTATTGTCCTTGCAATGGTGTCAGACCCAGTAGAAATGAATCTCTGGAGCCACATATTGACTTAGAAACTCCACGAATTGCCATTTTTATTGTATTTTTATTTATTTGGTTAAACATTTCCCAACTGCATTTTGATTTGTTTCAGGCTGTACTCAGGAGTTTTGTGGGAAGTTTCACTCCTCTGCAGGGACCTAAAAGTCTGTTTCCCAGTGCTGTAATTCTCTCCCTCCTCCTCTGTCTCCTGATTTCCCAGACTTTCTTTGAACTGGTCCTATCTTTTTGCGTGAAACCTTTCCTGATTCCCTCTCACACTAGTGTTTTCCCTTGAAGTTTACATCCAATTTATCCCATATGGATCTTGTTTGTACTAGTTGTTTGAATGTCATTTCCCTCATTAGACTGTGGGCTCCTTGAGAGTAAGAACCCCCTTTTGCCTTTATATCCCCAGGGCTTAGCACAGTGTCTAGCACAGCACATATTAGGCATTTAATAGACACTTGTTGATGGGATTTGACTTATAATCTCTTTGGGTAAGGCAACACTTCTAGAGGAGTGGTGACCAGGGAGGAGTTTTTGTTAGTATGGATTTAACTAATTGCTTTCAGAGCTAGAATATGAAAGAAGGATGATGGTTATATGTGCATGAAGATGGTCAGGAAGTAGGCTGATACGTATGATTTCAGATTGTATAGGGTGAATGTTCACTGATCAGTGGTCAAGTCCTGTTTGCTCCTTTGTAACATCTCTCTTATATTCCAACCTATCTCCTCTACCACCACCATGGTACAGACCTTCATCATCCCCTGCCTACACTATTGCAGTAGCTTGCTGGTTGATCTTTCTGCCTCAAGCCTCTCCTTACTCCATCCTTTACTCAACTGTCAGATTGATCTTAGACAACAGATATAGCTTCATCATCCTACTTTTCCCTCTCATTCAGTAAATTTCAGTGACTCCCCATTTCCTCCATGATCAAATACAGAATCCTTTGTCTGGCTTTCAAAGTCCTTCCTAACCTGGCTCTTTTCCACCTTTCTAGTCTTCTTGGAACTTACTCCTCCTCCGACTCTTCCACATATTCTATGACTCAGTGACATTGGCCTCCTTGTTTTTCCTCAAGCAAGACAGGTCCCTTTTAGAGTGTAGGTATTTTCAATGACTCTGTCCCATGCTTGAAATTCTCTACCTTCTATGTCCTTCTCCTGACTTCCTTCAAGTCACAGCTAAAATTCCATCTTTTACAAGAAGTCTTCTCTGATCTTCCTTAATGCTATATTTCCCTTTCTTCGATTATCTCTATTTTATCTTGTATATATCCTATATGTAGTTTATAGTTGTTTCCATGTTGGCTCCCTCATTAGACTATGAGTTCCTTGAGAACAGGGACTTTTGTATGTCTTTCTTTATGTCTTCAGGGCTTAGCATAATGCCTAGCAAACAGTAGAGGCTTAATAAACAGTGGTTCACTGACTGATGAGCCTGGTGTCCTGGGGCAAGAGATTGAAATGCCAGGTTGTAGGCAGAGATTGGAATACAATAGCAAAAAATCACAAAGATGGATGAGAAATCAGAAATCCAAGGTCCAAGGGCAGAATCTTAAAGTGCCACAAATGACAAATGGCCATTTGTCTGGGAGGTTGAAGAGAACATTCTGCATCAGAAAAGGGTGTAAGACAGAAAGTCCTCTCTAACTTCAAGATTCTATGATTCTAATACTCTATTATATATTTTTTAAAAATCTGTGATTTCATTAAAGCAGAAAAATCCTCTGTCAGTACAGATCATAAAGCCATGGGTTGATCTTTCCTCCTTAGCAGATGATTTTATGAGTTGCTATGGCCAAAAAGATTGATCACCAGATGGCCAAATGTCTGGTGATGAGCTTTTCTTAACTTAGTAGGGCTGACCTTTGGATGAAAATCCATCACCATGTCCACATACTACAAGATATTTTCAGTAGGCAGGAGTTTTCAAAACTGGAGTTCCATACACATAACCTTTGAGAAGCCAAGATTGCTTCCAAAGAGATTCTAAAAAATTTGGGGACTATCTTAGAAAGTCCAAAATATAGGGGGCAGAGCCAAGATGGTGGAGTAGAAAGATGCATACACTCTAGTGCTTCCCTCACAGCCCACAAAATACCTGTAAAAAATGACTTTCAACAAATTCTAGAGCAGCAGAAGCCACAGAACAACAGAGTGAAAGAGGTTTCCAGCCAAATGTAACCTGGAAGGTCGACAGCAAAGGTTTATATTATGGGATGCAGAGTGGAGCAAAGCCCAGCCCTGGCCATGTGGCACTGGGAGGAAGAGCACCTGAACAGAACTCTGGGGCAGAATTCCCAGCAGGGAGGGTCCCAGATCCCTCAACCCACAAGCAACAAAGAAAGCTCCAAAGGTCAGTATGGGAGGGCTTTCCCAGCTGGGAGAGGGAAGAACAGGTTCCCTCAGCACTAGCCCCAGGTGGAGGCAGTAGCAGCAGCAGTGGGAGGCAGGTGGCTACAGTGACCCAGGAAGCTACCGGAGTCCACTGTCCAGGCAGCTCAGCTTAAACTTTTGGTGGAATTGAGCAGCTGATCTGAACCTCAGCCCTCTGTGGTGGCCCTGCCTGCACCCAAAGCCCCTAGAGATGTTGAGCAATTTATCTGAATCTCAGCCTTGAGCATGGTTCAGGGGAGAGGAAGAGCACTGGAACCCTCCTCTTGACAAAGGATTCAGAAGTCAAGTAACTGGCTGGAAAAATGCCCCCCAAAAGGAAAAAAAATAGGACCATAGAAGGTTGCTTTCTTGGTGAACAGGTGTCTCCTTCCATCCTTTCAGATGAGGAAGAACAAGGCATACTGTCAGAGGAAGTCAAGGCCTTTGCCTCCAGTACCTCCAAAATGAATATGAAAAATGGACTCAGGCCATAGAAGAGCTTGAAAAGAGAGTCAGGAGCCTGCTAAAGGAGAACCAAAAAAATGCTGAGGAAAATAATACCTTTAAAAAGAGGCTAACTCAATTGGAAAAAGAGGTCCAAAAAGTCAATGAGAAGAAGGAGGCTTTAAAAAACAGAATTAGCCAAATGGAAAAGAAGGTCCAAAAGATGACTGAACAAAATGTTCTTTAAAAGAGAGAATTGAGTTCAGGGAAGCTAATGACTATGAGATAAACCAACAAGTTAGAAAATAAAACCAAAAGTTTGAAAAAATAGAAGAAACAGCTCATTGGAAAAACAACTAACCTGGAAAATAGATCCGGAAGAGACAATTTAAAAGTTATGGGACTACCTGAAAGCCATGATAAAAAAAAAAGAGCTTAGACATTATCTTCCATGAAATTATCAAGGAATACTTCCCTGAGATTCTAGAACCAGAGGGCAAAACAAATGTTGAAAGAATCCACTGATCACCTCCTGAAAGAGACCTGAAAAGAGACACTCCTAGGAATACTGTGGCCAAATTTCAGAGTTCCCAGATCAAGGAGAAAATATTGCAAGCAGCTAGAAAGAAACAATGTGAGTACTGTGGAAATACAATCAGGATAACACAGGATCTGGTAGCTCCTACATTAAGGGATCGAAGG
Organism: Notamacropus eugenii; assembly: GCF_028372415.1. Lineage (NCBI taxonomy): Eukaryota > Metazoa > Chordata > Mammalia > Diprotodontia > Macropodidae > Notamacropus > Notamacropus eugenii. The sequence goes on along the minus strand of NC_092873.1, from coordinate 173,070,434 downwards.
GCTTGGAATAGGATGCTCTAGAAGTCAAAGGAACTAGGATTAAAACCAAGAATCACCTACTCAGCAAAACTGAGTATAATATTTCAAGAGGAAAATGGTCATTCAAGGATATAGAGGACTTTTAAGCATTCTTGATGAAAAGACCAGAACTGAAGGGAAAATTTGACTTTCAAACACAAGAATCAAGAGAAGTATGAAAAGGTAAACAGGAAAGAGAAATCATAAAGGACCTTCTAAAGCTGAACTGTTTACATTCCTACATAAAAAGATAATATTTGTAATCTTGAGACTTTTCTCAGTATTTGGGTAGGTGGAGGGATTATACACACACACACACACACACACACACACACACACGCATACAGACAGAGAGTACAGGTTAAGTTGAATCAGAAGAGATGATATCCATAAAAAAAATAAAATAAAAATTAAGGGATGAAGGAGGAAAATACTGGGAGAAGAAAGGGAGAAATGGAGTGAGGCAGGCTATAACTCATAAAAGAGATAAGAAAAATCTTATTCAATGGAGGAGAAAAGGGAGAAGGTGAGAGAGGAAAAGTGAAGTTTACTCTCTTCACAAATGGCTTAAGGAGGGAATTACATGCACACTAAATTTGGTATGAAAATCTATCTCACACTACAGGAAAATAAGGGAGGAGGGAATAAGTGGGGTGAGGGGAATGATAGAAGGGAGGGCAAATGGGAGAAGGGAGTAACTAGAAGTAAACACTTTTGAGAAGGGACAAGGTCAAATGAGAGAATAAAAAGGGGGGGACAGGGTAGGATAGAGGGCAATATAGTTAGTATTACACAACATCCTGATTATTGAAATAATCACATTAACATAATAATTACATAATAATCACAAAACAACACATACATAGCCTGTATTGCTTGCCTTCTCAGTGGGGATGGGTAGGTGGGGGGGGGGGAGAGAAGTTGGAATTCAAAGTATTAGAAATGAATGTTGAGAATTATTATTGCATATAACTGAAATAAGAAACACAGGTAATGGGGTATAGAAATTTATCTTGCCCTAAAAGAAAAGAGAGAAGGTGGGGATAAGAGAAGGTGGAGTATGATAGAAGGGAGGGTACATTGAGGGAAGGGGTAATCAGAATGCAAGGTATTATGGGGTGGGAGGAGGGGAGAGATGGGGAGAAAAACTGGAACTCAAAATTTTGTGGAAATGAATGTTGAAATCTAAAAATAAATAAATAAATACAATAAAAAAAATAAGGTGAAGAATTCTTTTCTATCTGGAAAAAAAAAGTCCAAGATGTAAAATAGAAAGATCTGAAAGAAGCTCTCTGCCATTTACAAAGACTTAAGTTCTGGAAAGAAATAGAGAACTTTATGCTTTTGGAAATCAAAACACAGAGATAGTTATCATGTTTATGTTGTTTTCCATTATTCAGCTGAATGTTCCCTTGGAGTGTTTGTCAGTCAGCGTTGTTAACATTAGGCTGTGAAACTGTTTTCCAATGGTGATCCTAAGAAATCAGCCTAATTAATAGCGGAAATGGTATCCTAAAATAACTTTGATTTAAAAAGGCTCTCACCCTAAGATTTCAATCCAGCACATAACATCTGTGACTTTTTAGTCTGTAAACTCTCCAAGGGCCCTTTTTAGTCTGTAAATACTGATGAGAGAGAGGCCTGTTAGATGTGGTTTGAAGCAAAATTTAATTATAGCTACAATAAAGTTAAAGCAAAGAAGAAAAAAACATTAATCTGTCAGATAAGGTAGATATCAGGATTTCATGGTTGGCTGAGTTTATGCCTGGCTAGGTCAGCACCACAGTCATGGGACTGAGGTTGTGAACAGGATCGTTTTGTTGGACAGTTAGCTTTGCTTTGTTCTTTAGCTATTTGACCTTAGCTAACCATCTCACAGTTTTATGCCATTGGTGACAAGGGAGACCAGATGAGAGGGGATGGATAATTAAGTATAAGTCCATGATCTTGACTCATTAAATAAATTAGTTCTTGTCTGACAGTATGATATCAGTGCCACCATTGTATATGTTTTTTGTTCTTCATTTTTGAAGAGAACCAGTGACATCACAGGGTGATGTTTTGACTTACAAGTGAATTGGATTTAAATGAGGCGAAGTTGCTTAAAGTCATTAGCTTCACTCTCTCTTCCAGAGTCATCTAAATCTAAGTCCAGTGGTAAGATAAAAGTCAGGACAACTAGAGATGGCCTGGGATTATGTGGTGTCTTGGATGTGTGACCACGCTCTAAAGGCTCCATAGAGCTTGTTTCATCCGCCTTCATAGAACAAGCCCATGCAACTAGAGGAAGTCTTCACATAATTGGGATAGAAATCTTCCCTATTTTTTAAGAAAATAATATTTCATTTTCCCCCAATTAGATAAAAAATAATTAAAAAATTTTTTTTATAAGTTTTGAATTCCAAATTCTACCCCTCCCTAGTTTTCCTCCTCTGTATCTGAAATGGTAAGCAATCTGATATAGGTTATACATGTGTGATCATGAAAACATTTCAATATTACTCATTTTGTGCAAGAAGACTTGAAAAAAAAGAAGGAAGGAAAAGAAAAACCATATGCTTCAATCTGTATTCAGGCAACATCAATTCTTTCTTTGGAAGTCAATAGCATTTTTCATCACGAGACCTTTGGGATTGTCTTGGATCATCGTATCGCTGGGAATTGCCAAGTCATTCACAATTCTTCATCAGATAATCCTGCTGTTTTTGTGTACAACGTTTTCCTCCTTTTACTCTCTTCACTTTGTATTAGTTCATGTACATCTTTCCAGGTTTTTTTGAACTCATTCTGCTTGTTATTTCTTATGTTATTTCTTCTGACAATTCATTACACTCATTTACCACAACTTGTTCAGCTATTCCCCCAATAGGTTTGCATCCCATCAATTTTGAATTCTTAGCTACCACAAAAAGAGCAGTTATAAATAATTTTGAACAAATAAGTCCTCCCCCCCCCTTTTAATCTCTTTGGGATACAGACCCAGCAGTGATATTACTGCATAAAAGGTTATATAGTTTTATAGTCCTTGAGCATAGTTCCAAATTTCTCTCTAGAATGATTAGATTGGTTCACAACTCCACCAGCAGTGCATTAATGTCCCAGTTTTCCCACATTCCCTCCAACATTGATTATTTTTCTTTTTTATCGTATTAGCCAATATGATAGGTGTGAGATGGTATTTCAGAGTTGCTTTAATTTGTATTTCTCTAATCAATAGTGATTTAGAGCATTTTTTCATATGACCATGGATAGCTTTGATTTCTTTGCCAGAAAATTGTCTGTTCATATCCTTTGACTGTCAATTGGAGAATGACTTGTGTTCTTGTACATTGGACTAAGTTCTCTATATATTTGAGAAATGAAGCCTGTACCAGAGATACTTGCTGTAAAAACTGTTTCCCCAGTTTTCTGCTTTCCTTCTAATTTTGGTTGCATTGGCTTTGTGCAAACACTTAAAGTTTTACATAATCTAGATTATCTAATTTACATTTTTAACGCTCTCTATATTTTACTTGGTCCAAAATTCTTCCCTTATCCATTGATCTGACAGGATCCTAGGTATCACCCTTAATTAATAAATCATGTCCCCATTTTGACCTTACCTTGGTATATGGTGTGAGATGTTGCTTTATCCCTAGTTTCTGCCACCATCCCCTCATCTTACCAACAAGTTTGAGGCCTACTGATTACCTTCAGCCAGTTTTAGACCATCTGTCAAGGTACAGGGTGTGGCCACAGCACATATTACAACTTCGTGGGGCCACAAGTTAGAGCTGGGTGGTGGATGGACACCAAAGGGAGATAAGCAGTCCTGAAAAGTGTTCAGCAAGCCCTCATACAAGAGGTGCTAGTCCTGTTTGAACACCTAATATATCTCAATGGGGACACAAAAAGTAGGATGCAACTGAAAAATGACCAAATAACTTGTATAATATAATGGGGGTCTTATATATGTCTAGAATACCTCTGATGCTATTGGGAGAACCTTGATGGTGTTTAATAAAAGAAACATTGGAGAACGCATAGACAGGGAGTAACTGATTTGGGTTGCTAACCAAGTGGTGAATAGCAGCTTCTTTGATGGGCTATGGTTGCAGAACAGAAACTGAGGTGATCTTCAAAAGGCCTTAATTGCCCTTCACTATTTTCTTCAGCTGCCTTCTCTCATTTTTATTGCCTCATTGACTCTATGCTGAAAGAAGAGGTCTTGGGCTTTCTCACTTCCAAAGAAGTCGTGTGGCCCCATGAAATGTTTCTTCTTTTCTGTTTTAGGTGAAAGGACTGGTGAATCTGATCTTGTGAGTCTTTAAAGGTCCTTCAGGTGCCCACTGGATTTTGTAGCTAAGTGAGCCTAGATATCCAGAGAAGGAAAGAATTACCTCCAGAGTGACCTTTGAGCCCAGGCAAGACAAATACTCATCTGGAAGTCATGCATCGTCTAGAAGTGAACTTGGTGATATTAATAATATTTTTAAACTGTACTGAATGTGCCTACTCTCCCCAGGAACTAAGATAGAGTAGAAGAAGATATGCTTATGAGAAGATGTTCTTACATTTATATTGCTATCTCTTTGAAGAATATATATATATATATATACACATATATATAATATATATACACATATACATGTGTGTATAATATACATGTGTGTGTATATACTATATATATTTGTATATACTATACATGTATAGTATATATATGTATATATATCTATATATACATGTGTATCTATATCTTTATGTATTGAAGTTTCAGCTAAGGAAGGTAGAGAGGAGACACTTCACCTGTCAGAGTACCCTTTTGTTTTGATGATGCATTTTTGTTTATTGTTAATGTAATTTTGCTTCTTAATGGGAAGATCTTTCCCATCCATTAATAGGTCCATGTGACTTAAGCAAGTCACATGGAAGCCTGGGTCACATGAGTCAAGTCACATGGAATAGGAAGAGGTAGACCAGGAAGGGTGGAACAGGAAGAGGCAGAGCTAGTGAAGAGCTGAGAGGAAGTTAGAGAGCAATCAGAGCTGGTAAAGGCAGAAACTAGTGTGAGTAGGAGAGCTTATTTGTGATTTTGTGTAAGGGAGCTTGTTTGTGATTTGTTTAATGGAGCTGGTTTGTGGGAAGCCTGGCAGGGAGACGACTTGGGGATGGTAGTATCCCTTGCATTGTTATTGTGTATAGATTTTTGTTACTATGAAGGATTTGGCTTTCTGGTGCCTGAATAAATGTTTTGGTTCTGTCTTCCATGTGGAGAGTCTGTGGTATTTTGCGATTCAGAATTGCACTGCCATATTCATGGCTGGCATAGGCTCTGTGAATATCATGTTGGCCTTACACCCTTAAACTCAGAAAGAGAGATCTATCAGTCATAGACCTAGGAGTGTGAGGCCAGAGCACATTTGTTAAAATGAGATGAATGCCATATTATTACAACTCCTTCAATATCTTTTATATGGATATATTCATTTGTTCAAAATCAATATCCCACCTTCTATGTGTGGGTGTGTCCCAGAGGCATCCTGGGCTATTTCTTCTTCTTTTTCTTTACTCTTTTGGTGATTACATCAACTCCCATGGATGCAACTCTTATCTTGATTTAGATTACTCCAAAATCTACATTTCCAGTCCTTATATTTCTCCTTAGCTCTATTCCTGTACAACTAATATCCACTATTGGAGAAGCAATAGTGGATATTAGCTTTGTGACCCTGAATAAGTCACTTAACCCCATGTTTCTCAGTTTTCTCATCTGTAAAGTGAGGTCACTAGACTCAGTGGCCTTTAAGGCTCCTTTCAGCTTTGAATCTATGACCCTATGATTTCTACCTGGATGTCCCATAGACACCTCAAACTCAACATATTCAAAATAGAACTCATTCTTTCCCTTGAAACTCATCCTTCTTTCTAACTGCCCCCTTTTTTTCTAGTCACCAAGATTCCCAACTTGAGAATCAGTCTTGACTCTTTCTTCTTTCTTACCCTACCTATTCAATCAGCTACCAAGTTTTATTGATTTTACTCCCACAACAGACTTTCTGATCTGTTCCATCTCCTTGCACTACAAACTTTAATTTAGGTGATCATCACTTCTTGCCTAGACTATTGCAATAGCATCATAATTGTTCTCTTTCATAACTGGTCTATCCCTTCTCTGATCTTTGCTCCACAGACTGGCCAGCTATAAATACTCTTAAAAATATAGATCTGACCATGTTTCTTCTTTGCTCAAGAAATTCCCATGGTTCCACCTTACTTCTAAGATAAAATACAAATTTCATGGATGTTTAAAGCCCTTCAGAAACTGACTCTAGCATACCTATTTACTATAGTTATTCTACGTTCTAGGTAAACTGGCATTTTTGCTATTCCCTATACATGACATCCCATGTCCCCTCTCCATGTCTTTGTTTATTTTGTCCCTCATACTAGGAAAGTATACGCTTCTTCTTTTCTACCTTATAGAATATTTTGGTTTGTTTTACAGAAAACTTTGCTTTTTTGATAAAATAGCTAAATTTAGCAAAAATCATGTAAATAAATTCCTGGTAAAATCTAGAATACATTTACAGGGTATAATTTATTAGGAGAAAAAGTCATGTGAGAAATAAATCTCAACTGCTTAAGAAGGTAATTAAATGATTAGGCGAGGTCTTGAGAATTGTTGTGAGTGAGAAGCTCATTGGAATAAGATTTAGATTGTTGGACTAGCATTTAATATACAGGAATGTTGAAGTCTTTGCCAGGTATATAGTTCATAATAAAAGGGGTAGCCTATATACATTTGCCTGGAGATTTGTGACTCATATCAAAAAGGCTTAATACTGTAAATGGAGGTGAATGGAAAGGTGTGCCCACATGTATCCATCAAATCAGATACCATCAAGAGTATCAGATGGGACATAAACAGAAAGATACCAGTGGAAATAGTCTGTAATTTATCAATTTAATACCTAAAGAATGCTGTAATAAAATCTATGGCCTTAGATGTTCCTATATTACGGGCAATAAAGTGAACTAGAGATCTTAATACAAGGAGGTAAATTCAAATTCAAAGATATTACCAAGACTAGACCAGACATGACTCATGACTAGAAGGTGGTAATAAATGGATCTACCTTAATAAAAATTAATAGATTAGAAAAATGAGGTAGTTGAGTAGCATTGATAGCCCATTGTATTATTGAGTCATTCTGTTAAAGCAAAAAAGGAAGGGAAAAGACAGTGACAAAAATCATGTTGGGAATGGTCAATGAAAGAAAAAAGAAGTGGAGTTAGTTCTGCTATGAGCATAACGCAAATTTTGTATTTGCTTACATGCAATTTTGTCTTCAAGAAGCAATGAAAACAAAGAAAACTGCACCTAGCTGAACCTAGCTGCTTAATAAAGAGATTAGAGGACAATGAACCACATTCATCCACATATAGTATTGGAATTTTCCATCATATTTCAAACAACCTTTTTACTACTACTTTACTATTCACAAATCATAATACTTCCAAAGCCCATTTCTATAAGTAAACAATGATTTTTTCAAAGTACCAGAGCACAAACTGAGCAGCAACCAAGACCACAGGTGCTGCCATTATATATTGTAATATTTATTTATTTATTAACCATTTAAAATGCATATAACTATGCATAGTATGCAGCAGTATGTAATATGTATGCATTTCTTAATCATTTTACAGGCATAAAACTGAGAGTTTTTTGGTTCCTATTTTTTATGTGTCAAAGTTTTGGGGTGTCACCCCTAATCCCATTTTCTCATAATCCCAGTGGTTTTTGTTGTGCAATTTTGCATAGCATGGTGATTTTTAGGAATGCATATGCCACATTTTGGCAGAACTAATTGTAAAATTGTGATGGTAATATACTATAGAAAGAGAAAATGGATGATGAGTTCCAGAAACAAATAATAAACCTTGAGTGAAAGAAGATATAGTAGTGTTAACAGAATCCTACCAAAGTCTTCAACTTTTAGAACTTGCCCTCTCTACTAAAAAAAAAATGAAAAGCATAAAACCAGGTCCCTTTATACTTCAAAGTTTTGTGGTATCATTGGTGTGAGTGTTCTGGTCATACAATCAGATTACAATCTCTGTATGCCTTACTAAACAGTTTTTGAAAATTGCTGTCAAATTTTACCATGCTGTGGCTAACCTCAAGAGCCTTTCTAAACATAGCTTTACTGGACCTTGAACGATTCACATACTTCTTTGTTGGGCATATGAACTTTTTCAGCTTGATAGGACCTGTTAGAGCTTATATGCTCCATACCCTTCAGGAATCCAGGGTCACTTCTGCACCATGATGAAGCATCAGAACAGGACCTCAGGATAGCTAAAAGATGGTATATTTTTTCCTTATATTTACTATATTTTTCTTCCTCAAAAGGTTGAGGAAGTGCCAGTGAATACTGCTTTTCTGGATATGATTCTGATTAATAAAATTATCAAAGTAGAAAAAATTGGAATCGGGAGGGGGTAACAGAGAGGAGTGACTCCTTCATTTTATAGTTTGTGATATTTAAGAAGGAGAAAGCTGGTTATAATTTGAGTAGCAATTTAGATTTTGAGAGAAAAGATTTCAAAGAGTTCATAGAAATAATAGAGAAAGATAACCCCAGGAGATGGGATATACTCAAGAATGAGATTCTGATGATACTAACAAAAATAATTCTGGTGCAGAATAGAAGTGGGGGCTATTTGAAGAAACTGATGTAGATACATATAGAATTTATCAATCAACTTAAACCTTTCAAAAGACAATTTATTGGCATGTAACTGGGTAAAATAACTCCTTGCAATTAGGCTAATTTTATCTTTGTTAGTGATATTTTTGGTATATTCACCCTTTTCATTTTTAATTCTAGTAATCTGATTTTCTTCTCTCTTTTTTAAAAAAAATCAAATTAACTAATGCTTTGTTTATTTTGTTGTTTTTCCCCCATAAAACCAACTCCAAGTCTTTTTTTATCAATTCGATGGATTTTTTTACACTCAATTTTATTAATCTTACCTTTAATTTTTAAAATTTCTAATTTAGTGTTTAATTGGGGATTTTTAGTTCTTTTTCTAGTTTTTTTTTAATTGCATACCCACTTCATTGGTCTGTTCTTTCTCTATTAAAGGTTAAGAATATCAAAGAAACTAATGAAAAAGGAAGGAGATTTAGCAATTCCAGATCTTAGACTATATTAAAAGGCAGTAATTATCAAACCTATGTGGTGCTGGATATGAAACTGAAAGGTAGATCAGTGGAACAAAGTAGACATACAATCTACAGCAGCAAATGAATATGTCACCTTATAGGTGACAAGTGTAAAGACTCAAGTTTGGGGGATAAGAATTCATTATTTGGTTAAAAACAATGTTGAGAGCGGTCTGGCAGAAATTGGATATAGACTAATATATTGCACCACTTACCAAGATAAGGTCAAAATGGATACAGGATCTAGATATAAAAAAAGATATTACAAGAAAATTTGAGAATATGTAACATTATTTCTAGACTTAAGGATAGGCAAATGATTTATGAATAAACAAGAAATAGAGAGCAGTGTAGGTACAAAATGAATGATTCTGATTACATTAAATTAAAAAGTTTTTGTACAAATCAACAAATTTATCCAAGATTAGAAGGAAAGCAGAAAATTGGGGGGGGGGGGGAATTTATAAACAGTTCCTCAGACCGCAGTCTCATATCTCAAATATATAAAAAATTTTGTCAAAATTATAAGAATATGAGTCATTCCCTAACTGATCAAAGGATATGAGTAGGCAGTTTTCCAATGAAGAAATCAAAACAATTGTATGTCGAGTATATAAAAATACTCTAAATTATTATTGTTTAGAGAAATGCAAATTAAAACAACTTTGAGATATTTTACATCTGTTGGATTGACTTGAATGGGCTTTATTGAAGGGAAAAGTAACAAGTGTTGGAAAGGATGTAGAAAAATTGTGTGATGATTAAAAAGGTTTGAGAGACATAATTTCTGGGTAATTTAATAATTTTATTAATAATGCCAGCATTTTAATAAAAGGATGGTCATTTGACTATCTCTTTCTTAGACCAAAGACAATTATGGTAACAGGTTCATGGCTTCTGTTCCCTTTTGAAAGAGTGTGTTCAAAAGGATGGCAATCAACTCTGATTGGTTAACAATTGATCAAAGGATGAATATTACAGTGAAGGGCTGGATATGAACTTTGATTATGTCATCTACTTTTAAGTTCCCCCCAGCCTTGGGTAATCTGTTCAAAGAATTTATGCCTACCCAAGCCTGAGCAGAACACAATGGCTGCCCCACCAAGCTGGGGTGTAGATAGAGGAGAAGGTTAGCTCGACCTTCAGAGACTGAGGTCTTGACAAGAGGATTAAAAAAGGGGATAATTGGAATCTTCCCAAATCGTTGGTTATTAATAATCATTTCTCTTAATTGGAACACTAATTCACTGTTGGTGGAACCGTGAACTAATCCAACCATTTTGAACAGCAATCAGAAATTATGTCCAAAGAGTTATTAAACTGTTTCTGTGACAGCAATGCCACTACTAGGTCTATTTCCAAAGATTATCATGGTGAAAGGAAAATAACTTACATGTTAAAATATTTATAGTAGCAATCTTTGTGATAGTAAAGAACTGGACATTTTGGGGATGCACGTCCCTTGGGGAATGGCTAAATAAATTATGGTATATGATTGTGATGAAATACTATTGTGCTATAAAAAAATGATGAGCTCAGTGATTTTAGATAAACATGAATAGACTTGTATGAAATAATCAAAAGTGAAATGAGCAGAGCTAAGAGAATATTGTATATAGTAATAGCAATATTATTTTAAGAGCAACTTTGAGCATCTAAGTCATTTTGACTATTATACATACTCAGATTAACTACAAAGGACCTATGAAGGAAGACACTATCTGCTACCAGAGAAATAACTGATAAATAGAAGTATATATAGAATAATTTTGTGTATGCATATATATATATATATATATATATATATATATATATATATATATATATATATATATATATATATATATGGTCTAGTGCTAGTCATCTCTAGGGTGGGGGGGAGAGGGAAGAAAAAAAGAGAATTACATGATAACTTTATTTTATATTTAAAAGGAATATCAAGTTGTACATAACAGATTTGCAATTTCATGTGCAATTATCATTTTTTCTTCTGGTATATTATGGAAATGCTTGTTTTACTTTATAAGTTCAAAATGTTAAAAAGAGACATGTATGGAAGATCTAAGCAAGGGTAGGTAACAGAAAATAAATGCAAGAGAATGTTAAGGTCAGGTAAGAGCCCTGTAAGCTGTTAATGAAAGCCAAGATCATCTGGAGTGAGTTAACTGTATCTTCCTAATATTCAATTCCCTCTTAAAGATGAAGTAATAGTATCTATAGTCTCTGTTGGAGGAGCCATTAAAGCTGGTATTACATTAACAGCAACAAAAAACCCCAACAATTTTGTTTTCGTTTTTAAGTAAGTATTGGGTCATAGCAAAATAAAGAAGGGATGTGACCCCTTCTCCAGATGGATGGGACAGTGTTAGTGGATGATGAATGAAAAGCAGAACCACTCAGTTCATTTTTTCTCTAAAGAAGAGAATTATTATTGTTAAAAGACAAAACTTCCTCTACAGGAAGTTCAAACCTAAGATCAATAATAAATTTGTAAGTATTTAGTGATCCTCAACAATTTGAAGTCACAAGGTGTAGATACAATAAATCTCAGGGTCATAAAAGAATTGACATGTATGGTTGTTGAACTATTACTGGTGAGCTTTGGAAAATTAAGCAGAAAGGTAGACAGGCAAAGTTTTACCTTTTAAATTCTCTTTAAAGAAGGGAAGGAGTTAGATTCTTCAAATTTCATTTTTCCTGGTAAAATTCCAGATTATATTATTAGAAGGATGTTTTCTAAATATTTGGAAGAGAAAATGGTGGTCACCAAGAGATAACATGGGTCCATCAAAATCAGGTTATAACTGACTAATGTCATTTCCTTTTTTGGACATAATTCCAACCTGGTAAACCAGGGGAATGCCATAATATACCTGGATTTTATTAAGGTTTTTGAAAGATTCTGTCATAATATCTATGTGTATGTGTATATGTGTGTGTGTGTGTGTGTGTGTGTTGGACAGGTGAGTGGGAGGGAATAGATGAGGTGAATTTAGAATTGATTGGAATGACTGTACCTAAGTAACACAAACTAATGAGTGTTGATAATATGGAGAGAATAAATTAGTTAGGGATTGATTTTAGGTCATGTTTTGATCAATATTTTTATTAATAATTTTGATTGTAGTTCCATGAGGACTAGCTAACATGCAAACTACAAAATTAGGATATAAAACCATTTCAATAGGATAAAAAAAGTTCTTAATCTAAAGATGACTTTTTTTAGTGATAAATGTAGAATTCTACATTTTTTTTTGTTGGTGTTCAGTCATTTCATCTGTGTCCCACTCTTCATAACTCATTTGAGGTTTTCTTGGCAGACATATTGGAGTGGTTTGCCATTTTCTTCTCTAGATCATTTTACAGATGAGGAAACTGAGACAAATAGGGTTAAGTGACTTGCTCAGAGTCGCTCAGTTAGTAAGTGTCTGAGGCCAGATTTGAATTCAGGAAAATAAATCTTCCTGACTTTTGGTCCAGCACTCTATCTACTGCACCACCTAGCTGTTTTAGAGTCCTACACTTAGGTTAAGTAAATCATCTATAGAAACAGAGGATAGGAAAAGTATAGCTAGACAGGGGTTCATGTGAAAAAACAAAACAGCTTGACCACTAAGTGTACTGCAAGCTCAGTATATGAGTCAATACAATATGGCAGCCAAAAAAGTTTAGACATGTAAAAAAAAAGTTCTCCATTAGTGGAGATTCTCATGCATAGGCTAGATGACTACTCATAGGGAACGTTGTGGAAGGGATTCCTTGTTGGGTAATGAATGGCCTCCCAGGATCCCTCCAATTCTAAAATTCTATAAATTTGATGATGTCATCATTTCTTTCAGTCAGGAAAACCTATTGAGACCATGGGCCTATGTCATCCTACATGATAATACTTTCAGAAAATCATTGATATAGTGGGTGCATTAAGAAAAGTCCTTGTTCAACTTGTGCCTCTTAGCACTTTTAGCACAGTTGTTCTATGACTACTGTGTAGCTTAGCAAGTAGTTGGTCACAGAACATGTGAACTTTCACTAAATTACTTTCTTGAGCTTTTATTACTTTTTTCTTGAAGCAAAGAAAGAACATACTCCAGGTGTTAACAGACATTAAAAAATAACCACTTTCCAACACCTTCCCCATCCTTCACACAAGAAACAAATGTAAGAGCTAGACAGAAATAATTAGCCGCATCTTTTGATGACAATAGGGATATGAAAAAATGGGCTTTGAGCTGTACCTGCCAAGAGTGATTCTGAGTGATTTAATTTTGCCTTGTTAATATCTGGGGATCTTAATGGAAGCAGAACATAGGGATAAACACAGGCAGTAAACAGCATGACAGAACAGTGGCAGACATTTGATCAGGGATACAGAAACAAATGAATAAAAAGCTCTATTCTGTCCTATGATTAGATTGCCTCTCTAAAGGCATCACTACTGCATTAGACAGGATATTTGAATCAACTTCTCTCCTTTTTCTTTGAGAGATAAGGGTTTTGTTTTTGTTTTCAATAATTTAGCTACAGAAATAGATACTGGTCTATTTAATAGACTTCCCTGAGGATGACATCAATTACATGTGTTATTTCACTTCTTTGATAATGATGATGATTATTATAATATCTTATACTCCCATAAGAAAGGTTTTTAAGTGGTGGGTCTTAGCAAATCGACTATTCTCCAGGAGAAAAATATGTAATCATAGGAAATTAAAGGGAAAAGGGACATTAGCAATGAAAGTACATTGACTTGCCGCTCTTGAGCTAGAAAACCCATCTTCCTGAGTTCAGCTCCAGTATCAGACACTTACTAGCTGTGTGACCCTAGGCAAGTCAGTTAACTCTGTTTGCCCAAGTTTCTCATCTATGAAATGAGGTGGAGAAGGAAACGATATTGCCAAGTATCTTTGCCAAGAAATCCCCAAATAGGGTCACGAAGAGTCGGACACAACTGAAATGATTGAACAATAACAACTATGTGCTAAGGTATATTAAGTTCTAGAGATTCAAAGAAAGGCAAAAAATAGTCCCTGTCCTTGAAGAGACCATAATCCAAAGGGGGGGACAACATGCAAAAAAAATGTGCAAACCATGCATACGTATGCTGTACCTGTATACATGTGTATACACACATATATGTATACATACATATATACACACATATATACACACACATATGTATATAATAAAGAGGAAAGAGGAAATAATCAGCAGAAGACACTAGCATTAAGGGAAAGCTGGGAAGACTTCCTGTAGAAGATGGGATTTTAACTGGAAGAGATAAAGAAGGAGAGCATTTCAGGTATGGCAGACATCCAGTGATAGTGCCTGAAATGTCTTGTTTGTGGAACAGCGAGGAAGCCAGGTCACTGGATCAAAGAGTATATGGGTGGGTAAGGGGTGTAAGGTATATGAAGACTGGAAAGACAGGAGGCAGCTAGGTTACAGAGTTTTGAACACCAAACAGAGAATTTTATATATGATCCTGGAGTCACTAAAATATATTGAGTATGTTAGGTGACATGTCAGACAGGTGCTTTAGGAAGATCCTTTTGTCAACCAAGTGGAGGATGGACTGAAGTAGAGAGAGGTGTGGCAGACAGCCTAAGCAGCTGTAATAATTTAGGCTGGAGGTGAAAGACTCATAACAGATAGGAGTATCAGAGGACTGAAGGAAACATTAAAAAGATGTTACAAAGGTGAAATTGATAGGTCTTAGAAACATTTTGGCCATTAGGTGAGTGCATAGCACAGTACCTGATACTTAGTAGGTGCTTAATAAGTGTTTTTTAATTGACTGATAGTGAGGAGTCAAGAAAGACACCTAGGTTGTAAGTCTGGGGGACTGGGAAGATGGTAGGGAGGTTTGGAAGGGAGGAGACTTTAAGAGGAAAGAGAATGAGTTCAGTTTCGGACATGTTGAATTTAAGATATCTGAAAGGCAGTTGGAAATGTGATACTAGAGGACAACAGAGAGGTTAGGACTTAGTAGGGAGAGTTGAAAACATCAGCATAGAGATAATAATTAAATCCATGGGAGCCGATGAGATGACCAAGTGAAATGCTACAGAGGAAGAAAAGAGGGCCCAGGAAAGAACTCCGTGGAATGTCCACTGTTAGTGGGTGTGACTTAAATGAAGATCCAGCAAAGGAGACTGAGGAGCATTCAGATATGTAGGAGAACCAGGGGAGAGTTGTACCTCAAAACCTGTGGAGAAGAGGGTGAATGATAATGATATAGGATGGTAGTTAGCAGAGATGGATGGATCAGATAAGGGTTTTTTGAAGGTAGGGAAGACATGAGCATGTTTGTCCATAGTGAGGAAGCAGCCAGGGGATAGAGGGATACTGAAGATAACTTCATGAGTGGGGATGACAGAGGGGGAAAATCTTCTGAAATAGATTAAATGGAATGGAATTGCTTGTGCTGGCAGAGAGTTTTACCTTAACAAGGAGTAGGGTCACTTCTTCAGGTGAGACAGGGATGAAGAAAGATACAGTGGTAGATACCTGTGGTGGTATAAAATAAGGAATGAAGAAGAAGGATCTCTTGACAAATAGCCTCAATTTTTTTTCAGTAAAATATGAAGCAAGGTTCTCAGCTTAGAAGTGGGAAGGGAGGGATGCCATAGGAAGTTTTAGGAGGGGTAAAAAGATTAGGAAGAACTGCTATGGAAAGTGACATCATGAATTGGTAGGGAGGCATAGAAGGATTACCTAATAGCAGTGAAAGCCCAGTAGTTGTTGTATAACATAAAGTTGTAGTGGATCCAATCAGAATAATTTTGTGATTTTTCCCTGCCTTCATTAAGTTTCCAAATGTGACTGTTAAATATATATATTTATGTATATATGAGAGTTTTAGAGGTAGAAATATGCAGCCAGAACAAGCACAGCCTTGTCAGAGAGTCTTGCAATGCCTCCAGGAGCACAAAATCCAAAGAATTAATTATCCCTCCCAATGTCATTCATAGCTTTGATAAGCATGTCATTTATGTATCTCTCAAAGCCAGGAAACCAAAGAATGTCGACCAGAGTCCTAGTCTTCCCTCCTTGACCAGATTTGGAAAAAAATGAAGACCTGGAGAGGGGAAGTAACTGTCTAAGCTCACACGCCTAAAGGGTGGTAGAGGTGGGACAGGAAACCCAGAATTTTCACTCTAAATCTAGTGTTCTTCCTGGCACAAAGTCACTAGTAAAGATGTTGAGAAAAATAGGGCTAAGAACAGAACACTAAGGCACACCCTTAAATGTGACTCAAGAAGAATAATACCATCCAGTTCACAGAGTCATAGCATCCTGGATTTGGAAGGGACTTCAGAGTCATCTAGTTCAAACCATGTATACAACACACTCCAAAATGGTATCACGTCCTTTGCTTGAAGACCTTCAGTGAAGGAGAATCTATTACCTCCCAAGCCAGTCCATTCTAGTTTTTGTATAATGCTAACAGGGAGTTTTATTTGTTTGTTTGCTTTCCTGAATGTTGAGCTGGAATATGACTCTGCAACTAGTAACCGTCACTTCTAATTCTGCCCTCTGGAGCCAAGCAGAACAAATCGAACTTCTCTTCCACATGCTGTTCTTTGTCGTTAATTTTTGCAGGGCATCAATGGTGTGACAAGGTGATGTCTTGACTTGCATATAAGTTGCATTTAAGTGAAGCTTGGCTAGATATCAAAGATACCATGGTGATGTACTGCATCCTGGGTTATTGCCAGTCATCCTGATTTTTTCTTGCCACTGCTCTTAGCTCTCCACAGCACCTGCTTCAACCATCTTCATGACCATCGAAACAAATTGTTCTCATCTGCCCATTCTGCTGGGATAAGTCTTCACACGCTCAGGGGTAGACATCTCCCTAACTCGCTGACAAGTTTGACACCTGTTGGATACCCTCAACTTGGTTTGACCTGTTTGCCACGGTGTGACTGCTAGGCGTGCTGCAGCTTCTTGGAGCCACAGGTGAGAGTTGGGGGACAAATAGACACCATAGGTAGATAAGCAGCTCTGAAAAGGGATTGACAAACCCTCACAACATAGCCACTAGTCCTCCCTAAATATCCCACATAACAGTTTTTCAAATGTTTGACAACAGCTATTATATCCCTCCTCATTGTTATCTTCTCCAGGTCCAAAACTCCCAGTTCTTTCAACCTCCATTCATACTGTATGAAATAGAGACCCTTCACAAGGCAGTTAGGTGGTACACTGGAGAGAGAGCTGGGCGTAGAGTCAGGAAGGCCTAAGTTCAGATTTGATCTCAGATACTTACTAGGTCTGTGACCATGGGCAAATCACTTAACCTCTGTTTGCTTTAGTTTCCATAAAATGGGAATAATAGCACCTGCCTTATAGGGTTGCCATAAGATTCAAATAACATAATATTTGTAAAGAACTTAGCACAGTGCCTGGTACACAGTAGGTCCTATATAAATATTTATTCCCTTCTCTTTCCCCCTTCATCATCCTGGCTTTCCTGCATCAGATGCTCTCCAGTTTATCCATGTCCTTCCTAAAATGTGGTTCCCAGCACTGGATACAATACTCCAGATATCTGATCAGAGTAGAATAAGAGAGCAGGACTATCACTTACCTAGATGTAGACAGTGTGTTTCTCAATAATCTAAGGTCATGTTAGATTACTATGAGTGACAAATCGTATTTTAAACTGGGATGGAATTTGTGATCTGAACTCAGGGTGGGGTGGTTGGAGGAGAAATGGGGACCATCAGTCTCTTAATGAATCTTCTTACTTATCTTGAGTTCTAATTCTTTACTATTTTTGTTTTATCCTTTCTAGGCTAAAGTCTGTTATGATTGGTAGAGAAAACATAAGGCAAGTAGGAGATGAATAGTTCTCTTTTCATGCCATCTTCTGTTACTATCATATCATATACACTATGCAAAATCCATTTTTTGATTCTTTGGTTATAATAACTTGCATTGGTTTGGACTGGAAATTTTTTATATATATTCTTTGAGTGTGTGCTAATTTATCTACCAAAGCTTCTAAGAATAAAAATTTTTTTTCTCATTTTCTCACACAAAATTCAGTACAGGATAAATTGATGATACCATGGACATGAATATTTGAAAGTAGGGTTCACAGTGTAAGTAGTTTAGTTATAGCAGTATAATTGGTGCTAGTAAGCTAAAACATTATTGTAGCTATTTTTTCAACACTGAGCACTTCATAGTCTTTCTTTCTACATAGATATTATTATCTTCACCTGAGAGAAACTAAAAATTCCTGGAAATTTTCTATTTGCTCAGTTGCTTCTACTCAACACTTCAGTGAATCTAAAGGAAGCCATTAGAGCACGGCACAAAGAAAAGAAAAGAAAAGTGAATCATCCTGGGATTTAGAAGTCCATTGCAGTCTCACTCAATGGAACAATGAACTTTCACTGGTAGTCATGTCATAGAGGCATAGAACTGGAAGAGAATGGCTTTGTAAAAATTGAATAGGTTAGATCTTTTCCCCAAATAAATTTCTAACCTTTCAAGACTATATTCTTCTGCCTCAGTTTCTTTTTTCTCTACTCTTTCTAGTATTCTTAATTCAAACAAGAAAACAACACTAGACTGACAAGTAGTTAAATAGCTGTGATATTTTCAACTGAAGCCAATAGTAATTAATGCTCTCCTTACAAGCTGCGTACACAGACAACCAGCTGAATAAGTGCAGCTTGCTATGGGAATTTGAATTCCCTAGATTGTTGGTAATAGCATAATCTTGTATAGTAAATATATAACGGAGGTGTCCGTGAAAGAAGCATTGACTAGCTACTTTAAAAATATTCATGGCGTTAATTACTAGCTTCATAGGATATCATTCTTTTTTTTTTTTTTGTAGGGCTCATGAACATATCAGTACCTGCCAGTTTTGTTGTATTTAACTTTTGAGAAGCAAAATGTTTTTCTGGTGGCATAACTAAAAGTAGTATTTGCCACAAAGGCTTTCTAAGGCATCACAGTGTTATTTATTATGAAAAAAAATACTTCCTTGGAATATGGTTAACTTCATTATCCAGGGTAATTGGGAAGGAATGTAGCTATTGCATAACATAGGTTATCTAAATGACAGAGACTTATTATCAAGTTCTATTTCATGATACCAAAATAATTGGTCAGTTTAGATAATTCAGTTAAAAAAAGTCAATTAAGTGAGAAAATCGGTTGAACCACCAAAAGAAGGAAATGCTTCTAGCTATACCCTCAGTCTCTCATAGGTGGGCCTTTAATCTTCACCTTCATTAGCTCTGTCTATTCTGGATCACTTCAGATCTTCTTCAAAGTTAATTATTCATTTGGGGTTAATTGAGTTTTTTCACAAATTTGTTTAAAGGGATTTGTGTCTCCATTTTAAAAATGTTCTTCTTTGGACTAAGCCTTGACAATGAATCTTATTTAAGTTTGACTTAAAATTTAGATTTCTCCTGGTATATAACTAAAGTT
Source organism: Notamacropus eugenii (assembly GCF_028372415.1). Classification (NCBI taxonomy): domain Eukaryota; kingdom Metazoa; phylum Chordata; class Mammalia; order Diprotodontia; family Macropodidae; genus Notamacropus; species Notamacropus eugenii. Next base: position 173,050,747 of record NC_092873.1, on the reverse strand, counting down.
ATAATGCACATGTTAAGGGGTTCAAAATTTGTGAAGTGTCAACATATAATGAAATTCCAAAAATGAAATTGTTTACATGGGGTTCATTTTATATCTCAGTTCTCCTATTTAATATTTATTTCTCAACATTTCAAATAACCCTAAAATAGTGGCAAGTAGTATCATACCAAGGAAAGAGGACTAGATTTGGAGTCAAAAAACTTGGCTTCCATTTCTGACCCTTCCATTTATTAATAGTATGCAAAGAAACTAATAAAACAAACCCCTCAGTCATTTGATTGGTGTAGAATTAAATAGGCAATCAATTTGGTAATTATTTCTAATTTTATTTTATTGGAATAGACCTCACATGAACAATTAATTACTTCAATTAATATTTCTCCAAATATATTCTACCTTTACTTCTGTCAAGATGTAAATTCAAATATGCAAAAATAAAATACAAAAAAAATGTATTTTATATATTTGGAAAGAGAGACTGAAGAGAATGTGAAATAAATTAAATGTCCAAGTGAATTTGTAAAGAGGAACACTAGAAGACTTACTAATACAAACAGAGGTAAGCAAAGATGTTACCCTCTCTACCATTATTCAAAATTGTTCTAGAGATTCCAACTATAGCAATAAGACAAGATAAATAAATCAGCTTTTTAAAAAAGGTATAAACATAGATAAAGAGGAAACAAAACTATTCTAGTTTCCAAAAGACCTAATGGTATACTAAGAATACCCCAGAGGATTAACACAGGAAGGGAGAAGACAAATAGCTATAGGCAATTTGCAGGACATAAAATTAAAACACAAAAAATCATCAGCATTTTAATATAATGTTAATGCAAAATAGGAAAAAACAATAATAAAAGAAATTTCATTCAAAATAACTATAGAATGAGTAAAATATCTGGGAAATAAGCTAACAAGACATGCACCAGGTTTATAAAATATTAATACAAAACAATCTTAGTAAGGGACATACATAATTGGAGAAGTATTAACTGCATATGCAAGGGCCATACCAAGAGAGTGAAATAGCAATAATAACTAAATTCATTGCCTATTTAATGTTTTATATATCAAATTACTGGGAGGATATGCTTTAGAACTAGATCAAATAATAAGAAATTTCATGTGGAAGGGCAGAAGGTTCAGAATCTTAAAGAAAAATTTTTAAAAAGTATAAAAGGGGCCTTTCATTACCATACATTAAACTATTCTTTTTAAAAATACTTAATTAACTTATTTATTTTCAGTTTTCAACAATCACTTCTATAAGCTTTAAATTTTTCCTCCTCCCTCCCTGTTCCCTCCCTGACATGGCATGCAGTCTTATATAGGTTCTACACATACATTCTTATTGAACACATTTTCACATTAGTCATGTTGCATAGACAAATTAAAACAAATGGGAGAAACCATGAGGAAAAACCAAAACAAACCAAAACAAAACATAGCACAAGAGAAAATAGTCTGATTCATTCTGTGTTCTGATTCTACAGTTCTTTCTCTGGATGTGGATGGCATTTTGCCTGGAGTCCTTTGGGAATGTTTTAGGTCCTTGTGTTGCTATGAAGGGCTAAGTCTATCAGAAATAGTCCTATTAAACTATTCTTTAAAAATATTTGGCACTGGTTAAAAATTTTGAGAAGCAGATAAGTGTAACATCAGATAAATACAAAGGCTAATTTAGAAGAAATATTCAAATGCTTTATAAATGCAAGAACATATGTTATTGGAAAGAAGACTCTTTTTTTGACAATAAAAGCTAGGAAAACTGGAAATTATTTTGCCAGAAATCATATATCACAATAAGCTCAAAATGAGTATGTAGCCTGAATATAAAAGTCATATCATTTAAAAAATAAACAATTTTGATGGTATAAAGTTTAAAAAGCTTTGTCACAAATAGAATCAGTGAAAATAGAATTAGATGAGAAATGATGGAGTAGAAAAAATTCTATCAATTATGAATGATACAAGATGAATATCCAAAATATACAGGAATTTCACAAAAATAAGAGACATTATCAAAAGGTAAATGATCAAAGGATATGTGAAATTTTCAAAAGATTTGCATACTACAAATGACTGTGTGAAAACATACTCCAAAACAACTGAGTTTTCATTTAATTCATATATATTGCACAGATGAAAAAATGGGGAAATATCAATGTTGGAGATGCTGTGGAAAGAAAAGCACTCTCAGAAACTACTGTTAGAGATGAAAAGTAGTGTAGCAATTTTGGATTTCAATTTCAAATTACCCAAGAAAAATAGATAAACTGTTCATACTCTTCTACCAACAATCCCACTACTGGGTATATAGGCTAAGGAAGGTGAAGACAGAAACAAAGGTCCAATATATTCCCAAATATCCAAAGCAGCACTCATTGTGGCAAAAGAAGATAAAAACAAAGTCAATGTCCATCAGTTAGGGAATGACTTTAAAATATGGCACATTAATCTAATGTAACATTACTGTGTTATAAGAAGTGATGAGTGTGGGGAACTTGTATGATTTGTATGAGCTTACGTAGATTGAAATAAGTAGGACCAAGAGATAAATATATACAATGACCTCAATAATGTAAATGAAATACAGGTCACTAAAAGGAAGTTGAACTGTAATGGAAAAAAATCAAAGAAATTCTGAAATTTCCTACCTCATAACAGAGAAGTAGGGGATTGTAAGTTCAGACTATTGTATATATTGTCAAACAAGTTTTTCATTTTGGATATTTTTATTAAGTTGTTTTTGTTGTTTGGCATGAAGGAAGTTTCAGAATAGGGTTAATGGGAAATGACCAATATAAAGGCATAAGGCATCAGTAAAATATTTTTTAAAAAGTTGCAACAAGGCAAGGCAACAGCATTTATTGTCAACTTAATATGTGCTAGACAGTGTGCTAAGTGTTAGAGATACAAATACAAGCAAAAAGGAAGACAATCTCTGCTCTCAAGGAGCTTACATTCCAATGGAGAAAGATAATTCACAAAAGGTAACTGAAAAGTTAGGGTGTTACTTCAATTTGCATCAGTTCACATAGGTCTTCTAATGCTTCTCTGTAGCTATCATATGCTTTGTTTCTTATACCACAATAATATTCCATTATATTAATGAACCATGATTTGTTTATCCTTCTATTAATTAGCATCTACTTTGTTTTCAGTTTTTTGCTATGACAAAAAGTGTAGCTATAACTATTTTGATGTATTTGGGACTTTTCTTTTTATCATTTATCTCTTTAGGATATATTCCTACCGGTGGAACTTCTGGGTCAAATGGTACAGACATTTTCATCACCTTCTTCACATAATGCCAGGCTGTATTCCAAAAAGTTTGGTGAAATTTGCTTTTTATTCTAGAAGCAAGAAGTAATCATGAGAATAATTATTTAAGTACAATAACAGCCAACATTTATGTACAAATTTCAGGTTTCCTAAGTGCTTATACATCAGCTTAATTGATGCTCCCAGAAACCCCATAAAGTAGGTAGTATATGTATTATTATTCTCATTTTATGGATGAGGAAATTAAAGCTCAGAGAGATATAAATGATTTGCCAAGATCAAAGGATGGTAAGTGGCACAGCTGAGATTCAAGTCTAAAGCTTTTGAGTCTAAGTCCTATGCTTCCCCCCTCCACTATAGCTGCTTTTTAATAGCAACCTATACAAAATATAAATAATGAAATATGGGAAAAGACTCTATTATAAAACAGATTAGGTTGAAATCTCATGCAGAAGTTCCTAAAGTAGATGATGCCACTCCATTGGAGGCACTTGAATGATCCAGAGGGGTAGTAGTAGCCTTGGGTGCTATTGGGGGGTGCTCAATAAAAATAAGGGGGCAGTAGAAGCATAAGGAAAGAAGAAAAGAGAAGAAAAATTTGAAAAAAAACCATTTGCATGTTTCATCTATTATGTAACAGGATTAAAGTCTTAATGATTATGTTATTTTCCAAATAAACACACAAAATGCAAGTTATAACTGATCAGTAGTCAAGTCCACTGATAGGTCTGAACAAGCAAGTGTTGGCAGGTGAGTGTCAGAAAGTCCAGCACGTATCAGCAGAAATATGTGCATGTAATGACCTGTATCTAATACAAGATTTTATGGTTACATGATGCAATATTGTGCTATCAAAATTTCAGTGCAGGAAAATGCCCCACAAATTTACAATAAATTGTTAAATTTAAGATGCATTATTTTAAAATAAAAATGATGCAAATTTCAAAAAAAAAACATTAAAGGGTTAAAGAAGGTAGAATCCCAGGGGAGCACTGAGTAATTTTTGTTTTTGAAAAGGGAATGGATGATAGGCCAAATAAGTTTGCTAACCTCTGCTCTAGAGCCTAATTGCAGTTGTGAAAAAATTGTCTACTCTTCTGGTGACAAAGTAAGGTCTTGCATATATGTTATGTTAAGAAAAAAAAATCTTACTGTTAGTGAATATTACCAGTTTAATAAAAATCTGAAAACATTTTTGATCCTTGATCTTCAAATATTTTCTTTATTACAGATGCTCAAAAAGTCTACACATATTTGTAAACTATTCTGTAAGTATAATCAAAAGTATTTCTATGAAATCTACAAAAAAATTCTTCTAGCCCTCTTTTAGATCTCAAGGAACAGAAATATAGCCACACCAGATGTAATTATAGGGTTGGAGACCCTCTGATCAAACAAGAGGGTTTATAAATACTATACAGATCACTGGCAGAAAAATCATTCACACACACACACACACACATACACACACAAATACACAAATGCAATGATATATGTCCTTTCAGCTCCCCTGTACCCTTGGGTCCTACTCTTGTTCTGTTTCTATGAAACTGAACATGTAATTGCATTCCAAGAAATCAGCTCATTTCTAGACTTTGGGTCCATTTTAATAGTTCTATGGTCTTATTTTGGAGTAGTTTAAGGCAGCAGTGTCACACTCAAGTAAAAATTGGGCCACTGAAACATATATAAGGATTTCTATGGGCCTCATGTTTACTTAGAAAGCCACATATTAAAATTATTTATATTTTATTATATTTGTTAAATATTTTCCAATAACATTTGAATCTGGTTCTGGTGGACTCAGAAGTGTTGTGGGCCACATTTGGTGAACAGGCTGTATGTTTGACACCTCAGATTTAAAGAAATTTTACAAATGACTTAGGCTAAGATAGACTGACCCCAGGTACCCTTGATTTCACCAATCCTGAATAGGTGAGAAAAAAAGGAAGCATAGGATTGGTAGAATTTCTTTATTTTTAGAGAGGATGCACTCATGAATTGATCTGTCATTCTAAATGTTTCTTTCTACATATCCCTTCTTCCCTTTGGGAGAAAAAGTGCAGCTTAACCATCTTACATCAGTTGGAACATAGAGAAAAAAGAAAATTATGCTGGCACTTTGGAAAATGAAATTATAGTTCTACTGTCTTATTACTTGTGACTTTGGGTAAATTACTTGACCTCTGTGATCCTCAGGATCCTTATCTTTAAAATAATATAAGATGATTTCTATGGACACTGCTTGTTTGGATGCCAAAAATAGAAGTCATTTCACATACACACAGGAAAAATGCTCAGTGCTATCTATCATTTTCTGTAAGATCATGCTAGAATTTTTGGTTCCAGTGTTAGTATTATTACTTCCTGAGAAAACCTAAAGAGAATTTTTGGCTCCAGTGTTAGTATTATTACTTACTAAGAAAACCTGAAGAGAAACCAGGGCATATGTAAATTTGCAGCAGGAGAACCTTCTACACAGCTAAGATTTTCAGTTCTACACATTGACTTGTAGTCCCAGAATGCTGTTGCTTAATGACCCAATGATTGATGAAGAAGTAGAAAAATAATTAGGAAGGTCAGAAAAACTAAAACATATAATGGTATCAATATATTATTGAACTCTAGAGCAAATTGGTCTACTAATCAGAAGCAGTACCCTAACTTTTAGAATCAGACTTCAAGCTGTATGGGACCTCAGAAGCTAGATATGCAGCTTGGTGGTGCAGAAGATAAAACTACTTCAGATACTGCATATCATCTACCCCAAGGGGAGATGCTGAAATGAGATAACAGATGTAATGTGTTTTGCAAACCTTAAAACATTACATAAATGCTAGCTCTTATTATTCCACTCTTACTTGAAGTCTGAATCTACTAGCTCATATCTCCAATGAGTGGCATACAGTTTTTGCTTGAGCATCTCCAATGGCAGAGAACTCACTACTTTCTGATACTGTGAGATTTGACCTGATGGTTTCCAGTTAGGAAGATTTCTTTATTGCTCTGTTGAAATTATATGGGCAGCTAAATAATGCAGTAGATAGAGTGCCAGTTATGGAGTCAGGATGACCTGAGTTCAAATCCACCCTCATACTTACTAGGTTTGTGACTGTAGACAAGTCACTTAACCCTGTTTTCTTCAGTTCCTCATCTATGAAATCAGAAAGAAACGACAAACCACTCCAGTATCTTTGCAAAGAAAACCCCAAATTCAGTCATGGGGGAGTTGGATGACTCAACAACAAATCATTTATTTCTCCATCTATAGCTTTGTTTTGTGTTGCTTTCTTATTTGTAAAGCATTTCTGTTTTCCTACAAATGCTTTAAGCCCTTCAGGACCTAGTAGTAACTCCCACAATTTTTCATGAAATCTTTCACAATTAAACTTTTTAAAGCATATCCATATTACACAATTCAGCAAATATACTTACTAAAAAACCCAGGAGTGATAAAAGGAAGTAACATGAAGAGTACTTGGGTGAAGATCAGTGAAGACCTGCTGGGGATGGAAGCTCAATTCCAGGTGGACAGTCTTGGGCGGGTAAAGGTGGGAACTTCTAAATCTTAGAGTTCTCACGAGACCCCCCAGGAAACGACTGGGAATCGAGGTGAACCGAGCTATCTCGTGTATTTCCGCCTCTTCCCGTGAGAAACGTGATGGGAGAGAGCTCTCCCCGCCCTCGAGATTGTCCTGGATCTGGGCACACTATTGTTATCTAACAGCACGGTATTCAGATGCAAACTATGCTGCTGGAGAGTTTAAGTAGGATCAGGAAAGCCTGAAAGTTCTCTTGGGCGGAGGGGCGCGGAGCGGACAGGACAACAAGGCTCCGCTTTTCCTCTCTCCTCTCTCCCCTCCCCCTCTCTCCCCACTTATACTTCTACTTCCAATCTCTTATTGTAAGATCTTTGCCTCCTTGGGAGATTCTTCACTCCCTCCTAAGGAAGAATTCCCCTGCACTTGTAACTAGACCCTGAAATAAAGCTCAACCCTTGTTCGACTCTGGAACGTCCTTTCTCTCATACGAGCATCCAGTTTGGCCAACCAAAGACCTCCGATAGAGGTAAGGGAAGACTCGGGTAGCCCTCAGGCCTCTAGGCCTGGCAAAGACCAACACAAGCAATTGTCATAAGAGTGTATTATGGACCAACTAGACAGAAAGAAGTAATAGAGAAGGCATTTGGAAAAGAGATCACAAGTCTGGCATGGGATTATGTATAGTAGTGATAAGGGAATTAAATTATCTGGATAGCTATTGGAACTCTATGCTCAAAGTATAATTCATTGGCTTTCCTAAAAGACAATTCACCCTTCAGAAGATGGAATAATCAATGATTGGACCTCTTCTATCTGATTCTTACCAACAAGAAGGAACTGATTGCTGAGTTGTAAGCAATAGGAAGCCCAGGGAAAAACGATTGCCCCATCTTAAAAACAACAGGAATATTTGAGACATACCTAGATTTTGGGAAAGCAGAGATAAAGGGGTTCATAGAAAGGACAAACAGAATCCAGTAGAGTAAAATTTCATGGGGGAAATTGACACAGGAAGGTGTTCTCAAGAATGAAATTTTAAAGACAGAGAAAAATAGTCTAATGAGGAGGAAAAAAAGGGGAGTTGTCTAAAGACATAATGAAGATACAGCAGGAGCTCAACCAACTTAGATTTTTATAACAATTTATTTTTTCCTAATTACGTGTACAAATAATTTTTAACATTAATTTTTTTAACATTTTGAGTTCTAAATTCTCTCTTTTCCTTCTTCCACTTCCCCCTCCCTGAGACAGAAAGCAGTTAGATGTTGATTATACATATATAATCATGAAAAACATATTTCCATACTATTCATGTTGTAAAAAAAAAGACAGACCAAAAACAATAAAAAAAAAATAAAGTGAAAAATAGTATGTTTCAATCTGCATTCAAACTCCATCCGTTCTTTCTCTGGAGGTGGATAGCATTTTCATCCTAAGATCTTTGGAATTGTCTTAGATCATTGTATTGCTAAGAATAGCTGTCGCTTATAATTGATCATCTTACAATATTGTTGTTACTATGTACAATGTTCTCCTGGTTCTGCTCATTTCACTTTGCATCAGCTCATGCAAATCTTTCTAGGTTTTTCTGAAATCATCCTGCTTATCATTTCTTATAGCACAGTATTCCATTATAATTATATGCTACAACTTGTTTAGCCAGTCCCCAAGTGATGGACATCCTTTCAATTTCCAATTCTTAGCCATCACAAAAAGAACTGCCAAAACTATTTTTGTATAAATAGAGCCTTTTCCGTTAAAAAATTTCTCTCTCTCTCTCTTTTTTTTTTTACCACCTAGTAGTGGTATTTCTGGACCAAAGCCAACTAGATTTTAAGACTCAAGATGGAAGGAGTCAAGGGGAGTTGCCTAAAGAGATCAATGAAGATCTATAGATTCAATCTAGATTATTGTGTTTTGGAATGGTATTGATGAGCAGGACACTGAAGAATCTTGAGATCATGCCATATGAGTATCTGTCAAAGGAACTGGGTATATTTAGCCTGGAGAAGAGAGGGCTTGTTTGGGGAGGTGGGTGGAAAGGAGAACTGTTTTCAAGTATTTGAAAGGATTTCATGTGGAATAGAGGATAGGCTTGTTCTTCCTTGCTCTATGGAGGGATTCTTTTTTTTGGGGTAATGGACTCCATTAACCAACTTAGATTTTTAAAAGACATATCAAGATGTGAGCAAGGACAGGTAGTGGAACATGAATACAAAATATTGCATGATCTTGTAAGAATAGTGCTGGGAATGCCAAAACCAAGAATGAGTTAAAGTTGGAGAGAAAATCCAAGGTCAACAAAAATAGTACTGTTAGCTATACTGAGTGAAAAGGAAGGAACAAAGAAGAAATAGGACTGCTGCTTGGGGTGGAAGACATGACAGCTGACGTCAGAATGAAGGCAGAGGTGCTTATTACTTATTTTGCTAGTTTTCTCTACAAAGGAGAATAATCTTTACACAGGAAAGGTCAAAAATAAAATAACTAACAAAGAGCTGAAAAATGAAGCTAAATAAGGACATTGTAAGAGAGTAGCTGTGTTTGATAAAAGTAAGTCATTGGGTCCAGGTGAACTACAACCTTAAGTACTGAAAGAATTCACTGAAAATGTGATTAAAGATTAGCAAACACCTAGAAAAGAAAGGAGGGATCACAGAGAGTCCAGCAAGATTTCATCAGGGATAATTCATGCCTGATTAACCTTATTCCCTTTTCAGACAGGGTTTTGGATTATACAAAAGGAATGATATATTTTACCTAGATTTTAGCAAAGCATTTGACAAAGATTTTCCTCCTGAGGATGAGATATAGAGATGTGAACTAGAAAAAATACAGTTAGATAGATACCAAACATTTTAATGGCTGGACTCAAATAATAAGCATTAATGGTTAATGAAGCATTACTTGCCAGGAGCTCTCAGAGAGAATGCTTAAGGGATTTGTACTTGGCTCTGTGCCATTTAATGTATTTATCAATAACTGGGGAAAGACATAGAAAGTATGCTTATCAAATTTCCAGAGGACACAAAGCTAGGAGAGAGAGTTTTGGAGGGCAGTCGGGAACACCACCAACAAAAATTGACAGACTTGAACAATGGACTGAATTGAACAAGATTAAATTTAATAGGGATAAAAATGTGTTTGAAAAATCAACTTCACTAGAATGAGATGTGGGAAGATTTGGCTAGACAGCAAATAAAAAAATGTCTGACTATTTTAGTGGACTACTGGCTCTATAGGAGTCAATAATGTGATATGGTAGCCACAACTGCTAAAAGGATCAAATGTTTGTTAAATATAAACTTGTACTATAGTTAGAGAGGCATAGCATTCAAGACTAGGGAGCTGATAGTCTCTTTGTATCCTACACTGGGTAGACCATATCTAGAGTGTTGAGTTCAGTTCTGAGAGCAACATTTTTGAAATGGTGTTGATGCACTGGATGCTAAAGAATCTAGAGATCATGCCATATGATAAACTGTCAAAGGAACTGGGAATATTTAGCTTGGAGCTGAGAGGGCTTGGTTGGGGCGTGGAGAGAGGGAAATGACAGCTGTTTAAAAATATTTGAAAGGCTTTCATGTAGAAGAGAGGGGTAGACTTGCTCTGCTTTGCCTTAGGGAGAGATTTCTTTAATCTTTTTTGTTAACATGGACTACTTTGGCAATCTGGTGAAACCTATGGACTCTTCAGGATAATGTTTTTAAATGCATAAAGCAAAAACAAGAAATAAATTACTTTGAAATACAATTATCAAAATATTTTTCAAAAAATTCATAAATGGCAGGTAAAGCCCTGCCCTCTAAAGTAGAACTAAGAGAGACAGGCAGAAATTGTAAAGAGGCAAATTTATCCTCAATGTGAGGAAAAAAAATTCCCAATTGAAATCCAGTCTCAGAAACTTATTAGCTGCGTGACCCAGAGTAAATTATTTAACCTCTATTTGCCTCAGTTTCCTCATCTGTAAAATGAGAAGGACAATAACAGCACCTACCTCATATTGTTGTGAGTACCAAATAAGATAATACTTGTAGTTCCTGGCACATATAGTAAGTGCTATATAAATGCAAGTTATTGTTGTTTTGGTAACCAATAGAGCTGTCCTAAAGTAGAATGGACTATTTCAGGAACTAGTGGGTTCCTCCTCAGTGTATATCTTCAGGTAAAATACTAGATGCTTACTTGTCAGGTATGAAGGTAAAGTGGATCCTTATTTAAATGTGGGCTGGACTAGAAGGCCTATTGGGTGCTCTTTATGTAATTTTGTACAAGTAAATTATGAGCGTGGGAGATAGGACCTGAAAATAATAATCACATTCTGATTGAAGTACTATCTTTTAAAACAGACGTATGAATAAGGATCATAGGCATCATCATGAGTAATATTACCTTTCAATACAAAAGATAATGAGCTAGGTCCTCTTCTAAAATCAGTCCCTTCTCCCCATTACTTGGGTAAATCACTACAGTTCTTTGGAACTTCCATTTCCTCATGTATACATTGAACATGTTGTTTTGGATAAACTCTAAGGTTTCTTCTGATTCTCGCTATCTGTGATTGTGTGCTATTCAAGTACTATTCGTATAGAAAGTGCAAACAAAGAAAATGAGACACAAAAAAGTCAATTTACTTCTCAGTAACTATTATGAGGAAAGGCCCAGTGTAAAGTAAGTAAAGAAATGAGCTAAATGAAAAAAAATTCTCCATGCTTTGTCTCTTATGTGATAAAGGAGAATTAAAAGAGATGGCAAATCAGGTTAACATGTGTTATTAATGTTAAGGAATTATATTGCTCATACATTTTTTTAAAGGGAGATGGTGAATATCCCAATGAACTTCTCCAGTTTCATCTCTGGTTAGATTAACTAAATAAAATAATATTTATCAACAATTAGACAAGGCTGCACATATTTAGTAACTCCACTGGAATGGAATGCAAAGGAGAGAACAGTAATAAAATTAGAAGATAGAAAGCTATTGGCAGACTACACATTGGTAGATAATATTATGAATAGGAACCTGCAATTGGGCCTCTCAGAATAAAGAAATTACATCTTCACTGGTATAAGCTGTTGAAGTAGAGGGGTGGGGAACCTGTGGCTACAAAGACACAAGTGGAATTCTAGGTCTTTGGGTGTGGCCTTTTGACTGAATCCAAGTTTTACAGAACAAATACTATTAATAAGGGGATTTGTTCTGTGAAGTTTGGATTCAGTCAAAGGGTCTCACTTGAGGGCCTAGAGGATCCTGTAGGTTCTCCACCTCTGCAGTACAATGAACAAAATCTCCAATGACCTAGGGCAAATGTCTCTAGGCTTACTTTCTTATCTGTGAAAGAAAAGGTTTAGGCTGAGTTATCTCTAGGCAGTCCAGTGGATGGAGTATTGGGCTTGGACCTAGGAAGATCAGAATTCAAATATTGCTTGAGATATTTACTAGCTATCTGATCCTGTGTTAGATAAAATGGGCATAATAATAGCACCTACCTCAAAGGGTTATTGTGAGGATCAAATGAGACAACAAATATAAAGTGTTTTGTAAATCTTAGAGCCTGGTATAAATCCTAACCATTACAAGTTTCCTAATCTTTGACTCCTAGGATCACAATACAAAGTGGCAAGTCCTCAAAGAGATGGGAACCCGATCATCTTGTTTCCAGTGAAACTGTACGCTGGCCAAGAAGCAACAGTTAGAATAGAACATGGAACAATTGATTGGTTTAAGATTGGAAAAGGACTACAACAAGCTGTATATTGTCAACTTATTTATTTAACTTATTATATACAGAGCACATCATATGAAATGCCAGGCTGGATGAATCAAAAGCCGTAATTAAAGTTGCCAGGGGAAATATCAACAATCTCAGATATGTAGATGATATCACTCTAGATGGGAGAAAGTGAAGAAGAATTAAGAAGTCTCTTGATGAGGGTGAAAAAGGAGAGTATAAAAGCTGACTTGAAGCTCATCAAAAAAACTAAGATCTTGACAACAGGTCTCAATACTTCCTGGCAAATAGAGGAAGAATAAATGGAAACAGGGTCAGATTTTATATTTTTGGACTCACACATCACTGCAGATGGCAACTGCAGCCATGAATTGAAACATGCTCTTTGAAAGGAAAGCTATGGCAAATCTGGACAGCATACTAAAAAAGCAGGAATATCACCTAGCTGACAAAGGTCAAAGTCAATAGTCAAAGCTATGGCTTTTCCAGTATGGCTGTGAGAATTGGATTATAAGGAAAGCTGAATGTCATAGAATTGATGCTTTCAAATTGTGGTGCTGGAGAAGACTTTTGAGAGTCCTTTGGACAGCAAGGAGATCAAATCAGTCAGTACTTGAAGAAATTAATTGAGACCGTTCACTGAAAGGTAAAATAATGAAGCTGAAGCTTAAATACTTTGGCCACATAATAAGCAGATGAGATTCACTGGAAAAAATCCTGATGTTGGGACTTCTTCTCTGAGAGAAGAATGGACAATACAACAACATGCTTCATATATATTATTTTATCCTCAAATGATGTTCATACAACATTGTGAGGTAGGCAACGAAAATATCTTTCAGAGAGAAATAGTTAGCAAATCATTTTACAAATGGAAAAACAGGCTCAGAGAGATTAAGTGAATTGTCGAAGGGTACATGGCTAGTAAATAGCAAAGTTTGGGGGTCTCCTGACTTCAAATACAATGTTCTTCCTATCATGCTTTACTGCCTTGGTTCTCCCTCAGCATCCCAGAACAAAACTAGCTTCATCTCTTCCTTCTTTTTCCTCCAGAAGTGCTCAATTCAGTGAGTTATCGCAAGAAAACAGAATAGTCTCATGTGGATAGCAACAATGATTAGAACGGCAGAAACAGTAGCAAAGAGAAACAAAAGGGTGGAAATTTTGTGCATGGGAATCACATTGTACTATGTCTTGAGAAAATGTTCCTTTTACATAATAGCTATGCAGATAAGCAAACTTGCCTAATGTCACATAGATGTATAGGAGCAGTACCAGGAGGTTGATTCTATATCCTTGGACTCCACCTTCAGCCCATTCTTTCCATAGACTAAACCACACTGCTTCCGTTTATAAATGTTTGTTGAATTAAACCTCTTTTTTTTTTTTTTTTTTTTACCTCTTGACTTATGATTTCATCACTGGATAGACTTTGAGAGCTTGGATTGCTTGAGAGGTTAACAGCCTTGCTCATAGCTCACAAAGCCATAGGCAAAGAGCTAGAAGAGTGCTTAGAAGGCAGGCAGGTTAAACAAAGGGGCAGCTAGGTGGCACCATGGATTAGATTGCTGGAACTCAGGAAAACCTAAGCTCAACTCCAGCCTCAGACAACAGCTATGTGACCCTAGGCAAGTCACTTAATGTCTACCTTCTTTCACTTCGCTCATCTGCAAAATGGGGCCTACCCCTAGAGTTACAGTGAGGACAAATGTTATACTATTTGCAAAGTGCTTTTGCAAACCTTAAAACATTATATAAACACTAGCTGTTACTATATTGAATGTGTTAAGAGGCAGAGTTTGGGCTCTGGTATTCCTGATTCAATTCAATCAGAAAGGGAGTCATTGAATCCCTTCCTTGGTGAATTGAATATGACAATTGTGCTCCTTGTGCGTTGTCTAAGGTAGACCCTGAGCCCTTACTATGACACAATGTGATCTGAACTAATCATGAAAGAAAGTATCCATAAGATGGGATTAAGAAAAAGTTCACGTTTATACAAAGTAACAATAAAAACTGTCTCTCATGGCACACCTCCAGTCCTCCCTCCGCCCATGTTGCACTCTAGGGAGCTGTCTCTTTTGCCCACCTCTAGTTCTGGCTGTAGCAGCAGTAAATGCAGTGAGTGATTTAAAAAAATGGCTCTCCGCTTCCCCCCCACCCCGGAAATTCTTTGGGGAGGGGTCGGCTGTGAATTAGTCAGTGGCTAAGGCAGTGAGGGAGCGAAAGGTGAGGGAAACCCTTGGTGAATCGGGTTCTTAATCCTGAAATCCAGGTAGGAGATAAGCATTGCCAGGTGACAGCTTTCCAGAGGAGAGTGCTGCAACCTCGCAGTCTAAGGACTTGGAGGCCTGGATCGCTTCTGTCCTCCTGAGCCAAGTGGCCCCTCTGGAACCAACTCCTACCGGGGTTAGGGGAGGGGGCCCGCGGGGAGAGGTCAGCCTCGAGGCCCTGGCGCTGACCCAGGACCTCTTTAACACCTGGCCCCTGCGAGCACCGCTCTCCTGGTCGGTGAAGGCGCCGGTTTTCTAGGGACGCTAAGTTACCTTCCTCAAAAGCCTGGCTCTGGTAAGCCTAGGAGAGGAGGAAGGGGCGGGTGAGGGAAGAGGAGGAGGGGGCCGAGGGGGAAGGCGAGCCCCGGAGCCATGTGCAGCAGGCCGGCCTGGGGACCCGACATCCACAGGGCGTTCCGGGGAGTCGGGGGAGGTGCTGGCCCGGGCCCCGGGGCTTCTGGAGCAGGCTGGGCTCGCAGGCTGGGGCGGCGCCACGTGCCCGCTCCTGGAATCTGCCCGTCCTCGGCCCCCACCCCGCCCTCCTCTCTGCCTCGCTCCTCCCGCAGCGCTCGGGCTGCAGCCGCAGCGGCGAACGCTCGGAGCCTCCCCAGCCTGCGCCGGGGTGGCGGCCAAGCCGGGTGGTTGGAGGTGGCGGGCAGGGAGGGAGCCTCCGGCTTCCCAAGTGGAGGTAGCCTGGGACGTGGGCCTCGAGGTGTCGGGGCAGAGCTCGCTCCCCCCAGAAAGGTGTGCCCAGGACACGCAGCCAGAATACGCGTCTGTAACGGAGGCGACCGACGGAATCGCTGCCCGCTTCTCTTTCCAAACGGGGGACGTCTCCTTTAAGGAGGGAGCCCCGGGTTCCCCGGGGGGCCGGGGGAGGCGGACCGCCCTGTGCGCACAGAGACAGCTGCAGAAGCTGCTCGCGAGCGATGCTCCTTACTTTCTGCTCCCGCTCCCGCCGCCGCTGCCTCTTTCCCCCTCCTCCTCTTCCTCTTCCTCTCATTTCTCTTCCTTCTCCTCCTCCTCCTCCTCCACCTCCTCCAGCCTGCACGAGAGCTTTTGTTTTCCGGCGCCGAGGAGAGAGCTGCGATGTCCGGAAAGTTCCCCAGGGATGGGCTCAGGCCACGCCGTTCGGGCTCCGCAGGGATTCCCCGGGCTTTGTCCTTTGTCCGAGGTGAGGCTTTTCCCCCTTCTCTTGCAGTTATCCGCGGTGGTGGTGGTGGTGGTGGGGAGGGACCTTGCAACGGGGCTTCTGGGGGTGCGAGTGCTGAAGGGCTCTGTCCTGGGGCGTTTCTCGGAAGGCGCCTAGGTACGTGGGAGCCCGCGGCAAGCTGCAGGCTGCCTGAATTTGCAGAAGTTGGGACTAGGGGCTGAGTATTTTCGGGCACCGCGAACCTCCAGTTGCGATGGGAGACATCATTTTCTGCAGCGGAACCCCCTTCAGCAGAGGGAAGACTCCTGGCAGCAGTGGCGTTTCTAGAGGAAATGCCAGCCAGTGGACTGGATGGGCACTCATTTACCCTGAACTTGCCCCTTCTCTTATAGTCCTTTAAGTCACTAACCCTAAACCCTCCCTCCCCTTCCCCCTTCTCCAGAGTAGGAGAGATCATTAAGCAATTAGGCCTTCTTGGAAATCAGAGTACTTAGTACAATTTGGCATATGATTTCAAGTATTCAGAAGGTTGGGGAGGAGAGAACTAGAAAAGATCTAGAAACCTTTTGAACCTTAGGACAACGTCCTTGCCATCTTCGTAGTTAAATATCACAATGCTTTATTAACTGGTATCTGTTGAATTGGATGAAGAATTGGTTTGGGGAAGAAGGAGTTTGGGAAAGGCAAATAACTCAGGGGCATATAGTACCTTTTAATATTGAACTGGAGGCAGATGTATATCTGTGTCTTTCAGTGTTTCCTTAGCTAAATTCTCAAGGCAACCTTCATTTCAGATTGTTTTCTTCAGCTGATTTCCTTCCTCCTCCTCCTCCTCCTCCTCCTCCTCCTCCTCCTCCTCCTCCTCCTCCTCCTCCTCCTCCTCCTCCTCCTCCTCCTCCTCCTCCTCCTCTTCCTCCTCCTCTCTATCCTTCCCTATTTTGGAATTATCCAGTTTTGCAGAAGAAGCCTTTTTTTCTCTGGAATTCAAGCTTTTACTAAGGATAACCATAGTAGTAGAAAGAACATCCCTTCATACCAATTTTGTCCCTTATCCCCCACCCTCTCCCCTTCAGGTTATAAATGAGTACTTACTGTAAAATGTAGACTACATACTAATGCATGTTGGAAGTCCAGAAATTTCTCTAATCATGCTGCAGTGTCCAGTGAAAATGTAATAGTATGGTTTTACCCCCTTCTCTCTTTATATTTATCAGTATTTCTCCTTTATTTTATTTGGTGAATTTGCTTTTCATTCAATCTGTTTGAGAGAACCTAAACTGGGAAAACCCTATTATATCTAGGAATGATAATTAGAAGGTATTACCAAGTTTCACTCAGATGATTTTGGCGAGAATATCGCTTAGCTAAAGGTTAAGGTCTTGAAGAATCCAAAGGTGATGTGCCTCAGTATATAATGAGTTTTTAGCATAATGTGGTAGAAAAGACTTTTTGGTCTAGAAGTAAGAATTCAGGTTCACGTTTTGACACTGCTACTCACTGTGTAATCTTGTACGGATCACAACTCTTAGCTTCCCTTTCTTTTTCTGGGAGATAGAATAGATAATAGGATCTTAGATTTAGAGTTGGAAAGAACTTTTTTAAGGTCTTCTAGTCTAACCCCTTCAATTTATAGCCTGAGGAAACTAAGCTCCCAAGCTTTCTTTCAATTCCAAAAGCTTATAATTACTATAGTCCTCATCTTGCTGGGTAACTGGCTGGGTAAATTGCTTAACTTTTTTGGATCTCAGTTCCCTCATCTCTAAAATGAGGGGATAGGCAAAATTTTGTTGACATTTCTGTTTAAAAAAATGAATCAAGGCCATTTTATAAGGTGAAGAGACTGTGTAAGGTCAACCCAAGAAGGTAATGGCATATGGGATTTTTTTAAGTGTGGGGAAGAGGGTCAAAAGAATTCTTCTGGAATCTGTCTTGGTTGTGCTCTTACATCTGCAAAGGAGTATAATGTTCATGCTTGTAAAATGGATTGATAGGGAAAGTTGGAGAGAAATTCTAGTTGTAATAGGAGAATTTTTACAGACTATCAGTCCAAAATAAACTTTTAATACTTGTAAATTATATTTGGACAGCATGATCTTTTCTGATCACAATATTTTCACAATCCTTTAAAAAGTACTAGGACATCTCTCCTTTGTCCCTAAACTGAGTATCTTTAGCACCTGAAAACTTGTGATGAGCTGAAAAAGATTTGAAAACCAATTACTTAAATCAAATGCTAAAAATTTCCACTAAACTCTAGTTACCTTTTTATTTCAGAATTTCTGGACCCTGGAGAAAAACAAGGAAGCTAGTTTCATCATAATGGGTTCACAAGCTGCTTTTAACTTAGTTCCTAGGATTTTATCAGATTGGTTCTTCTGCATTGAAATTTTGGAGTTGAGTTTATTCTCTTTGATGGATTATAATAGCTGTTTAGTGAGTGCTTCTCTTTGAATGTTTTAAACGTTGTTATGAAATGTGCATTCACATTCAGTCATCACTGACAAGATCAAGTCTTACTTGCTAAGTCATATGCCTAAGGAGCCGAGCTATAGGCATTAGAAGCAGTCCCTAGTGACTATCATTTTTTTGTTGGTATAAATTCCTTTTAATTCTGTTGTATCCTTTGTTTTCAGTGCTAACTCTTAATGTGACTTGGTCAAGGGCCACAGACATGAACAGTCACTACTAAGAGATGTTTTTGCCCTCAGACTCTTAAAAAATATTGTTTCTTGTCACATTGCTGAGGCATCTCTAATTTACTTTCAAAAGTGTAGTACTCTTCATAAAATTATGTCCACCAAGGTAAGTGTTTCTTCCTAGAATAGCTCCTTAAATTTGCTGAAGATTTTTTTCCTTTTATCTTTAGCCATCAATGCCTGGGGATTTATTGGAGAGCATTCAAGTCTCCTCCCTGGGATTCAGGCTATAGATAGAGAAGTTTGAGTATTTCATTTTGGGAAACATTGTATTAGATGGTGGATTTGAAAGAAGGGCCAATAAATGGATAGCTTAAGCACAATGTATTTAAAGTCAAGTGATTCAGTGACAGACCAACAACCAACATCTCTGTCAGATGGCACATCACTGATACTTAATTGCCAAATCTGAGATACACACACACACACACACACACACACACACACACTCACATTCTCTCTCTCTCATGTATGTATATATGCATACATATATACATATGCACATGTAATACGTGTGTGTGTGTATAAAGTCAGCTGTTAGCTGAAGTAGTAATTCCTAGATTTAGAGATGGAAGGAACCTTAAGGGTCATAAAGCCTGAGCTCTTAAGTGACTTCAATTCACTGACTATTAAATGAGCATCTTTTATGTCCAAGGCACATTCTTAGCACTAGAAAAAATAAAGCATGATCATTCAGGTAATAAACAGCCGAGCTGGGATTTGAACACAGGTTCCTTAATTCTGAATCCACTAATCTTTCTGTAGTACTACCCTGACTATTTGACTACCCAGACCAGCATTTGAGGATTTTTTTTTCATTTACTAGTATGATTGCAAGACATGTGTACATATTTTCTGCAGGTGCCCTTTGTTGTCTTACAATAAAGGATTTTTTTGTTTTTTTCTGTTTATTTCCACACATATTCATTGAGTACCTATTGTGTTCCAGGTACTTAGATAGGCACAAAAGATAGAAAGACAAAGCTGAAAAAAGTCCCCACCCTCTTCTTAACTTTGGCAGAAAAACTCTTAAGAGCAATTTAGTTTGAAGCTAAATATTCATTTTAAAATTTATTCTTAGGGTTTGAGAGTGTCTGATTTTTTTTTTTTGCTCCCATATAATTATATGATTGAAAAACAAGGAATTGGTATTTTTTTTGGCTATTGAATGAAAACCATAGCATTTTAGAGATGGATGGGGTTTTGCTAGTTGACGGTTTTTTTACGTTGACATTTTCTTTTTTAGACCAGATGTGACTTTAATTTGAACTGGATTTGACTACAATGTGTAGGTACTTTTGCAACCACAAAACATGAAGAACATTCCCAGTAATTTGCAGTGTGGGCAGGCTTACATACTCTAGTGAAGGATTTGCTTCAAGCATTGAACCATGCTTGGAAAAAATAATTTTAGAAACTGATGGTTTTCTAGCAGTTTTTAGTCTCTGAATTTTATGAATTGGTTAAAATACCTATGAGTTTTTTGAAAAAGGTAAATTTATATAGCTATTGAAACTAACTTAAATCTGCCACCTCCTTCTGCTCCCTGTTGATTACTGTAAAACATATTTCTAGCCAAATGCTTTTGAGGGTTCACCTACAAAAAAACTCATTAGAAAGGAACACATCCATTAAGATAACATTCATGTTGGATCATAGATCTAGAAATTTTAGAAAACTTAGAGGTCATCTATTTTAACCCTTTCATTTTCCAACCAAGAAACTGAGGCACAGAGACTTGCCTATGGTCACATAAGTAGTAAGTGGCAGAGCTGTGATTTGAACTCCCAAATTTAGCGCTCTTTCCACGTCATACTGTTCGATGTGTCACAGAGTATACTGGACTTGCATTCAGGTTCCAGTTCTGCCATTCATTAGACATATGGCTGTAGATAGAAAGGTCACTTAAGTTTTCTGATCCTCTGTTTCCTCAGCTGTAGAATGGGAATAAAATAATACTCTATTTTCTTTTTCGCAAGACTTTTATGGGGCAAGTGATTTTAAAATTGTAACCTTTGAGCCATCATTACTGTAGGTAATTTTGCATGGTTATTAGAAGTGACAGAATTGTAAATTTGGAAGTAACCCCAGAAGACATCTAGTCTGACCTCCACCCCTTTTCAGCACTCATTTTTACAACACACTCTGTCATTATTCCTCTGCTTTACTATTTCCTGTGATAGAGAACTCACTGACAGCCTGTTCCATCATTATTAGAAAGTTCTTCATATACTGAGCCTAAATCAACCTCTTCATAAACTGCATCCATTAGTAGTAATTCTAGTATTATCACAGTGCCTGATATCATCCAAATGGAGCCCAACTGAGTTGGCTTGATAATGATAAGACTTTTGTTTCTTTGCAGAAAACCTTTATGTTTGAACTATGGTTAAAACAGACTGATTCCTAGATCTAGTCTCTGATTTTTAAATTCTATGAATAAGAGTTAATCTTTAATGTAAATTTTGGTCCCCCTCTTTTGAGCCCTAGTTTTTCATCTGAGATTCTTTGTTCCGAAAGATATAGTTTAATCATAATCTAAAAATTTTGAAAATAATGTTAAAGGAAGATTTTTTTAAAATGTAGAGGCCTGTAAGAATCTCACTATCAAAAAAAGTAGAGAAAACCTCAAACTTTAGTTGACCAAGTGATGGGATTTAAGGCTGTAAAAAAAAAAAAGAGGTAAATTCAAAACCAGAGTTTTTGTTGAAGTTAATTATTGGCCAAATTCAAGGAGCAGTTCTTAATGATTTTCATTAAGGGTCTCAAATTAGAATCACTGAGCAAGCTTTCGAGTGTTCCAGGTACTGTTTTATATTTTATAAAAGACTCAGGTTATATCCACAAGTAATTACAGATTAATTGAGAAGACAGGACATAGTCATATTCAACACGTCCTGAGGAGAGTGATTCTTTTCTTTATTGTTGAGCTCCAGATTACAAAATTTCCATAAAGTAATGCAGTCAGTTGGCTGTATTTGCAAATTTCCTACTTATAGGAGTTGAGAGAAAGATGGAATCATTATAGTTGGGGTATCTAGGGAGTGTTTTAGTCAGATTTAGTCATACTCATTGAAAAATAAGTATGTCTTAGAAGAGTGGAGAGAGCATTCCAGGTATGACATTGGCCTTTGGGGGAGAATAAGGACCTGATCGTAAAAGTCCTGTCATCTTAACATGAAGAAGGAAAGGGAGGAAATAAGCATTTCTAGAGTCCCTCCTATGTGTTACAGATATTATCTCATTTGATGCTCACAACATCCCTTCAAGGGAAGGGAATAAATATATTGTTAAAGTGTTTATCTCTTTCCTAACCCCCTCATCGCAATATTTCCAGATCCCCAGAGGCAGCTCTAAATCTAAATCCTCTAGCCATCTTTAAAAGGCTAATAGTCTTACCACTTTCCTAAAGTAATATTGTACAAATTGTGTTACGTTTTTAAATATATGAAACCACTAGAATAAGTTTCCAGTTGAGAGCATTCACTTTTAAAATAACCATTTTAAATCCATAACCTTTTTTACTTTCTTTGGCTTTCTCATGATCTTTTGCAGCTGAATACAGGTTCTGTATGTAATGTTTTCCCACATTTTTGTTCTGACTGGTATAGCAGCTCTTAAAATCAGGTTAGTAGGGGAACTTTGAACTTTCCATGGTGATAATATTATCCGTTTAATTAGTACTTTATGTTTCTATGTCTTCTCCTTATGGGAATTTTCCCAATTTCCCCAATTGTTCATAATTCCCCATTTTGCTTCAAAATTACTTTTGTATTTATTTGGTATCAATTTTGTATTTATCTGTGTGCATCTTGTTTCCTCTCAATAGAATTTAAGCTTCCCATGTACAAGACTGTTTTCATGCTGTTTTCTGTCTTCATCATTGTATCATGATGTATAGAAAGCCAGTTAGAAGAATTGGATTCATATTCCTCCTCTAACACGTACTGGCAGTGTGATCCTGGGCAAATCATTTTACCTATCCATGTTGCAGGTAACTATGATTATACCACTCTGCAGTGAAAATTCCTGTTTGTACTGGTGAAGGGAGTTTCCTATACCATTGAAATCACAGGTCCAGTTCCTATACTCTACATCTAACACAGTGCTTGGCACATAGGAGGCATTTAATAAATGTGTTTTAGATTGAATCAAATTGAACACATGACCTAGGTAGCATGGGAGTTCTCTCCATTTAGCAGGTGAGGAAATTGAGAATTAGGTTAAGTAACTTCCCAAGGTCATAGAACTAGTCAGTATTGAAGAGGGATTAAAACTCAAATCTTCTGACCATGATCTCTCCACTTACCATCCTGCTTCTTATCTATATTTTTACTGTTATTCTTATTGAAGAAACAAATCCTAATGCTTTAATGATTTGGCTAATTAAAAAAAAAATTCTCAGGGTACCTTAATATTCTTCATTTCACATGTAAACACACTGCTTTCCCCACTGCTTCACTTTCATTATTACTTATGCTTACTGGCATCTGTGTGATCATCTTAAGGAAGGAGCTGGGATACATAAATTTATAGGGAATGAATGAATTTGCATAATCTTTATTTGTTATTTTGGAGCAGTAATAAAGCCTAGAACCAAAATGATAGCTCTTTTGTACCACAAACAGAAACCGTTTCCTTGCAAATATGGTAGGTATCGTTGCAGGGGAAAAAAAAATGATTCTGGAGTCAGAGGATTTGAGTTTGAACCTTAGCTTTGTTACTGTGTAAGTCACTTAGCCTCAGTTTCCTCATCTGTAAGATAGGGGATTGGGCTAGATAATTGGTTCATGTCACTATGCCCCAAAACTTTCAATGGCTCCTTCTTGCCTGATGAATAAAGTTAAGCCTCCAGAAGATATAGCAACTGTCCCCTTCCTTGCTTCCTCTGTTGTTTATATATTAAAATATGGCATCTCCTACCGTCAACTCATTTAGACTGGCTCAGGCTTGCTGGTATTATGTATAGTCATAGTGGGTAATATATGGGAGAACAGAAGTTTTTCTTCCAGTTTTTCTTTCTTTGTAGGGCTAAATTGCTGTCTTTTTTTAAACAAAGGGAAAAAGCCCCAACAATTAGCAGGCATAGAAGGTGGCAGGGAGCTTGGTACCCAAACATCACTTTGGCAACTCTAGCAAATATATTTTTAGCCTGGACAGGGTCTGGCTGGAGATAGAGGGAAGGTGGTGCTTCAGTGAAGTAATTTGGGTATTTCATAACTGTGAACCTGAGTGCATTTTGTACAATATAAATTTTGTACAAAACTAGAGATGAGGTCAGGAGCTATACCTTCTTTGTTGCACCTTTCACTCGAACAGTACATTTCTTGACTTAACACATTCTGGTTCAGCCACACTTTCCTTCTTGCTATTAGATATGGCACTTTGTCTACTCTGTCTCTTTCACTGTGCAGGCTGTCTGTCCTTCATAACTGCAATACACTCTTCATGTATTTCCCTTTTCTTTCAATATTTTTCAAATTTTTCTTTCAAAATTCAGCTTGAATATCACCTCTTTGGTACAGTGAAAGCAGCCCTGGCTTGGTAATTAGAGGGTCTTAGTTCAGATCTCCCTTCTGATAATATCTGTGTGGCACTGGGTAAGTTGCTCAATTTTCTTGGAGCTGTTTCCTCATTTATAAAATGATGGACCCTGAGATTCCTTCCAGCTTTGGCTCTACCATCCTTCTATGTTAAGCCTTTTGAGATCCTCTCTGCTAGTTACCACCACCCCCATTCCTGCATTTATGCATTTATTTAGTTCATATTTACATTTTGCATATACATATGTGTATATACATATATGTACACATTCTATCCCTATCTAAACTTATCTCCTTTGATAGAATGTAAGTTTCTTGAAGACAAAGGCTATTTCTTATCTTTTTTCTAGTTATACAGTGCTCAGCACAGAGTTGGGAAACCCATGGCCTTGAGGCCACATATGACCCACTAGATCCTTAAACGAAACCTTTGGACTGCCTCCAAATTTTGCAGAACCCCTGGCCTAGCACATAGTGGACACTTAATACTTCATTATTGACTTATTTGTATCTTTTGTAACACCTTGCACATAAATTGTATACAGTAAGTATTTTATTCATTTGTTGAATATACACGAAGTATTTCTTTTGAGAGCAAATTCATGTCCATTGCTGGGAAGTGGAGTGTCTTCTGACCCTGTAAAGTGAAGGTGATTATGAACTAATTCTAATGGACAATGATAGTGGGTCACAATTTAGCTGCTTCAATTTTTTAGCCTGTTGCTATGTTCCTTTATCATTAAAAGACTTTAATATAAAAATGATGAAGATAGCCTATGTATTTTACATAAAACATACATGTAACATATATAATACAAACATACATACTATATATGCTATACATATACATCACACTTAATAATTTTAAATTGAAGATTGCAGTGCCAGAAACTCCCATGTTTTACTGTTCCAGAAGAAAAAAGATGCTGTCTCCCTTCGTTGTAAAATAGATGTCTGAAGTAACAAGTGGCACTTTCTGATTCTTAAAAATAGACATACATGTAAAGCATAAGTCTGAAAATAAATAGACATGTTAAGTCTAAGGATCTGTTAGGGTATGTTAAATACCATTTGTCTTATTGATCAGAATGTATGGCAGCATCATGTTGTAATGGAAAGAATGTTGATCAGGGAGGGAAAAGACAGACTCTGCCGTAAAGTAGCTGTGTGACTTTAGGCAAATAACTTAGTTTCTCAGGGCCTCAGATGGAAGATGCCCTGTCAAGATGGAAGTTAGACTAGACTGTCTTAATGAATCATTAAACTGAGTTATGTCTTTTAACTTAACAAAGTTATTGTGTGGAATTTTACCAACCTTGAAATATTTATTTAAATGAGGTGTTATTATTTTAGTGTTTTTTAATTGCCATTCTGTCCAATAATTTTACTCCCTTGGAGTCATCATGGTTTGATGGTGTTTAGTTTAAAAAACCCAAAGCATATGAGGGATCACTTCACTTCGTAATCATGATGACTCCAAGGTATTAGAATTGTTGGATAGGCTGAGGGCTAAAGAAACTAAAATAATGACTCACTTAAATAGTACTTTAAGGTTGGCAAAATACTTTCCATATAACAACCCTGTTAAGGGGGCATTATAAATATTGTTATTCCTATTTTATACATGGGGAAAATGTGAAAAGAGAAATAAAGGACAGTTAAGAAAGTATTACCTCTTAATGTAAGTAGAGTTGTATTTACTCTAGATGTTGACATTCAAGTGAATGCAGAACTACACTTGACAGGTTAATATATCAACTTTTGTGAAGAGAGATTTTTTTTTTCACATGGATAGATTACTTTTTTAGGATAATGTGTACTTTACCTCAAAATAGAATAATGACTGGGCTTGGTCTTGAAAAGGGAGCAAGAACTAAATGAACTTCTTTGGATGTAAGAGTGAGCATGAAGTAAAAAGAAACTTCAGATGCTTTTCTGGTAATTTTGTGAAGAAAATGAGATGGTTAACTTTCTATTCTCCATAGTAATAGAATGGAAACTCTTTGAGAATGAACACTTGCCTTAGTGTAACCTTGAATTATTTCCTTTGTAAAGATGCATTTTCAGTAAATGTGATTTGATCTCTAGTTTGTCTAAATTTTTGTGTTAATTAACCCTCTTAGACCCTCCTGCTCCATTGACTCCTTGTGGCATAAAGATAATGTATTCCCAGATAGTGAAGCAGAACTTTTTTCAGGCCCTACTAGCTTCAAAAGTTTTTTAAGTGGATTATTAACTAAAGATTAGTCTAGCTAAATTTGCAGAGACTTATCACCAGAAGGTTGGCCACCAGATATTTTTTGGTTTTTTGCATTGATTATTGGAGGACTTATGATCTGGGTTTGTGGATGGATTATCCACACAAGTAAAATTATGGATTTTAAAAATATTGACCTGTGCCAGTATAATCTTATGTCACTGAAGCTTATGGCTAGTCCCCAGAGCTCAGGTTACCCAATCGTTTTAGCTTCTGTCATCAAAACTTCTTTCTCTACCAAATGGTGTTATGCTTTCTGTAGCACTTGCTAATGAGGAGTGAAAATGGTCAAGAGGGGGCTTAGGAGGGAAAGGAAAAAAGATCTCTGCAAAATCTACATGCTATATATTAAGCGGCAGTATATATGTATATGCACGTATGTGTACATACATATTTGTTTCAGTTATATGTATGTCACTTTCTAGACTCAGGTTAATAAGTAAGGTGACACAGTATTTGCTTTTGAAAATAGAAAATGAAGTTTTATGTGTCAAGACATGATAGCATGGTGCTTAGACTGCTTCTTCACACTTCCTAGTTCCAATTTTAAAATCTCACTTTTCCTAGCAGGTACATTTTTCATTTTTGTCTGGTATCTCTCTGTGGCAATGGCTCCTTTCTCTAAACACTAGTCTTCAGGTGGTGTTTTTCATTTTTGTCAGGAGTTTAAGTTTATAAGCCATATTTTAGAAAACTATAGTGTGCATATTCTTTTTAAGCTGTTCAGTTTCATTGTCCAATTTGCCAGTTTCCCGTAGTCACATCCAACTGTTTATTGCATCAGATTTCTGGGAGTTGCCATTAGTAGGGAAAGTTCAACATACTCTGCTTTGAGCTCTGTTCCTCTCTTTCTCCTTTGATCTTTTATTAACCTGGGTGACAAATTGCAGTAATGGTTTTGTGTGTGTGTGTGTGTGTGTGTGCGCGCGCACGCGTGCGTGTCTTGGTGGCTTATTTTTAAAAGAGGGACTCATTCAAAACTTATTTTAAAATGAGTGCAACATTTCAGCAGCCTCTTTTTTGAAGAAGAAAAGTCTTTGTTTTTTGTTTTCCCCTCTCCTTCTTGGAATAAAAAGGTCTTCAAGTGAATAGGCCAGGGGTGGCAAACCTTCGGCCTAGAGGGCCACATGTAGTTCAGTGGATGGAGTCCTGGATCTGGAGTGAGGGAGACCCGAATTCAAATGCAGCCTCCAACATTTCCTAGCTGTGTGTTTCTGACCGAGTCACTTTATCTCTGCCTTAGTTTTATCATCTATAGACTGAGAATAGTAATTGCACCTCTCTCAGAATTGTTGTGAGGATAAAATGAGGTATTACTTGTAAAGTGTTTTGCAAACTTAAGGTGCTATTTGATCCACCTCCTACTCTATTGCACCAGACTACTCAAAATTATGACACTTCATCTTCTTCCTTATAAAGCTCCAATTTATTTTGTCTCTTTGATATTAAAACTATTATTGGCTTCAGTAATGCCATGTGGCCTTGACCACACCACCACCAGTTCCACAGAGAATTCTTAGAGACCTTTTCTGTTTGTGTTTCTTACTCCATTCCTACCTGGGAACAGGTAGAAAGTTGTACACTGAAAACATGTGATGTAAGATCAGTAAATTTAGAGAGGAAGAATAATAAACAAATGACCTCCAAAAAAGTGCTATTTAAATGCTAATAGGGATGTGACCTTTATAACTGGTAATGATTGACAACTGATCTCAGGTGAAGGCAAGAATCTGAGTTTGTCATTTTCTTAAATATTGTAGATGAGAAATAAAAATACAATAGTAAAACAAGGGATAAGGGGGAAATGACTAGCATCAATGATTTCAGTAAAGACTTTAAAATTAATCTTTAATGTTAGTAAACTAAACACATCTATATTTATTTTCTTTCTTATTGAAATAAATTTATTTTCATTTTTTCTTAGTTTTGAGTTCCACAATAATTTATTAAATGTTTACTCCGTATAAGTATTACACTGAAGTACTCCAGATACAAAGAGGAAAATGACAGTCCTTACTCTCATGAGCTTATCATTAAAAAGGATGAGGCTAGGGGAAAGAAATCTAACATATGTACATAGATACATAGATCCATACACACATACATACAGGATGGGAAGGAGAGAGGGAGAGAGAGAGAGAGAAAGAGAGAGAGGGAGAAAAAAATAGTGCTGTAGAAAAAACTGAAGAGAATTTGCTTTTAGCTGGAGAGATCAGAAGAGACTACATGGAAGAGGTAGCCTTTGAGCTTTACCTTGAAGAATTTGAAGGATGTCAGTGGGCAGAGATGTGGAGAATGGGTATTAAAGGAGTAAAACATTGAATTTTAACCCCAATTTATTCCCTTGTTTTCACATTTGAATGATTTATGTTGATCTGAAAGTGATACCGTTCAGAAGTGAATGAAATTTGAGGTTTATATATGAGAACTTTATACTTAATAGTAACCCTGGGATCCATAAATACAGCATCTTCTTAGAGGTTTTTAAAAAAGCTGTATTGTAATGAGGTACTTATGATTTTAAATTCCCTCAGAGGTTAAGTATCTAAGGCTAACCTAGTGCATATAAAATTCCTTATTGCAGTAGATAAGTGTGATATGTCAGTATCTGAGATTTGTAGGGAGAAAGTAGTCATCTCTTCTGTCTGCTTAATATTTGGGACTTAGGCATATGATTTCTCTGGAACCTGTGCTACTTCTTATAAATGTAAAATTCTGCTTATTTTATTCATTTCTAGCATCATGAATATTCAGTGAGAAATTCTTTCCTCCCAGAGAAATTGCAGTGTTCTTTTTCTTAGAATATTTTTTGGTTAGTCATTGGGCAGTATGTCAGATTTTGCATTTGGACTGTCAAGTACAAAATAATTCCTGCTGTTGTTCACAGTTTATATGGAGGAAAAACAAGCAAATATATTTACTGTTTTGCTACACCAGTGTGAGTTACTGCCTTGTACATTGTTACTTCTGGTGGAAATAAAAGGAAAAGTAGACCTTATCAGAGCATAATAAAACTGTCAAATGCACATGTGGGAATAAGCAGTGGGTGGTAGAAGATCAAGTAAGTAATAGATTGCCTTTTGAGAGGGATAGTGACCATTCTTCAAGTAATGGTCAACCCATTGTCTAATCACTTTCTACTTAGTTAAGACTAAGAAAATTTGGTTAGGAGAGTCAGCCATGGACACTTAGTTGCAAGGGCGAGTCCCTCTAGTTTCATGTTCCTCTGAGCCAGCCACATGAGAGTTTGAAGGTTTTAATTATATTTGGCATGTTTCCACTGGAACTTGGAAGCAGCCATTTTACTGAAATGTGGTGTCACTTGTGACACTATCAGTGGGAAACTAGTAACAAACAAAAACCCTGGGTCCTCCGTTGGGACACTTTATTTTTTTTCTCCCTGGTGACTTCTTGCTGTAAGAGAAAAGCCAAAGCCATTTCATCACCTGGGTTCTTTTTGTTTTAAAAACTCTTTTGGTGGTGCCTCAAAAAGAAAATTCAACATTTCTTGATTAAAACCAATAGCCCTCCTTTCTATCACTTTTTTTTAAGAAGCAAGAAGAAGTAGGCTATTTTATACCCAGAGATACTGCATGGATGCAGGACATTTTAGGTGGAGTTTAGTCATATGGCTTTATATTTAAAGCTAGAAGAGAACTTAGAGGTTATCAAGTGTAACATTCTCATTTTACCAATTAGGAAACTGAGGCTCATAGAGATTAAGTGACCTGCCCAGGAACACATAGCTAGTGTCTGAGACAAAATTTGGACCCGGATCTTCCCCATTTAAAGTCTAGTACTCTTTCTACTATACGTGTGTGTTTAAAGGGCCTTCTCTCAGTTAATTATTTCCTATTTATCCTGCATGTAACTTATTTATATGTATAATCATTAGATTGTGAGCTCCTTTGAGGCAGGACTATCTTGCTTCTTTTTACGTCCTTAGCAACTGGCATAGTACCTAGTACATAGTAGGTGCTTATTAAATGTTTAATGATTGATTGATTAAAGTGTAGAAGTTGTTATTACAGTTCTTTGCTATAAACAAGCTTGATATGATAGGTAAAAATACAGAATTAGGCAAAACACATATTAGGAGGTAACTGTTCTTTTACAGGAGAAATCTTTGCTTTATAAAAAAGATTTATTAGGTTTTTTTTCTCTTTTCCCTAGGTAGTACATTTTATATTATTGCATTGATTAAAATTAGGTTTCTCTTCAGCTGCTCAGGAGAATATCCACTGTATAAAGCTAAGTAGGGCATCTTCCTGACAATGGAAAGAGAGCTAGATTTGTAGTCTGAGGACCTGGG
This sequence comes from Notamacropus eugenii, assembly GCF_028372415.1. Taxonomy (NCBI): domain Eukaryota; kingdom Metazoa; phylum Chordata; class Mammalia; order Diprotodontia; family Macropodidae; genus Notamacropus; species Notamacropus eugenii. The sequence goes on along the minus strand of NC_092873.1, from coordinate 173,019,951 downwards.
TTTGAATCTACCCCATAGATGATGTTTCACCTCACCAGGCCTTTTTCCTTATCTGTAAAATGAAGAGGTTGAACTCTATTGTACTTTTATTCTGCTTTCAATATAAGTATCTGGTTTTGTTTTCTTGCTTTTTCCTCCCTGTCAAACTCTTAAAAAGTAAACCTCTAAAGTCTTTCTTAAATAAAAACTTTTAGCCTTCTTCTTTTGGATCCCTCCTACCTACATTAATCTGTGAGAAACTTTATCATGTTTTTCATCCTGCCCCCTTTAGTCAGAGTGACTTTATTTTATCAATTATACTGTTTCTCTTTTTTTTTAACCTTTTTCTATTTCCATTCCTTCTGAGTATAAATAGGATCCATTTTCTTTCCCTCTTCCAACAAAACAAGATGTTCAAAAACAAACCAAAACGAAATCCTTCCCCTCAGTTCAATTCACCAAACATTTATTAAGTTCTTACTGTGTCTGGACACATAGAATACTGAGCCTGGAGTCAGGAAGACAAGTTCAGATTCTGCCCCAGACCCTATATGACCTTGGGAAGTCTCTTGGCATTATTTGGAAAATTGGGAGAAATGTACTGGCCTTCACTCCCACTACTGTTGTGAAGGCCCCGTTATATGCATAAAATGCTCTCTAACCCTAAAGCGCTATATAAGTTATTCAGAAAATCTTGCACCTCCTTCAAAGCATAGAACGAGTCCCAGAGAACCTCTCCTGACTGCAGTAGCACAGGGCAATCTCTTTTAGAGAAGCTCAGTGAAATCATGAAGACCTGAGTTCAATGTGAGCTCACACACTTGCTAGCTGTGCGACCTTGGGCAAATCGCTTAACCTCTGTTTTGCCTTAGGAGCAAATAAGATATTTGTCAAGTCCTTATAGTGCCTGGCACACATCGTGGGCCCTACACAAATGCTAGCTATGTATTATTGTTATTGTTAAATGGCCCCTTCCCTCTAGTAGCTTAAATTCCTTTGTTTATCCTCTTAAAACCATTCCCTATTCTCTCTTTATCCCTTTATGGATAAAGTTCTGGGAACAGTCTATACTTCCTGCCTCCTTACCTACTTATTATTCAGCCCAGGAAATCTGGGTCTTTCCTCTGTCACTTAACGGCAACTATTTCCTAAAAGGTCACCAGTGTCCTGATGACCAAGTTTCAGGTCCTTTTGTTGGTCTTCACATACTCCCTTCAATATCTTATCTTATAGTCCAACCTCACCGGAATGTTCTCTTTTGGCTTTTACCACATTGTACTATCTTGGTTCCCTTCCTGATTCTCTCTGATCATTCATTCTTTCATCTTGTACATAGTCAGTGCCCCATGCCTACCACCGGTTGAGGAGTTTATCCTTTCCAATCCTAGGGTCACAGGATTTGGACCTGAGGGGACCTTAGAGATCATCTATTTTAACCCTCCCTCCACCATTTTACAGATGGAGAAACTGAGATCCAAAGAGTCAAAGCAAATACCCTACAATCACAGAGTAGTAGGTGGTAAAAGTCAATGTTTGAACTCAGGCTCTCTGACTCCTTCATTATCCGTATCCTACTGGGAAAGCTGCCTGTGCAGGCTCCCTTGAGGACTTGTAGGTAGTATTCTGAGGCTTTCTCAGTGAGTTAGAGCAGAGGTTCCCAAATTTATTTGGCCTACCACCCCCTTTTAAAAAAATTACTCAATACCTCCCCTGGGGTTAGGTTAGGGCAACTCTTATTTTTTTTCAATACCCCCAATTGCATCTGAGGCTACTATTCCTCCCCCCCCCCCCACATTGTTCTAGTACCTCCCAGGGGGCAGTATTGCCCACTTTGGAAACATGTAAGCTAGAGGAAGTCTAGCTTGAATTATTTAGAGCCTTTGCTGCTTATGTGACTTCAGGCAAGTTATTTCTCTCTTCTGAGTCTCATTTTCCTTATTTTGAAATGAGAAGGTTGGACTAAACAATAAAAACTAGTATTTATGTAGCAACTTTAATATTTGCAAACTTCTTTATACATTATCTCATTTGAATTTCACAATAATCCTGTGAGGTGGGTCCTGCCAGTGTTGTCCTCACCTTTCAGATGAGTAAACTGAGGCTTACTGAGTCAAAATGGCTTGTGCATGGTCACGTAGCTAGAGTCAGAGGTAATAACAGTGTCTTCTGTTCCTTGCACCAGATACTCAGTCTCTTGACTTTGCATTTTTACTGACTATCCCTGTTTCCTGGAATATTCCCTCTCCTTATATCTTTCTGCTGATTTCCCAGCTAATACACCTTTGACAAGAAGCCTTTTCTAATTCTCCATTAATCCTAGTGCCTTTCTTCAGTTGATTATTTCCAATTTATTCCATATAGCTTGTTTGTCATAATTGTTTGCATGTTCTGCCCATGAGATTGTGAGCTCCTTGAGAGCAGGGATTGTCTTTTGCCTTTCTTTGTATCCTAAGTACTTAGGAAAGTACCTGGCACATCATGGGCACTAAATAAATATTTATTGACTGATGGTTTTACAGACTTATTTCTCGGTACTCTTGTGGTATTGTCAAACCTAACTACTTATTCTTGAATGAGCATTCTCTTGATTAAAAAAAGAAAAGAAAAGGGGGGAGGAGGATATCACAGTTGATAAATAATGTTCTATCATAGCTTCTGCACAGTTGTCACTTGGAGCTCCAAAATCAAATTTTAAACCCTGAATATTTCAAGAAAGTCTTAGCTTTTTCAGCATCTTCTCAAGTGTCTCATATTTCCCCCCTTTCATAGAGATGTTATCAGGTCAAAACAGGTTTGTCATTATCTCTGAGAATGAGTCAGAACTGCTCTTCAAAATTAAAATTTTGAAATGGCATATAGTAGAGCAGAATAGTCTTTCAATCTGTGCTGTTTGTCTAAATTCCCACTCAGGAAGAATGTTAGTACCCCTGTATATTCCCTTATGTTCGTTATTGAAATATAGTCTGACATTTAATTTTATTTGCATATTGTAGGACAGAATTTTGAGTTCTTTCCTTAAATTTTAATTTTGTAGTTGCACAAATAGGTTGTCTTCCATGAGGTTACCTGGGGACTCTGGTGCCGTTGAGAATATTATAAGTGGTAGAATTTGAATTTGGTAACAGGCTACAGGTTTTTAATGGGGGAACTGAAAATAACTCTGTGCTGCTGCTCTTCTCCTCCTCCTCCCTTGGGAATCAGTGCTATGGAAGTATTGTTCATTTTGATTGGGAAAATGAGGAAGATTATGGAGAGGAATAGGAACCTCTCTGCTTTTGTCACATTTAGTTTGATGTTGGAACGAAAGTATTCCTCATGAGTGGAAGGTACTTTTATCGCCACCCCCCCCCCCCCAACTCATAGAATTCCATTCATCTTTAAGAGCACACAACTCAGTCACCACCTAAACAAGGTAATTGCTGATCTCCTCTTTTTTCCTATTTCCCAATCTCTCCCTCCAGCCCCCAGTTATTAACATCTTCTGCCTTTGGAAATTACATTGTATACCTTGTATTTGCTCACTTTCATGTTATGTCAATCATACTAGTAGAATATAAGTTTTTATATGAACTTTTTCTTATTGAATTTCTCCCACTGTGGCAGTTGATTTATTTTGGTTAAACGTCTATATAGATTTTCTTCAATCTGTGTTAAAATCTTTCTTTCTTTCTTTCCTTTTTCTTTCTTTCTTTCTTTTGTTTTTTACAAAATACATTTCTCATCTTTTAGCATTGGTAATTTTTTTATTGCCAGGAAAGGTTGGTACCTTTTAGTTGCATGCCATACTTCTGCCATTATTCTTATTTTTATGAATAATGAAAATAAAAATTTCATTAAGTGCTTACTGTATGCAAGCACTTTTCTAAGTATTAGGAAAACAAATGTGAAAATGAGAGTCTCTGTCCTCAAGAAGGACATGTGTTCAAATGGGAGAGATAGCATACGTAGGAAAGTGGTGGTTAAGGCCATGAGGTTTGGTTGGGAAATTATTTGAATGGTAAGGGGAGCAACAGACAAGTTGATGTTTTGCATTTTGATCCTTGCTTTAATGATTTGTGGTCTGTAGGCACACCATTGCTTTGGGAATGATTTCCACATTGGTAACAGGTTTTTTTTCTTGTCTGTTAACCTCACACAAAAAAAACGAGATGAGTATTTTATTTGGGGCTTGCCATGTTCATCACCCTCTAGTTTTTTGTTTTGATAAAAGTACTCAAAATCTATAGATGTGAGGCTTCATTGTAGTCTACAAGTCGTGGACTTTATATATTATAGTTTTCCTCACCAGTGCTTAGATTCACATTGGGATCCTATTTTGAGTATATGTATGTTTTTGATTTAAGTATATTTTGACTTAATTCATAGAATTTCTCTGTCTTCAACCTCTACAACAGATATTGACATGTCAATGGAAAATATTTTCAGACTAATTTTTTTAAAATACTTAACATTAGCACTGCAATATTAGACCACTAAATGTCCTGTGAAATAGTTTTTTAATGTCTTCAAACATGCAATAAAACCATGTCCATTAAGTCTTTTATATGTTTCTCTAAGGAGAACCTATATACTATCCTCCCATTTAGTTGCAATTTCCTTTTGCCTTCTCATTTCATTTGTGTTGCAGATATCAAGATGGTTATGATTTAGTTTCTCCAGGAATGTCTACTTGTTGGTCATTGGACAAGATTCTGACATTTAGAGTACTAAAAGCAAGTTAATCTCTTTAGACTAAAAATTCTGTGATTCTTAGAATTTGCTGGAGAGGGTGGGGTAAGGGAAGAAAAAGAAGAAATTTACATGATAATTTTGAGTTTCAAATTCTACCCCTCCCTACTGTCCCCCTTTCCCTCCCCCCAGATGATAAGCAATCAGATATAGGCTATACATGTTCAATCATGTAAAATATTTCTATATTAGTCATTTTGTATAAGAAGACTTGAATGAAAAAAGAATGAAAGTGAAAAGTAGCATGTTTCAGTCTCTATTCAGACAATATCAGTTCTTTAGAGAGTGATAGTATGCTTCATCATTAGTATTTTGGGATTGTCTTGGATCGTTGTATTACTGAGAATAGCTAAGCCATTCACAGTTCTTCATTGTACAATATTGCTATTACTTCATACCACGTTCTCCTGGTTCTTCTTACTTCACTTTGTATCAGTTCACATAAATTTTTCCAGGTTTTTTTGAAATCATCCTGCTTGTCATTTCTTATGGCACAATAATATTCCATCATTGGGTGGAGCCAAGATGGTGGAGCAGAAAGACGCACATACTCTAGCTCTTCCCCCAAAGCCCATAAAATACCTGTAAAGAATGACTCTCAACAAATTCTAGAGCAGCAGAAGCCAGAGTACAATGAAGTGGAAGAGATTTCAAGCCCAGGGTGACCTGGAAGGCTGACAGAAAAAGTCTGTTGCACTGGATGCGAAGAGGAGCACAACTCAGCCTTGGCCATAGGGCACCAGAGGAGCAGGGCTGGAGCAGGGATCAGGGGTGGAATCCCCAGCAGCAGTGGAGGTTCTCAGATCCCCCAACCCACAGGCGACAAAGACACTTCAAAGGTCAGTGAGAGGGCTTTTTCAATCTGATCAAGAAGGGAGCAAGTCCTCCTCTAATCCTGGCTCCAGGCAGCGAGGAGGCAGCAGCAACAGCAGCCAGTGTCCATTGTTGGAGCCCTCAGCTTAAAGCCTCTGGGGTAATTGAGCAGCTGATTTGAACCTCATGCCTGAGTGGCAGCCCTGCCCTCATCCTAAAGCCCCTGGAGGAATTGAGTAGCAGATCTCAATCTCATATTGAGTGGTGGCCTGGCCCTGGGAACCCTCCAAAGCCCCTAGGGGAATTGAGCAGCTGATCTGAATCTCAGCCCTGAGCACAGGTCCTGGAGTAAAGAGGAGTGCTGACCTGGAAGACGTGGAGGCCCTTGAGGAGTAAGCTCCTCTCCCTTGATTGTGCCACTATGGAGGAACTGAGAACTTACAGGTCCCCAGAGTATACCCTACAAAGAACCCAAAAGTCAAGTAACTGGTTGGGAAAATGGCCAAAAAAGGGGAAAAAATAAGACTATAGAAGGTTACTTTCTTGGTTCTCCCATCCTTTCGAATGAAGAAGAACAGTGCTTACCATCAGGGAAAGACATAAAAGTCAACACTTTTGCACCCCAAACATCCAAAATAAATATGCAATGGTCTCAGTCCGTGGAAGAGCTCAAAAAGGATTTTGAAAATCAAGTAAGAGAGGTGGAAGAAAAATGGGGAAGAGAAATGAGAGCAATGTAAGAAAATCATGAAAAGCGAGTCAACAGCTTGCTAAGGGAGCCCAAAAAAGTGCTGAAGAAAATAACACCTTGAAAAATAGGCTAACAATTGGTAAAAGAGGTCCAAAAAGCCAATGAGGAAAAGAATGCTTTAAAAAGCAGAATTAGCCAAATGGAAAAGGAGGTTCAAAAGTTCACCGAAGAAAATAGTTCTTTAAAAATTAGAATGAAACAGATGGAAGCTAAGGGCTTTATGAGAAACCAAGAAATTGCAAAACAAAATAAAGAATGAAAAAATGGAAGATAATGTAAAATATCTCATTGGAAAAACAACTGACCTGGAAAATAGATCCAGGAGAGACAATTTAAAAATTATGGAACTACCTGAAAGCCATGATCAAAAAAAGAGCCTAGACATCATCTTTCATGAAATTATCAAGGAAGACTGCCCTGATATTTTAGAACCAGAGGGCAAAATAAATATTGAAAGAATCCACCGATCACCTCCTGAGAGAGATCCAAAAAGAAAAACTCCTAGAAATATTGTAGCCAAATTCCAGAGTTCCCAGGTCAAGGAGAAAATATTGCAAACAGCTAGAAAGAAACTATTTGAGGACTGTGGAAATACAATCAGGATAGCAGAAGATTTAGCAGCTTCTACATTAAGGGATCGAAAGGCTTGGAATAGAATATTCTAGAAGTCAAAGGAACTAGAATTAAAACCAAGAATACCTACTCAGCAAAACTGAGTATAATACTTCAGGGGGAAAATATGGTCATTCAGTGAAATCAAGGACTTTCAAGCATTTTTGATGAAAAGATCAGAACTGAAAAGAAAATTTGACTTTCAAACACAAGAATCAAGAGAAACATGAAAAGGTAAACAGGAAAGAGAAATCACAAGGTACTTACTAAAGTTGAACTGTTTACATTCCTGCAAGGAAAGATAATATTTGTAACTCTTGAAACTTTTCTCAGTATCTGGGTAGTAGAAGGGATTATACACACACACACGCACACACGCACACATGCACACACATACACACACACACACACACACACACAGAAACCGAGAACACATGGTGAGTTGAATAGGAAGGGATGATATCTATAAAAATAAAATTAAGGGGTGAGAGAGGAATATATTGGGAGGAGAAAGGGAGAAATGGAATGGGGCAAATTATTTCTCATAAAAGAGGCAAGAAAAACCTTTTTCAGTGGAGGGGAAAAGGAGGAAGGTTAGAGGGAAAAAAGTGAAGCTTACTCTCATCACATTTGGCTCAAGGAAGGAATAACATGCACACTCAATTTGGTATGAAAATCCATCTTACACTCCAGGAAAGTAGGGGAGAAGGGGATAAGAAGGGTGGGCGGGATGATGGAAGGGAGGGCAAATGGGAGGAGGGAGCAATTAGAAGTAAACACTCTTGGGGAGGGACAAGGTCAAAAGAGAGAATAGAAGAAATAGGGGGCAGGATAGGATGGAGGGAAATATGGCTAGTCTTACACAACATGACAATTTTGAAAGTCATTTGCAAAACTACACCTCTATAGCCTGTATTAAATTGCTTGCCTTCTCAGTGGGGATGGGTGAGGAGGGAGGAAGGAGAAATTGGAACTCAAAGTTTTAGGAACAAATGTTGAGAATTGCTTTTGCCTACAGCTGAGAAATAAGAAATACCGGTAATAGGGTATAGAAATTTATCTTGCCCTATGGACAAGAGAGAAGATGGGGATAAGGGACGGGAGGGGTGTTAGAAGGGAGGGCAGATTGGTGAAAGGGGTAATCAGAATGCTTGGCATTTTGGGGAAAGGAGAGGGGAGATGGGGAGAAAATTTGGAACTCGAAATTTTGTGGAAATGAATGTTGAAAACTTAAATAAATAAAAAAACCCAATAATATTCCTTCACAATCATATACCACACGTTGTTTAGCCATTTCCCAATTGATAGGCATTCTTTTGAATTCTAATTCTTAGCTACAACAAAAAGCTCCTATAAATATTTTTATACAAATAGGTCCTTTTCCCTTCTTTTGGATGTCTTTGGGATATAGACTTAGCAGTGATATTGCTGGTTCAAAGGATATGTATAGTTTTATAACCCTTTGAAATACTAAACATTTATTAAGCACTTATTATGTTCCAGACACTGCGCTAAGTATTGGGAATACAAAGAAAAGTAAAAGACAGTCCTTGATCTTGAGGAGTTCACAGTCTAATAGGGGAGGCATCATGCAAACAATTATGTACAAATCTAGGCATGGGAGTCAGGCATGGAGACAGAAGATGGCTTGTCATGTGTGAGGAGCAGCTGGTAGGCCAGTGTTACTTGATTGAAGTGGAGTGGAGTAGAGTACAATTTAATAAAACTTGGTTAACAACAAAAATATCCTAACCTAAGAGCTAATTTATGAATAAAAATAGTTTTTATATCGTAATTTCTTCTAGGTAGTCATTCCTGTGCCCAGCTGTCACTCCCATCCTCACTCTTCTCTTGTAACTGCTCTGTTGCTCAAGTGGAATCAGGGAGGTTCATTTCATGTCCTGTCCTGGAACCTACAGTGCCTATTACGCTAAAGCGTCTGGCTTTGTTTTATTGTTTGTTTTCTTTATACTATCGTGGTTAGTATAGTGTTCTGGTTCTGCTTACTTTGCTTGGTATCAGTTCGTATGTCTTTCCACATTTCTTTTAATATTTCCTATTTCCTCTTATTTTTTCATTCAGTTGAGAAGCATTTAGTAAATGCCTAGGGATATAAAGAAAATCAAAAGATAGCTTTTGGTCTCAAGGACCTCCATGGTGGAGGGAATTCCTACTAATGCAAATGTGTAACTGTTTTACAATTTATAGTTTTAGCACATTTCCTGAGAGACATTGAGAAGTTGATGTACACATACATAACCAGTATGTATCAGAGGTAGAACTTGAATTCCATTTTTTTGGGGGGTGGGGTGGGATATATCTTTGAGAAGGCAGCTATGTGGCACCCAGAGCCCTGGGCCTGGAGTCAGGAAGACCTGAGTTTAAATCCAGCCTCAGACACTTACTAGCTATGTGAACTTAAACTGGCCACCTCAGTTTTCTCAACTGTTAAATGAGGGGTCATAACCAGCACCTATCTCCTAGAGATGTTGTGAAGGCTAAGGATATTTCTAAAGTCCTTAGCATACTGTTGCATGCAGTAAGTACTTAATAAAAGCTTGTTCCCTTCTTTTCCTTTAATATCCATCTATGCCAAGCTGCTTTCTGTAAAACATATGGTGTACAAGAAAATTAGTTGTACAAGCTAAATTAGTTGAATGAACTGCATTAAACCAGAAAGTTCTTCAATAGAAGGAACAGGAATGTGATGGTGAAGGCATACCACAGTGATTAGGTACATTTGGTTTTAAGGGACTAGAAGTTGATCCTCCTGAGATGGTGAATGATAGTAGTGAAATAATAAGTACCATTGTAGCCAGATTTTGTTATGGATATAGAATGTGGTATCAGAATTTAGCCATGTGTTACCAGATGGGGGTGCAGGGTTGCTAAGGAAACATGTTAATATTATAAATGAAATGGCAGCTGAGCTGTCCCCAGAATGTCAGATGCGTTGGAGGTGGTATTTTTAACCCTAGTGGATGGACAAAGAGATAAACCAAAATGGCGTAGTTAAATTATATTGGCTTTCAGAGTTTGAATGCTGAGGTTTATGTAGGAAATTAAGATATTCCTGGGAACCAAATGTCTAACTTTCTGAAAGGTGATCTAAAGACTTATCTCAGGGTGGGGACGAAGGCACACTAACACTTTGTCATCTTAATGCTTCTGGGAACTAAGCACTGGGGATGTTTTGGTACTTTAAAAAATTGTGTGACTGATTTAATACTTTGTTTTTCTGCCTTTATGGAGTACTGTACTTCAGTGATAACTGGCTTTTACTTAACACCCATCTCTGCTTGCTTGAAAGTAAATGGTGATGCTATAAAAGCAGTACCTCTGGAGAAGTACTGGCACTTTTCTAAGAAATAAGACAGGTCTGATCAGATTTGAGACAACATGTGTAGTAATGTGGATGGCAAAATTGAAAGAAAGATTTTTTTCCCTTTCTATACTAATATAATCATTTTGTTTAAAACCAGGTTGACCTAATATAGTATGAGTGAGTTTTTTTAACTTGGAATCCATGAACTTGGTATTTAAAAAATATTTTGATAACAGTATTTCAATATAATTAGTTTCCTTTATAATCCTCTATATTTTGTTTTATGCATTTAAAAGCTTTATTCTCTGAAAGGGTCCATAGTCTTTGGCAACTGCCCAAAGATGTCTGTGACACAAAAAAGACTAGGAATCCTTGACCTAGGTACAAGTTATTTAGTACCCCCAAAAAAGTTGTTTTTTTTTTTTATAGTTGAAGGAACTGAGACCCAGAGAGAAATAAATGACTTTCCCAAGACCACGTGACTCATAAGTGAAGAACCTGGGTCACAATTCCATGTCTTCTGGTTCCCAGTTCAGCATTCATTCTATTAGATCATACTAATCTCTCCGTTGTCTTCCTTTCTTCCCTTTCTTTCTCTGCTTCTGTGCCCTACTCTCTTTTTTACTGCTTTGCTTCAGGTGGAGCTTAAAAAGAAATCAGTACATTTCAGAAATGTGGAAGCAAGAAATACCAGCGATTGCATATATAGTATGTGGAAATTTTCACTCCAAATAATGGCTTCTAATATGATTTTCAACTTCCAGTTTAATAATGGTGAGTTATCCACTGTTTGGGATTATTTGTGGCAAAATGTCTAATTCCAGATTGATTCCCTTCCTTCATTGTTACTTGGTGTGTGTTCAAGAAATACAACCCTAAAAAAAACATAATTAGGAAAGAAATTTTTCCACTGTATACCTCACCCAGTTCTTTCTAGTTGAGTGTTCTTATGTTTTTCATGCTATTGCATTCCTCCACGATAATAAATTAAAATTGGTTGTAATAGCCAGTGAGAGTACAAGGTTCTAGGCAATTTAGGTTTACTAACAAGAGGGACCCTTTTAATCTGAAATTTATTGGGAAGACTCTCTCATCATATAAGCCCACCTCTTCATTGAACACTGCTACCATTGGTGCAGGCCCTTATCACTTCATTCCTGTTGGTTGGTCTCCTGGCTTTGTCTTTTTCCACTCCAGTCCATCCTCCACTCAGCTGTCAAATTGACCTTCCTAAAGCATAGGTCATCATTCTGTTGAATAAACTCCAGTGGCTCCCTATTGCCTTCACCATCAAATAAGAAATCCTATATTTGACTTTTAGGGCCTTTCATATCCCGGCCCTTGCTGTCTTCCCTGTCTTTATACACCTTCCTTCCTTCCACACACTCCACAATTCTGACCTACTATTCACATGAGGTGCTCCATCACACGATATCTTTACTGGATGTCTCCTTTGGCTCCGATTCTCTCCCTCTTCAGATCCATCAGTTGCTTTACTGACTTCCTTCAGATCTAAAGCCTCATCTTCTACCAGAAATTTTTTCTGGTCCATTGTAACTTAATCTTAGTGGCTTCCTTTTGAGATTATCGCCAGTTTATCCTGTATGTTTCTTGTTTATATGCAGTTGTTTGCATGTTGTTTCTCCCATTAGACTGTGAACTCCTTCAGAGCAGGGAGGGATTGGTTTTTGTCCTTCTTTGTGTTCCTTCTACTTATCACATTGCCTGGCACATAGTAAGCCCTTAGCAAATGCTTGTTGACTTCTCTTGTGGGATGCTAAATTGTACCAATAAACCTTACATTGAACCCAGTAAACTATGTGAACCCATTAATTCAGAGATAAAAGGAAAATGTGAAAAAAAGAGATCTACTCTGATCAAGAATCAAAAGAAAGTGATAGAAGCATACTTTACAATAAAGACAAGTTATGTAAAATATTCAGTCAGGTATTAAGTTATTAAGATGTTCACAAGAACTATATAGCTACAACTTTAAAATGTTAGAAATCAAGGAAGAACTAAAGGAATGGAGAAATATTCTTTGCTCATAGATTGAAAAAATATATTTTAAAATGATAGTACTTTCAAAACTAACTTAGAAATTCAGTGAAATACCTTCAAAACACCAGTAGGTTTTGTCATAGAATTAGATAGTTATAATAAAATTCACAGAAAGAAATGGATAGTTAAGAATGTACACTAAGGCAATAATTATTTTAAAGATTATCTAATAATGGAAAAAATAGATGAATGGAAATTTATAAATAACTTAGAAATATAAGCCAGTGTATATAGCTAGAATGTTAAAATTTAACCATAATGAATTTGGCATATTGGATCTGGGGTTCTCCTGTCTTCCTGTGGATGAAGAACAACCTTTTAAATGATTACATGGTTTTTGAGGTAATGTAGTATAGTGGATAGTATAAGGACTGGTCAGTAGGAGTGGGAGCCTGAGTCCAAATCCAGCCTTAGCCATTTGCTATCTTTGTTAAATGACTCAACAAGTCATTTAACCTTTTTGTTGCTTTAGTTTCCTTATCTGTAAAATGAGGATTTTAGTAGTACCTACTCTAGGATCAAATGAGATAGTTTTAGTAGAGTGCTTTGGGAGCCTTGAAATGCTATACAAATACCATTATTGTTATCATATACCCCTTTTGGTGCCCAGAAGCTTTTTGTTCCCCCTTTCTCATCTAGAAATGTTAGCAAAATTGTATATGTGTTTTTCAAAAATAAAATATTTAATTAAGTCTCAAGTGGTAGATATACAAATGTGTCTAATACTTTATTAAATTTATCTTAGATATAGTTCATCATTGGAAACTGTGAATATATACTATAAAACTTTATGGCTGTTATAATTAAAGTAATCACCACTGCTTGTTTTCAATAATAGGTTTCCATAGCATAAAGCAGGCAGCTTTGTTTAATTGACTAAATTCTTGTTCTTTATAAATTGAGATCATAGTCTATGGTAGTTTCATATTTTGGACTTCATGGCCCAAACAAGAAACAACCTTGGAGATGGGAAGGGTCCAGGGGAAACAAAAGGATTAAAATGTGGGGAGGAGGCCCTACCAGGAAAGGCCAATGGAATCAGAAATGTTTAATGTAGTGAATTTCAAATTGTGTGGATAGGACTGTCAAATAAGCTTTGATTAATATGAACTTGCCTAAAGGTCACACAGGTAGTATACATCAAAGAAAAAATTTGAACCCAAGCCCTCCGATTCAAGACCATTCCATGATACTACCATGAAGAAGAATAGTGTTCTTGCAGTCTTCAGATCTGAATAAAGTGATTATGATGAAATTAATATAGATATACCTTACTTTACTTAAGATATTCATGGAAAAATTATGTGTGATCAAAATTTATAAATCTAGTGTACTCTGAATATATCAAGGGTTGAGGAGTGTTAGTCTTATTGAAAATCTCAATTTATCTTTTTTATAAATCCAAACATATTCACTTAGGTTAAGAGGTTAAATGAATTGCCCAAGAATGAGAATGAAGCTAATAAATGGTGGCTTTGGGACTAGTCTCCTAGTCTAGTACTCTTTTTATAAAGCACTACAAAGGTTCCTTGAAACAGGCATCTGTCAAAATAACCCACAGGTGTTGGAGTAGCTACTGAGATTCTGAGATACTTATGGAAATCTATTTTTGGAATTGTGTAGACTGAGAAAGTTTTGTGACTGCATTCTGTTCATTATAAGGGCAAATGGATGTAAGCATGGGCCAGTGATACAGATTCCTAGAGATCATTCAGTCTAATCATCTACTCTTAAGTACAGATGTTCTCTATAACCTACTTGACATATTCCAGTGGATAAAATAATTCAGGTTATGAATAACCAGCTCATTACTGACATTTATAGTATGTATAGTATTTATGGTATATATAGATAGTACACTGACTTATATAATCCTAATACATTTGTCACAGTAATTAGTAATTTTTGTAATGTTGATGCCCACCTAAGATTGGGATACTAGAGATTATCTTCTCAAATGACATCCATGTTTCATTTGCAGTCAAGGCCAAAGTGATCATTTTTATTTGTATGTGATTGGTGTACTTGATAAATAATAATTACCGTTATTGGTGGTAATGATATGCTAGTCTGCTAGGAATGGGGAATTAATCAAAAATGAATTTTATTTCTACTCTGCAATTTAGAATTTTGATGTTTTCAAGTATTTAGACATCTACAAATGCTTAATTGATTGTATTACTTTGGTCCTTCTTTGTGTTTTATTTTTGATGCTTACCAGGTTGTGGCCTTTTAGCTATTAATGCAAAAATCTCGCTCAGACTTGTCTGGCATGATATATCCTAGGAACCATGGGAGCAGAGACATATCAGAAAGGAACTTGGCTCAGAGACCCTTTTCTTTTAATACCAGCACTAAGAGTGAAATTGCAAGGAATCTTTAGACTTTTACAACATGCTTCAATGCCACTTGTACAGTTACTCTGTAATAAAAGAATTGACATTACATTCTACTCTTTTGAACAGAGCTCTGTGTCACTGTCTTGGTTCTCCCTAGTAGCCTAGAGATAGCTCCCCTAAAGAGAGCTAAAATATACCTTAGGGATGCCTGAGATGAAAGCCGCTGGCTGCTGCTTTTTTCCCTTCGTGGTCACAAAATGGTCCCAAAGGTAGCATTTCTGTGATTTTGGAACAAATTTGTGTTGTAATTTCTCTGGCTTTCTTTCAGCCAATCAGCAAGCACTTATGAAGCACCTACTATGCGCCAGACCCTGTGCTAGGTGCTTATATACAAGGACAGTGTATGACCCAGTACCTGGTTTCACAGAGCTTATATTCTATTGGAGGATACACATTTGACATTTGTATGCATAATAAAAATGAATATAAGGTAGTCAAATAAAAGTTAACGAGGGCATTCGTAGTTGGAGGGGTCAGCAAAGATATCATGTATAAGGTGGTCCTTGAACTGATGTTATCATGAAGTTAGGAATTCTCTGAGGAAGAGATGAGAAAAAAAGTGCATTGCAGCCTTAGAGGATGATATGGCGTTGGGAAATGGAGTGTCCTGTATGAGGAATAGAGGGGTCTAGTTTGGCAGGACTGTAGAGTATGGAAAGTGATTAATGTATAATGAGGTTAGAAAGATAATTTCAGAGCCAGGTTATGCTAACACTTAAAAGTCAAACAAGGGTTTATATCTGGTGATGATAATGAGGATGATGATGACGATGATAGTAATAATTAATAACAATAGCTAACATTTGCATAATGCTTTCTACATGCCACACACTGTGGTAAACACTTCACAATTTTTATTTCATTTGATCCTCTACTGTGCTGCCTAGCTGCTTTAGAGAGCCACTGGAGTTTGAGTAAAGCAATGACCTTTTCTTAGAGAAAAATCCCTTTGGCAGCTATGTATTGGATGTTGGATTAGAGTGGGGAAAGAACAGACGCAGGAAGGTGAGGGACCAAGCCAAGGGTTTGGATATGAGAAGTTTGACCTCAGACACTAGCTGTGTAACCCTGAACTAATCACTTAAATCCTGTTTGCCCCAGTTCCTACATCTGTAAACTAGGGATAGTAATAGTACCTATGATGGGTTAAAGTAGGGCATGCCTGGCACATAGTAAGTGCTATATAAATGTTAGCTGTTACTATGCAATTGATACAGAAAATGCTCTGGAAAATGCATTTTAACTTTATATCATCTTTTCCATAATTCTTGATTATTTAGATACACAGAAGGCAGGATATAACCTCAAACACTATTTGTAATCCCTTTAGAAGGGAAAAACATTTATAGGGAAGACATTTGAGGGTTGTTGACGGTTAAGTGACTTGTTACCCATCTCTCTGCAGATGGCTGGGGCCACTCCAAATGTATAGAGTTAACTTTAGCTGAGCCCTCACTATCTTCTCCAAGACCTTGTTCCCTTCCTTCATCATCCCTCATGTTAATTTCTTTTTCTTTTTTTTACACTGGCTCCTTATCTAAATAGTGGGAAAAGTACTGACCTTGGAATCCAAAGACCTGGTTTCATATCTTACTTCTTGAAAGAAAGCCGGGTGATATTGGACAAATCACTCCGCTTCTCATTAGTCTCAACTGTCATATATAAAATAGACCTAATAATAATGATACACATCCCTATCTTACCAAGGGTTATTGTAAGGACAGTTCATAAACTGCAAAGTGACATATATATGTGATATGTTATTATTTAGTTACTCTAATGTCTCACTTTGAAGATCTTCACAAGTTCTCCATGTCCTTCTTTAAATTTTAGGTTTCAGCGTTGGATTCCAGAATGTAGGAATACTGAGTATGATGGAAAGAGGATCTTGTATTTCCTACATCCTATATTTTAAAAAGATAGACCTTAAGATCTTTTTTTTTTTTTTGTGGTCTGGTATGGTTCTTTAATACCATTGTATTGTATATCTTAAACTTGTGTATTCACTTTTTCGTAACTTCTAATCTATTGAAATGCATTGTTAATTTCTGTCTTCTCTCATTTTCCCATAGTGGTTTATAAATTTTAATCTTATCTTTTAATCACCTCTTCTGCGACATCTTCCCCATGCTCATGTAGGTAAACATAATCTCCTGTACAATTGTCCTATTAGTAGTGGACTTCACATAATATTTTGTTTTCTATTTGATGAACTTAACACAAAATATTGTAGATTTAATTTTCATAAGATTATAGATTTAGAACAGGAAGGGACTGTGGATATGACATAATCCATCCCTTTCACTTTAAAGATTAAAAAGTTGAGACTTAGAGAAGGTAAGTTATTTGCCTAAAGATTCAAAAGTAAGTCTTCTGACTTCCTTTCCAGATGTCTGTTTGTGCCTTCCCCTCTGTAAGTAAGCTTCCTGAAAGCAAGATTATTTTATTTAAACTTTGTACCTCCCTTGATTTGGTACTCAGTGCTCCACCCATAGCAAACACTTAAGGTTTGCTGAATGAATGAAATAGTGTGGATACTATCCTTCCCCAAACTTCAGTCACTCATGAGCTTCATTTATTAATCATGGTCTATGTTTGGTCATCTGTGTCATCAGTAAGATGCTAATTAAATAAAAGACCCAGGAATAGTACCTTTCCAGTACTGTATTGGCAGTGACTGTGTTCAAAGCAGTTGTCTGATGACATCCGATGGACAATGCTATTTCTTAGGTTTTTTTTTCTTTTGATGCATATGACATAAAGCATTGACTCAGAAATTTTGTTCCTTAAGGCATCTCATGTTTACTTCTTCTCATAATTCTCAACTAATATTTGTTGAGTATTAAAACTGTATGCATTGCACTTTGTATGTTGTTCTCATTCTCCTACTGTTGTTGAGGAAGATTTGGTTAGTTTGATCCATCACTTGTCGTCTGCCCCTTGGCCATTTCCTCATATACCACATTATCTAGTTATTTCTGATGTGACATGATGCCATGGGGAATTTCTCCCACTCAGTTTTTAACTATTGCTCAGTTCAGAGAGTTAAATATGCAGAGCTTAACATGAATTTTGATGGAAACAAAGAACCTTAGTCTGCAGAGTGTTATGAAGTGCATTCTACCAACATTCTGTAGGTGTTGCTGAAGTAGTCTCATAGCTGGAATGTAGGTATACACATTGTCGGCTACCTGAAATCCTTCTTGTTCTTGGGAAAAGTCAGTACTTCTGGAAGAAGCCAGAGATATAAATTCCTATTTTTCAAAAAGCCTTGTAATGGTAGAATGGTCTATTAACTGTTTTATTATTATTTTATTTGTTTCAGTGTTCTATAATCACTTCTCTATAACTTAGATTTTTTTTCTCCTCTTTCTCCCTCCTTCCCCCTTCCCTCCCAGAGTTGGCATACAATTTTTTATAGGTTCTACACATACATTCCTATTAAATACAGTTTCACCTTAGTCATGTTGCAGGTATATTAACTTTTGTATGAGATTTTGGATTTTGATTAAGAAAAAAAAACACAACTCTAATCTGAAAGAATTTTATCTGCTTTAGTTCCAAGTCACTGAAATTGGCAATAGGAACTTGAGGTCCCTTCAACTGGTTGCTTAATTTGGATCCCAAATTTTTTTGTAAATCTTTTTATTTTTTACTTAAATGCAAAATAAGAAAAGAAAAACAAAACATTGCCATGTACACAGCAGACTGTAAGAAAGGATTCAATATCAAGCAATAAATTTCCATTTCAAGAAAACTTGTATTCTAAACACTGCACAATGTTTTCAGAGCTGCCTGGTTTTCCTTTGCTTTCTTGTTGGTTTTCTTTTGTTCTCTGCTGTGCCCTTTTTACTTTATTTTTTCTCTTCTACCTTCCCTCCCCTAAAGAAGGCTTCAATTAAGTGTGGACATATGTACACTCACACATATGTAAGTATACACACACACATATATATATATGTATACATACTATATATAATTTTAGCCAATCTGATAGGTATAAAATAATATCTCAAGGTCGTTTTAATTTGCATTTCTCTAATCAATAATAACTTAGAGTATTTTTTCATATGACTATGAATTGTTTTGACTTCATCAGAAAACTCCCTGTTCATATCCTTTGACCATTTATCACTTGGGGAATGATTCATATTCTTATAGATTTCACAAAGTATTTTTTGTGTATTTGAGATATGATATATCTGAGGAACTGACTATAAAATTTTTCCCCCAGTTTTCTGCTTTCCTTCTGATCTTGGCTACATTTGTTTTATTTGTACAAAATCTTTTTATTTTAATGTAATCAAAATTTTCCATTTTCCACTTCACAACACTCTCATTCATAAATTGTTCCACCTATCCCTAAGTCTGATAGGTATGTTCCGTGCTCTTCAGATTTCTTGTAATATTTCCCTTTATATCTTCCTAGGTCATGTATCCATTTTGACCTTATCTTGGTAAATGGTGTAAGATATTGATCTGTGCCCAATTTCTTCTGGATTGCATTTCAGCTTTCCAAACAATTTTTTTTACCAAATAACGAATTCTTATCCCCAAAACTTAAGTCTTTACACTCGTCAGACACTGAGTGACGGTATTCGTTTGCTGCTATAGATTGTATATCTACTCTGTTTCACTGACTTGCCTTTCTATTTCTTGTCTAGTACCTGATAGTTTTGGTAATTACTGCCTTATAATGTAGTTTAAGATCTGATAACAACTCAACTTCCTTCTTTTGATATTTTTGAGCTTTTGTTCTTTCAAATAAATTTTATTATTTTTTTCTAGCTCCATAAAATAATTTTTTGGTAATTTAATTGAAATGTCTTTAAATATATAGATTAATTTTGGCAAAATTGCCATTTTTATTATATTGACCTTCCTATGAGCAATTAATATTTCTCCATTTATTTAAATCTGATTTTATTTGTGTACAGTTTTTTTATGGTTTCATTCATATAGATTCCAGATTTGTTTTGCTGGCTGTATTCCCAGGTATTTTTTTTACTGTCTAGAGTTATTTTAAATGTGATATCTCTAGCTATCTCTTCCCACAGAATCCTGTTGGTAACAGAGGAATGCTGATGATTTATGTGGGTTCATCCTGCTACTTTGCTGAAATTATTAATTATTTCAATTAACTTTTTAGTTGTCAATAGGATTTTCAGGATCCTAAATTTTTGAACTAGAAGACAAAACTACTGGAAATAGCAAAAAAAAATACTGAACCTGGGCTTGTGTTCCAGTGCTGACATTTACTAGCTGTTACAATATTGAACAAATCAGTCCACTTACCTGAACCTTAGTTTCTTCACCTGTAAAGTTTTGTTTTGCCTGCCTCACAAGACAAACACACACACACACACATACACTTACATGTGTACATGTGCACACATGCTATAAAGCAATCTTAACCAAAGAGCAAACATTTATTAAATGTACCCTATCTGTCAAGGACTGTGCTAAACTCTGGAGGATACAACGAGAAAGAAAAAATGACCCCTGCCTTCATGAAGCTTAATTCTACTGGGGGAGAAAATATGTATGTAACTACATGCAAGATACCTGAAATGTAGATAAAATATAATTGGCTGTCCCCTATACCTAAAATGCTCTCCCTGCTAATCTCTACTTCTTAGATCATTATAGTGATCTTAAATCAGTAGCTTCTTTCAGAGCTCAGCTCCTGTGCTGCCTCCTGCATGAGACCTTTTCTGACCTCCCCTCAACTACTACTACTCTCTTTCCCCCTCTTTTTTCTTCTTTCTCTCTCCCTTCCTTTTTCTCCCTCTCTATATAATTAATTGCCTCCAACTTACGTTGTACATAGGATCATGGTTCCATCTAGTTCAACCCCCTCGTTTTGCTGGTGGGGAAACTGAGGCCCAGAAAAATGAAGTAACTTGTCCAGGATCACATAGCTTTAAGTTGGAAAGCTACCATTTGAACCCAGGCCCTCTGATTCAGAGCTATTCTCTTCCATCATTATCACACTGTCTCTTATGTTGTCTCCTCCTGTATATTGTGTGCTTCTTGAGGGCTGGGATTGTTTCATTTCTGCATTTGTATGAGAGTCTAGCACATTTCCTGGCCCATAGGAAGCCCTTAATAAATGCTTTTTTGTTTGATTATATGATATGGGATAGCCACTTAACTTTTTAGTGCCCCCAGATAATTCTCTAGGACTGCAAGTTGTAGAAAGGGCTATGAATCAGCATTGGCTGTAGGAACTTCTTCACCAGGATTTCCCTGGACATGTGGTTTTTGTGTGTGTGTGGCATAAACTTTTTTTGATAGTCTGGTGAAACCTCTAAACCCCCTTTTCAGAATAATGTTTTTAAATGCATAAAAGAAAATATGTAGGATGAGAAAGGAAACCAGTTCTATTACACACACACATACACACACACACACACACACACACACACACACACACAAACACATAATTAGATAATATGGCCACAGGTTGGTTCATCAATGTAAGGAATTTCCTGTGCTACTATTTCAGCTTCCTAGGATATTGAGAGGCTAAGTGGACTTCACTAGGGTTTACATTCATAGCCAACGTATGTAAGATGCTAGATGTTTGAGAGGCATATGATATTATGTGAATGCTTCATCACCCAAACTAGACTATGATCATGAACGTATCTAAATTCTCTACTGTGTACCTCTCGGCAGACTCAGATTTAACTGGCATGATTATAACTGTAATCAAGACAGATTATGAAGAACAAACCAAGAAGCTGCTAAAAATAGTGGAAAACTTGTTCCATGGATGGGACCTGGGAGCCAGAGAAGATGGAGGAAAGGTTGAGTGGTGAGCAAGGGAAGAACAAAGTGAGAAGAACTTTCTGAAATCTATAGGCTGTTGATAGGATTTATATAATGTAATATTATTTGGGGGTACTCCTACCCTGTTAAATGGATACTTTGCTGCCTCTCAGGCACAGAGGTAGTTTTCAGCTTTATCAAGGTTATGGGATTTGAGTTGAACCTTGAACAATGAAGGAGATTTAGGTAAGTAGAGAGCGTATAGGAGAGCATTCCTGGTGGGAAAGGGAAAGGGAGATATAACTGCCTGGTGTACATTTCCAGTAAAATCCTGACTTGTCAACATGAGCGTCTCATTAACATGTTCACCTCCTTTCCATCCTCCCCTACCACACCAGTACTATAGTATCTCTAGAGACAGCTCTAAACCTATGATCCTCTAGTGTTGTCTACAAAGCTGGCAGCCTCACTACTCTTAATTAATGTTGTGAAAACTCTGATGCTTTTTTAAATACCCCCAAACCACCAGATGCAAGTTTCCTCTTGAGAGTTCTCTGTGCCTTTGTTCACATTTGAAATCTTCAGCCTTTTACCTTTCACTTGACTTCTCATGCCTAGTGCACATTCTCAACTTAAGTTTTTCCATGTTTTTTCATCTCTTTTGAAACAGTTCTTAGAGGTCTATTGGTGAATTCTGCATTTTGCATAATGGTAATAGTTACCCCTTCATATTGCTTTGTTTTTACCAGGCATTGTCCTCACAATATCTTAGGAGGCTTTTTCTGATGGACCCAATTGTTAGTATTTACCCATTGTGACTTGAAATTACTCTGCATTTATTTCTTTTATTATTTCATATTTCTTGGAGAGCCAAGCTCCAAACCTGGAAGAACTGGGTTTGAGTCCTACCTCTGACATCTACTGCTATGAGATAATGAGCAAACTGGAGCTAGTCCCTCAGCATCCTCTCTACCTAGATAACTGTCTAAGACTATAAATTCTGAGAAGATGCCAATCTCCTTTATTAGAGAAAGCTTCTTCACCCGTGTGTTCCTTATATAAGTGAAGTCCCATGTGTAGTCTATATCTTTTATTTTTACCTGTGGTACGTTTCCTTCCAGTAGCATAAATTTCTTGCTGGTAGGGCCTGGTTATATTTTTGTCTATGTATCTCCAACCCCTAATACAGTACTTTGAACATAGTAAGTAAACATTAACAAAGGTTTATTGGATTGGATGAATTCAGGAGGCATTCTAAGTGCCATGACTTCCTAAGAGGCAGCACAGTAACAAAGCAAATGAAATTTATCTTTAGAGCCCTTTTGCCCATTTAGACTTGGAATTATAGACTACCCAAGTTGGACAGGACTTGAAGAACACCCAGATTCACCCCCTTCACTTTACAGACAGAAACTTAGTCCTTGATGGGGGTGTTAAGACTTGCCAAAGATTATAGTCAACGAATGTCAGGAGTAAGACTAGAACCTGGATTTCCTGACTCCCTCTATCATACCCACATTCTGCTTTTTTCTTTGAGGCACTTATGGGGAATATTGTTGCTTATAAAGCAACACTGCCTTCCCACCAAAGCAAAAGACCTCAAATATTAGACAGTCTGATTGAAGTAGTTCACACTGAAGTGTGAGTGGTCAATAGGCATAAAGGTTCCTAGAAGGTATTTGCATTTTTAAAAGGGTACTAATTAACTTACAGGAATATCTAATAGGTAGACTATATTGGAGACATAGGCTTCTCCTCTTTTTAAAGTAGGCAATAGAGTTGGTAGAGATCACAACTCTCTTGCCAGATTTTCCAAGATGAGGTACCATTTCCTACTTTTCTTTTTTTGGGGAAGTAGAATGGGGACATGGATTAATATAGGTCCTTGGCCCTAGATAAAACTGGGGAGAAAAATATGTTCCCATGCATTTTCTGTAGCTGTCACCATGTGCCTGGAATGTTAACGTTCCTTACTTCTGTCTCCAGACTTTCCTGGCTTCCTTCATCTCTTCTGCAAAAAAACCCCAAAAACTTTTTTCTAGACCTTCTTCATATGAGCCTTTTCCCTCTGACATGGCCTCTAGTTTATCCTGTGTTCATACAGTATGTACATAGTTGCTTGCTTGTCATCTACCCCATTACATTGGGATCTCATTGCCTTCTTTGTGTCCCAGCACTTGCATAATGTCTGGCACATAGCAAACATGTGGTAAATGCTTGTAAATCTGACTTAAACTTAACTTGTAATTCTTTAAGAGCTTCTGTAAGCACCTCCCCACCCTCTCACCTCCTGTCATCCCTTTCTAATATGTGAATAAAGTCTGTTAATTCCATCAGTATTTTGTACTTAATGAAACAGTTTTATCAACTCTTTGCCAGAGATGGCTGTCTCATTTTATCTTGTATGTAATGCTTTGAGTTATACTGCTTCAAGATGCATAGTATTTTTAGGGTCCTTAGGGTCTAAGTATATTGGGTGGAGCATGTAGATGAATGCACTGAAACTGGTGGGAATTTTGATGGCTAATAATGCTTTGTCTCTGTTGTGCTGGTAACCTAGAAAACAATCTCCCCTCAGGTATTTTACTTAGGTCTTCACGAGTCTGAAGACTAAGGATAAAGTATAGTTGAAAAGGTGTGAATAATGGTTAATTGGGTAAATTTTTCTTACCTCTCACCATCCTTTGAGTTGGAGCTACTCAGCAAGCTCATCTCTATCAAAATACCAAAGAATTTACAGACCCTTTTAAAACTCTCAATTCATGCCCCACCTCCTACCTGAGACCTCTCCTGAATCCTCTCAGTTGTTAATATTTTCTTCTCCCCCCCCTACAATTACTTTTTATTTATTTTGGAATTATCTGTGAACATGTTCCCTGTCCCCATTCCAGTAGAATGTAAAATCTTAAGGATAGATGTTGTTTCATTTTTCTTTGTCTCCTTAGTGCCTAAACCAGTGTCTGTCACGATAGATGCTTAATAAATATTTGTTGAATTGAATTCCCTCCAACTTCTGTCTTCTTATGTATCTTCATGCTTTCTATTTCCTTTCTTTTGAGGGTCAGTTCTTAAGTATTTTCTGAAATCAAAGTGATTTTTTATGTGTAACACCTATATTTTATAAATTCACCTGAATTTTTATTTTGAATTTGAAATAAGAAATAGCATGACTACAAGTAAATAGTAGTTATGCTTAATCTAATTTTAAACTTGACTGTGGAAGACTGAAATGTCCTGTGAACATTTACCAGCCTAATGAAGAAGTGATGAGAAAATTCTGTTTTCCATTTGGTGAATATGCCTGTTGGAATGTTCTATAAATAGAACACTATTTAAAATATGCATACATGCATTTTTTTCTTTTCTGATTTGTGAATTTTATAATAGCTGTAATTTCTTTGCCATTTGTGACCTAACAGTAAATAGAATGTTTTAAGGTAGTTTAACCTTACCAAGCATAAACTCTTTTCACAATGAGGGAGAAAAGGAAGCTCAGAAATAGTTTGACATTTTAAATATCTTCTTGCCAAAGGCAATACTGGTTTTCGAGTATCAGTTCATTTGAAAAATATATGAAGAGGATGAAAGAAGAGACATCATAGTATAGTTAGTAGAATGATAACTTAAGCAGAGGAAGCCCTGGATTTGAATCTTTTCTCAGTCACTTGTCAGCTTGGACAAATTACTTAAACCATCTGGACCTCACTTCTCTGTTTTGTAAAATGGTGGTGAACTCAGTGACCTCCCCTCTGTCCTCCATATATAATTCTATGACAATTCTATACGTAGTATAGTTTTACAAAACAATGAAAAGCATTGAAGTTCAACCAAGCCAATTTATCCCTAGAGAACTTAAGAATGGAAAAAAGGCAACAAATAAGACACAAAATGGAATATATTTGCTAAATATTAATCTAGCAATCTGTTATCAAAAAGATGGCAGTGATTTGGATTCTATGCCTCCATACCCAATGTACTATTTAAAAAGAGATGTCACTTAAAAAGATAAAATTAGAAAGATGTGTATGTGTGCACATGAGAGACAGACAGAGATAAGAAACAGAGACAGAGAGATGAAGATAATTTCAAAGATAAAGTCATGAGCACCTGGGAATACTAGGAAAGGTGATATTGATATTTAAGCTGATCCTTGAAGGAAGGTGGGGATACCAAGAGGAAGAGGTAAGGGAACAAAACATTGATGGGAGACCACCAAGGCATGGAGACAGGAGATAGGAGTTGTCCTGTTAGAGGAACAACAGGTAGGTAAGTGTACCTGGGGGAAGGGAGGGAACCAAGGATTTATTAAGCATCTACTATATGCCTCATTTGAGCCTTACCACAACCTTGGGAGGATGTTTTATTATTATCCCCATTTTACAGTTGAGGAAACTGAGACAAACAGAGGTTGAGTCACTTGTCCAGGGTCACAGAACTAGTCAGTGTCTGAAGCCAGATTTTAACTTTGATCATCCTGATGCCAGGCTTAGCTGTCTCTCTACTTCTCCACCTCACTGTATTGTAGAGTGTGAAGGGCAGGAATAGGTAACAAGTATGGGAAGGTGGAAAGGGGAAAGGTTATAAAGTACTTTAAATACCATGCAAAGGACTTTGTATTTCATCCTAAAGATTATAGTGAGCCACTGGAGCTCATCAAGTAGGGGCTGACATGTTTAGACCTGTGGCTTAGATAAAGCACCTTGGCAACTGAATGGAGGATGGGCTGTAATGGGGAGACACTTGAATTGGGAATACCGGTTAGGCTGCATGGTGTAGTGGAAGGAGCACTGGTCTGAGAGGTAGGAGTACCTTAGGTTTGAGACCTATGTGTTAGATAATTATCAGATATTTTAATTTGGGCAGGTCATTTCACCTCCATGGACTTCATTGTATACATATGCAAAATGGAGGTAATAGTACCCATAGTACTCAGCCCCTCAGAGGTTACATCTAAAAAGTGATTTGCAGATCTTTCAGTGATATACAAATGGCATTTACTATTTTTTCACCACCCAAACTTTCCCGAAGTTGGGGGTCACATGAGGTCCTTAGCATTTCTTTTCTTCTCCCATTCCTAGCCTCTTTATTTGAATGTCCATTAGTAACAGTCCTAGTTCCATTTTCTTATAGTCTGGCATGTCTTCATGTATGATTTCCTCTTTCTTATAACTAATGTTTTTTTCTCTTTTATATCAGTGAGGAAGTATGTAAATGTAGGCAAGGGAGCTGGATCAGATTGTTTATTGAGATTTCCACCTAGTTAAGACTGTTGTATAACATGACAATAAAAATACCATCTATATCAAGGATGGGCTTTCTAAGAATAGAAGAAGGCAGGACAGTGATGTGAGACCCTCCTCTGTCCCTCTTGGCTAGGAATTGGAGAAATGAACAAAGAAAAGAACCCTCATGATCACCCCAATACCACTCTTTTAGTGGAAAAAAATTATGTTATTGAAAGAGTAGGCAATAAAGGCTAATAGCACCAACATTTTACTGTGGTTTTATTTGAAGTATGATAATTGCCTTTTTTGCAAAAGGTCTCTTTGTCATTTACCTGGCATCAATCAAATGGGCTAGAATAGTTGGGGAAGGCTTTATGGATAGAACCTTTAGCCTAGCCCTAGACTATTGTAGACCCCCCACCCCCCAATTAGATTCCTTGCTTGTCATGTTTCACTTCTTCTAAACCTTCTTCCACATAGCTGCCAGAGTAATCTTCCTAATGAACTAGTCTGACCATGTCATTCCCCTGGTCAAGAAGCTCTCACTCCTCCTTAGTGCTACTAAGGTAAAACACAAACACCTCAGCTTGCCATTTAAAGCCATTCATATTTTGGCTCCATGCTACTTTTTCAGGTTTATTCTATACCTTTGCATTCATTCCACATTCTGGCCAAACTGACTTTTTTTTGCTATTCTTTAAGGTTGGCATCTGTTTCCTGCCTCTATGCCTTTGCTACTCCTAGCCCAGGCAATTCCTTTTTAGCCCCCATACTTCCTGCTAGGCTCAGTTGATGTACCACCTCCTGTGGGGAAACCTTTTTTGCCCCCTTGAGTTATTAGCCGCCTCTCTATCCTTAAGTTATCCTTTGTATTCTTGTCTGTTTACTTATTGTAACTTGTAGTGGAAGGTAAACAAGTTCCTCAAGAGCAGAAATATTTTCTCCCCATTTTGTCTATATATCCCTAGTGCCTTGAACTGTGCCTTGCTAATAACAGGTGCTTAGCAAATGGCTATTGATTAGATTGGAGTTAGGAATTGAGATGGTCCTTACCAAGACCTTCAGTTATCCAGAACAATGATGTTCTGTAAAGTGGAAGATTGGTCTGCAATGAAAAAGATGATAAATGCAGAGAAAATGAATTCTAAATGAACAGATGTGGGAATTCACTTATTGAGATACGGCTAAGAGGCTTGCCAGACAGTGTAGAAGAGCAGATAAAGTGCTATACTTGGAGTTAGAAAGACTTGGCTTCAAATTATTCTTCTGATACTGATTCATTGGGTGACCCTGGACCAGTCAATTAATCATTCACCCTGTGCCTTCTTCCTTGTGTGGTTACAATAATGTCCACAGTACCTGCCTCACTCTTGTAAGGCTGAAATGAGTTCATGCTTCTTAAGTGCTTTACAAAAACTCTAAAGTCTCATGTAAATGCCAGTTATAATTGTGAGGAAGTATGACATAGTACATAAAAGGACAAGCCATGGATTCAGAAAGAACCAGAATCAAGTCCTGTCTCCAGTATAACTGACTGTGTGATTAGGAATACTTAACCTTTCACTGCTCCAAGAAATTCTACATGATTATAAATGACAGATGAGTCACTGATCTAGATTAATGATGAGGTTTCCTGTGCCAGGAATATTCTATGTGAATGAAATCATGGAACTGGACCAAAAAATTAAAACGATGCTATTTTTTTATGTATTCTTTAAAAGCAGATCTATTGACATGTTTCTATGTTATCAGGATTACTTGTTAGCATAGTAATTCTATTACCTTTTTGGTGATTTTATGACATTTTCCCCTAGAGGATATGAATGGTTAGCCTTCACATGGAATCAGACTGTTAGAACTAAGGAAATAATAATAATAGCATTTATATAGTGCTTATGATGTTTACAGAGCATTTACAAATAACTCATTTTATCCTCAGAACAAACCTGGGAAGTAGATACTATTTTATGCCAGTTTTACACATAAGAAAACTGAGGCAAACAGGTTAAATGACTTGCCCAGCGCCACATAGCTAGTAAGGGTCTGAAGCTGCATTTGAACTCGTCTTCCTGAATGTAGGTCCAGCACTCTTATCTAAGTAGCTTCCTACCTGCCTTTAATTTACAAACACCTGTAATTGATGGAAAGGATCTTACCTTAGCAAATGATTAGGCAACCAATCCAGAAAGGATCTTTGAGATCCTCTAATCTATCTAACTTATTTTGCAGCAGAGGAAATGAACATCTGTCTTGCTAAAAATGTTTCCATTTGAGGATAGGAATAAAGACTGGACTTTACTTGTGTAGGGAATTCCTGGATGAGGAAGCTCCTAATGTTAGGTTGGCACTGCTCCACAACTGAGTCTTGGAGAGGAGCCTAGAACACTGGAAAGTTAAGTGACAAGCCAGAGGCAGGACTTGGACATATGTCTTTCAGAGTTCAAGCCTTACTTTGTATGCATCACATTGTGCTGCCTTGTATTAAGGGTTTTAAAATAGAAGACTCTGAAAAGGCATTAGAAGACATTCTATTGTATTTAATAAAGTGGGGAAATTCAAAGGAATTTTGTAGTTACTTCTTGACAAAAATCAGAAGAAAAGTGATCTCCATCTGTAAGAATATATTATTTTCTTCTTTGTGAACTGACTGCCAGGTCTTTAAGTATCCTGTGATCCTGAAGTATTTCTGAGCCACTTGAGACAACTATTTTTATGAGTCCTTCCTTATTTTATTTCTTACTCTTTTAATTCTCAGAGAGCAGGTTATAATAGAAGTGATTTGCTTTGTGATTATACCTTCACAGATAAAATATGGGCTACTCTAGGAATAAAATGTTTAAAAATGGATGATTGAGAATTGTCTTGCCCCACTGACATTATGGGTAAAGGTATGTTAATTCAGTAAAAGTGTACCTAGCCAGTTAGATTTAGAATTGAGTACTATTCCACATGCCAGTTATTGGAAGTGCAAATGTCTGAGTTATGACAACAGTTTCAGCATGATGTTAACATTTTGTCAGTCTATCTAGGGAACATAGGCCATATGTTAATTTTATGTTTTACAGTTACAAAGGCAGGTAGTGACTGTACCTGTGATTTGGTATAGGGCAATGGTTCTTAATGTGTGTGTTTGTGGGTGTGGGTGTGATATAGACCCTTTTGACATTCTTTTTGAAGTCTGTGGTCCCCTTCCCAGAATAATGTTTCAAGAAAATGCAAAATTTTATTTAGAGGTTAGTGAGCTCCCACAGGAAGAAACTCGTTCTACCAGTGCAGGTCTATACCCTCTTTGTAGCTTCTGGTCTTAGAGCCTGGAAGACTAAGGAAGACCTTAGGTGGCTTGTCCAGGATTGCTAGGCCATTGTGTGTGAGAGGGAGGATTTGATCCCAGGCCTTTCTGGGAATAACAATAAAATAATAATAAAAATAAAGAAAGTTTTTCCTTAATCAAAGCCAGTCATAGGTCTGGTTGTTAAAAAATAAAAGGTTTTTTTTTTTTTTAACCTTCCCATCAGCCTTTCCCTATGCTTCCTTCACATTTCCTTTAGATAACCATCTAGTATTTCATTCTTTCTCTCAGCTGGCTGTTGACTAATCACTGCAAAGGTGTTGTGGCATGCTTTAATTCATAACTTTTGCTTGAGACTTACCCAGCAGTATTGTTCAACTTGCTTCTTTTAAAGATGAATTACTAAAGAAAGAAAAGCATTTAAGACAAATAAATTAAGATATGAATAAATTAAGAATGACAGGTGATTAGGGATGGGGAGTTTTTCTTCAGACTGATAAGGTTCTCAGAAGAACAAAATAGTAAAATCTAGAATCTTAATATTTATGGTTTAAATAATAACTAACATTGTATAGTGCTTACTACATGCCAGTTATTGTGTTAAGCACTTTGTTTTTATCTGATCTGATCCTCCCAATAACCCTGGGAGGTAGGTGCTATTATTATCCCCATTTTACGATGAGCAAACTGAGGCAAACAGAATTAAATGATTTACCCAGGGTTACACAGCTACTAAGTATCTGAGGCTAGATTTGAACTTAGTTCTTCCTCTCTCCAAGTCTGATGCCCTGTCTACTGTGCATCATGATACACTGTAAAATAAAAAGTAACCTTCAAAATTGGGTTACAAAGATATATGTCTGTTTAAAAAATTGTTTTCTGTTTCCTTAAGATATTCAGAATTCTCAAAAATTTCTCCTTCTTAATTTCCCCATAAAAATAAGAAATCAATATTTCATTGTTGATAAGGTTAAAAAATGACTAAGTATTTTTAATTGAAAAGAATAAAATGGATGAGAGATGGTAGTGGGGAAGAAGGTGGTAATTTTTATTACTGAGAGTAGTGACCACACTGATGAAATCAAGGCAGATTATCAAGGAAAGTAAAACTTTAAAAAAAAACAAAAAACGGTTAGAAATTTAAAGAAAAAATGTTTTTGTTCATTTCAGATTTAATTCTTATCCTTTTTGGTTTATTTTCAGTTAGACGGACTGCTGTGGAAGATGGAATGCCTCTGTTTCCAGGCGAATGTTTCCAAGCTGGTCCAATGGAATTTACTGATCTCTGGTGAAATGTTTCAAGGACCCTTGTATCTTGGGTGGAACATTCCATCCTTCTGAGTCAAATCATGGTCTTCTCGGCAGTGCTGACAGCTGCCCGACCAGGGACAGCAAACACAACTTTTGTTATCTATGAAAATGCCTATATTAATTTTACCACACCTCAGTCTGTCCTTCATGGTAGCGTAGATTCACCCCTGAGGCATGGTTCAGATACCATGGCCACAACTGAGATCAGTTCTTTGACAGTGAATAGTACATCAGCCTCTTCAACATCAGAAGCTTTTAAGAGCCTAAGTTTGCCTCTGCAGATCATTCTTTCTGCCATAATGATATTTATTTTGCTGGTTTCTTTTCTTGGGAACTTTGTGGTCTGCCTTATGGTCTACCAGAAGGCTGCCATGCGTTCTGCAATTAACATCCTTCTTGCTAGCTTGGCATTTGCAGACATGTTGCTGGCAGTTCTGAATATGCCCTTTGCCCTGGTGACTATTCTCACAACTCAGTGGATTTTTGGGAAAGTCTTCTGCAGGGTGTCAGCTATGTTTTTCTGGCTCTTTGTTATTGAGGGAGTCGCTATCCTGTTAATTATCAGCATTGACAGATTCCTAATTATTGTTCAGAGGCAGGATAAGCTGAACCCATACCGCGCCAAGATGCTCATCGCTATTTCTTGGGCCACCTCCTTTTGTGTGGCATTCCCTTTGGCTGTGGGCAGCCCAGAGCTGCAGATCCCTTCCAGAGCTCCCCAGTGCGTGTTTGGCTACACCACCAGCCCTGGTTACCAAGCCTACGTTATCGTGGTGGTCCTCATTTCTTTCTTCATTCCTTTCCTGATGATGTTGTATTCTTTTATGGGCATCCTCAATACTGTGCGGCACAATGCAGTCCGAATTCATAGCTACCCTGAGGGCATATGCCTCAGTCAAGCCAGCAAGCTGGGCCTCATGAGTCTGCAGAGACCCTTCCAGATGAGCATCGATATGAGCTTTAAGACCCGTGCCTTCACCACCATCTTGATTCTCTTTGTTGTCTTTATCATCTGCTGGGCCCCGTTCACTACCTACAGCCTTGTGGCCACGTTTGACAACCACTTCTATTACAAGCACAACTTCTTTGAGATCAGCACCTGGCTCCTCTGGCTCTGCTACCTCAAATCTGCTCTGAACCCGCTGATTTACTACTGGAGAATCAAGAAATTTCATGATGCCTGCCTAGACTTAATGCCCAAGTCCTTCAAGTTTTTGCCACAACTCCCAGGCCACACAAAACGACGTATTCGCCCCAGTGCTGTGTATGTGTGCGCAGAGCACCGAACAGTAGTGTGAAACAAAAACAATTGCATGTTTACTCTTGGATGGTACTTTTTTCCCCACATTCTGATTGATTTTTTTAAAAAACGTGGCTTGCTCATCTTATACACACATACACACACATGTGCACATTCATACATATGCACATACATATGTATGTATATATTCATTCTTGTATAGGTATACATGAGTGTATTGGAGTGGATGTGTGGGTGTGTATGTACAAGCTGAGAGAAATTATTTATTGGTTGTATTGTTTGCTACTAGGATGTCTAATAGTGAAGCAAAGACAGGTGTTACCTCCAGGATTCAAGGGAAGCTCACACTTTGGGGGGAAAAAGTTGTGGGTCTTTTTATTTTTTGCTCTTACCACATGGATGGGGTTTGTGCTCGGTGCTCTTGGAGCCTCTACTTTGCATTGAATTATAGGTATGTTGTATTGTTGTATGCTGCTAAGGTATTCTTATTTGAGTTTTGCATGATTTTCCCCCCTCGGAAGACACTGCTGCTTTTTTGCCATTGCCTTGGAGCCAAAAACCTTGCATTCCTCAGTGGGAAAATGTCAACTATTTAATTATTATTATTCAAAATAATGACTAGGTTGTTATTAATGGTAATAGTAAAACTCTAGGGGTTGTGACATTTGAAAAGTCATTAATATTTACTTTGGTGCACTTTATGAAGCAGCTATGGACTGCAATTTGTCTAATGTTTTGGGCCACACATTTTTTCAGTTATTTTTACATGTGGCTCATTTTGTTTTAATCTAGTGTGTTAGTAAAAAAAATACTCTTCTTTCCAGGCATACAGTTTCTTTCATCTTTCCTCTGTATTCCCAGTTTTATTGGCTGAAACTATTAAAGGTTATTGAACTCAGCAGTATTTTTGTTATAGTAGGGGTCAAAAGGGCAGGACTGAGGCAGTGGAAAGCCAAAGGTTCGTATCTATATCAAATAGACATAGGGATAGTGACTGGGTCTATGATCTTATTAGTGTAGAGAAATCTTTAATGAGGAAATTCTCTCTCCCAATGCACATTGATGCCTTTTCTTCAACATATAGAGTTGTTTAGAGCACTGACAGGTTAAGTGATTTGCCAAGGGTTATCCAGCCAGTATGTGTCAGAGTCCAGGATCTGAACTCAAGTCTTCTGACTCCAAAGCCAGATCTGTAGCCACTGCACCATGCTGTCTCTGTAAAATAGGAAATAGTTATTGAAGAGGAGAAGATTGTCTTAGGTTGTTAATTTTAGTTTAAGGAATTCCTCATTCTGTTCGGTTACAGGGTAGGTTACATTTAGTGACCAAGAAGGCATTGAAGGAGATTCAGAGTTTTCTTGGCCTTTCATAGACCAGAACTTGTGTATAGGGATGCAGTATATAAATGTAGAATTGATCATGCACTGATAATTAGAAATAACTCTACATGCAAAACTAAATGAAACGTCAAGGCCATGAGATGATTAATTGACTGAGTAGAACAGCAGTTGGGTAACATTTCCAATGCTTTTTTGTACAAGCACTCATGTTCAAGGATCCTGCTGGGTTAAGACTAGTTTCTTCCAGGCCTGCCCACAGATGTGAGTTGGGGCGATGTATCAGCTATGTGAATGCCAACCTCTAGCAAAGCCAGGATTTAGGGACATACGCATTCTCTGAATTGAAAATCTCCCATTAGTAAGTGAAAATGGGATAGATTAAGAAGCCAGAGCTATATAGTAGGACAGGTACTTAAGTTGTTTTTTCCTAGTAATAATGATGAATCCACATTGCCCCTTCCCACCCCCATTTGCTTGTTGATTTAAAAAAAAAATACTGAGTGTCTCCATCTTAATGGCTGGAAATGCAGGGACTACTCATGGGTCTGATCCCACTACTGATCAGCATGGGACCTTTCACCTGTTCCATTTCTGATCTACACTGGTTTGCCCCTCTTTAGGTAACCTTGTAAAACCTCTGCTGTTAGGGCTCACCATATTCATGACAAACTTAATGTGGATACCCAGATGTCATAGACTATTTTAGCTCAGAACTCTTGAGCTCAAGGGATCCTCAGGCCTTAGCCTCTCTGGTGACTGAGATTACAGGTTCATATTGCTGGTAATTTATAGCATGTGTACAAAGCATCCAGATCAGATGAGATAAGAGTAATGAAAGTAAATCTAGCTGGTCTATAAGGAACTGAACTTTGAGCTTTTCTGCTTTAATCAAATTGAAGTTATAATTGTTAATATTTCTGATTTATAGTATCATCATTCTCAGTCCCAACCTCCACAGCTCAAGAGTTTCAGTAATTTCAGGATATTACTCATCTTCATTAGCTCAAAAGAGTGTTTGCAGAAATGGAAATAGATATTTGAATAATCCAAATCAGAAGAATGTAATGACATTGCCCTCCAGTATTTCCTTAACTTTTTTGCTTTCCTATCTCTTCTTCAATATTGGCATAGTGCACGACATCATCCGAAGAGCTGTGGATTTAGAGGGCTAAAGGAAATATGACAACCCAGGGGCTCTGATTTTACGGTATTCATCTGGTATCAAATTAAAGGCTTTTGTAACATGTAGATCCACATGTTGGGTTGGGGCCATTTTCATCTGATAGTCACCTACATCTTTAACTTTTTGTAATTGATATTGTTCACTAATTCCCAACTTCTCATTTACAAGTAAAATTATTAGTCACTAGCATTAGAAGTTTGACAGTATTCACCAAGGATAGGTTAACATTTACTAAACTGTTCCAGAGAGCCCTGGTGTACCTCCTCATGATGTCAGTAGGGGTCTCATAAGAAAGTTTTGATGCTATCAAATTTTTCCCTCTAAAATATGAAATAATGGAATATGTGTCAGTAGTACTTGTGTGACAATTTTTCGGAATTTCTCTAATCATCTTTTTTATTCCTGAGTTGATTGATACCCTTATTCCCAATACAGCATTTATGAGTTTTGTTAATATATTTCAAGTCCAAAACTACTCTGTGGCCAAATTAACTTAGTGAATGTTTACTTCCACAAAATATAAACACTACAGTCTATGCTAATCACAGATTGAAATGTGTCGTTCACCTTTAACCAGTTTTTCACTAACTGGTTTTAAAAACAGGTATTAATGTGGTAGAATTGAGGAGAGAATAAGTCTCCAAGGCTAATAATCAGTATAATCTGCATTTTCCTACATGGTCATTTTTATTCATTGTGTGTTTTTGTTTAAAAAATTCTGCTGGATAGTTGTAATTTTGTCTTTTATTTTTACTTTGGAAGAACAGCTTGTTAGGTACTATTGTACTACTTATGAACAGTGCAGCATTTGACAGGATTATATGTTGAGATGCCATGCAATGCTAAAAGATCCTGAAAGTTCAACAGTGATACCTGGCAGCAATGCTAATAACCCTGGAAAATCTCTTGATCCTGTAGTAGAATTTGTAGGGATCAGAAGATTTTGTTGTGTCTAGGGCTGGAAAGATATCTCAGAGGACATCTATTCCAATCCCCTCATTTTAGAGAAAAGGGAACTGAGGTCCAGAGAGGTTGAAGGACTTATCCCAGGTTGTATAGTTACTAAGTGATAGCTAGAATTTTTTTCAGTATTAAAATTTTATTTTTAATTTATGGGAAAAAACAAGCATTTCTAGAATTTAATCTCAGGTCCTGTTCAATGTTCTTTTCACTGCAGTCCTTTTAAAGAGATTTAACTTTTTCTGGTTTGTTTAAAATGAACATTTATGTTTGTACTGTCAGGTGCAGAATCTTTATTTGTTGACTGTTTACCACTTTTATATTTTTGTTGGACACCACTGAGTATGCTACTACTATATAGTACCGTTCACAGGATCTAGAATTGATTTTTAAAAGACTGTAGGAGAAAAAAAGAAAATATGTTTATGTTGCAAACTAAACAGTTATTTCTTTGGTGAATTATGTTATGTCCTTCTATTCTCAGTCTTTTAGAAATCACAACCATACAGGCGTTCATTTCTCATTTTTCTTTTTTTGATGTACTGCTTGCAACTGTGTTGGGAATGAGCACTGAGACTGATGTTAGCTTCTAATACATATGGTGAATAAAATCTGCATACTTATTATGCCTTATTTGTTGACATTTATCAAAACCCTTGGCTATATATTAGGTTTCCCTTGTCTACCGATCTATTCAGCTCCAAATTATTAGAGGAACAATAAGTGATTTGAAATTTAAAAATCATTTTTAAGTTCAATTGAGGATAAATATCTATTATTTTTTTCTTTGTCCTCAGAGAAGTAGCATTATTGTTAACTCATTCTATGTGACTTCATAGGAAGTGTAGGACACAGGAGGGTCAAGATGAACTTTGATTCCTATTACTCTGCTATTCTGTCATGTTCAATCAAAGCATGAGTTAAAATGAACTTCAGTTATAACTTTTAACCTATATAAATCTATTGCCAATGGTGATCTTTTGTAAAAAGCTATTAATATTGATGATAATAATAAGTGATCTTTGTTTTGGCTGTTTACAATTTACATGAAAATGTTTATGTATATATCCAAGAGAATTGTACTTATCAACTTATCTTACTTGCCTGACATTTTCATACTACTGTGATTTTTGAGTCTATGTGAAGAACTGCTGGATTACAACTTGTTCTCATGAGAATTTTACAGTCATAATTCTGCACTTTTAACTTCTCTGGAAGCTCCTATTTTGTAATAATAAAGCAGACCTTCGGAGCACACTTTTCTTATTGCAGATTAAAGAGTGACACATTTCCTAGATGTCTCTCCATCCCTATTAGAGCCAGTTCTTCGTGATGAAGTGAGATTTCATTTACAGCTGGAACTCACTTTTGTGGAAAAGCTTGAATTATTGGTTTTAAAGTTTGAATATTATACAAATGGTTATTCTGTGCATATTCTTATCTCAATTGTGAAGATGATTCCCAACCAAAAAAAATAAATGTTTACCTTTTTATTTTTAAGAGTGAGAATTTTTTTTTAATGTTAAGAAGACAGTAAATCTTTTCATGGTAGGTAACAGTATCTTGGGAAGGAGTGAGTTCTCCCTTGTTGAAATCTTTACATAGAGGCCAGGTTAATACTAGTTAACTATATTATAATGGGAATTCCTTTTTGAGTATGGATTGACTCAGCGGCTGTTAAGCATCTTTTGAATATTCTTGAAAGAAACATATTCTGCTTGAATATTTTTTCTTCAGTTTTGCTTTGTTTAAATTATGAGTTTAATTTCAAAACTTGAGCTTTATTTTTATTATTCAAATAAGATTCCAAGAACTGGTTGTGGATTGACAATGATTATTCTGGTATTAGCAGTTCTTAAAATAATTCAGAATTGAGATGAATACTCACCACCAGGAAGTATGCCATAGAAATTCTCCTGAACAGCATTTATTAAGTACATGCTATGTAGGAGATATTATGCTAGATACTGAAGATACTATAGTGAAAAGTTATGCCTCCTCTGCCTCCAGGGGCAGTATGGTCCAATGAAGGGTACAAGGGAATGACATCGATAAACTAAGACACAACCTGTAACCACTCAGCCTATGCTTGAAGATGCCCAGACAGGGAGAACCTATCCCCTCCCGGGGCAGCCCATTCTGTTTTGAGACAGCTCTAATGGTAAGGAAGTTTTAACCTACATGAAGAAAAATAAGTTTTTTTATCTGCAACTTTCACCCCTTATTTCTAATCATGCTACCCGGGGTGAAGCAGAACAGGTCTAATTCTTTTATGTCCTTGTCCTCTAAATACTTAAATAAACATTATCTTATTGCCCTCCCAGTGGGGTGTTTATTCTTGGGGTGGTTGAGGCATGATCTTGAGGCCCTCCAGTTACTGTTCTCTGGACTTCCCAGTTTACCAATGTCCTTCCTGAAAGGTCCCCAGAACTGTACACATCTAAATAGGGCCTGATTAGTGCAATTAGGACAGCATAATAGTTATGAATATGGCATACCGTGCCTCTCAATGTAACCTAAAATTGTATTAGCTTTTTTGTTATATTACAACAAAATGGTTCATTCACTAAAAAACTTTATATAAAGGAATACTGATGACTTTTGTGGATTTACTTTATATCCTGCTACTTTGCTAAACTTAATGTTTTAAATGATTTCAGAACTTTTTCAGATGAACTGCTATCTAACTTCTCTCTTCCCTGTCGCCCTTGTGAAGTTGAGGTTTTGGACTCATGTATAAAACTTCCACACCAACATATTCTGTGGCCACACTAGTCTGGGAAATGCCAGCGAATAGACATATGATATAGTGAACTTAGCTTTCTGTGTATTTTGTCATTAAAAAAAAACCAAAACAAAACTAGTTGACTAACACTTGATGGGCTTTTCGGTAATATTTTTTCTCTAGCACTTACTAGAGGTTTTGCTTTGGCCATGTCACTTGACAAACCTCAGTTAACTGCTGTAAAATGCTGTAAAATGGGGGTCATGATAACTGTACTACCTTGGCCAAAAGATTGTTTGTGAAGATAAAGTATACTTTATATCTGTATATATATATATATCTAGTATAGCATATGTAGTACTTTAAATAATATATATTATATGTATGTGTATGTATATTATATATATATAGAGAGAGAGTACTTATAATTAAATAAAATAACACTTTTGAGTTTTTGGATATTAACGTCTATGGTCTCAGAGCCCAAGCATGACCGCCATGACAAGTTCAGTGCTCATCAAACTGCGAAAACAGCAAAAGAAGGGATCTTACCAAACTCTTTCTATGATACAAATCTGGTCTTGTTGTCTAAGCCAGGGAAAGCCAAAACAGAGAAAGAAAACTAATGTCCCTAATGAACACTGATGCTAAACATTTTGATAAAACATTAAAGAAGGAACAGCAACATAATACAAAGATTATATATTATGATTAAGTTAGATTAATGCTAGGAATATACAGTTGGCTTAATATTAGGAAAATTAAACAATTGACCATATTAAAAACAAAAATAAAATGTATATTGTTATATAATGTATAGAAGAATCTTTTAAAATGCCACATTCATTTCTGTTAAAAAGAGTAGAAACAGGAAAAAAAATCTTTCCTTGACATGGTAAATAATGTCTTACTATATCCAAGAGTCATTATTATCCATAATGGAGACAAACTGGCATCCTTTCCAATAAGACCAAGAGTGAGGTGAGGGTACAAGGAATTGATGCACATTGGTAAGCATAAGATCTATCACCCACGTGATAAATGGTGAAAGATATGAACAGGAAGATTTTTAGATAAAGAATACAGTTTATCAAATCATGAAAAAAGGTTCCATATCACTAATAAGCTGAGAAATGCAAATTAAATACTGAGGCTCTGTATCAAACCCATTACATTCACAAAATTGACCAAAAAGACGGTGGTACATGTTGGAGGGTCTGTAAGAAAATAGGTACAACGATTTGCAGTTGGTGCATCTTTTGAATTGGTCCATTCATGTACTACCAGTACCAGGTCTGTCCTCAAAAGAAATAAGAGAAAGAGGAAAATATTCTTTGTGTACACAAATATTTAATGCAGCTCTTTCTGTATTTATATTTATT
This sequence comes from Notamacropus eugenii, assembly GCF_028372415.1. Lineage (NCBI taxonomy): Eukaryota > Metazoa > Chordata > Mammalia > Diprotodontia > Macropodidae > Notamacropus > Notamacropus eugenii. Next base: position 172,979,833 of record NC_092873.1, on the reverse strand, counting down.
TATATTTGTTTTTATTGTGCCATAAGAAATTATGAAAGGGATGGTTCTAGAGAAACCTGGAAAGACTTATGAACTGATGCAGGGAGAAGTGAACAAAAGTAGGAGCATAATTTATATTATAATCTCAATATTATAAAAATCAACAATTCTGGAAGACTGTTTCCAGAGGACCAATGATGAAGAATGATACCCACCTCACAACAGGTGATGGACTAATATACAGAATAGGACACATTTTTTGGACATAATAATGGAAATTTGTTTTGCTTGACTGCTTATTATAAGGGTGTGTGTGTACCCACTGGTAAAGGGAGAATGTAGGACAGAGAAAAAAATGAGAATAAAAAAGGATTAATGAACTTTAAACACAGAACTTTCAGCCTGAGTGGAAGAACTCATGTCAGTGTAATGAGTGAGTACAGAAACCACTGCCTCCCTATAGTTATGGCTAGCAGCTGTCCATCTTAAGCGTGGACTTTGTCTGTATCTGTTTCTCAAGTTGTTTAGATAAAAGCTAGTGCTTCTGCTCATAGTTGATCATGGAGGTACCATGAGATAACTTTTATAGTGGCTCCCAGAGAAATTTTTCATGACTTCACCCCCAGCCAGACTACCTTTCTCGACTAATACCAGCAGACTCACTGAAGGGCATATAAACATCCATCTCTCTGTGGAATTGACCGAAAGAAAGAAATGATTCCTGAACAACTTTCCCAGAGGAATCTATTGTCTTGAAAACTGCATGTATTTGGACTCCACAAGGTCAGAATATTTCAGGTTATTGATGAAAGGTAATATTATGAAGCAATAGATCCTGTGTCTTATAAGCCAAAAGTATAATAACATAATAATATAAAAATTAGGTACATTTCTGTAGAAAAGAAATTCTAAGTAGGCAAAAGATAGTAATAGCAAGAAAAGGAACCTTTAACCTGAGGGCCTCTACCTAAGCTTTACTCCAAGGGGAATATTCCTATATAAATGAATATAAATAAATAAATAAATTTCCCTATATAAATAGCAGTCATGTTCCTACCAGGAGCTCCAGAGCTCCCTGATGTAGAAGCAGCTCAAGTAGATTTTTTCTTCTTTTACTCTCTTATATTTTGATCTGAAACTAGCTTCCTCATTTTTTTTTCAGTGTTCTCTTGCTTTCATGCCTTGGTACTGGTCACCCCATATGCCTGGAACACATTCATTCCTTACGTCTTCACAGAATTCCTTTTCTTTTTCTTTTCAGAAGAAGCTTAAGTACAATCCTGCATGAAACCTTTTCTGATGCCCCTGACCCCAAGTACAACTGTCCTTCCTCCCAAACTAGCTTGTATTCAACGACTTTGTGTCTATTGGTATTTATTTGTTTGATATTCATGCTATATATGATGTTAATGATAAGTATTTATATGGAACTTTAAGCTTTATAAGACACTTTGCAAATATTGTCCCATTCTGCCCTCACAACAACTCTGGGAGGTAGGTGCTATTATTATTTTCACTTAGCATATGAGGAATCTGAAGCACAGAGAGGTTAAATGACTTACCCAGGCTCATATAGCTAGTAATTGAGGCTAGATTTAAACTCAGGTCTTCCAGACTCCAGATCCAAGGCTTTATACCTTGATACACTTCTATAGTTAATCTGATAAAAACAAATGTAAGCCAAGGTGCTTGTTAGTGGCAGGTAAAGTCTTAATGTGATAACTTTCTCCACCATTTTGGCCACTCCTTTTAGTTAAGGGAATGAATATTGCCATTTAAGAGAAGGTGGAAGAGATCCTTGGGGACATACGTTAGGGATTGTGGCCTTCCTTATTTCGTGTCCTGGAGTCAGTTCTCAACTCTGTATGTGCTCAAGGCAGATCCTACTTGGCTGGGTTGACTGCATTGTGAATTATTTACTATGAGAGATCTAGGCACAGAAAAAGAATTGACCTTTTTGAATACAAATCGAGAGAGTAGTTCCAGTGGCAATTATAGCCAGTAAGACATATTTTGCCTCTGTCCAGTGGAAAAGAAATCTGATATTAAGTAAAATAAAAATTTTTAAAGTGGATCTGTATGAGTCTAAAAATGAGTAACAACCTACCAAGGAATTTGAATGGGAATTTCTGTGCATGGGATTGCTTATTCAGACTTTGAATGGTATTCCTATTCTTTAGTCAGCTCTTCAAACTTGAGTCACCTTTACCAGGGCTTACCACTGCTGGAAACCAAATTTCCAGCCTTTCTGTCTGATGGGAGTTATGTCTAGCTATAACAAGATGTATATAATTTTCTCGGTGTGGATTCTAAAGCATAAAAGTAGTTTGAGATTTTAAGGAACATTTAATAATTATTATTATGTAACATTTATTAAGCCTCTGGACCACACTCAGTATATAACTTGAAATAACAGTCAGTTCACCATAGTGACACAAGTAAAAGTCTACTAAGAAGCAGGCCTGTAGTCATGTCAGAACAATTGATTTGGTCAATGAGAAAAAAAATCAATTCAGCATCTAAGATTATTCAACTCATTTTGGCATCATGCAAACAATCAGTTGATTAAAAGAATCACTTTTCAGCTGGTTATGTTGATATGGAGAGGCAGAATGGGTAGAGAGCTGGGGTTAGAAATTGGAAGCCCTGAGTTCAAATCCTGCCATTGGCACATACTATGTAACCCTGAGCAAGGCTCTAAACTTTTGCTTCAGGAGATGTAAAATGATCCATTGTAATTGAGTTGCTGATCTGCATTGGTAGAGGAGTTTCTGCTTTTAGCAATGAGATCTAGGCAAAACCCAAACTGATGTATAGTCATACATAAATGATATTAGGCTGAGCAGTTGTTCTATATGCCTCTGTATTTTCTTTATGTAATCACATGCATGCATATATTATGTAATATATGTATGTATTGGTTTTAGTTCATGGTAGACATGGACACTTAGCAAGTTAGGATCATTTTTTCATAGTTTAGAATGGTATATGGCATCACTGGTCAACTGACTCCAATACTCCATGAGATACATTGTGTTTGATGTAATTAACATAATATTATCCCCAAATAGGACCATCTGAAGGTCCTCATTATCTGTGGAGAATTGTGAACTTATCCTAAATTAAAAGAGCCTTTGATTGTAACTGAGAGGCTGCACGATGGAGTGGATAAGGTGCTGGAATTGCAATCAGGAAGACCTGGATTCGAATTCTGCCTCTGATACTGGGTACAACCATGGAAGAGGTGCTTAGCCTTTATGAGCATCAGACAACTCTTACACTCTATATTGTAGACCAATTGTCATTTGTATGGAGGGAATCACTTTGCTAACCAAATCATAGATCCTTTATGTATGATTTAAAATACAATAAAATGTCCACCTTTTGAGAAAAATCTTTAATCCTTTGGTACATTGTCTGAACAAAGATTGAGTCAGTCATGGGATAAGTCATTTCTGTTCTGCTCTCTTCCATTGAGGAAGTTTAACTACTATAGGAAGGTTTCTAGCAGTGGGCATCAGGCGATGGGGGAGTCTGGCAGTAGTTATTCTGTAGGGTGGTCTGACCATGGATATTGGAGTTTCAAGTCTGATTTTAAGGATGGGGGGTGGTGGAACCAGAGGGAGTAAAGGTCCCAGTACTAGGATATCTTGGATATCAGGAAGAAAAAAAAGACAAAGAAGAATAAGTAATTCAACTTAATAGACATTTACTAAGTGCATACTATTTGCAAGTCACTGTTCTAGATGCTTTTTGAGGATAAAGAAGACGAAACCTCCAAATGAGACTAGTGAAGAATGCTAAGGAAAACAGAAGTGGCCTGTTTGTATTTGAAAAGTACATGAATTAAAGAGGAGATTCAAAGAAGAGACCTAGGTCTACAATTTTATGATAATGACTTAGTTTAACAGCTATTGTAGAGAAGGTAGCAAGATACTGTAAGACTGAGAAAAGGCAGATATAAAGCTGGGAAAGAAGGATTCCAATTTTCAAAAGAGGGAAGAGTGGAGTTGATAAAATTGACTTTGATTCCTGACAAAATTCTAGGACATATTATTAAAAGGATGGTTAATGAACATCCAGAGAAGGAAGTAGTGATCATAAAAAGTCACCATAGTTTCATCAAGAATAGATCATGTCTCAGATTTTCTTTTTACATGCCATAGACACATTTTACCTAGACTTTAGCAAAGTCTCTCATAGTATTCTTATACTCTCATATATCTTATACTCTTATACTCATATCTCTCATACTATTCTCATATATCTTATACTCTTATACTCATATCTCTCATACTATTCTGAGTAGAGATCTGTCTTATATAAGAGTGAAGTTAAATAGATTGTGAACTGGTTGAATGGTAGTCATTAATCATCATTGGCTGGGAGGCAGCTGGGTAGCACAGTAGAAAATGCATTGGGTCTGGAATCAGGAAGACCAGAGTTCAAATTCAGCCTCAGACACTTGATAGCTGTGTGATTCTGGGCATGTCACTTAAACACTATTTGCTTCAGTTTCCTCAACTATAAAATGAGGATAGTAATAGTTCCTATCTCTCAGGGTTGTTGTGAGGATAAAATGAGTTACTATTTGTAAAGCCCTTATCATAGTGCTTGGCACATAGTAGGTGCTATATAAAGGCTAACTGCTATTAATATGATCATTATTAATGGTTCAGTGTCACTTAGGAAATAGTTTTCTAAGGGAACATTCCCAGGATCTGTGACTGACCCTGTGCTGTTAAACATTAAAAAAAATTAATTATGTACTTAGAGAAAGTCATAGATTCAATCTGTAGGTGACACAAAGCTGAGGAGTTACCTAGTATTAGATGACAACCAGGATTCAAAAAGATATTGGTGAATTACAATAGAAGTCATGATTTCAAAGGATGAATATAGTACAATGAAAAATAATTGGTATAAATACAAAATGTTATCTTTAGAAAAAAGCTTACTTTATATAAGATGTAAGGACTACAGTTAGATAACAGTATCTGGAAAAGTTTGGGGATATTTAGTAGATTGCAAACTCAATAGGATGTAATATTGTAGCCAAAATGATAATGTCATCTTAGGCTATGTTGAGAGACTTAGACTCTAGGAATAGGAAGACGAGAGTCCCTTTGGACTACACTCTGGTCAGAAGTGTCTGTGGTATTGTGCATTTTAGGGCAATGTCCAGAGGTGGGCAACCAGGATAGCTAAGGACCTCTAGTTCTTGGCATATGAAAACTGGCTGAAAGGAGCTAAGATATTTAGCTTGGATAAGTGAAGACTTTGGGGTACATGATAGCTATATTCAAGTATTTAAAAGACCTGTCACATGGAAGAAAGACTGTGCTGCTTGACCTCTGTCTGCCAGGTACATGCTGGTCCCAAGTACAGAGTCAAGATCTGAAGAAACTGAATCAACTGAGCAAACAAAACAAACAATTTTAGTAAATGCAAACATTCAGGAAGGATATTCATTATCAGATGCCACTTTCCTGGTGCCCACTCATGCATGATGATGCACCTAGATTGATCACAGCGGTTCATAATGGAGTAAATTGGTCTGGGATGTCCAAAAAGCTGTACTTCCTTCTTAACACTGATGTATGTAGGTTACATTATAGTGAAACTCAATGCATGAAGTCCATCCTTTTCAGCTCTCTCTAAGAGATACTCACAAAGCCTAGTTAGCATGTTAGGCCCAAAGTTTGGGTAAAATTGCTAACTCCTAAGATAGTCTCAAAGGTCAAATTAGAAGCAGTAGGTGCAAATGATAAGAGAAAATTGAGGATTTTTGTAAAGAAGAACTTAATAGAACTATTTAAAGATGGAATGGACTGTCTCAGATGATAATGAGGTTTTCAAATCAGAATCCAGATGACCATTTGTCAGTAATGTTGTCCAAGGTATCCTTATTCAGGTATAGTTTAGATTAGAAGACCTTTAAGGGCTTGGCCAACTCAGATTCTTCATACCTGTGATTTGTAACTTTAAGCTTCCTGGTCCTCCCAGAGCCTAACCTCTACTTAGTTTTCTCAGCTTTATTTTTGTTCTCCCAGTTCCAGCTCCTTACCTGCTTCACCCATAGCTACCTGCTGTCTTTATCCAGAGAATAATGGCCTAAACCTAACAAAACTTATTTGTTTTACCTTTGGAGAAATCAGGGACTCTAACTGACCTGTACTCAATTCTCCATTTGCATTTAATCCAACTATTCCTAGGCAGTACAAATGATTTACCTGATTCCTTAAAATGATTGAGTAAAAGACATTTTGGATGGGGGAATACAAAAATGAAATGTGCTATGGTTTATTTAAGATGATGCTTTCACTTTTTAGTCATTTCTCCTAAAGGAGACTTTGAAAATTGAAGTTTACTGCCAATTATTTTTCATAGTATATCTTTACAGCTTATTCCCATATCACTAACTGCCTACAGGACATTTCAAGTTGTACGTCTTAAAGAGATGTCTTAAACTCAGCTTATTTAAAACTAGGCTCATTATCTTTCCCTCCAAACCCACCTTTCTTGCAAATTTCCCCATTTCTGACAAATATACCACTATTCTTTCAGTCTCCCAGGTCCATAACCTTGGCTTTATCCTAAATTCCCCGCTCTCCTTCACCCCACAATGAGCTGCCAAATCTTATCATATCTTCCTCCATAACATCCCATGCATCTGACCCTATCTCTCTTCTCACATAACTACCACTTTGTTTCAGACCCTCATCACCTCAAATTTAGATTATTGCAACAGCCTCCTAATTGGTCCCTCTGCCACAAGACTGTTACCAATCTAGTACATTCTACTATCTGCTGCCCAATTAATTTTCCTTAAGCTTACATCTGATTTTGTAGCTGTCCTACTCAGTCAACTTCAGCAGCCTCCTATTACCTCTAGAATCAAATATAAACTCCTCTGCTTATCTTTTAAGAGCCTTTCACAACATGAACCTGCCCTATGGTTTCACTGTGCATTACTCCCCTTCCTGAGCTCTCTGAGACAGTCATACTGGCCTTTGCAACCCAGCTTCCAACTCCATCACTCAATTGAGAGCATTTGACACTATTAACCACTGAGAGCGTTATTACTGACTACCCTATCCTCCTGGATCTATCTCTTCTCTGGGTTTTCAGCCAGTAAACAAACATTTATTAGGCTTTTACTGAATACCAGGTACTATTAATCACTGGGGATACAAAGAAATGCAGAAACAAAACAATCCCTGCCCTGAAGGAGCATACAGTCAAATGGGCAAGACAACATGTAAATAATCAGCTATATAAAAGATACATACAGAGTGGATGAAGATAATCTGAAAGGGGAAGGTGTTAGTAGCTAGAGAACCTGGAAAAGGTTTCCTGAAGAAAATGGAACTTGAGTTGAACCTTGAGGAAAGCCAAAGGAACTCAGAGGCAGAAGCAAAGGAGAAAAGTTTTGAAGGTATGGGGGACTGCTAATGCAAATTCATGGAGATGGGATATGGAGTCTTGTGTTTGAGTAACTGCAAGTATAGCTGGATCAAAGAGTGCACAAAGAGGAAGTAGAGTGAAGAATGTGTAAAAAGTCTGGAAAGGTAGAAAAGACCCCACTATATGAAAAGTTTTAAATGTCAAATAGAAGACTTTGGTGGAAGAGAGTGGGAGAAGAACAAGAATTTATTAAATATCTCCTATGTGCCAGACACTATGCTAAGGGCTTTACAAATGAGGAGACTGAGGCAGACAGAAGTTAATTGATTTGTTCAGGATCACAAAGTTAGGTAGTATCTGAAGCTAGATTTAAGTTCAGGTCTTCCTGACTCTGGGCCAAGGGCTCTATCCAGTTAAGCTGCCTAGGGAGGTAGGGAGCCACTGGAGTTCATTGAGTAGGGAGGCTGATTTGGAGTGAAGAGAGATCAGTTCTAAGGTTGTCACACAAGTCTGAGGAAAAGGTGATGGGGCCCTGGACTAGGGTTGTGGTTGATGAATGGAGAGAAGAAGATACATGTGCAAAAAATAAAAATGGTGAGATATGGGAGCAGATTGGGATGAGAGAAAGATTAAGGAGTGGAGAATAACAGGTTTTTAGCCTTGGTGACTGGGACAATGGCAGAGATTTTTGGGGAAGGATAATGAGTTTAGTTTTGTACGTGTTGAGCTATCATAATACTTTTCCTATGGGTTTAGCCATTCCTCAGTCTCCTTTGGTAGATCATTTATATCATTTGTCTCTGTAAGGGCAAGCAAAGTAGGATCTTTTGCTGCTTTTGTTTTAGTATGATCAAGTGCCTCTGATTGAATCTTGCCTTTATCAACCAAGAGTCTTTATTAGGAGTAAAATACAGAAATAGGAATTTCTTTAACTAGAAACTGCACATGTATTTGTATGGTTAATTATTTTAATGTGATTAAAGACCTTCCCCACCCATTAGTGGGCCTGGGAAGATTTGTAGGAAGGCCCACACCTTTTGTTAATGAAGCACTGGTTCTCAAGGGTTGTGATGCCCTCTGGCTCTAAAAAATGTATGAATACTCTGAAGGTGAAGTTTTACTTTGGGGCTTACTGACTGGAAGTGTTTGTTCGGCCAGACAAGACTTTGGGAGGCTGCTAAGGAACACCCCTGGCTTTGAAAACCCAGATGTTGATACTTCCCTCTCTGGTAACTATAGTCAGTTGGACCTGTCTGTTGATTTGTGATATATATATATATTGATTATGGTCAGACAGTTGGAAGCCATATCTGTTGATCTTTGGTTTCTCTGTATTTTCTCTAAAATTCAGGGTGCTGACTTTTCCCCCTGAACTAGGTGAATGATATATGTGCTTGATTAAAGGAGATTGTTAACCCCTCAAAAGTTACCTTTTCTTTTAGAAAAGCAGATCGAAGAACCTGTGATAGCAGGCCTCCCTTCATATGTCAGGGTGCTTACTGATAGTCAGTGCACTGGGATCTTTTTTTTTTCTCTTTATTCTCTTTTGCTTGGTGACCTCATCAGCTCCCAAAGGCAATTGATATATGCTTTTGATTCCTGGCTGCCACCCTTAAGCCTTGCAAATCACATTACAGATTCACTTTAGCAAGAGTGGAGGGGCTGGTAGGTATTCCTGCAGGTTCACCTAAATCACTTTTCTCTTTACAGGTAAAACTGCCTTACTCCCGTGCTTTATTTCTTCAGTGATCTATGATGGATGCAGATATTTTCTCCACTGATGTAAATCATTGCTTCTCTACAACTCAGTAGCTCCCTGTTGTCTCCAGGACCAAATACAAAATGCTGTGTTTGGTGTTCAAAACCCTTCAGAACTTAGCCCCCTCCTACTTTCCCAGGCCAAGGTCATACACTTCATCTCAGGCCATTGACAGTCATCCAGACTTTTGTCTTGTCACTTGACTTCCATGACTCTGGAGGAGAGTAAGGTTGATGACTTTGCACAGCCCTACCTCACACATTCAGTTACCCTGGAAGTCAAGACACCATCCTTATGATGTCATTGGTCCTCTTTGAGAATGAAGGATCAATAACAAGGACAACACTACCATCATCCCTGTTGAGTACTCTCTGACCTAGTGACATTAGCCTCCTGGTTGTTTCATGAACAAGACACCCCGTCTCTCAGCTCTGGGCATTTTCTCTGGCTGTTTTTCTATGCCTGGAACATTCTTAGTCCTCCACTTTGCCTATAGGCTCCCCTGCTTCCTTTAAGTCCTAGCCAATATCCTATCTTTTACAGAAAGTCTTTCCCAAACTTTTAATTTTAGTGCTTTCTATTAATTATTTCTTTTTTTATCTTGCATATAGCTTATTTGTATATATTTGTTGGATGTTGTTTCTTGTATTACACTCTGCTAAGAGTTAGCAGTACAAAAAATGGAGACAGTCTTTGCCCTCAAGGAGTGAAGTGTCTGACATAGTAAGCACTTAATAAATGTTGATTGAGTGGTGCCTGAAGAGTTATGGAAGAAAAAAATATATCCTGTGGCCAACCTAGAAATGAGTCTTTTGACCTGTACTCAGCTAGGGTTGTTTGTTGGACAACAAACATACAAATCCATTACTTTGGTAATGCTGAAGACCATTCCGGCTTGGAAGGGACCTGAATTCTTCTGACATTGCCTTCCAGAAACTAGTTATCTCAAATCCAAGTGGAGGTAATACAGGTAGAAGTGTGGGATGGTAGGGAAAGCTTTGCATTTAGAATCAAATGACCTTAGTCCAGTCCCTGGTTCTGCTACATTACCCACATGGCCGTGGGCAAGTCAACCTCATCTCTATGAAGATGTTTAGATTCTTCTTACTCTGGAACATTGATGAAAGAGTTAGTGGAGATGACTTAGTAAGGTCCAAATCTTGTTTTCTAGATGAAAGAGAAAGACAAGAAAAGGAAGAAAACAAGAAAAAGAAACCCAGGATTATGGTCCTCTCTGCTCAAGATTATACAAGACCAATATTTTTCCTTGTTTCCCTCTGGAATTATTCAGCTTAAGCAATAAGTTTTTTTTAAATATGTAAAATGGAGTGAGTTGGATGAAATGACCTCAATGATTCCTTCCCCCTTTAAATCATAAAAAATGATCCATTAACTTTAAATGGATCCCAGCAAAAGCTTTTTTAAAAAAAAAGTCTGATTTTTAAAATTCTTTATTGCAAAGTGCAAAATATAGTTTTTTCCTGTTTAATCTATGTCTCAGAAATTTTGGAGTAATGCAGAAGAAATGTGGAAAAGAGCTGGTTTACTCTGGAATTGTTAGGAAATCCATTTTGAATTTTAAGATTTCCTTTACCTTTTGTAAAAAAGTAAACTAAGTTGCCACTTTCTTCTATCTATAGTATACAATTGAAAATCCCTTTTCTGTGTCCTCTCCAAGAAACCTCACGAGGAACAGCCCCAGGGAGATTCACTCAGCTGCATATAATCAAGTAATGGGCTCCTGAGGGATCCTGGGAGTAAACAATAACTACAGAGACCTGAGTTTGTAACTGTAAAGCAGGGAGTGGAAACCTGGTGTTGCTTCTTCTCAGCAACAGCTAAGAACTCAGGTGTGCCAATCGACTCATCCTCAGAGTGGGTCTTTGAATGTTCTTTGTTTGTTCCCACTCCAGGTGAAACTTCTATTACTAGAGACAATTTGATTCCTCTTAATATATGGAATACTGATGAAATAGTTCATGGAGATGACCAGTTCTGATTCTTAAGATAAAAGAAAGGAAGAAAACAAAGAGGATTATGGTCTTTTTTGCTTAAGATGACACAATTTCAGTTATTTTTTCCTTGGAATTATTCAGTCTGGAATTATTCAGTCTTAACAATAACAGAAAATTTCCCTGTGATCTACAGGGTGAAGAAAGTGATAGGTGGTATTGCCCAGTGGAAAATAGTGAATTTAGTGTAAGGGGAGTTGGATTTGAATTCTGGTTTACCTGTGTGACCTTGGGGAAATTACTTCATCTCTGAACCTTGGCTTTCTGATATGTAAAATGAAAGTGTTGGATTAGATGACATCAACTTTTCCTTCTAGCTCTATTAGATTTTAGAATTTAACTCAAACTAGAATAATATATGCAAGCGATTTCATGTGATTTTCCAATGAGGGATCGCCCTCATCTGAGAGTTCACATAGGAATGAAATCACAGGTCCGGTTCCTCTCCCTACTTTGAATTATACCCTGAGGAAAAGTCAAACAAAAATCAGGGCAAAGTACAGATGAGACATAATGAGCATATTTTCTTTTGCTAAATAGTATAAAGAGAACACACCTGGGAATTCAATCCGAAGGCCAGGGTGGCAGAAGGAGTTAGAGTATTCAAATATAGTCTACTCAAGTAGTGAGAAGGAATGGAAATTAGCTTGAGTGTAGGATCCATAAGGTCATAGATTTGGAACTAGTGAGAGACCTTAGAGATCATCTAGTTCAACTCCCACATTTTATAATGGAGACTGAAGCCCAGAGATGAACTCTTGGCCAAGGTTATATAGGTAACAAATGGTAGGCCGAGAAGAGCTTGAGATTCCAAGAATACAAGTTACTTTTCAGAACTGGAAATATGACAAAAGTAAAAAGCATTCTTATTTTTAGAGAGCTGTAATCATTTCGTCCAAATCCCAGATTTGACTCTTGTCTGAAGTCTGACATGAACCAAGACTTAGAGAGATTAAATATCCAACTCTCGATGGAGTTATTCAGTACCTCCATGACAAGGTAATCTTTTCACTATTGTCACAATTCATCTATATTCTGAACTTTCTCTTTTCCCATTCTGAACTTTCTCTTTTCTCTTCTCGTAGTGGTTAGATTGTTTTCTTTTATAATGTATTTATATATAGAAACATTTTACAACCTATGTATATATGTGTTTATCCTTTTTTTCATATATGCCTGAAATTCTGGTGATAGGATTTTTTTGATATTGATATTTGATATTTTGCATTTTCGATAATGACAGGGACAAAAAACCAATAGGAGACATTGGTTTATGTTTGATAGTAATTAAGCAGTGATTGCTTTGTACTTTATTCATTGAAATAAGTGATGAGACATTCTATACAGAACAAGCTTATGGAATCTTTTTGAGTTCTCTGAAGAGGAATATACCGTGAAGTCAGGCTAAGCAGGTATTTTCAGCTCTATAGCAATTAACTACTTTAAATGTTGCTGCAGGCAACGTGCTTTTGATGATTTCATTGTAGAGGGTGTGGGCTCACATGTTTCTAGGAAAGTTATTTTTCCGGCACCAATTTTCCACCTAATTTAGTGGCTCCAGGTCTGCTGGCTTCAAAGGCATAATTAGCTGTGGACTCTGCTTTTAAATCTCAAGTTTGATTTAATCAGGTAGCAATTAACATGTCAGACCAACTTCTGCTAATTTGAAAGAACCCTGGAGTGCCTGACCCTTTCACTCCCTGACCACAGAAATGAATTAGCATGAGTTTATGGTTTGATTTTTTTTCTGGCTGACACCTGGAATATAAAAATCTACTATGAGATTCTGAATGTGACTGGCTCCTGGGGATTGGAGGGGTAAAGAAGAGTATTTTCACAATAATGATGTACCATGGGCATTTTTCCCCTCCAGAGATACCCTGTACCCACCTGTTTACAGTGAAATCGCAAAAGATCATATTAATGTAACATTAAAAGTGATAAGATGCAATGTAACATGGAAAGGACTACCAAATGACAGAAAATGTAAATTACAAGAGTTGGATAAGAACTTTGAATAGTCAAATGAGATAATGATTGAAAAGCACTTAGCACAATGCCTGGTAAGGACTATATCTTAGCAATTTTGATTTCTACTATCAGTGGTAGTGGTAGTGGTCATGGTCATGGTGCAGCAGAGAAAGTGTCAGGCCTACAGTCAGAAGGACTCATCTTGCTGAGTTCAAATCTAACCGCAGACAATAGTTGTGTGACCCAAGACAAGTCACTCAACCCTGTTTGCCTCTGTTTCCTCATCTGTAAAATAAACTGGAGAAGAAGATGGCAAACTACTCCAGTGTCATTGCCAAGAAAACCCTAAATGGGGTCACAAAGAGTCAGACAAGACTGAAAAATGACTGAACAACAAAAAGCAGTAGTAGTTGTCATCGTCATCGTCATCGTCATCAACATCCCATTGGTAACACAATCCACCTTATTGACAAGTCCTACTTCCCCAAATAAAACAAAGCTAAGCAAAAATACAGGAAAATGTTCTGTTTTTTAACTAATTTCTGCAAATTCATTAAGCATAACTGTACCTTAGATAGAAGAGTGTGCCTTCCTAATTTCATTCAATTCAACAAATAAATATTTTTCCAATTTTTAAACATTTTTATTTAAAGTTTTGAATTCCAAATTCTATCCCTCCCTCCTTCCTCATCGCCTTCATTGAGATGGTAAGCAATCAGATATAGGTTATACACGTTCAGTTATATAAAGCATTTCCACATTAGTCATTTGTATAAAGCAACTTGAATTAAAAAATGAAGGAAAATGAAAAATAGCAAGTTTTACTCTATTCAATCAGTATCAGTTCTTTCTCTGGAGGTGGATAGTATGCTTCCTCATTAGTCCCTTGGGATTGCCTTGGATTATTGTACTGCTGAGATTAGCTAAGTAATTCACTATTCTTCATTGTACAATATTGCTGTCACTGTGTACAACATTCTCACTTCAGTTTGTATCAGGTCATGTAAGTCTTTTGAGGTTTCTCTGAAATCATCTAGCTTGTCATTTCTTATAGCAGAATAATGCTCCATCATAATCATAAACCACAGCTTGTTTAGCCATTCCCGAATTAATGGGTATCCCTTTGATTTCCAATTCTTGGCCAACACAAAAAGAGCTGCTATACAGCAAATAGGTCCTTTTCCCCTTTTTTGGATGTCTTTAGGATGTAGAACCAGGAGTGGTATCGTTGGATCAATGGGTATGCAGTTTTATAGCTCTTTGGGCATAGTTCCAAATTGCTCTCCAGAATTAGCTCCCAACTCCACCAATAGTGCATTAGTGTCATGGTTTTCCCACATCCCCTCCAAGATCCAATATTTTCCTTTTTTGTCATATTAGCCAGTCTTGATAGGTATGAGGTGTGGTACCTCTGAGTTGTTTTAATTTACATTTCTCTGACCAATAGTGATTTAGAGTATTTTTTTCCCCACACGACTACAGATAGCTTTGATTTTTATCTGAAAACTGCCTGTTCATATCCTTTGACCATTTGTCAATTGGAGCATGATTTGTATCATTATAAATCTGACTCAGTGTTCTATGTATTTGAGAAATTAGGCCTTTATCAGAGATAATTGTTGCAAAAATTTCCCCCCAGTTTTCTGCTTTCCTTATAGTTTTGGTTGCATTGGTTTTCAACAAATATGTGTTAAGATCTATTAAGCACCTATTGCATATGGTCAAAACCCTGTGACAGGGGAAATACAAGGTTGACTTAAGACGCAGGCTGGCATGGCAGCTCACACCTACAATCTCTGTTATGAGGGAGGTTGAGGTTGACAGATCTCTTGGGTTCTGGAGTTCTGAGTTACAGTGAGCTAAGCTGAGGTAGGTGCCTGCACTGAGTTTGGCATGAATATGGTGACCCTCAGGGATGGAGGTGGGGAACACTCACACCAGAGAGTGTAAGAAGTGGTTAACTAGCCCATGTTGGAAACAGAGCCAGTCAGAGCTCCTGACCATTAGTTACAAGAATGCTTGTAAACAGCCAGTGCACTTTTAGCCTGTGTGAGAGAAGGAGCCACAGTATGAAGGAAAAAAAGATGCAATTTAGTAGAAAAATAAAATGTATGAACAGCTAACTATAATATAAAATATGTGTGATACATACATTACAGAGCACTAAATGAAGTCCAAGACAAATATCTGGTACTTACAACGGGAATCATGGAAGACTTTATAAGGATGAACTTTAAAGGATTGATAAGAATTCAAGGGACAAAGAAGCATATGGAGGATATCCTAGGCAAGAGGAATGGTACAATCCATGACACAGAGGTGGAAATATGCAAGGTATGTTTGGGAGACAGTACTTCACTCTCCTTGATGTTGGAGTACATACTTAATTGTATTATTCCTTCATTTATTTTGGGCTCACTAAATTTATTTTTAAAATTATAAGAATATTTCTTAAGAAAGAGAATTACATACTGTTCAGTGTAGCTCCTACTTCATAGACTTATTATGAAGAGCAGAAAATAATTATCATTTATGTAGCATTTTAAGGATTGTAAAGCAGTTTACAAATATATCCTCACAGTAATCTTGGAGGATAGGCACTATTATTATCCTCATTTTACAGATGAGGAAAAGGAAGCAGACAAAGGTTTAAGTGACTTGTCTGCGAATTAAAAGTAGATGTCTTAAGCTTCATTTGAACTTGAGTTTTCTTGCCTCCAGGTCCAGCATTCTGTGGCTACAGCTAGACCCAGATCCACACTGCACAGTATTTTATGCAGAACAAGGTATACTCGTATGTACATGTCAAAGGATTCTAGTGCAAGGTATATTTTCTTTTTTTCATTGTGTACAATAATATTGTTGAGAGTTTTCTAAGAATAATGAAGAACTGAAGGAGACCTGGGCTAGATGACCATTTAGTCCTCTTCTAGCTCTGATATACTATACTTCTATTATTTGCTTTTGTTATATCTATAACTGACTCACCAGAGGCAGGACTCCCCAGACTCCAGAGACCCCTTTTCATACATATAGTAATACATGGTCCATATCACATTGCAGCTGATGGTCTGAAATTGACCCTGAAGTTCCCAACCTTTTTGTATGAGGAGCTGAAGCCCCACAATTGATCAGATGGGCCTGTGTGGATGAAATAATGTTATGGAGAATCGTGTAAGGGTGAGGTATAAAAGTGTTGCAATTAGGAAGTCCTGCCAGGGAGCCACAGGACCTGTCAATAGCTTCTAATATTTAAAATTCTGTATCTTCTCTCCTCTTCTCACTGAAGGCTATAGAAAGATTGATGGTCATTCTTGGGCCATATTCCTGTCCTCACGGTATTAGTGGTATAATGGAAGTATCGCTGTAATGAAACTTAGGGGACCTGAGTTGTAGGCTGGGCTTTGTTACTCACAAACTATATAATCTCAAGCAATTCTGTTACTCACTCTGAGCCTCTTTCTTCATCTATTACATGAGGGACTTGGACTAGAATTCAGAGGTGGGGAACCTGCAGCCTCAAGACCGCATGTGGCCTTCTAAGTCTTTGGGTGTGGCCTTTTGACTGAGACCAAGTTTTACAGAACAAACCCTTTTATTAAGGAGATTTGTTCTGTGAAGTTTGCATTTAGTCAAAGGGTCACACTTGAGGACTTAGACGGCCACATGCGGCCTTGAGGCTGCAGAGTCCCTGCCCCTGAAAAGATGATTGTTATGGTCTTTTCTAGCTCTTAACATTCTCTGGCATCTTTCAGAATTTCAAAGCATTTTGATTGAAGTGACTTTTGGCTATTCTTATTTTCCTGTCAGAAACACCAATGCGCTTGGGAGAGCAGGGTTTGTTTGGAAGCTAAAACTCTGAAACCAATCAATAAGCAGTTTAAAAAGTGCCTAAAATGTGTCAGGCATTCTGCTAGATGTTAGGCATATAAAAATAGTAATTAAACAGTCTTTGTCCTCAATGAGCTTAGATTTTTTGGGGGGAAGGTCATTGAAGTCTAAGGTTGGCTGGATGGAGACCCTTTGGAGCACTGGAAAGAGCAGGAGACCTGGATTTTAGGCTTATCCTGGCTACTAACTCACTCTATGACACTGGTCAAGTCAATTCCTTCTCTGAATCTCAGTTTTATCAATCTGACAAGTGAGGATGATGGTATCTGCCCCATATACTACCACTGTGATATTTCAAGAATCATAGGATCATGGTCATCAGGTCCAGCCCCCTAATTTTATAGATGAGAAAACTGAAGCCTAGAGAGATTAACCAACATGCCCAAGTCTGCCAGGCAAGCAATGGTGGAGATAGGATTTGAACTAAGGTTTTTTGACTCTCGACATTATGCGACATTGAATCCAATGATATCAGGAGTGAAGGTGGTTTAAAAAGTATGAAGTATTATGCAAATTCCAAAGCATTTTTGATATATATTGATATAAGAACATTATGAATCTGTCAGGGCGGTGTGAGATACCTCCACTTAGGTTCTGCTCTGATGCGTCATCCTGTTGTGGAGGCAATCCTGAATTCTTGAAATGTATACCAGTGGAGCATGAGTTTTGACAGGTAATATCAAATGAAGGAGGTCTGGTGAGGTAGAGTTGTTATCTAAGAACCAACCTAGATAAGTCAGAGAGGGTCATGTAATGATGATGAATTTTTCAGTTACAAATGAGATCCTAGATCTTTCAAGTATTGAAATCAGAATCTTATGTTATTAATTAAAAGAAATACTCTGGTCAATTTACTGAAATTTTCAGTCCTCTAGGAAGCTAAGTTATAGAACTGTTGTGAACCTGCATAGATGGAGGGGATTTCCATGTCAGACTTTCATCATGCTGATGAAATCCTAGGTATGAGCTATTATTAGAAAACCAAAAACTTAAGTATATCATTGGTCACAAATTTTTATTAAGTGCTTACTATATGTAGACTATTGTGCTAGGCATTGAGAGAGATACCTAGTTTATAAAAGATACCATCCCTGCCTTCAGCTGAGTAATAAGCATTTTTGAAAGATTCTACTACGTACTAGTTATTGGGTGAAACAAAGCAGTGCTATTCATAAAGTCTAAGCGGAGATGTTCTTACCCACTGAAGTGTTTGCAGACTTCAAGAAGAAATTTGAAATGGGGTTTAAAGGATAAGTAAGAATTCAGTGTTTTCCCTGTGAGTCTATCTGTACCAGATCTCAAACTGTACTAAAATGATTTGGCATTGGTGAGGGGGGGTGGGGTGGATAAGTGAAAGAGATTAAGTACATAGAACATAGGAGCAAATAAAAACAGTGGCATAGTATTTGATAAATCTAAAGACCCAGTAACTGGGGGAACAGCTCATGATTTGACAAAAGTTGCTAGGAAAAGCAGGCAGAAGACTGGCAGAAATTAAGTTTAGACTGATACCTCATACCACATACTAAGATAAGCTCCTAATGAATATGTGACCTAGATATAAAAGGTTATATCATAAACAAATTAGAGAAAGAAGGATGAAATTACCTTTCCTATCTTTGGTTAGTAGAATAATTTGTGATTAAACAAAGGAAAGAGAGGACCATACAAGATAAAATAGATAATTTTAATTATATTAAGTTTTTGCATAAAAAACTAATATAAAAATTAGAAGAGAATTATACAAGGGAATAGATGTTTTTCCCTATGACTAAGGACGTGATTTCACCCATTGCCAAGACCATTCTTTAATGTTTCACATATCTAGTAACTGAAACTTTTGAGGCAGGGAAGGCATCTTAGAAAAATGATATTCCTGGAACTAGTTGTTTCAGTGCTTTTTCCCTGGAACAAGTTGGTTGGGAATGCTAGTCAAAGTAAAAATAGTATGAGGAGCAAGACCTCTTGATATTTTCCAACTAGGAGTTTCCAGAGGATTGGATGATATAAATCCTACTGCTTTTCCAGTTTCTGAGCTAGAGCTCTCCCTTTCCAAGACTTCAAAAAAGTGATTGAGAGCTTGCAAAGTAACAACTCTAAACCTATCTTATGTGGCATGGCAAGAGCACTAGCTCTTTCTGGTTATTTTTATTGCACTTGGGATTCCTTTGCCAAATGATGGGGTTGACAGAGACTTTCAATGTTTCTTCAAAAAACTGAACTATTTTTCTTTTAGGGCCTTTTCCTAGTAGGAGTTAAGAAAATTTTCATTTTGGTATGCTGTCTGAGAACCAGAAAGGCATAATGAATAGAGAATTAGTGTTGGAGCAAGGAAGACCTGTGTTCAAGTGCTGCATCTGGCATATATAACTCTGGTCATGTCTCAGTAACCTCAGACAACTATAGGGGCAATCTGTTATTGACAGGAAAGCCTTACTAGGAGATTTAAAAACATTTTTAAATTAAAAAAAATTTTAATTAAAAAATATTCAGTTACAAATGACAAGTGATTGAGGTCTAATACCACTGCATATTCCATGGAAACACATATACAAAGAGAGAGAAAAAATTGAAACTTTGTCTTTGAAGTAAGCTGTCAAATGCATAAAATTCCTTTAATTACATTTACCAAATGGCAGGTATCATTTTTGTCTGATCTCTCTTTTAGGAGGTGCTATACATACAAGCAAACGGTAGCTTGTCTATTGGTAGTCCCAATGATGTTGGCTTGAGATTTCCTTTCCTCCTGTCTCATTGTGGGTATGTGGGGGTTGTTCATGGTTATTGGCATTAATCTGGGTTGTGAGATATGTTGCCAGGGGCATCATAGGACAGTAATAAGAACATTGACTCTGGAGTTAGAGAACTTGGGTTCAAATCTTACCTTTGAGGCTTACTGTGTTACCTTGATCAAGTCATATAACCTTTTATGGTCCTGAGTATCCTCATTTGTAAAATGAGGAGGTTGGACTAGACCACCTTTGACTTTTCTAAACTCTAAATTTAGGAACATATAAAACCATTGAGTACTATTCCTCCCAATATGGAGACTGAGTGACTGATGAAGAAATTGTTTTTTTGGGAGGAGTCTTTTCTATTGTTTGTTCTTTTAAAAACTATCCATTTTTTTAAAATGTTGAGTTCAAAATTCTCTGCCTTACCCACCCATTGAGAAGGTGTTACACATGGGAAGTCATGAAAAGTCAAGAAATTATGCTTTTGTATCTCATCTAGACAGATGGCTGGCGTGGTAGATAGAATGACGGAGTCAGGAAGACCTGTGTTCAATTCCACATCAGATTCTTACTGGCTGTGTCATTTTGGATCCCATACTTAACCCTTCTATCTCAGTTTCCTTGATTATAAAATAAGGATACTAGCAGCAAGATTGTTGTGAGGATCACATGAGATAATATTTGTAAATACTAGCACTTAGCACAGTGGCTGGCATGTAGTAAGCACTTAATAAATGCTTGCTCCCTCCTCTTCTCTAGTACCACTTGACTGAATTTCTTCAGCCTCACTTTTTTTTTCCCAGGGGACCCATACTTTGGCAGGGGGAAGGGGCATGGTGTGTGGCACTATGGAATGAACTAGTCAAAAGATCTGAGTTTGGTTTCTAGATGTGACAATACCTCGGTGACCATGGGTAAGTCATTGAACCCCTTTGGTCCTCAGTTTCCTTATCTGAAAAATAACAGGATTAGACTAAATGACCTCCAATTTCCTTTGTAGTTCTAAATCTATTATCCTATGACAACAAAACACTTGGAACATAATGTTTTTGTTAAAAAAAGGAAAAAAATATATTTGTAAGTAGAAAAATTTCCCTGTTTGGCTAAACAGTTTTTCTAGGTTTAAAGCATTTAGAAAATTTTTATGTAAAGATTAAAGACAAACTTAGGGTACTTTCATATCATTGGAATTTGACTGGGAATCTAGAGATAGTAGTAGAGATTGAAAGTGAACTCTTTTTCTATCTGGACCATAAAACTTTATCACTCAGTATTTATTAAGAGGCTACTGTGTGCCAGGCCCTGTGCTATGTTGTGGGCATATGAAAGGAGACAAAACAGTCCCTACTCAAAAGGAGTTCCCAGTCTCATGGGACAGACAACATGCAAACAACTAAGTACAAACAAGCTGTATACAGGATCAGCTGGAGATAAATTTCAAGGGAAGGCACTAACATTAAGAGAAATGGAGTTAAGTTTATTGTAGACTTTGGACATGAAGGAAGTCAGGGAATCCAGGAGACATAGGGAAAGCGAGATAGATAGATAGATAGAGAGAGAGACAGACAGACAGACAGAGACACACAGAGAGATAAAGACAGAGAGACAAAGACAGAGCAGACAGACACAGAGACAAAGAGAGAGATTTCCAGGCATGAGAGAACAATTGGTGAAAATTCCTTAATATAGGAGGAGGTCATTGTTACTTGATCACAGAATTATGGGTGTTTAGCCATTTTCAGTTGTGTCTGACTCTTCATGACCCTATCTGCAATTTTCTTGGCAAAGATACTGGAGTGGTTTGCCATTTCCTTCTCCAGCTCATTTTACAGATAAGGAAACTGAGGCAAACAGGGTTAAGTGACTTGCCTTGGGTCACACAGCTACTAAGTGTCTGAAGTCACATTTGAATTTAAGACAATGAGTCTTGAATTCAGGTCCAGCACTGTGCCACCTAGCTGCCCTGATCATCTGAATAGAGATGATATTGGAGTTCATCAATTAGTTTATTCAAGACCTGCATAGAAAGATTAAGTTTTGCCGTGGACTTGATAACCAAGAGAAGAGGGAAGCCTAGCAACCTGATGTCTCTTCAAAGTAAATTACTGCTCCCTTCTAAATGGCCTTTGAACCCTGCCAAGGAAAGAAAGACTTAACCTGTGTGAGCCCCAACAAGGATCTGGAAATCAAGTGTGTACATCTTCTTCCTTGCATTGTAAAAATGCTCCTCGATGTTATTTTCAGGAGAAGATGGATCTCCAAGACTTGTAAGAGGAATTAGATATCTTGGTGTTCCTGCTTTATCTTTTACTGTCAGACCAAAAACAAAACAACAAAACCCCACATCTGAAGAGAACTGCTTTTCAGTTCATTGCAAGTGAAAGAGCTTATTAGTTTCAAATTACTTGACAAATCAGTTCCCAACCCTTGGTAGGGAGCTTGGTTAAATCCAAATATAAAAATTAATGGATGAGCAAAGTGGTAACATGTACCTCCACGAGGCAGATTTAAAACTATTAAAGTACATGGGTTTCTGTTTATATTCATAAATAAGATTAAATGGATCAGTAGGGAATGAACCTAGGTTATTAAGAAATTGGAGATAAAAGAACAGGGTATGTTTTCCTCTATTTTTTGGGACTTCTTTAATCTACCCTGATAAATTAAAGATACTGTGTTTGGGTGGTAAATGACTAGATACACACTATCTTAAAGGGTTTCATTCATTCCCTTTTAAGGTATAAATCTGAATCATTAAAAAAGTTCTCCTTTTGTAAATTTCATTTCATATTCTAAATAAATGTAGCATGATTGCAGTAGGGATTCATTATTGTTGTAATTGTAATTTTATTCTTTTACATGTGTTGAATTTTTTGAGGAATGATAGTAACACTAGATTTAAAGGGAATTTGTGTTGATTGGTCCTCATGAATTGGAGGTCATAGAAAACACTTACCAAAAATGCACCCCAAGGCAATACCTATAAAAAAGGAACTTTGGTATTTAGTCCAGTTCTTGACTCACTTCCTAGAAGTCCAGTTTAAGACAGTCACTGTATACATCATATGCCCTGACCTTTCTTATTAAGGGACTAGTTGACCAGTTTTAGGCAGTATCTTATCTCATTTTTTTCCTTTTTCTTCCTATTTTCTTTGCTCTTTCTTGATGATGTTTGAGTTACTGAACGGAAGTGTTTCATCATTTCTAGATTTTCAATTCATAGATTCAGCTATTCATAGTAGGTGCTATTATTAACCCACACTTTCTTCCCATGTATCCTAATGATGCCTTAGTATAATGCTCTCATATTTTTATATTCAATTGGTTCAATGTTATAGTCATCGCAGAGAAAGGAGGATTATTCTAGCCATTGGGCACTACATTGGTTGACTTTAATGCCCAGCTAGGAAGGAATTTGCCTTGAGCACCTCAGGGCATAGTCAGAGTAGTAAAAATATTCTACATCTTTCTGCCAGTTCTATTTTTTTCTTCTCTAGGGGTTTTTACTTTAACGTAAGTGTTTGTATTCTCTTAAACAAACACACAAAACCACCTCAAACCACAGTTCCTGTTTATCTTCTAGGCTCCCATGATTTCTGACTATTCTAGATACAATCTGATAAAAGACAGCGTGGTTTAGTGGAAAATGCTGGATGTAGTCAGGAGGCATAGGTTGAAGTACCAGCTCTACTCTTATTTTATGGGCCCTTGGGCAAGTCAGTTCATCATCTATTAAGTGAGGATATTTGTACTACCTACTTCATGTGACTGCTTATAGCCGTGGTTTTCGAAGTGTGGTTTGGGGCACAGAATAAGTAAATTAATTTAGGTAGAATTGTCATTTTTATTATATTAGCTCAGCCTACTCATGAGCAACTGATGTTTTTCCACTTATTTGTGTGAAAAATGTTTTGTAATTATGTTCATATAGTCCCTGGGTTTGTTTTGGCAGGTAGACTCCAAGATATTTTATAGTGTCTATCGTAGCTTTAAATGGTTTTCTCTTTCTATTTCTTGCTGTTGGGCTTTGTTAGTAATATATAGAAATACAGGTGATTTATGCAGGTTTATTTTGTAAGTTGCACTTTGCCAAAATAGTTTATTATTTCAAGTAGTTTTTACTTGATTCTTTAGGATTCTGTAAGTATATCATCATATCATCTGCAAGGAATGATAACTCAGTTTCTTCTTTGCCTATTCTGATTCCTTCAATTTCTTTTTCTTATTGCTAAAGCTAACATTTCTAGTACTATACTGAACAACAATGGTGATAATGAATGTCCTTGTTTCACCCCTGACCTTACTGGAAATGCCTCTAGCTTATCCCCATTGCACATAGTGCTTGCTGAAGGTTTTAGATAGATACTGCTTATTATTTTATGGAAAGTTCCATTTATTCCTATGCTCTCCAGTGTTTTCAATAGGAATAGGTGTTATATTTTGTTGAAAGCTTTTTCTGCATCTATTGAGATATCATATGTTTTCTGTTAGTTTTGTTATTGATATGACTAATAATGCTGATAGTTTTCCTAATATTGAACCAGTCCTGCATTTCTGGTATAAAACCTCTCTGATCATAATGTGTTATTCTCATGATAAGTTGCTGTGTTCTTTTTTGCTAATATCTTATTTAAAATTTTTGCATCAATATTCATTAGAGAAATTGTTCTATAATTTTCTTTCTCTGTCTTGGCTCTTCCTGGTTTAGGTATCAGAACCATATTTGTATCATAAAAAGAATTTGGTGGGACTCCACCAATTTCCCCAAATAGTCTATATAATATTGGAATTAACTGTTCTTTACATGTTTAATAGAATTCACTGTGAATCATTGGGTCCTGGAGACTTTTTCCTAGGAAGTTCATTGATGGCTTGTTCAATTTCTTTTTCTGAGATGGGGTTATTTAAGTATTCAACTTCCTCTTCTGTTAATCTGGAAAATTTATATTTTTAAAAAATATTTATCCATCTTACTTAGATTGACAAATTTATGGGTATACAGTTGGGCAAAATAATTTCTAATTATTGTTTGATTTCCTCCTTGTTGGAGGTGAGTTCCCTCTTTTTATTTTTTTATATTGGTAATTTGGTTTTCTTTTTTTTTTAAATCAAATTGACCAAAGATTTATCAATTTTATTGTTTTTTCATAAAACCAACTCTTAGTTTTATTTATTAGGTCAATAGTTTTCTTAATTTCAATTTTATTAATCTCTCTTTTGGTTTTCAGTATTTCTAATTTGGTATTTACTTGGGGGTTTTCAATTTGTTCTTTTTCTAGCTTTTTCAGCTGCATGCCCAATTCATTGATCTCTTCTTTCTCTATTTTATTCATTCAATGATATAAAACTTCCCCTAAGAACTGCTTTTGCAGTTTTGGTAGGTTGTCTCATTATTGTCATTCTCTTGAATGAAGTTGTTGATTGTTTCTATGATTTGTTGTTTAACTCACTCATACTTTAGAATTAGATTATTTAGTTTCCAATTAATTTTTGGTCTATTTTTCCATGGTCTTTTGTTCAACTTCTGTCTTGTTTATTTCGAGGTTAGATTTCTCAGGTTCAGAGAGGGGGAAGTTGAGGTTCCCACTAATATAGTTTTTCTGTCTATTTCTTCCTGTAACTCCCTTAACTTCTCTAAGAATTTGGATGCTATATCACTTGTAACACATATGTTTTGTAATGATGTTGCTTCATTGTCTCTGGTGCTTTTTAGCAGGATATAATTTCCTTCCTTATCTCTTCTGATTAGATCTAGTTTTGCTTTTGTTTTGTCTGAGATTAGGATTACCACTCCTGCTTTTTTTACATGAGCTGAAGCACAATATAATCTTCTCCAACCTTTTACCTTTACCCTGCATGTATTTCCCTGTTTCAAATGTGTTTCTTGTAAACAACATATTGTTAGATTATGGTTTTTAATCCATTCTACTGTCCACCTCTGTTTTATGGGAGAGTTCATCCCATTCACATTCACAGTTATGGTTACTATCTGTGTCTCTCTCCATCCTCTTTCCCTCCATTTATACTTTTAGTTCTCCCTTCCAGTCTACAATAGAGTTTTAATGTTTTACCACCGCCTCCCTTAGTCTTCCCTCCCTTCTTTCAGTTCCCTCCCTTTTACTCCCATTTTCCCTTCTTCCCTCTCTTTTAGCCTCCCTTCCCTTTTCTTTCCCCTTTCCCTTCCTATTGCCTATAGAGCTAGCTAGATTTCTATACTTAACTGAGTTTGTTCCCTCCTTGAACCAAATCAGATGAAAGTAAATCTCAAACAATACTCATCTTCCTCCTCTCTTTCCCTCTACTATAATATGTTTTTGTGCCTCCCTCTGTGATGTAATTTACCTGTTTTACCTCCTCCTTTTCACATCTTCCATTACAATTCCTTCGCATCCATAAATCACATTTTTACCATCACATCATTTAATATATGCCCACTCCCTCTATCTATGTATATCCCTTTTAAATATCATAATAAATATACAATTTTCAAGATTGACGAGTATCATCTTTCCTTATAGGGATGTAAACAGTTTACCCATATTGAATAACAAGTTTTTTTCCCTTGTTTACCTTTTTATGCCTCTCTTGAGACTCATGTTTGAAGATCGAATTTTCTAGTGACCTCTGGCCTTTTCATCAGGAAGATCTGGAAATCACTTATTTTATTGAATGTCCATCTCCTTGCCTGAAATATTAGGCTCAATTTTTCTGAGTAATTGATCCTTGATTGTAGTCCAAGCTACTTTGCCTTGTGAAATATCATATTCCAATCTCTTCAATCTTTAATGTAGAAGCTGAAAGGTCCTATATGATGCTGACTGTGGTTCCTTGATATTTGAATTGTTTCTTTCTGGCTACTTGCAGTATTTTCTCCTTTATTTGATAGTTTTGGAATTTGGCAATGATATTTCTTGGTGTTTTCAGTTTGGGATCCCTTTCAGGAGGTGATTGGTGGGTTCTTTCAATGACTATTTTGCCTTCTGGACCTAGGACCTCAGGGCAGCTTTCCTTGATGATTTCTTCAAAGATATTGTTCAGGCTCTTTTTATCATCATGGCTTTCCAGTAGACCAATAATTCTTATATTTTCTCTCCTGGATCTATTTTCCAGGTCAGTTGTTTTTCCAATGAGATATTTTATATTTTACATTTTCTTCTATTTTTTCATTCTTTAGATTCTATTTGACTGATTCTTGATGTCTTATAGACTTTAGCTTCTACTCACCCAATTCTAATTGTTAATAGATTGTTTTATTATGTTAACTTTTGCAACTCCTTTTCCATTTGTCCAATTGTTCCAGTTAGGTTTTTTTTTTTATCTCTTTTTATCTCTTTGTCCAATTTTCTTTTAAAATTCTTCTGTGAATTCTTTTTTTTTTCATATTTTAAAAATCATTAGCCAGTTTTTCTTTGACCTCTCTAATTTGCCTTTTAAAATCCTTCTTGAGCTCTTCCAAGAATGCTCTTTGGACTTGAGACCAGTTCATATTCCCTTCTGAAGTTTCAGATGGGAGTACAGTCTCAAAGCTGATCTCTTTGGTATTTGTGTTTTGGTTTTTGTCCCCATAGTAAGCTTCTATGGTCTTTTCTGGTTTGCTTCTTGCTCATGATGATTGCCTTTTCCCTGGCTTTAGAGTGTTTCTCTGCTTCTGGAGCACAGGGGGCTCTGTCTCATGGTTCTTGTGCTTAGAACTTGAGACTTTGTGTATTGTGGCCTGTGGTTCTTTCAGCTAGACGCTAGAATGATGCAGCTAACCTGATGCTGAGCTGGCTGGTGTGCCAAAGCTGAGGCCAGGTGAAGTCTTTACGAGTTTCCCTGGAGTTACTCTGGAGCTTCCTGAATGAGATGTGGGAGAGGGGTGGTCTATCTGCAGGAGGTTTCCTCTCCTGAGCTAGAGCACAGGCAGGTTCAGCAGTTGGTGAACCCCTGTGTATGCTAGTATCTTCCTGATTCCTCTAGCTGCAATAAGGCATGCCTGGGGTTCTAGTGTTGGTACTTATGGACTCCATGCCCCTGGAGCTCAGGATCTCCTGGTTCACTGAGGTGGAGCTGACTGGTAATAGTCCTGCACTAGTCCCCTTCAGCCACAGCAAGAGGGTCTTTCCTTAATGATTTTCCTAGCCTCTTGAGCTAAAAGACTGTTTATCCCTTTGATTGATCCTACTATTCCAGGATTTTTCCTGGAGAAATGTTCTCTGGGTTTTTCAAGGTCAACAAGGGGAGGGGGAGAGCACTTACAGATCACTCTGCCATCTTGGCTCCTGAAAGTTCAAGTAGGTGACTTACAAACATTTAATCTGTGGGCTGATAGTCTCAGGAGTGCTGATGCTGTGACCTGGGTTTCTGTGCTTCTCTCTTGCTCAGTTCTACTGGGCTCCCATCCTGGGCTGATATGTTTGAGAATCTGCACTGCTGCTGTTGATTCAAACTGCCCAGGGCTTCCTGCTCAGCTGTGCTATGGCAGGGTCTACACCAGTACAGCCTGTGCCTATTACATACATTTTGAAAATGTTATTTATAGAAAAAGTCCATAGGCTTTACCAATTTGTCAAAGGGGTCCATGACACAAAAAAGATTAAAAGTCTAATCTGAGTTCCTGTTTTATTAATGAGGCAACTGAAGCCCAACGACTCGCCCAAAATCATAGAGGCATTAAGTGCCAAAGTGGGATTTAAACTTAGGTAATATAACTCTAGAACCAGAGGAGACATCATGTGTGCACGCACGCACACACTCACACGCTGTGGTGCCAACATAATATTCACAGCACCAATGGCAGCCATGAATATGCTGCACAATTCTGAATTGCAAAACACAACAGACTCTCCACATGGAAGACAAAATAAAAACAGAAAGCCAAATCCATCGTAATCTACACACAATAACAGTGCAGAGGGCAACACCAACCCCAAGCCTTCCCTCTGTTAGGCTTTTCACAAACCAGATGCCTTAAATAAATCACAAGCAAATTCTCTTATGCTAGCCAGCTGCCTGCTTGCCTTCATCCTTCCCATTTTTGATTAGACTCTGATTAATTTCCTCTCAGTTCTGCTCTAGGCCCCCTCTTCCTGTTCTACCCTTCCTGTTCCACCCTGCCAGCAAGCTCCTTGCACCAGAGTCCATGTGACTCAGACTTCCATGTGACCTAGGCAGGTCACATGGGCCTTTTAATGAATGAGAAAGATTCCCATTAAGAAGCTAAATTACATTAATAAAAATACATTATCAATACACACAGACTTACTATATAGCAATCTGTTATTTTACAATAATATATACTTAAAGATATATAACAATATATGTATTATATGTAACACATACACATATATTTATAAAAAAAAAGTCAACAAACATATTGAGTGAGTCAATATGTAAATCATCATCTAAAATGGCTGACTTTGGTTCTGAATTGATATCCAGTGTAGAGTCAGGCTTAGCTTAAGTCTATCCATATAGGGCCTTGAAGGAATATAATTTAAAACACAAAGCTTATAAACCTAATGTAGGGATAATCAAAGAGTGAGATGTGACTCTTGAGATTCTCAAGACCCATTCAGAGGTTCATTAAGGTCAAATCTGTTTTCACAATAATACTAAGAAATTATTTGCCTATTAAAATAGTCTTCCTTTTAAAATCTACATATCTATATGAGGCTGGATTTTCTTCATAACATTTTAACCAGAACAATGTATCATGATGGACTGAATACAGAAGCAGATATAAGAATCCAGTTTTCTTCTATTAAGCCAGACATTAAAGAGATTTACAAAAATATGTAAAACAATGCCAATATTCTCATCAATATTTTTTATTTTGGAAAATATAATTTTTCACAGAAATGCTATTTTATGTTAACATGTAATAAGTTTATTATTTTAAAATTAATTAATACATAAATATTTTTAAAAATATTATTAGTTTTAATTTCAAATAAGGTAAATATTGATGAACGCAGATTGCATAAGTAAAAGCTCTGTTAAGTCCTCAATAATTTTTAAGAACATAAAGGAGTCCTGACATCAAAAAGTTTAAGAATTACCCTCATGGATTAGCTAGATAAAAGCCTCCTGCTCTTCATTTTAAGGCACTGCATACCTGGATCTAAGAATTTGCTGAGGAGATAAGAGACCTCAGGAAGCAAGACTTTGAGGGGAAAACTGGGGAATTTTTTTTTCTGGTCTGAGGGAAAGAATTATCTGACTTTGCCAAAATAGTTAGAAAAAGTCTATAGATTTTAAATTAAGAAAACATGGCAGGACTTACTCTGCCCTGAGGAGGAGATAACCAAGGATTTCAGGTAAGTTGGGAACTGAAGGTGGAAGAGACCTTAGCAGAAAATTGACTAGCACAGCCAACATATCTAGCTAAGCAATGTCTGGCAGAGACTATGAGACCTACAAAGGCTAAAGAACTACAGGTGAATAGCCCTGGTGGAAGCAGGCCTGGCAGGGGTTGCTTGGTGGTTACTGTCCTTCATTCTTGAAGAGAGGACCAAAATGACATCACTATGTTGGGGTCAAGGTGCGATGTGTCCAGCTATGGCTGGTGAGACTAATACCAGCTCAGAACACTCTACCATGGGTTGGGAACAAATAGTCTGTATGAATATTGGGAGTGGAGATGACATCAGTGTGAATTCTTCTCTGTGTTTGCTTTTCCCCATACTTATTCCCTATATGTGTTCCTCTCAGCGTTTCCCTTATGTCTACTCTTTTCCATGTATCTTCCTGAAGATTATACACTCTCCCCCGTGATGTGTGTATATTTATGGAAGACTGCTCTCCAAGTTATTGGGGGAGGGAAATATTTTGCTGCTCCATTTCTAATATAATATTTCATCAATGTCTTTAGTTTGAACTACATGAAGTAAAATGACCAATTGTCTTTATAAGTTATTGCTATTTCCTGGTATGGTATTCATTCACAAGAATGAGCTTGGTCCAGATATCTATAAAATGACCATAAGTGAACTCTGTTGTAAATGACAGTATACCATGATGTGTGGGACTGACTCTAGATGAAACTGAAGAGTAAATTAAGCTTTGTTTCACTAACATCCTTTTATGGTGATCCTGGATTTCTCCATCTGAGGCTCCACTTAGAGTGATTCTCCCCAGTAATTCTCTCTTTTTCACTGATTTTCCCTGTCCCTTCTCCCACATTTAAAACTGACTATTGTTGTTTTGTTTTCACTGTCACCTAAGACACACATCATTGGAATAGTGCCTGCATGGTGCAGAACCTCATGCTTAGGATACAAAGACAAAAACAAAACAAAAAAACCTGTCTCATTCCTCAACAGTGTGCACTCTTCTGGGGGTACTTAAGAGTTAATGTGCTTACCCTTGTGAGCCAACATGTTTCTAGTTGTCTAGTGAGACTGTAACATGTTTTTACTGATCTACTAAACTTCTAAATCTCATTATTTCTTAAAGTCTGTTAACTTAGAAACAACAATAAATCCCTCCTCTTTCCTTCTTTGTTTTCTCTTCTCTGAGGAGTCTTGGTCTTTACTCCCTGAGGTGGAGAATTTAAATACTTTGAAAATCTTTAGTATGGCTTTAGTTGGGAAACCAGGCAAAACTTTAAGTTTTTTTCAGTTGTGTCCAACTCTTTGTGACCTCATTTGGAGTTTTCTTGGCAAAGATACTGGAATGGTTTGCCATTTCCTTCTCCAGCTCATTTTACAGATGAGGAAATTGAGGCAAACAGGGTTAAGTGATTTGCACAGGGTTACACAGCTAGTGAGTGTCCAAGACCAGCTTTGAACTCAGGGAGATGAGTCTTCCAGGCTTCAGGCCTAGCACTCCATCCATTGTGCCACTTTGTGGCCCCTGAGTTCTAACTAGCTTGAAACTGATAGAACTTCGCTGCAGGGCACTGACATTTAGGTTACATGAGTTTATTACCTAGGAGAAGCTTCTCCGACTGTAACCACTGAGGACTCACCTCAGTCCCCTGCTGGTTCCTACCCAGGCTCCTCTCTCTGTAGTGCTCCCTTTTCAGGAAAAGACCCAAGCCCCATTGAAACAATGTCCCCCAAAGTTAGACTTTTCTGTGTACTGCCACCTTGCTCCCATTGAAAATATTCCTAGTTATGCCTCTGAAATCTGATAAGAAAGTTGGGGGGACATTTTATGGTGGGTAGACCTTTGGCTGGCCTCCTATTTTGGTTCTATGAACAACTGGCCAAAAGCTTCTCTGGCCTGTGCTGTGTATGGGTACTGTGAAATGTAATGTATATATTTGTCCATGGACGTTTTCTCCCTTGTTTTGCATTTCTCTATGATGAACAATATTGGATCTGTCTGTATTTTCAAGGCAGAGAAGTGGCATAGTGGATAAAGCCTTGGGTCTGGAGTCTGGAAGACCCCTGAGTTCAACTCTGGCCTCAGATATTTATTAGCTGTGTGATTGGACAAATCACTTAACTTCTCTCAGGCTTGGTTTTCTCATCTGTAAAATGGGATTAAAAACAGCACCTCCTTCATGGGGTTGTTGTGAGGATGAAATGAGATAACTTATATAAAGCACTTTGCAAACCTTAAAGTGATATTGTTTTTTACTCCTAAGACCCCAAAAGAATGGCAGTTATTATATTGAACATCTCATTCAGATATAGCAATATACAACTAAGATGATTATATGCAATTATATCTAAATTGTTAATGTATAATTTCAATATATACTGTTATTTAACATTAAAACACAAGCAAGATGAAGACCCTCTCCCCCATTACCATAAGTTGATGTGCCTTTTACTGTGTTATTTGCTGTGTCCTAAAATCGAAGAATATAGATTTTACTGAACTTCCAGTCAATGAATCATCCAGTCAAGCACCTATTAGCTGACCATTTTGCCTCTCTCTAACTGGAAGAGGGAACACAATACAGTCTGACTATTTTCACAGAACTCCATCTGCTTTAAAATATGGATTTCAGTCAATGGCATGATGAAATGGAAAAATTATATGTCATCAGTTGTAGCTATTAGGAAAATAGTTCCCTAAGTAGTCAGTTTTGTGAAACAGTATATTTTCAAAATCTCATGCAGCAGTTTT
Source organism: Notamacropus eugenii (assembly GCF_028372415.1). NCBI lineage: Eukaryota > Metazoa > Chordata > Mammalia > Diprotodontia > Macropodidae > Notamacropus > Notamacropus eugenii. The sequence continues at coordinate 172,947,017 of NC_092873.1, read as the reverse complement.
CTAGTCAAATTCCCACCCACCACATTAAAAACTGAGGTAAAAATATGTCCTTTAAAATGTAAAATAAAAAATGGATCTACAGAAAAACATTTAGGCTTAAATAATGCAAAATGACTTTGAAGACTCTCATGCTGACCAAGTTTATTCTCTTGGGAGACTGTACAAAGAAGATTGACTACATCAGGGAAGGGGAAAGTGGGGCCTTGAGACCACATGTGGCCTTCTAGGTCTTTGGGTGCAGCCTTTTGACTGAGTCCAAGTTTTACAGAACAAATCCTTTTATTAAGGGTATTTGTTCTGTGAAGTTTGGATTCAGTCAAAGGGTCTCACTTGAGGACCTAGAGGGCCATATGTGGCCTTGAGATTTCAGGTTCCTCACTCCTGGACTAGAGTATGAGGACCTGAGTTCAAATCTCACCTCTGAAACTTACTATTTAGGTTTCAATTTCCTTATCTGTAAAATCAAGACTTGGATTAGAGTCTCCTCTCTTCAGAGGAGATTCCCTCCTCTGAATCAATTATCCTGTAATCTTTTGAGTTGAAGAATTATGATAACAGGATAACTGAACTGCTTTATGGTACAGTAAAGTGAGATAACTTGAGGTGAATTGAGGACATTTTACTAGCTAACCTCTAAGGTCCCTTGAAGCTCTAAATCTATGACATGGTAGTCTTATGGAAGTTGAAGTATGTAGTCCAGTATAAAGTCCAGTGTGTGCTCATGAACAGAAGCAATAATGGGAAAATCAGGAGTTCTGTAGAGATAAAGGGAACCTTTTTGAAATAGGTAGCCTCAGGCAAAGTGATAAAAGTACAAAGGCTAACCTTCCTCAAAGAGTGGAATGGCTGAAATGAAATCTCAGGATGCTAGAGAAAGAGCTGGATGGGGTTTTGGAGGCCATTTAGTCTAGCCTATTTATTTTACAGATGGGGAAACTGAGGCCCAGGGGAGTTAACTGACTTGTCCAAGACCATAGTGTCAGAGGGGGTATTTGAATCCAAGTTTTTGACTCCAGAGGATCCCTTTCATTCTACCATAATGCCTCCTGGCTTTACTTCTTTCTAGAGTAATGAGTATTATATTGAGTGTGTATAAGTCTTTGTAAATTTGTAAACACCATTACTTTTGACTGTTTATTATTGTCTTTATTTACTTTGTTTTTGTGATAAATATTATTATTTTGTGTTTTTTTCCCCATCGGTTTATACAAGTCTCTCTGTATTTCTCATTTGTATCATTCTTTATGACACAAAAGTTGTTGCTTTACATCAATATGCCACAATTTGGCCATTTGGTAATCATTGTACAAAAATTTCATTTCAATCTTTTTGTTATCTCAAATAATGAAAATAGGTTTCTTCTTACTTTTATTACTTTCTGGGAGCTCTAAACAAGATAGTAGAATCTTTATTGCAAAAAGTATGAATAATTTGGTAAATTTTCTTTCATGATTCATAATTATTTTCCAAAACTGTTGGATCAATTCACTACTTTACCAGTAAATTACCGTATCTGTCTTCCCACAGGTCTTCCAACACTGAGTTTTCCCATGTTTTCCAGTTTTATGGGTGTGATGTATTAGCTCAGAATATTTCAATTTGTGTTTTTCTAATTATGAAGGATTTGGAATGCCTTTTCAGGTACTTTGTATTGATACTTCTTTTTAAAACGTTTGACCACTTATCTACTGAACAATTATACTTAATCTTACCAATTTTAGTTAGTTTTAAATCAACTTTAGACACTGGACTTTTCTCAAAGTTTTTAATGCAAAGAATTTCCCTTAATTCATATTTTCTTCTAAATCTAGCTGCATTGGTTGTGTTTGTACAGAAACTTTTACATTTAATATACTCAAAATTATCTCATTTGTTTTTTATAATCTCCTCTAGCTCATGTATTGTTATAAATTCTTTCCATATCCAAAATAGTGAATGTCATATATAAAACTTTCATTTTCTTTTATTTTTTTAATGCCATAAATTTTAATGTTCAGATTATTTGTTTATTTGGAATTTATTGTGGTATATAGTATGAGGTACTGGTCTAAGCCTATTTTCTGCTTTCTTGTTTTCTTAGAGCCCCCTTTTCCAGCATTTTGGATTCTGAGGATTAACAAATAATCACCTTCATGACTGTGCTTTTGATTGTCCACATTTCATCTTCACGGCTCAGTTATCTTCTTACCCTGGAACATTTTCTAAGTTATGGGTGCTTCTCCCTTTGGTGAGTTCTTCTAGAGCTTCCATTTTGGTATCTTCTCTTATAAAGACTGGGAGCCGTATCCTACTTCCCACTGATAGTGATGAATCAAGTTCTCAGAGACTGGACTAGCAACATCTCTTCTTCCTCCATAGAGTTCTAGGGGAATCCCTGAGGGGAGCCTGGCGTATCTTTCTCCAATGATACAGTCCTGAGTCTTCATTCCTTTGTGTTCTTTTCCTTGTCAACAAACAGTGAAAATTAGCCACATGCCTTATATCATCACTACATGCTAGTGATCTCATTCAACTAATTAACATCAATTAGCTTTTTACAAAAGAATATTTACTAAGAAGATATAAAAAGAGTAGAGTTATTAAAGTAGCATGGTGGAGTGTTATGTGTGGCCATCCCCCACTTTAGCAAGGTTTATCTCAGTCTAGTTTGCAAGCAGCTAGAATAAATACAGCTCTAGAGTCTCTTCCCTCCATCTTTCTCCAAGAGAGACTGGTTCCTGCCTGAATGGGAAACAGGAGGTTCTGCTTTCCTCAGAGAGAAGGGATATCAGACTAGAATTAAATCTGTCTACTCCCTTAAATATTATTAGTCTACGGCATATGGGTCAAACAGATAGAAATGGATTTCTGCAGACCACATGTTGACTTAGAAAATCACACATTAACATTGTGTTGTAATGTATTTTTATTTATTCTGTTAAAAATTTCCCAATTACATTTTAACCTGGTTTGTGTTGTGCTCAGGGGTTTTGAAGGATTTTGAAGGATTGAAGGCCTGCCTGCAGGTCATGAGATCACTATTTCTTAACAAGAAAGGAGTAAACTAAACTATATGCAAGTCCTGACTTCCCTTCCCACCAAATAAATGTCGGTTCCATAGTGAACTCACATGGCAAATAACAGAGACCCTTTGATCCAAGTTGATAGCAAAACAAACCAGAGACTGTTTCCCTCCCTCCCCCTCCCTCTCCCTCTCTCCTCTTCCCTCCTTCTACCTTCTTTTCCCTTCCTCTCCTTCACTTTTCCTTTCTTTCTCTCTCTTCCTGTCTCTCCCTCTCTCCTTCTCTTTCTCCCTTACCTTCTTTCTTTCTCTCTCCCTGTTTACTTTTTTACAATTATACCATTGCAAAATGGTATATTGAGAGTGAGGTAACTCAGCTCAACCAAGAGGAAAAGGCCCAGGTTTCACCCAAAAGGAAATTTCCTTGTAATGGAATACTATTATGCTGTAAGAAATGATGAACAGGCAGACCAGTAAAAACCTGGAAGGATTTATATGAACTGATGCTAAGTGAAGGGAGCAGAACCAGGAGAACATTTTTCGTGGTAACAGGCACAGTCTGCAAAGACTGATTTTAATAGACTTAGCCCTTCTCAGCAATGCAAAGACCTAAAACAATTCCAAAGGCCTTATGATGGAAAATGCCGTCCACATCCAGAGAAAGAACCATGGAGTCTGAATGTAGAGTGAAGCAGACTATTTTCTTTTTTGTTTTTTTTTTTCTTTCTCATTGTTTCTCCCATTCCTTCTATACAACATGACTAATGTGAAAATATGTTTAATAGGAATGTATATGTAGAGCCTATATCAGATTACAGACCATCTTGGGGAAGGAGGAGGAGAAAATTTAAAACTCATGGAAGTGAATGTTCAAAACAAAAAAATAATTTCTTTTAAAGAAAAAAACAGAAGGAAATTTCCTGAAGTCTCTTGTGAAATTAGGAATGGGGATATGATTGAAATTCTACATGTAGGCTTCTTCCCAAAGTCTTTATCTCTTTATAGTTCTGAAGAGAGGTTGGAATCCTGTGAATCTTCTCTCTCCATGCTGGAGGCCAGAAGAGATTGAAGAAACTAGATCTTTCTCATTTTAATCAACTTTGCTCAGCCTCTAATGCAGGAATAGGGCATTGATCTTAACTGTTAAGGAGAGTCTCATAGCAATGGACTTTGGGGCTTGGGTTCCGTGAAATATCCCAACTGTTGAGGATACATTCTTATCTATATTATCTCAACCCCAGGGCAGGATAGGTTCAAACCCAAAAAAGCTGCTATAATGACTTTGCCTCCAACAGATTCGCTTCTGAATGTGACATGGCTGAGGACTCATAAGACCTAGCATGTTGTTTTAGGGGTTCATTCGTTATTGGACTGAGTCCTGATATACCTCCTTAAGGATATGCTGGTGGACTCGGTTTGATTGTCCAGAAACTCTGCCCTGGATTCTTGACCCTGGTCTTCTGGTGTTTTTGTGAGCTTTTGCAGCTCAAAAGGTCACAAATTAGTTTATTCTATTTCCAAAACTTCTTCATCTGTGGCAGAAAAGAATAACTGCAACTGGGAGAGACCAATATTAGGGCCAGCTGGATAGAGTGGACTTCTGTCCTGCTGGTGCTACCTTTCTCAGCAGCAGTAGAACCCATGTTAGACTGGCTTTGGATAATCTTGGGCCCAGATTCTTCTCTATCTGGAGGTCTAGAATAGCTGGTGTTCTTCATTGGTCGCTAGGGAAGGAAAAAATGGGTGTTGTCCCAAGAGAGTCTTTGTATGCACCCTCAGGTTTGAATCGACAGACTATCAAAAGTCCTTTTCTTTGCTATGTGGTAGCAGACTGGAAAGTCATTCCCGCATGTGCTCTGAAGGAGAAAGCCTGCTGCCTTCGTTCCGTGTCATCAAACACTTCTAGAAGCAGGCTAATCAAGCTCCCCCACATAGTTTGATTATAAGCAGTATGATGTTCATTCATTGAGAATGGACCTGTCTTTGACAGTCCCTAGCATTTCTAGTACTTTATTAAATAAAAATGGAATCAGTGGACATCCTTGTTCCATCCTTGACTGGGGTGGAGCTTTGTTATTTTTCCATTATAAATTGTGAGCTTTGGGTTTTAGGTAAATGCTTTTGATCATATTAAGGAAATGCTCCTTCATTCTTATGTTTCTAATGTTATTTAACACAAATTAGTACTGTATTTTCATCTGTTAATAGTGTAATTTTTGTTATTTTTGCTATTTACATGACTCATTATAATAACATTTATCCTAGTATTGACTCATCATTACATTTCTAGAATAAATTTCAACTTGGTTGTAAGAATAATTTTTGGCATATTGTTGTAGTCTTGTTAATATTGTTTTATCTTCTTGTATCAATATTATTATACTTGGTTTCTTTTTTCCTCTTCTTTATACATTTCTGATTTAGTCATCGGACAATATTTGTAACTTTGAAGGACTTGATAGGCTTATTTCTTTTTCTATTTCTGAGAACAGTTTAGGTAGCTTAAAGATTATTTGTTTTTTAAATGTTTTATAGAATTAATTTGCAAATCCATTTGAACAAGAAATAGTTTTTTTAATTTGTGATTTTATTTATGATCTGCTTACTTTCTTTTTCTGACATTTGGTTGTGTAGATCTCTATTTCTTGCTTCATTTGGGCATTTTATATTTTTGCAATTATGCGTTTCATAAAATTTTTGTTTTGTTAACATTGGGAAGAATAATTGCTGATAGTCTTCTCCATTGACACTTTCTCATTTTTTTCTTGATATTTTGGTTTTTCTCTCTGTCTCCCTCTTCATCTCCCTCTCTGTTTCTGTCTATCCTCTATGTCTCTCTCTGTCACTCTCTATCTCTGGGGAAAGAGACCATATTTATTGATATTTTTTATATTTTCAAAAAATCCTTTTATTTATCAATTTGATTGTCTTTTCTCTGATTTTCAAAATTTCTTCAGTCTTACTTTGGTATCATGAATTTCTTGGTTTTCTAGTTTTTAAGTCATCAGTTCCCTCTTTTTCTCTTTTGTCAACATGTTCAGAGATACAAGTTTTTCTTTTGAGGACTGCTTTAGCTACAGTTCGTAAATTTTGGTAACTTGGTTCACTATTATTTTTAATTTCCATTAACTGCTTCTATATCCTTTGACCAACCTATTATTTTAGATATTATTTAGCTACTGTTTAGTCCAGGAATTTTGTTCCTATTATTCTTGTTGATTTAAATTTGATTACGTTAATTACTCAAATACATTCATTCTGGATATTTCCTTTGGAAATATCCAGAATGAATGTATTTGGGTTCTTTGTTCAATAACACAAATCCGAATCCCTTCTCTAGCCTGATGCCTTTATTTGGTGAGGATATTTCAGTTAAATCAATCAAAAATACAAATAGAGTATAATCATTTTTGTTAACTCAATCAAGCGCATTAGACCAGATGCAAAAATTCCATGAAGATTATTAGATCAGTATAAGTGATGCTGTCCAGGAGGTTTTTTGCACTGGATATAGAAACTCTATCAATATCCTATGAGTTTTGTATAAAATAGCACACTAGTTTGTAATGCAGATTCTAGTATTAAGAGAGGAAAGAGTGGTTCCAACTGAACCCCTATGAGGAAAATTGTTTGAGGTAGAGGTGTTGTTAAGGTGAGGGACTGTATTGTTTTTAATTTATCTCTCCAGTGCTTACCATAGTGCCTGGTACATGGTAGGTGGTTGGTGATTTATGATCCCTTCAGCTCTGTGAGACATAGTAAACATTTATTAATTACCTGCCTTCAAGGCATTTATAATTTAATGTGGGAAGATAATACAGAAAAAGAAGTTGAAAAGAGGTCGAGGTGCCAGAGTGTACTCTGTGTGGAAATATAGTATTTGTGGAGTCAAAACCAAGCAGATCAGTTGATAAAGACTGAAGAGTTAGCTAGAATATTCTGAATCCTCTATAAAGTTAGACCTTGGGATGTGTTTCCTATTCTACCTTCTGGTTTGAGAGGCAACTGGGAATGTTGAGAAAGGTGTTAAGTATCAAAGCTGAATCAATCTCCATGATATGAGCTTGCCTTGGAGGAGACATGATGATCATGGAGTTGAACCCAAGCAGAACAGCTAACTACTTCTCTGGCTTCCTTCAAGTCCCAGTTAAAATCCTACCTTCTATAGGAAGCATTTCCTAATCCTTCTTAATTTAAGTGCTTTCCCTCTGTTGTTTTTATTTATCCTATACATATTTTTGTTTATCCTATTAATTTTATTTATCCTATGCTTAGTTTGTTTATACATAATTCATTGCATGTTGTCTCTCCTTTTAGATTGTGAACTCTTCAAGAACAGATTGTCTTTTTGTCTTTCTTTGTATCTCCAGCACTTAGCATAGTACCTGGAACATAATAGGTGCTTAATAAATACATATTCACTAGTCAGTATGAAAACTGAAGACAGTGTTTGCATCAGGAAACAAGGACAAGCTAGAAGTATTGAGGAAAGATAAGAAACTTTATTATACCATGATTAGTGGTGTAGAAGAAATTGTACATTGGTACTCTTCTACATGGATAGAAGGATAAGTATAAGGACGAGGTTTGTGCTTTCCTCAGAACAGGAAGTTCCCGTGTGAGAAAATTCCCTCTATCCCTGCACCCAGGCACTTTTTCAAGAACTTAGTCTTTTTGGGGGGATATATAATATTTCCCCTCAATTTCATGTTAAAATAATTTTTAAACATTTAAAAAAAGTTTCAAGTCCCAAATTCTATGCTTCCCTCACTCATTTTTCCCCTCCCTGAGATGGTAATCAATGTGATATAGGTTGTCCATGTGCAGTCATGTAAAACATTTCCACACTAGTCATTTTGCATAAGAAGACTCGAATAAAAGAGAAAGAATGAAAGTGAAAAATAGCATGCTTTAGTCTGTATTCAAACAATATCAGTTCTTTCTCTGGAGAAAGTATGCTTCATCATTACTCCTTGGGATTGTCTTGGATTGTTGTATTGTTGAGAATAGCTGTTATTCACAGTTCTCATTATACGATATTGCTATTACTGTGTACAATGTTCTCCTGGTTCTGCTCATTTCAGTTTGTATCAGTTCATGTAAGTCTTTCCAGAATTCTCTGAAGTCATCCTGCTTGTCATTTCTTATAGCAGAGTAAAATTCCATCACAATCATAAACCACAGCTTGCTTAGTCATCTTGCAATTGATGGGCATCCCTTTGATTTCCAATTCTTAGCTACCACAAAAAAGAGCTGTTCTAAATATTTTTGTACAAATATATCCTTCCCCCCTGCCTTTTTGGATGTCTTTGGGATATAAATCTAGCTGCGGTATTGCTGGATCAAATGGTATGCACAGTTTTATGGCCCTTTGGGCAAAGAGGAATTTCCAGTCTTAGAGAGGTCAAGGAAACTTTAAAGTAGGGGTTCTTAATTTGGAATCTCCATGTGTGCATATACTAAAGTACATAGTATATAGTGTGTGTATCTATGCACATACACTAAAGTTATCAATACATTGATATTTAACATGTATTCAAATTTGACTATTTCAGCACAATGTGTTTCTTTTGTAATCCTTTGTATTTTATTTTGTGCATTTAAAAATATTATTCTGAGAAGGGGTCCATAGTCTTCACCATGCTGTCAAGGGGGTCCTTGACAGGAAAAGGATTAAGAACCTCGGCTTTAGAGCAAGTGGAAGAAACAAAATCTTTTTTTCCTATCGAAACATTGCTCCCTTTTAAAATTTGTACATAATTTTATACTTAACATTTGAGGGAAGAATATGGCTAGTATCATCAATTCCCAGAGAATCTCTACTCATTTCACTCAGAACGTAGTTGGGGAAGTGCTTCCATGCTCTTTCCATAATATAATCCTGCTAGATCTGATGACTTTTATTTAGCAGTTGTCCATTTATCAACTTCTTCATTACCCCTTCTCTGAATCACCAATTCTACTTCTACTTGCTAAAGAGGAACACACCAAGTTTTATTTCATCAGACCCTAGGACAGCCTGAGAGCATGCTGGCGCCTTGTCTATTTGGTCCCACTGCTTGGTATTTGAGTAGCTCATCACGTTGCTCTTTAAACAGAGGGTGGAAGAACACGTTACATTTTTAATCATCAGAATGTCCTCTGGTGGGTGGCAAAAAGGTGATTTCATATTCCCCTGCTGGAAAGAGCTGTGACTTTATCCGTTCTTCTCATTTCAGGTCCTCAGTGAACTGGTGCTTTATGCATGCAAATGGAAACTTGAGGCTGCCATTATTCCTGTTACCACCAAACACTAAGCTTTAGAATGAATAATTTTTCACTGCTTTGAACTAGTAGCCATTAAGGTTATGCTGAAGTGATTAATCTTCATCAAAATAAATTGTGTTTTTCCAGAAAAGTTAAGGATAGGAGAAAGCGATGCAGTCATTAGAATTCTAGTCATTTCAGGAGTGGAATCATCTACCATTGCAAAGTGTTCTTCCAGCTTTCCCATTAGTGGGGAAGTATCACTGCACTGTGCATTAAGAAAGGACCATATAGGACTATAGGGACAGTAACAGAAAGGAAAGTAACCTTGCATCATGGCGGGACAGATGGGCTAAGAGAGCTCTGTGCTGTTCTTCTCATTATTGCTGTGCTCTATTTATCTTGTGGTATCTTTAATTAGAATTACACTTTCTGCCGTTTGAACTGACTGTTAGTGTTTTCATTTTTGTTCTTGTGCCCTTGGCACCTAGTCCAGTGCCTGGGCTTTTTTTTTTCCCTTTTGTTTGTCTTTGAAAAGTGATCTGTGATTTCATTGACATAGGGAAGTCGTGGTTAGGAAACTCCCTTTCAAGGGTTCTTAACCTAGGGTCCTGATGGCTTGTTTTTGACTATGTGTGTATGTATTAATAACTATATAAATATCATTTGTTCCACTGTAATCCTGTTTAATTGTAATCCTTAAGAAGGTAGCCCTAACCTTATGTATTTTATCTAATGCATTTTGAAACTGAGAAATAGTCCAGACTATTGAAGTTTATACTAATGCAGATCAGTCACTGTTCTCTAATTCACAGTCTTAGAACATTGCCAGAGATATTAAGTGACTTACCTACGGCTACACAGAAAGAAAGATCCAGATCTCTCTGACTCCAAGGCCAGTTCTCTTCATCCATCATGCCATTTCTCCTCTCGCAAAGTAGGTATTAAATATTTGTTGAATTGGACTATTGTAGATAATAGTTTTATAGATCCACTTTCCATCCAATTTTTTGACATTGTAATATTTGTAATGCTGACACAATCTAGTAACCACTTTAAAAGGCAAACTCATCTATTGATATAAATTCTACTATTACTTAAAAAATAATATCCAAAGTTGGAAGAGGTGGGATTTCATGCATAAGAGACCTGTGACTATGACTGCAAATGAGTTTAATAAAATTATTCCTTATGTTTTGTGCTCACAAAACCTGCTTTGGGGGCTAATTTCTTGGGCTGTCACAGTAGAGTATGTGGCTCTTAGGTGCCTCCTATAATTCAACTAGACAAATAGCAGTACAGGTTGGTGGAATCTTTATTATCTTGTTCATAAACATTTCCCTCTGGTTCCTTTTGTTTTCTTTACCAAGTATTTGGCAAGACAGGAAAAGAACTCAAGGAAAATTTTAAATGGGTGCAGAGCTTGCTCAAAGCCAGAAACCATTGAGTATTACCTGAAGATAGCAATCCAGTTCTTAGCACAACTTATGAATGTCACATACAGTTTGTGTGTTAGAATACGTGTAAAATTCTCCTTCTCAGTTCCATTATAGCTGAATTAAATGTTTGTGCTACCTCTGTGGAAGTTGGTTGGGGGAGAGACGTTAAGAATGCTTTTTTTTTTTTTTTTTTGATAAATAGTAATTTTCACCACTTGTCATTAGTAACTGGAGATTATTGCAGCATCCTAGATGGGATGTAAGAAGCCAGCTAGTTAAACCCCCATATTCTACAGATGAACAAATAATCTGAGGCCCAGATAGGTGAAGTAGGATTTGCTCAAGATCACTCAAGTGGTAAGTGCGAAAATCCTACTTGCTTTATCCACTTAAGTTTTGAACCTTTCTAAGTGCCAGTTGACTTATTTCTGCTTTATCTTCTTCCTTGGTTCCTTTGCCTACTTGCTAAGATAGGGTTACATTCAGACTTTTTTCATTTCAAATTAAGATCTGTCCTTCAAGATCTTTGCCATGCAACTTAGCAAAATCAAGAGATACTCATTAAATCTCTGCTACATCCACGGTCGTATGTCAAACTATGGTCCACAAAGATAGATTCAGTATATCTGCTACTTTCAAGAAATCCATTTGGGAGAGGAATGATGGGATGGTACTCCTCTCTGTATGTGCTGTCCTGCCTTGTTTCAATTCATGAAATAAGATGCCCCTCACAGGATAAGCTCATCACCTCTACTCACCTCCCCACAGTGCTAGCTTGAGCCTTGATTGACACCGTCTCCCTTAGCATCCTCTCCCCTCTGATAGGAAACTGGAGGGTAAAGTGCTAAACTCTTCCCAATGTCTTCTTTAGAGAGGGCAGAAACTGGACTAGACTCATTCCATTCTACATTTGATTCTCAGTTGGGTTTCAATTTCACTGAATGAGATGCTCCTGAGCCAGCTGCCCCCTGGCATCTCATCCCCCTTCTCCCTTTCCTGCCTCCCTGTGTGTGTTGTTTCCCCCTTTAAGGTTAACTCCTTGAAGGCAAGGTCTGTCTTTCTTTTTATTAATTGTATCCCCAGGCCACAGTTCAAATATTAAGTGGCAGAGGTGAGATTTGAACCCAGATCCTTTCACTTCAAATCTAGGACTTTCTTCCAGTGAAATCAAGGAACGCTTGATGGAGGAAGTGGCATCTGAGCTAGAACTTGAAGGATGAAATGGAGGTCAATAAACAGGCAGCTCAAATTCTGTGTGTGTGTATGTGTGCATGTGTGTGCGTGTGGGTATATTAGACTGTGATACCCTTGAGGGAAAAGATTTAATAAATGCTTGCTGACTTGATTCAACTGGTTTTAGTCTCATCTCTCTTCTCTTTAAGACCAACTTCCTAGAAGAAAAATGGGAAAGCACTCTTACTCCTTATGGTTCGTTTGATGTGAATATAACAAAACGGATTCTAGAACTCTGATTTAGACAGTGATTCTCAAAGTACACTCTTAGACTATCCCCTGAGTGGTCTGAAGCTCATGCTCTAGTCATCATGTGTTCATAACAAGAGAACATTGCATATCAGTGTGAATCAATTGTCATCTCACTCTCATTTAAAGTAATTAATAATACATTACAGCTTATACCTTATCCAATTAAGAAAAGATCTCAATCAATCAATCATAAAGTTTAGACTAAGTATGGAAAATGCCTTTGATCAGCTGAAGTGAAAATTTACCGAAGAGTGTTTGGGAATAGCTGAGAAAATGTGGCGATGCCCTGTGGAGCTAGTTCAGAACCTAAGAAATTAAGCAAGCGGAGAAGAGAGGGTTTCAGCTAAACTCCTGAGAAGTAAAACAACTGCAGAAAGAAATAAAGAAATCATACCCTAGGACTTGTCTTGATTTCTTATCCTGTCCTAAACTTAGGTAGACTTAATATGCTTTAGAGGTCTGGAGGAATTCTCCTCTTTCTATTACCATCCCAGCATCACCTCCAAACCAACTGATAGTAGTTTCTACACCAAGAGGCTGACTCAAGACAGACAGATGCAAGGCTTTACAAAGTGGCCAGCTACACAATATATAGTGGAGAACATTTCAAAGCCTTCAACCATTTTGCCATCTGGGAACTTTATCTGTGCATAAGCCAACTTTCCGCTGGATTCTGTGTGTACTCATAAGAGAGTATGTTAGAGATTTTTGAGGAGATATTTTATATCAGCTTTTCTTACTATATCATCTTAGCACCCCTTTCAAAAAGCTAAATAAGTCTGGCTGATTAAATATCAATCAACAGTCACAATAGGAAGCCCTTTGATGGGAGATGCTTGAATTATATAGTATTAGAAAAATAATCTCAACTTCATACCCTTAGAACCTTGAAAGGAAAGTATAGATTCATGCTTTAAGAACCGAATTTGCCAGCTATTGCTCTGGAAACATGACTTGCCAGTGAAAATGGACATTGGTATGCAACTCCAAAATCTATAGCTAGCCTTGCTTTTGGAACTTTACCTGGTAGTGATAATGGGGGTGGGGTATGCTAGTATTTTGTTCCTTGCATTCTCAGGTTCTTATGTCTGCTAATTTATCAAGAGCCTGCCTTCATGTCAGAACCCGGGGTGAGTGTTGCAAACTGCTCCCTGTAATAAATAGCACATAATTGCATGCTGTTTTGTGTGTAATGAGTGTTTTATGTCCATCTACTCTGTAGATTTCTTGTATTTACCTATTTGTTTACACATCGTTTCCTTCATTGGAATGTAAGGTCTCTGAGGGCAAAAACTATAGATTTTGTCTGTCTTTGTATTGCCAGCACTTAGCATAGTTCTTAGCAAATGCTTGTTGACTAACTGCTTTGACTCCTGAATAGTTTTTTTTTGTTTGTTTTAATGATATTTTATCTTTTTACATTGTTTTACAGATTACTATTACTCTTATAATGAAATAAAACAGTTAAGTGAAACTACTAACAAAGTGACCTCATTTCAAAATGCAGGTTGTGTTTCACCCACCTTTTTTTTTTTTAAAGAAGAGAAATCTATTTTCTATCATTCTCACATCATTGGAAAAAGAAAAGAAAAATGAATTTCCTGTGACACATATGAATAGTAAAGCAAAACAAATTCCCTCAGTGACTATATGCCAAAATATATAAATGTCTCATTTGGCACCCTAAATCCATCACCTTTCTGTAATTGTATGTTTCATCTTCATTGGTGCTCTGGAATTGTGAATGCCAACTGTATTGATCAAAGTCCTTTTTTTTAAAAATTATTTTTAAAAATATATAATTTATTTATTTTTCAGTTCTCAACACTCACTTCCACAATTTGAATTTGAATTCAAAATTTTCTCTCCATCTCTCCACACCCCCCCACCCCAGAACAGCATGCACCTCATCCACCCTTTCATCCAGTCTGTCCTACTTTCTATTACCCACACTTCTTCCATCCTCCTTCCCCTCTGTTTTCCTGCAGGGCAAAATAGATTTTTATACTCCATTGCCTGTATATCTTAATTTCCAGTTGCATGCTAAAACAATTTTTAACATTCATTCTTAAAGCTTTGAGTTCCATATTCTCTCCCTCTCTCCCTACTACCCACCCTCATTGAGAAAAGAAACAATTTCATATAGGTCATACATGTGTAACAGTGCAAAGCACTTCCAAAATAGTTATGTTATAGAAGACTAGCCACATTTTCCTCTGTCCTATCCTACCCTTCATTTATTCCATTCTCTCCTCTGATTTGTCCTCCCACAATAGTGTTTGCTTCTGATTATACCTTTCTCCAATTTGCTGTCTCTTCTATTCTCTTTCCTCTCCTATCCCCTTCCCCCTTGCCTTCCTGCAGGGTAAAATAGATGTCCATATCCAATTGAGTGTGTTATTCCCTCCTTAAGCCAAATTCCATGGGAGTAAGGCTCAATTATTTCCTTTCATCTTCCCCCTCTTCTCCTTCATTGTAAAAGGTCTTTCTTCCCTTTGATTTGCTATATTCTGTCTCTCCCTTTCTCTTACTCCTAGTACATTCCATTCAACAGTAAATTTTTTTGGGGGGTATTCTCCCTTCATATTCACCTCACCCTGTAGCCTCTGTCTATGTATGTACATACACACACACACATAAATACATATATACACATGCACTCATGTACATATACATGCCTATACATATATGACATATACATACCCACACATACCTACATATATATGTATATGTTCCCTCTACCCTAATATTGAAAAAGTTCTCATGAGTTACAAATAACATCTTTCCATGTAGGAATGTAAACAGTTCAACTTTAATGAATTCCTTAAGGCTTATCTTTGCTGTTCACCTTTTCATGATTCTCTTGATTTTTGTATTTGAAAGTCAAATTTACTATTCAACTCTGGTCTTTTCAACAAGAATGCTCAGAAATCCTCTATTTCATTGAAATTCCATTTTCCCCCCTGAAGTATAATACTCAGTTTTGCTGGGTAGGTGATTCTTGGTTTTAATCCTAACTCCTTTGACCTCAGGAATATCATATTCCAAGCCCTTCAATCATTAGTGTAGAAGATGCTAAATCCTGTGTTATCCTGATTGTATTTCCACAGTAATTGAATTGTTTCTTTCTGGCTACTTGTAATATTTTCTCCTTGACTTGGGAACTCTGGAATTTGGCTGCACTATTTCTAGGAGTTTTCCTTTGGGAGATCTCTTTCAGGAGGTGGTCAGTGAATTCTTTCCATTTCACCCTCTAGTTCTAGAATATTAGGGCAGTTTTCCTTGATAATTTCTTGGAAGATGATGTCTAGGCTCTTTTTTCATCATGGTTTTCAGGTAGACCAATAATTTTTAAATTGTCTCTCCTGTATCTATATTCCAGGTCTCAGTAGTTTTTCCAATGAGATATTTCACATTGTCTTCTGTTTTTTCATTCTTTTGGTGGTTTCTCATAAAGTCATTAGCTTCCATCTGTTCCATTCTAATTTTTAAAGAACTATTTTCTTCAGTGAGCTTTTGAACCTCCTTTTCCATTTGGCTACTTCTACTTTTTAAAGCATTCTTCTTCTCATTGGCTTTTTGCACCTCTTTTGCCATTTGGGTTAGTCTACTTTTAAAGGTGTTAATTTCTTCAACATTGTTTTGGGTCTCCTTTAGCAAGCTGTTGACTCACTTTTCATGATTTTCTTGCAGTGGCTCTTATTTCTCTTCCCAATTTTTCTTTCACCTTTTTCAAAATCCTTTTGGAGCTCTTCCATGGCCTACGGTCATTGCATATTTTTTTTGGAGGTCTGGGATGCAGAAGCCTTGACTTTTATGTCTTCCTCTGATGGTATGCTTTGTTCTTCCTCCTCCAAAAGGATGGAAGAGAATACCTTTTCACCAAGAAAGTAACCTTCTATAGTCTTATTTTTCCCCCTTTTATGGGCCTTTCTCCAGCCAGTTACTTGACTTTTGAGTCCTTTGTCAAGTGGAGGGTATACTCCAGGGACCTGTAAGTTCTGAGTTCCTCCAAGGTGGTACAATCAAGGTAGAGGAGTTTGCTCCTCTCCTGAACTTCACTCTGTCTGTGAGCGACCACAAGCACTGTTTTCTGCTCAGGATCTGTGAGTAGGATTTCCTCTCCAGAGCCACCACCAGCTCCACCACACCAGTGTTCCTCCTTACACCAGGACTGCCACAGAGAACTGAGACCCAGATGAGCTGCTTGATTTCCCCAGTGCTGCAAAAGTGAATGCTGCTGTTGCAATTGCAGTAGCTGCTGCTGTCCTGGAGCCAGACCACTGTCCCCTCTCACCCAGGTGAAAGAGATGCCTCACCGACATTTGAAGCTGTCTTTGGCATTTGTGGGTTGGGAAATCTGGGAACTGCTATTCCCACCCATGATTCCATGCCCTGAAGCCTGCTCCAGTCCTGTGTGTGCTGTGTTCCATGGCCAAGGCTAGGCTGCACTCTGCTCTGAGCCCCGTGTGGTAGACCTTTCCTGTTAGCCTTCCAGGTTGTCTTGGGCTGGAAATCTGTTTCACTCTGTCTTTTGTGACTCTGCTGCTCTAAAATAGAGTCACTTTTTACAGGTATTTCATGGGCTATGGGGGGAGAGTTATAGCAGTTCCACCCTTTTACTCTGCCATCTTGGCTCCGTCCTCTGATCAATGTTCTTTATAAATTTTAAAATTGTTTGTTTTTACAATGTTGTACTTATATAATACATATTATTATATAATGATTATCCTATATAATTATTATATAATAATATTATATTATATAAATTGTTTTGGTTGTGTTCATTTCATTGAGGGAATAAGCATAGGGTAAATAAGAAAAAATCACCAATTTTTGCAGATAATATGATCATGTACTTGAACTACAAAGCATCAATTTAAAAATTAATCAAAACAGTTAACTTCAGCAAACTTACAGGATAAAATAAATCCAAACAAATCATTGGGATTCCTATTTAATACCAGTAAAACCCAACAAGAAGAAATAGAAAATTTCATTTAAAAAATTATGAAATATACAAAATAATTGGAGTTCTACTTTCTAAAGTGAATATAAGAACTATAAAAATACAACTACAAATAGCTACTTACAGAAATAAAGACTGATGTAAGTAGTTTAAAAATATTAGTTGCTTATGAGTAAGAAAAGTCAATAATAATAATGATAATGCTACCTAAATTTATTTATTCAATGCCATACCAATTAAATTACAAAAGAATTACTTGATAGAGCTAGAAAATTAATCATTGAATTCACAGGGAGGAAAAAAAAGGCCAAGAATCTCAAGAGAAATAATTAAAAGAATGGGAAGGGAACCTCACAGTACCAGATCTCAAACTATACTATAAAGCTATAATGATTAAAACAATTCAATACTGGTTAAAAAAGAGATATTCGTCAGTGGAAAACATTAAATACACAGTACATAGCAACAAATAAATCCAATTCCCTAGTATTTGATAAAGACCTCAGCCTTTAGAATAAGGACTTGCCGTTCAACAAAAACTGCTGGGTAAACCTGATAGCAGTATGGAGGAAATTAGGTTTAGACCAATATCTCACAACTTATATCAAGATAAGCCCTGCACAGGGTATGTGATCTAGATAAAACAGGTCACATTATAAATAGATTAGATAAGTATGGGAAAATGTTACCTAATAAATATATGGATAGGAGGAAAATCATGACCAGACAGGGAAATAGAATCACAGGAGATAAAGTGGATAATTTTCATCACATAGAATTTAAGAAGTCTTCACACAAACAAATCTAATAAAGTCAAGATTAAAAGGAAAGCAATTAACTGCAAAAAGAAAATATTTGAAGTAAGTTTCTGTGGTAAAGGTCACATTTCCAAGCTATGTAAGGAACGGATTCAAACTTATAAGAAAAAGAGTAATTTCTCATTTGGAGAAATTTGGAGAAAGGATAAGACTGGAAGTCATAGTAAATATACAGTGAGGTTATCTGTAGTCATATAAAAAAATGCTACAAACTATGAATAATTAAAGAAAAGAAAATTAAAGCAATTCTGAGATTCTACCCCAAATTCATTAAAGTACCATAGATGTCAAAAAAAGAAAAATGATAAAGGTTGGAGAGCTCCTTGGCAAATAGACATGTTGAGGCACTGTTGTTGGACCTATGAGTAAGTGTAATCGTTACGGAAAACATTTACACAAAAGGTTACTAAGTAGTGCGAGTGTGACCTCGCTATGCTGCTGCTTGGTCTATATCCAAAGGAGAACAAAAAAGAAAGGAAAGAGTCTGTTATGTACAAAAAATATTTAAATGCTTCTTTTGTGGTAGAAAAAAATGTAAACTAAGGGAATGTCTATCAGTCATGGCCAAATAGCTTATGGCATATGAATGTGAAGGAATAATATTAGGCTGTAAGAAGTAAATGATTTCAGAAAGACATAGGAAGACTTAAATGAACTGATGCAGAGTGAAGTAAGTAAACCCCTAAACTATTTGTGATCTCTGGGAGGGCAAACAACATACATCCTTTTCATATCTTGCACAATACCTGCACTATTGTGCTAAGGATATGGTAGGCTCTAAAGGAAATGCTTATTATTTGACTTATTGTAGGCAATAAATGAGTGATTCTTGTAAAGATGAATAGAGCAGGAAGAGGTGACCTAATCCATATATTCATTTTGCAGATATGGTTAATGATTGGTAGTCTATTTCCCAACACTTTGAATTGTCTGAAAGTGGGACGGACTGCTTTGGAGTAATTATTCAAGAAGCATTTATGTTTTGGGGTTACAAAGGAAAAAATTAAAATATTCTTTGGTCTCAAGGAACTTAGATTCCACTAAGGTAGTGAGTTTCCTGGCAAAGGAGTCTTCAGAAAGAGATTGGATGGTTGTTTGATGGTGATGTGACTGTGAATCATACTTTGGGAGGGAATTGAATTAGATGAGCTCTTAGTTAATTTAGTACCAAACCTAAGTCTTGTGGGCACAGGGAAATCAACTGATTGACCTCATTCCTATTTAAATTAAGATGAAAACAATATGAAGTAAGAGAGAATACAAATATACTTTTGTAATTGAGAAGTGGGGAGTACAGAAATGGACAAATATGCTTTAGCCCTAGTTAGCGAGAGAATAAGAAGTAAAAAGAATGAAAAGGGAAAATGAAAAGGGAAGTTCAATGAAAAACTTTCTGATTATTTAAATGCTTGAATTTGTCATTGGTAGGCTAATATATATTTCCTTACAATGTATTTTTGATAGGAGAACCGAAATGATAGCTTCGTTTTTGAATCTAGATGTGGTTCCATCTTGGAAATGTTGGCAACCTCATGTAGAATGTGGTCTTTCTACAGAGACTTATCCTAACTTGAAATCATCCTTTTCTTTATATTCCCCTGTACCAAATATTGCATAATGATGAATAGTTGACATTCTTTTCTATGATCTCTGCATCTTCTGTTGGAGGGAAAGCCCAAATTTGTTAAACATCAGAAAACAATTTGATTATACATACAAACTGCTATCAGCTTTTTATAATTAAGTACCATGAATATATAAGAAAGAAATGTAACTTGGAAAAATCCTGGATAAAGTAGCATTTCCTATGTCTTTCCAGGAGAATTCTTTGAACAAAATTGTTCAAATGAATAATCCTTTTTTATGGGAGTTGTGCTGTTTGGAGGTCATGCCAACTAACTTTTTTGAGGCAAATTTCATAGGCATGAGAACAGAAATTAAGTACAGAAACTTAAAAGAGTACAAGGCAGTCTGTCAATACAAAAACTGTGTAGGTAGTAAAATTTCAGGACAGATATGAAGTCAAATATTTAAAATCGTTTCTTGTTAAAAATAAACAAAAATTTACAAATAAAAAAATTGAATCAGAATAAATTCACATATAAACATCATTTCCAAGACTCACATGCAAGTTAGCTGAATTATGCTGAAAAGCAAATCTGAATTAGAAAATTTTACAAAAAGTGAATATTCTATTTCTGCAATATTGAGAAAGTAAGAATTTTAAATTTTAAATAGTAAACTCCTTGAAGACAGGGGCTGTGTCCAATCTTTGTTTTATATCTCCCACAATGCCACTTACTGGACTCTGGACACTATGAGTACTGAGTAAATGTGCAAGACTCACAAATTGGTATAAAGCTAGAGAAGAAATTTGAAAATGAGCCATTTATTTCATAAAGGAAGTTTTTTTAAAAATAGAAACTACATATGAATGACATAAAGGATTCTTCAACAAAAGTGGAATTATAGTTTGGTTATGTCTTTAGCTTTGTTTGAAGCTAATCATAGCCTGTCTATGAAAACACTTTCACCATACACATTTAGGCAAGTTTTTAAAAATTTATTTTAATCCTAAAGTTGCTTCTATAAGTCCATTGTTACAGTGAAACACGTGATTTTATTCATAGCATTTCTTTAACAAGGACTGCTGGTGATATCAGCAACTAATGTTTTGGGAGTTGGGTGGAGCGGAGAAGCAGTATGAGCCTAAAAAATGTTCTTTTGACCTCCATCCCTTGACCTCACTTACTACCACTAATTGGAGTACAGATAAATTTTCATTTAGGGTACAGATTTGGGGTGGTAAAAAGGAGTTTTTCCATTTCCTAAAAGCAATCTATCTTGTTCTTCACATATTTAGTTTTAAGTCCAATTCATTATCCTTTTGCATTCTCTACCTGAGATATGTACATACAGATAGACCTACATACACACACACATATATATACATATATGTACATATGCACACATACATGCATATAATATACTTATGTCCAAGCTTTATAGATTGACTATTAAAGTACTTATTATAATCGGAATAATAGAAAATTTTAATTCACTTGATTTTGCCTGTGTAAAGAGTGGCTAGACAAATACCATAGATGGGTTGTGTACAGGTATATTTTAACAACTGGCTCTTCCCCTCACCCTATGTACATTTGAAACACTTTTACATTTAATCTGTATTATTATTGTTTTCTCCATCACTTTAATTCTAGACAACCAGTAAAACTATAAATTAAGCCCTGGTTTATAGCATTTGTAGATTTCTGTTGTGTAAATATTCATAATAAAAACTGAGTTGATGAACTGGCTCCAGCATACCCCTGGATATATATGAATAAAAGACAGAAAAGGCCTATGAAATAATAACTGAGTAGCTGTAACCATTAAGCATGACATCAAGCTGAATACTATTTAACCAGCTTTGTACAGTATTGTTCAGCAGATAGTAAACCAGTATTTTCTCTATATTATCTCTATGCTTAGGAATTGGAAACTATTATTAACTCCTAAATTGTAGAAGTTAAGTACTTTTAAAATCTTGCTTCAGTATTACTTATTTCAAGTGCATCCCTGGAATAACATATATCAAATAGATTTTGATTTCTTATTGCTGGGGTGTCTGTAACAGCAAGGACCCCAGCATACACAGGAGGGCCTGCTGTATAGCTTCTTAGATCTGCTTCTCTAAAAGGAAAGCAGCTTTTGAGGAGTCAACAATCTATTTTAATCAAACACATGTATCATTTGCTTAGTTTAGAGGGAAAAGTCAACACCCTGAATTTCAGAGAAAATACAAACAGAGAAATAAAGACCAACAGACAGGGCTTCCAGCTGTCTGACCATAAACAATACATGCATCACAGAACAACAGACAGATTCAACTGTCAAACCATACATACATAGTTATCACAGAGAGAAGCACCATAGTCTGGGTTTTCAAAGCCAGAGAGTTCCTTCCTGGCTACCCAGAATCTCATCTGGCCAAACAAACACTTACAATGAGTAA